>NC_092125.1:232669973-233354531 GCF_043159975.1 Macaca nemestrina
TCAGTGCCCGCCGCCGATGGCAGCTCCGTGGTGTCCGAGTCCGCGGTGAGCTGGGCGGCGGGGCGCCCGGGCGGTGCTGCGCTGCCAGAGCCCGCGCATGGTGTGGACCCAGGACCGGCTGCACGACCGCCAGCGCGTGCTCCACTGGGACCTGCGCGGCCCCGGGGGCGGCCCTGCGCGGCGCCTGCTGGACTTGTACTCGGCGGGCGAGCAGCGCGTGTACGAGGCGCGGGACCGAGGTCGCCTGGAGCTCTCGGCGTCAGCCTTCGACGACGGCAACTTCTCGCTGCTCATCCGCGGTGCGGGGGCCGGGGCCGCGGGGTCGGGGCAGGGGGGCCGGGGCCGCGGGGTCGAGGGCACCGCGAGGCTCACGCGCGGCTTCCTCCTGGGTGTGCAGCGGTGGAGGAGACGGACGCGGGGCTGTACACCTGCAATCTGCACCACCACTACTGCCACCTCTACGAGAGCCTGGCCGTCCGCCTGGAGGTCACCGACGGCCGTGAGTGCGCCCCCCCACCCCCGTCCCCCGTCCCCCGCCCCGCGCCTGGGCCCGCGCGCCGCTGACCGCGCCCCTCCGCAGCCCCGGCCACCCCCGCCTACTGGGACGGCGAGAAGGAGGTGTTGGCGGTGGCGCGCGGGCGCGCCCGCGCTCCTGACTTGCGTGAACCGCGGGCACATGTGGACCGACCGGCACGTGGAGGAGGCGCAGCAGGTGGTGCACTGGGATCGGCAGCCGCCCGGGGTCCCGCACGACCGCGCGGACCGCCTGCTGGACCTGTTACGCGTCGGGCGAGCGCCGCGCCTACGGGCCCTTTTCTTGCGCGACCGCGTGGCCGTGGGCGCAGACGCCTTTGAGCGCGGTGACTTCTCGCTGCGCATCGAGCCGCTGGAGGCCGCCGACGAGGGCACTACTCCTGCCACCTGCACCACCACTACTGCGGCCTGCACGAACGCCGCGTCTTCCACCTGACGGTCGCCGAACCCCACGCGGAGCCGCCCCCCCGGGGCTCTCCGGGGCAACGGCTCCAGCCACAGCGGCGCCCCAGGTCCAGGTGACGGGCCGCCCCGGGACCGGGAAGGCGGGAGCCCACCCCACTTGGGGTTGCCCTGCGCCCGCTGTCCCTTGCCGGAGGCCCGCGGAGCCCAGCAGGGGCCGTGGCCCGGGTCGGGGCACAGGCCTTGCTGGTGCCTGACGCCGCTCCCACCTGCGCCCCCCGCAGACCCCACACTGGCTCGCGGCCACAACGTCATAAATGTCATCGTCCCCGAGAGCCGAGCCCACTTCTTCCAGCAGCTGGCTACGTGCTGGCCACGCTGCTGCTCTTCATCCTGCTGCTGGTCACCGTCCTCCTGGCCGCCCGCAGGCGCCGCGGAGGTTGAGGCTGCCCCGGCAGAGCCAGCGGCCCCAGGAGACTGAGGTGGGCGGGAGGGCGGTCCTCTGGGCTGGGGGGACCTGCGGAGGGGGCGGCACTGCCCCCAATGTGAGTCTCCTTCCCAGGCTACGAATACTCGGACCAGAAGTCGGGAAAGTCAAAGGGGTGAGTACCCCCCTCCCAGCCCTCCTGGGGACCAGGACCCCCTCCACCCGCCCAGCTGTAACCTCCTCCCACTCTCGCCCTCCAGGAAGGATGTGAATTTGGCGGAGTTCGCTGTGGCTGCAGGGGACCAGACACTTTACAGGAGTGAGGACATTCAGCTAGGTGAGGCGGTGCTGGGACACTAAGGCCCTGGGCGGCTCCCAGGCCTGGGCTGGGAAGTGCATCCTGGAGAGGGTACCTCAGCCTGCTCTCCTCCCACAGATTACAAAAACAACATCTTGAAGGAGAGGGCGGAGCTGGCCCACAGCCCCTCCCTGCCAAGTACAGTCGACCTAGGACAAAGGTGAGTGGGCTACCTCAGCCCATCTCAGAACCCTGCCCATCCCCATTTCACCTCATCCGGAACCCCCAAGGGCAGACACCAGCCAGGCCCAGGGCCCCTGCCACCTCAGGCTCCGAAGTCCTGGGGAGTCCTGCTGGGGGTCTGCCCTGCCTCTCCACTGTGATGAGGGGTGGAGAACAGACGCCGACCCGTTGGCGCCCTTGGCTTCCAGGGTTCCGGAAGGAGTACTGCAAATAGGGGGGACCCTGGGCTCCTGGCTGGGCCAGCAGCTGCATCTTTCCTGTCTGTGCCCCTCGGGGGCATTCTCCTGGTGCTCCCGGGCTCACCCCCTTCCAGCGGCTGGTCCCGCTTTCCTGGAATTTGGTCTGGGCATATGCAGAAGTGGCAGCACAGCCCCCACCCCTTCGGCCTTTGCTCACGGGTGGCCCTGGCTCAGCCCAGACACAACCAAAATCCCACCGATGCCCAGCATGCCCTCAGACCCTCCTGGGCTCTGCCACTGGGGGCTGGAAGACATTCCTGGAAGACACTCCCATCAGAACCTGGCAGCCCCAAAACTGAGGTCAGCCTCAGGGCAGGAGTCCCACTCCTCCTGGGGGTGCTGCCCACCGTCGAGAGCTCCCGAGGGCTCCTCGCGTACCATGCAGGACTCCAGGCACCATCTGTTCTCCCCAGGGGACCTGGTGACTTGGTGAATGCCAGCCCTTGCCCCTCTCTGCTGCTTTGGGCCACCTGGGGCTGCACCCCCCGCCGTTTCTCTGCTTCCACCCCTACCCTAGCCTTGCTCTCAGCCACCTTGACAGTCACTGGGCTCCCTGTGACTTCTGACCCTGACACCCCTCCCTTGGACTCTGCCTAGGCTAGAGTCTACGGCTGGGGCCACATTTGGCTTCTGTACTGGCTGAGAACAGGGGAGGGGGTGAAGGTGGCTTGGGGTGGCCTATGTTGCCACTCTCAGCACCCCACATTTGCACCTGCTGGTGGACCTGCCACCATCACAATAAAAGCCCCATCTGATTTTTAGACTTGGCCCAGGTATGCTTCTGAAACTCCATCTCCTAGGGGTGGGCAAGGCACGAGTCTGGGCCTGGGAATCCCCACCGTCGTCTTCATCTCCACCTGAAGCCCCTGATATCATCCCATTCCTTGGGCTGAAAGGTCTGGGTCTGGGTCCTCTGGGAGTTGGTGTCCTGGGAAGGGGTCATTTGAGTTAGTTCTGTGTGGCATGCTTCTGGTCGTGGAGGAGTTCATATTCCCTTGATGGCTGACCTGGATGTGGGGAAGGGGGACGTGGCCGTGGCTGAGGACAGAGAGGAGACCGTGGAGCTCCGGGAGAGGCAGACGGGATGGCGAGCGGAAGTAGCGGGATACGGGTCAGACACTTGCAAAGGGGGCAGGAGCAAGGAGGCTCCAGCAGAGACAGCCCGGGGCAGCAGGGTGGCTCCAAGAGAGTCCTCGCCAGGCCAGCACGGATCTGGCCCTAGAATCCTTTCCCACTCAGGCATCAGTGCCGGGCACAGGATCTCAGCACAAGTTTGGGTGGTGGGACGAGTGGCGGGATCAGGAAGGCCAGTGGCCTGGGCTCCTGGCAGCACAGACCAGCGACTAAGTGCTGCTTCTTGAAGCCGGCATCACCACCCAACCCCATCCTCCTGTCCTCCCAGGAGTGGGGGTGGGAAAGGGTGATGGTTGCCCACAAGGATCCCACAGCAGCACAGGTTGGGAGGAAGGGAGGCTGGTCTGGGGAGGTGTGGCTTGAAAATGCACCCCCTTCTGGCCTCCGGCCTCACCATCACTGGACAAGGCTGCTCCTGGCAGGGCCCCAACCAGACCACATAGGCATCAGCACCTGGACTGGCCTCAGGCCTCTGGCTTCCAGCCTCTCGAGACGGGCTGGGGTCAGGCCCCTGCACCTGTGTGGTTCCTCCCCTGCTCTGGGGCCACCTGTGTCTAGCCTGGGGAACATGGGTCTGGCCCTCAGGGCAGGTACGGGCTTCCTCCCTCCCTGGGGCCTCAACAGATAGCCCCTCGGGGGTCTTCCTGCCTGGCTTCCGACCTCTGGGGAAAACAAGGGCTGGTGGGAAGGTGGCCCAGGCTCCAGGCAGAGGCTGGCGGCTGAGCTGGCCGGGCTTGGCTGAGCGGACGCCACAGCTCTCCCAGAGCCGGGGCGCAGGTTCAGGACCCCAGGCCCAAGCTGACCGTCAACCACCGGCACCTACACTGATGGGTTTCTCTCTGAGCCGGCGCGGGCATCGTCAGGGCCGGATAGATGCGAAAGTCCCAGACTCCTGCCGGCTTCCTGGGGACGGGGCCCAAGGGGCCCCACCGCGCCAGCCCCGTCCAGGCCCCCGCCTCACTCTCCCCATCCTGGGCCGCCCTCTAGTGGCCTCCGCGCTTCCTGCTGGGGTCAGGCTGGGAAGGCCTCCAGCCCCGCGGGCCCCGGAGGAGCGAGCGCGGACGCCCCGCGGCCTCAGGGGAAGGCTCGGAAGTCTCCCCTGCCCTGCGGAGGACCCCAGGACGAAATCCCTCCCGCCGCCGCGCGCTCCGACGCCTCCGTGCACGCCCGCGCCCACGCGCGCCCCGCATCCCCTCGGCCTGCGTCGGACCCCCGTGGGACCCGGCAGAGGGCATGCGAGTCGGGCGCCTTCGCGGGGGCGCAGAGGGACCGGCCGCCACCTCAGCGCCGCGCACCCGGCGTCCCCGAGGTCCCTCCACCCACCCCGAGCACCCTGGCGTCCACGGGCCCAGAGCCAGGCCGCGCGGGGATGCACCGGCGAGTGTCGCGGGCGCCCGAGCACAGGAGAACGCGGGCCCAAGCGCGGAGAGGGCCCGGGGCGGGGCGAGCGAGGATCGCCTGCGTCTGCGCCTGCGCCTGCGCAGCGACGCCCCGCCCCCCCGCCGCGCGCTCCCGTGATGTCATCGCCGCGCGCTCGGGCGCCCCCCCGCGGCCACGCTCAGGGCCGCGGGCCGGGCGGTCCCTTTAACGGCGCGGCCCGAGGGGCGCAGGCGGGAGGGCGGCGGGGCTGAGCGCGCCCTCCGTGCTGCGTCCCTCGCGCCGCTCCCGGGCCGGGGCGGATGGGCGGCCGCGGGCCGCGGGGCAGCAGTCGAGACGCGCGCGGGAGCCGGGGGCGGCGGCCGGGGCCTGGGCGGTCAAGCGGGGGCGCCCGGGGGCCTCGGCGCGGCGGGGCCGGGAGCGGCGCGGGCCGGGTGGGGCGCAGGCGGGCGGGCGGGGAGCGCCCCGCGTCCCAGCCCCGGGCCGGGCTCTGAGTGCGCGGGCTCCGCGCCGCCGCCGCGCCATGGCGGAGACCAAGATCATCTACCACATGGACGAGGAGGAGACGCCGTACCTGGTCAAGCTGCCCGTGGCCCCCGAGCGCGTCACGCTAGCCGACTTCAAGAACGTGCTCAGCAACCGGCCCGTGCACGCCTACAAATTCTTCTTTAAGTCCATGGACCAGGACTTCGGGTCAGTCGGCCACGGGGCCTGCGCGAGCCTGGCGCGCGCTCGGGGGTCGCACCTGCCAGCGCGGGGACGGGGCGGGGGTCCTGGGCGGTCCGCGCCTCCGCCAGGTGCGATGCGGGTGGCGGCCTCGGCCCGCGTGCGGCGCGTGCCCACCTGTCTGTGGTGTGGGGCGATGGCAGGCTGGGGTCCCGGCGTCCCTGCTCCCAGCCTCCCGGTCCCGAGTCCTGCCTTGGCCCGGGTCGGACTCGGTCGGCGGCATCCCTTCCATTGGGGCTGGCCGGGAGCGCCTGCCGTTGGTGTGGGCTGGGGTCAGGGGTGTGTGTGTCAGTGAGAAGGGAGCAGGGTGGGGTTTCCTAGCTGGGATGGGGAGACGTGGGGGGACAGGTTCACCAACCTGTCTGCTAGGGTTTGCAGAAGCTCCCCAGGGCTCAAGAGAGGTTCTCCTGGCCCCCTTCTTCGGGGTCCCTGTGACAGGGCGGAGGTCAAGGGCCACTGGTGGCCTTGAAACTGTATTCGCCCACCCCTGCTCTGAGCTCCCTGTCTGCCCGGTCCCCACTGAGTCAAAGCACTTGCGTTCCCAGAGCAGCTCAGACCATCTGCTGTTTCGGGGCAGCCTGGGTCAGCGTCTCAGTGCCGGGCCTCGGTGGTGGTGGTCCCAGGCGAGGATACCCCTGCTGTGCTGAGCTGGGCCCTCTGGGACAGGGAGAAGGAGGCTGGCCGTCTGCTTGAGGCCTGGCCTAGCCCAGCCTGGCCACCAGTAACCTGAGTCCCCAGTCCCAGCTCAACAGTGCTGGGGGCGGGCTCAGGCCTCGTGGCCCCAGGACGTGAGCCTCTGGCAAGCTGTGTCCTTGTGTGTGGCCGCCTCTTGGGATTGTGACATTAAGGCTGTTTCATGCATTCTGTGGTTGCAGGGTCCTCAGGCAACCCCAGGTCCAGTCAAGCTGGATCCGCTCTGGGGCTCTCAGGAGGCCCAAAGGACATCTGGACAGCTGTACTTTCCTTCCCCACCCCCACCACCAGGCAAAGCAGAGAGGGCAGGGTGCGTCCTTGGCAGCCTCTGAAGGCTGGGCGCTCCCCGCTCTGCTCGGCGGCCCTCCTGCCCGCGCCAGTCAGGTTGGGCAGGAGGGGACGGTTTGTTTTCTGAGTCTCGTCCGGGCTCCTCCCCCACTGGGGCACCTTGCAGTCCCTGCTCCTCTGGGCCTGGGCATGGGGCATGTGTCAGGTGCTTTTGTTTTTAACTTAGTTTATTATTCTAACAAAAGTTACCAAAGTCACTAATGCTTTTCGTCACAAACGTGTGCCACCAATAAATGCGTGGTGAGGCGGTGCCCAGCTCCCAGGTTCTGCTCCTGGACCATGCTCTGGGATGAAGCCCTGGGGGAGTCCGCCTTCTGCTCCTGACACCCACTGGGGGCTGCCCAGGGCTGAGACGGCCTGACTGTTGCCCCCATACACCTTCCCACAGTGGCCGCATATACCCGGCACATTCGGAGGACCCGGGGGCTCCTGCGCCTGGGAACAGGGTGGGCAGGTCTGAGTGTCGAAGCAGGCTTGGGGATGCAGCCGGGAAAGAGACAGGGGAGCTTCAGTGTACAGCTTTGGAGGCTGCAGGCTTACAGGGAGCTGGGAGGCAGTGGGGCTGCGGAGGTCAGGGCTGGGCTGGGCTGTGGGGCTTGGAAACAATGGACTGGGGTGATGCTGGAGTCCTGAGACGGGGGCCTTGCTCTGTAGCCTTCCAGGTCCTCTGGCTGCGATGGGGGGCCTTGCTCTGTGTCCTTCCTGCTCATCTGGCTAGTGGCCTCAGGAGCCTACGGAAGACCCCTGTTGATTGCTTCCTTGTTCCCTTCTCCTGAGTTCTACCTGCTGAGCTCTCAGCGCTGTCTGTTTTGTGGAATAGAACTCCTGTGGGAGGGGCTGGTTGGTCAGTCATACTCTAGCTTAAGTGAGAGCTGAACTAGACACTGGCTCTGGATACCAAGTGAATGTAGCTGGAGGTGGGGGGAATAGAAGGCAGGTCCTGGCTGGTCTGGGGTGGCCTCCATAAGAGAGGGAGCCTTAGGCTGGGGACCCTGAGGAGGCCCTGGTGAGTCGGGGGTTCCTGTACCAGCCCCTGCTGCATTCTCAGCCCAGCCCTGGTTCCCCCGGCCTAGGCTCCAGAGCGTGACTGACCACCTTGCAGTGCAGGGAGCCTGGGTCGTGGCCACAGCCCCGTGCCCTGGGCCGGGCCCCACTCCCCACACACGGCTTCGGCCCAGTGGGAGAAGGTCCCCTGCCTGTCCTCCACTTTTCGTGTCCTGGTCACAGGCATTTTGACCTAGGATCCTCAGGGCTGGGAGGAGGGCAGAATTGGGGAGGGTCTCCATGTGGTGCTGGGTTTGGTGGTTGCAGGGGTCTTGCCCAGACTTTGGCCGAGGCAGAGGAGGGAGGGTGTTTGGCTCCGGGTCCTCGCTACTGGGTGCGTGGTGGATGCTGGGCCTGCTGGACTTGGCATCGAGCCTGTCTGTTGGGCACAGCTCCCGCAGTTCATCTCCGAGGTGGGGATGACCCAGGCCCAGGAGTGGGGGATGGGTGGAGGCAAGGCTGTGGGCCCAAAGCCCCAGTCCCCGGGGCCGCCTGCCATGGGCCTGGGTGTTGTGACAGCTCCTTGTGCCCTGGGTGGTGCTGTAGGGGGCTGTGGAGTTGGGGAGGCTCTGCCTGGCCTGGGCTGCTGGGGGAGTTCCCACTCTGCCCTCCCTGGCTGTGCCACTTGGGGTCTCCGACTCAGCCTCTCCGTGCCGAGTGCCTCCCTGGTGTTGGGAGTTCACCTACTGCCCTCACAGCCATGGCCAGGCAGGGACACTCGAGCCTGTGTGGCCTGAACCTGGGGAGGGGGCTCAGAGATCCCAGGACTCGGCACCACCTAAAGGACAGGCTGGTGGAGAGCCGCTGGCCCTGGGTCAGGGGTTGGGAGGCCGCAGATCCCCAAGGCTGAGGGCCCTGACCTGGGGGGTGCACAAGGGGATCTGAGGGCACGAGATGGCTCTGCGCCACCAGCTCTGGGCCAGCTACCCCTGCCAGCTTCCATCTCTGCCTTGGGGGAGTGGGGGCATTCGGGAGCACACCACATCTGTGGCAGCTGGCTGTGGCCTCTGGGAGTCTGGAGGGTTCTCTGCATCCTGTGTGGCCATGCTGGCTCCCAGGGCGCTGCCTCTGCGTGGATTCCTCCCCAGGGTGGATGTGTGGGGGCGGCACGCAGAGGTTAGCCAGGCCTCACAGGGAATCCCAAGGTAGGGGCACAGTACTGGCAGGCGCACCCCTGGTAGCTGCCCTGAGTTTCATCACAGGCTGCTCCAGAGGTGTGGGGACCCCGCGTGGTGGGTGTGCCCCCAACGCCTGGCCGGCCTCCGGCACCCTCCCCGATCTGGCTGGGGTGCGGACAGCAGGGCTCTGCCTGGGACCTGGGTAGCTGACCCCTGGAGCCCCAGGCACGCCCCACCTTCCCTCTGTGTTGTTTGGGTCCTGCTACCTTTCTCCTGGCCCAACCGGGCTTGGGTCTACACCTGCCACCAGGGGCAAGGGAGGACTTGTTACAGCCTGTTGGGCTGAGGAGGGCGGAGGGAGCGGGGCCTCTGGGCCCTGGCTGGACCTCTGTGCGGGGGCAGGGAGCAGGGACATCCCAGGCAGCCTGGGGTCTTCGTAAGGCCCTGGCTGGGTGGGCAGTGCGGGCTTGGGCCACTCTGGATGGTGGGAGGGGGCAGGGCCTTCTGCTGGTAAAGCCAGGTGGGCATTGCCCTGGGGTGCTGGGTGGCCGAGTGTCTCCCTCGGGTGAGTCAGAGGGTGCTGGGTGACTGTCTCCCTTGGGTGAGTCAGAAGGTGCTGGGGTTGGGTGCGGCAGGCAGAAGCTGCCGGCCAGGCCACCTGGGGCCATGTGTCGGGCTGAGGTGGGGACCCTGTTGTGGTCAGGTCCCTCAGAGACAAGGGCTCACTGTGGGCCCTGGCCTCCTGGTGGCAGTTGGTGGTAGCCGTGGTGTCCATGGGGCCTGCCTCATCCTGGGTTTCTCCATCCTTTCAGGTGTGACAGCCTCTCACTGTGGCAGCCTCAGCCTGGCATGGGTCATGGCCTTACCTGGGAAGGCTCCTGTGTGGGGGCAAGAGACATGGAGGGGTCTGAGAAGTGACCTTCTCTGCTCTTTGGGGGCGTCATGGCCATGGCCTGGCCCTGGGAGGCCTGGGGAGGCAGCTGCAGGACCCTATAGGGCTGGGGAGGGGTCTCTGCTTTGGCCCTGCCTGTTGTCTTCTCTGTCCTGAGGCTTGGGGCCTCTTGCCAGCAAGTGGGTGGGCCAGGGCTTGGGTGGGAGTGTGGGTTTGCCACTTTGCTGGGGGCCTCCTGCTACCTGCCGCTTCGGAGCCTGGCTGAGTCAAGGTGCCCTGGGGCCAGGGGACCTGCAGCGGCCAGTTGGGGTGGCTCTGTAGCTGGCAATGGGGTTAGCAGCCACAGGGCGCTTCTTGCCAGGTGTGCGGCCAGGCCCAGCCCCGTCTCTGGACTCCCATTTCTCCACTGGGCCCAAGTCCTGGGTGTGGAAAATGCTGCTGGGCAGGGCAGGGTACCACGAGGCGGCGTCCCGATCCTACCTGGCCTGCCTCCTGGGCCCTCAGAGGTCAAAGTGTGAATGTTGACCACAGCCCTGCCTGCCTTGCCCCTTGGCCCGGGCACCCGCCCCTGCCCTCTGAACTCTGAGCTCAGGTCACCCGGCCTCCTCCTGGTTCGTGTCCCCTGACCCTCTGCAGCCTTCCTGGGTGCCCTCTGCCCCATTCCCAAGCCCATCTGACCCGGGGGTGGACTGGCGGGGCAGCTGGCCAGCTCGCTCTCCCAGGGGCTTTGCCGGCTCCGCGTCCCTTGCTGCCCCTCTAGGTCCTGAGGTGCAGGGAGGCCTGATGAGTGGAGGTCTTTGTCTCCCTGGCTAGGTGGACAGGACAGGAGGGCGGTGGGCTGCCTCTGGGAACCAGTGTGCCCTCCCAGCCCACCTGCATCCGTCCGTCGGGTCTGAGTGTCCTTGAGCATGGACTGTGAGCCTGGCTAGGGGTGCAGGGCAGGGGTCAGGCAGAGCCCGCTTTCACAGAGCCTGACTCTGGGCAGGCAGGCACAGGGCCTGGGACCTGAGGGTGCTCCTGAGACGTCAGGAGGGTGGAGTGGGGCCATAGGGCGTGGCCGGCCTGATGGAGAGGAGGCTGCTGGGGGATTTGGGCTCCTGGTTGGGAATGACAGATCTGAATGCAGGGGTGGGTGCAGGTGGTCTGATGCCCTGGCTATTGAGGGGTTGGGGGCTGGTCTGGAGCTGGCTGGGAGGTGGAGCAGTGGACCTGTGGTTTAGGGCAATTGACAGGGAATAGCCTGGGGAGGCTTGGGCCCCGGTAGGTGTAGCTGCTGTTGCTGAGGAGGCTGGGGCCTGGCCCTGAGGAATCCCAGCGTGGGGGAAGCCCTTGGTGGGGGCTCCAAGCCCCAGGACCAGATGAGGTGGGGGTGGTTGGAGACAGCGTCTGGGGCCACCACATACATAAGTCTGAACCGAGGGCAGCTAGGCACAGGGGCTTTCCCAAGGAGGCCTCACCCCAGCTGTCCCCCCACCTGGGGACTGGGGACCTTTGACTGAGCCTCCCCTGTGGGGATATCCACAGCCACTGTCACCATGCTGGGGGGTGGTGGCCCAGGATGTGACGGAGAGGAAGGACGGTTCCCGAGAGGAGAACGCACTAGCGGGGGTGTCCACAGAGTGACATTGTGTGTGTGGGGGGGTGCCTGCTCTCCAGGCCTCACCTCTAGAGCCACAGGGTCAGGCCCCCTAGGTGGGGCCTCACAGCTGCATCTGCCTACAGGGTGGTGAAGGAGGAGATCTTTGATGACAATGCCAAGCTTCCCTGCTTCAACGGCCGTGTGGTCTCCTGGGTGAGCCCCTGCGTCTTGGCCCCGAGTGCTCGCCTGGGGAGCATTCCAGGGTGGGGCTCTTCCTGGGGGAGGTGGTGGGTGTGGGGAGGCCCTGGCAGGCTGGGTGCGGATAGGGCAGTATGCTGGCACCCCGTTCCCTGGGTGCCCTGAGGAGGCGACCTGAAGGCGGGTGGGCTGCCCCGAACATGCGTGTTCCCTCCACAGCTGGTCCTGGCTGAGGGTGCTCACTCGGATGCGGGGTCCCAGGGCACGGACAGCCACACAGACCTGCCCCCGCCTCTCGAGCGGACAGGCGGCATCGGGGACTCCCGGCCCCCCTCCTTCCAGTAAGGGCACCGTGGGCACTGGGCCCTGCTACCCCAAGCCCGTCATGGGGGACGCTGGCCAACGGGAGGGAGGCCTGCCTGGGCTGGTAGATGGGCGTGGCACCTGCTGGGGCTGGGGGTCCGACGAGCGAGGGGAGGCTGGGCTGGGAGGCATATGAGGGGCTGGGGCCACAGCCTCCCCACCTGCCCTGCTGTTGTTGTACAGCCCGAATGTGGCCAGCAGCCGTGACGGGATGGACAACGAGACAGGCACGGAGTCCATGGTCAGCCACCGGCGGGAGCGTGCCCGACGCCGGAACCGTGAGGAGGGTACAGTGGTCATATCTGCCCTGCTGTGGACCCCCAACCTCCCTGGGACCCCCATGAGCCATGTTCCTACCACAGCAGTTCCTGTCCCCCAGCCAGTGGCAGTGCTTGGGTGGAGGCTCAGGCCCAGCGAGCCCACAGTTGAGCCACCAGCTCCCAGACCCACAGGCATGTAGCACTGCCAGACAGCCTCAGACACACAACCTCTGGGAGACGCTGCATTCAGCTCCCAACCTGCTGCCCCCACAGCTGCCCGGACCAATGGGCACCCAAGGGGAGACCGACGGCGGGACGTGGGGCTGCCCCCGGACAGCGCGTCTGCCGTCTTGAGCAGCGAGCTTGAGTCCAGCAGCTTTGTGGACTCGGATGAGGATGGCAGCACGAGCAGGTGCGTGTGTGCCCACATGCCAATGTCTGTGTATGTGATGTGCATGTGTCTGCATGAGGTGTTTTCACATTACACGTGTCTGCGCGTGCGTGTGTGCATGCAAATGTGTACATGGTGCACGTGTTCCACAGGTGTTTTCACACTGCACATGCCTGCGTGCAAATGTGTGCGATACTCATGTCTGTGCGTGTGTCTGAGGTGTTTTCACATTGCACACGTGTCTGTGCGTGGGTACCTGTGTGCAAATGTTTACATGATGTGCATGTCTGCGTGTGCACATGTGCGTGAGGAGTGTGTTTTCACAGTGCAAGTGTGTCCGTGTGCATGTGTGCACGTGTGCAGGTGTGCATTGCAGGCGTGTGTGTGTGCAGGTGTGGGTATGTGGGTGCATGTGTGTGCAGACGTGTGTGTGCAGGTGTGTGTGTGTGCACGGGTGTGCATGTGTGCGTGGGTGCATGTGTGCAGGCGTGCGTGTGTACAGGTGTGCGTGTGTGTGGGTGCATGTGTCCACGTGTGCGTGTGCGGGTGTGCATGTGTGCAGGCGTGCAGGTGTGCGTGGGTGTGCGTGTGTTTGCATGTGTGCAGGCGTGCGTGTGTAGAGGCGTGCATGTGTGCGCGGGTGCATGTGTGCAGGCGTGTGTGTGCGTGTGTGGATGTGTGTCTACAGGTGTGCGTGTGTGTGCAGACGTGCGTGTGTGCAGGTGTACGGGTGTGCATGTGTGCCAGTAGTGGAGGTGGCTACATGTGTGCCCAGTTTGCCTGTCTCTGGGATTTTTGTGTGTGCTCACGTGCACATCACGTGTGCGGGGCCTGGGGCGTGGACGTCAGGCACTGAGCCTGCTTTTGAACAAGCCTGGCCTGGACCCCCGATTCCCAGGTTCAGCCCACCCAGCATTGTGGGGGGGTGGAGTCCCCCCCGCCCCCCCGCACCCCCCGTCCCGTCCATGTCTAACTCCTCTCAGCTCTGACGGCCTGTCCCCAGGCTGAGCAGCTCCACAGAGCAGAGCACCTCATCCAGGCTCATCCGGAAGCACAAACGCCGTCGGAGGAAGCAGCGCCTTCGGCAGACGGACCGAGTAGGCAGCGGGGCGGGGCGGGGCGGGGCGGGGCGGGGCGGGGCGGGGCGGGGCGGGGCGGGGCGGGGCGGGGCGGGGCGGGGCGGGGCGGGGCGGGGCGGGGCGGGGCTGGGGAGGTGAAGTCGGCGTCAGGCAACCGTGTGCCCCTCACACATGCCCCCCTCCCCTCCGCAGGCCTCTTCCTTCAGCAGCATAACGGACTCCACCATGTCTCTCAACATCGTCACCGTCACGCTCAACATGGGTGAGGCCTCGGGGCGAGGGTTGGGGGCGGGGCAGGGGCGGGGCGTGGCCGCAGCTCGCGGCTCGGCTCCTCGGGGTGATGGTTGCGGGCAGGGGCGGGGCTTGGTCGTGGCTCACGGCTCTTCCCGCAGAGAGACATCACTTTCTGGGCATCAGCATCGTGGGGCAGAGCAACGACCGCGGAGACGGCGGCATCTACATCGGCTCCATCATGAAGGGTGGGGCAGTGGCCGCTGACGGCCGCATCGAGCCCGGCGATATGCTGTTGCAGGTGGGTCTGTGGGGACTTTGGGGCGACGTGCGGCTGCGGGTGGGTCTGTGGGGGTTTTCGGGGGACGTGCGGCTGTGGATGGGTCTGTGGGGGCTACAGGGTGACTTGTGGCTGCGGGTGGGTCTTTGGGGGCTGCGGGTGGGTCTGCGGGGGCTGTGGACTGAGCTGCACACCCTGCCTGCACCACCCTAATCCCCACCCCTGCAGGTGAACGACGTGAACTTTGAGAACATGAGCAACGATGACGCCGTGCGGGTGCTGCGGGAGATCGTGTCCCAGACGGGGTGAGCGCTGGGGGCGCTGGAGCGGGAGGGGCCAGGCAGGGGGTACCATGGGGGCCTTGCTGTGTGACCACTATTCCTGCAGGCCCATCAGCCTCACCGTGGCCAAGTGCTGGGACCCAACGCCCCGAAGCTACTTCACCGTCCCACGGGGTGAGTGACCCTCGGGGTACACGGGGCGGGATGGGGAGGGGGCGCCTACCCAGCCTGAAGGCCTCTCTCCTCTGTGCCTTGCGCTCTGCCTTCCCACACCGTCCGTCTGTCCACCTGTCGTCATCGCCACATGGCGGCCACCCAGCTGACCCGGTGCGGCCCATCGATCCCGCCGCCTGGCTGTCCCACACGGCGGCTCTGACCGGAGCCCTGCCCCGCTACGGTACGAGCCCCTGCTCCAGCGCCGTCACGCGCACCAGCTCCTCCTCACTAACCAGCTCCGTGCCTGGCGCTCCACGTAAGTGGCAGCTCCCGAGGGCCCCAGCAGAAACTAAGACTTGGAGGGGGCGTCTCTGCCAGCCTCTGGCATGGCCGCCTGCGGCCGTCATGGGGCTGTGACGTGCGTGTTTCCCGTCCCCAACACCCTGCACAGACGTGTGTGCACAGGCACCCGTGCCCACCTTGCACAGCCCACCCTGCTTGTGGTCTGTGTGTTGGGAGCAGGGGATGTATGTGGGGCCCCTATGCGAGGCGCACCCAGGGAGTCCCAGGCAGGGGCCAGGTCTCCACTCTGCTTCCTGCCGCTAACATGACTAACTACCTGCGCTCTCGGGCGGGGCGTGCGGGGAGGGGAAGGGGCCTGCCACGTTCTCATTACGCCCTGGTCTGCGGGTTGGGGTGTCCTCAGCCCAGTTTGTGCCTAGCATCCTGATGAAAAGTGTCTGCAGAGGAAGGAGACGAAATGTCCAATCCCCTGCCCACGCCCCAGCCTCACGGGGGTCCATCCTGCAGTGGGTCAGGGCCCTGCTGTCACACACCCTCCAGCCTAGGCCCCCGGCGCTGGCTCCGCCCAGAGGCTCCCCTGGGGGTGCAGGGCCCTGAGTCCCCCCGCCTTCAGCTGCTGGGGCTGAGGCGGGGCTGTGCTTTGCAGAGCTGGAGGAGGCGCCGCTGACGGTGAAGAGCGACATGGGTGCCGTCGTCCGGGTCATGCAGCTGCCAGACTCGGGACTGGAGATCCGTGACCGCATGTGGCTCAAGATCACCATCGCCAACGCCGTCATCGGTGAGTGGCCGTCCCCGCGGGCCGATAGCGCCCGGGGCGGGGCTGCGTGCCCGGGGCGGGGCTGCGTGCCCGGGGCGGGGCTGACCGCTGCTGCCGGCCAGGGGCGGACGTGGTGGACTGGCTGTACACACACGTGGAGGGCTTCAAGGAGCGGAGGGAGGCCCGGAAGTACGCCAGCAGCTTGTTGAAGCACGGCTTCCTGCGGCACACGGTCAACAAGATCACCTTCTCCGAGCAGTGCTACTACGTCTTCGGGGACCTGTGCAGCAGTGAGTGGGGCCGCGGGCTTCAGGGCGCGGGGGAAGGGAACGCCGGCGGCCCCTCCGCGGCCCTCACCTGCCGTCCCCCACCAGATCTCGCCACCCTGAACCTCAACAGTGGCTCCAGTGGGGCTTCGGATCAGGACACGCTGGCCCCGCTGCCCCACCCGGCTGCACCCTGGCCCCTGGGTCAGGGCTATCCCTACCAGTACTCGGGGCCCCCGCCCTGCTTCCCGCCTGCCTACCAGGACCCGGGCTTTAGCTATGGCAGCGGCAGCACCGGGAGTCAGCAGAGTGAAGGTGAGAACCCTGCCCCCACCCACTGCTGCTCCGCCCCCAACTCCACCCCACCCACTGCTGCTCCGCCCCCAGCTCCACCCCACCCCGCTTCTGCTCCGCCCCCAGCTCCACCCCACCTACTGCTGCTCCGCCCCCAGTTCCACCCCACCCCCTGCTGCTCCGCCCCCAGCTCCACCCCACCCCGCTTCTGCTCCGCCCCCAGCTCCACCCCACCCCGCTTCTGCTCCGCCCCCAGCTCCACCCCACCCACTGCTGCTCCACCCCCAGCTCCACCCCACCCCGCTGCTGCTCCGCCCCCAACTCCACCCCACCCCCTGCTGCTCCGCCCCCAGCTCCACCCCACCCCGCTTCTGCTCCGCCCCCAGCTCCACCCCACCCCGCTTCTGCTCCGCCCCCAGCTCCACCCCACCCACTGCTGCTCCGCCCCCAGCTCCACCCCACCCCGCTGCTGCTCCGCCCCCAACTCCACCCCACCCCCTGCTGCTCCGCCCCCAGCTCCACCCCACCCCGCTTCTGCTCCGCCCCCAGCTCCACCCCACCCCGCTGCTGCTCCGCCCCCAGCTCCACCCCACCCCGCTGCTGCTCCGCCCCCAGCTCCACCCCAGCCCCCTGCTCTGCACCGCTTCTCTGCTGTGCCCCACTCCGTGCTCCTGCTGTGTGCTTGGGCCCTGGGTGGGCCCCTTCTGGAAAGGGCAAGTGCCAGGGGATCCAGGAGCCTGTGTGAATGGGGAGGACAGGGAAGCGTCTCACACATGGGCAGCCTGGACCCCACCTTATCTGGATGGGGTTGGGAGGAGGGGCCTCTGGGAGCCTGGAGGCCTGGGCGGCTGTGCCTGGTAGTGTTGGCGGCTGGTGCTTCTCCTATGGTAGAGGCAGGAGGCCAGGAGACCATGTGGCCAAGGGCCATGTGACAAGGACAGGGCAGGGGTGGCCAAGGAGTCAGACGCGGTCACTTTCTAGGCCCCAGGACACAGGAGGGTGGCAGCTGCAGCCTGGGCAGGGAGCCCGATGTGGATGGTGCCATGCACAGCTGTGTGCCCGTGGCTGGGATGTGTTCGGGGGGCCAGGGGATCCAGGGTGTCCCTGAGGCATTGCCTGGTGGAGCAGAAGCGCCAGTGGGTGGGGTTGGCGAGGCCAGCGGGGGTGTCTGAAGGCTGGGGGGGGATGCAGGTGGCGGCCCGGAGGGCCCGGGAAGGAGGACGAGAGAGGAGAGGCGGCCAGAGGGTGTGGGGCCACAGAGAGGTCACACTGGGTGTCTGCTGACTCTTGACTGGTGCTTGTACCCGCTTAAGCCCCACCCAGCCCACGGTCAGGCCCCACTGGTGGCGGGTGGGTGCCGGGCGGGTGCCGGGCAGCCGGGCGTGTAACTCGTGCTATCCCTTGCCTTGTGCTGAACAAGCCTTAGACTGAAGGACTAGCGGAGTGGACCTTGGGCCGGTAAGCCAGGGTCCCGCCGGGCGTCCCTCAGCATGTCCCCAGCTGGCCATGCCCTCCAGCTCCCACTGCGTCTCGGGAGCCCAGGACGGGGCTGAGCTGAGTCGTCCGTCAGCCAAGGCCCTGGGTTGGGGGGACAGTGGGGACTCGGGTGGGAAATCCAGTATGGCCATGGGGGCACCAGGCACGAGGGGCCCTCGCTGGCACCTCAGTCTTTCAGCCGCAAGACCAGACCCTCAGCTCAGGCATCGGGGTGAGGCGTGGGGGTGCCCAGCTAGCTCCAGGATCCTGTCCACCTGCTACTGCCCCCACCAGCGCGTGCCTGCTGCAGCTGCCCCTGCGACCCTGGGGGTGCCGGCCCTGTCCTCGCGCCTGCATGGCTGCCCGCCCCCCGTCCTGCACGGGCCACCCTTCCTGCCCGGTCACTTGGCGCCTGGCGGGGGCTGTTCTGGACGTGACCGGGCCTGGTGCTGACGGTCTCCTCTCCCACCTGTTCCCGCCCCCAGGGAGCAAGAGCAGCGGGTCCACCCGGAGCAGCCGCCGGGCCCCAGGCCGTGAGAAGGAGCGTCGGGCGGCGGGAGCCGGGGGTAGCGGCAGCGAATCGGATCACACGGCACCGAGCGGGGTGGGGAGCAGCTGGCGAGAGCGTCCAGCCGGCCAGCTCAGCCGTGGCAGCAGCCCACGCAGTCAGGCCTCGGCCACCGCCCCAGGGCTCCCCCCGCCCCACCCCATGACCAAGGCCTATACAGTGGTCGGGGGGCCGCCCGGGGGACCCCCTGTCCGGGAGCTGGCTGCTGTCCCCCCAGAATTGACTGGGAGCCGCCAGTCCTTCCAGAAGGCCATGGGGAACCCCTGTGAGTTCTTCGTGGACATCATGTGACTCGCGCTTGCCCTCAGCCCTGCCCGAGATGGGGAGCCTGTGGTCCTGCTGCACACACAGCTCGCGTGGGCTTGCCTTAGTGGGGGCCAGGCCGGGAGGCAGGGTAGGGGGGCAGGCTGGACCACCGCAATCTGCCCCAGCAGCCTGGCTGCTCCGGCTCCTGACAGCACCTGTTTCTGAGCAGCCGTGTTGCGGGCGCTCCTTCTCTGCCCCTCAGCGAGAGCCTCAGGGACCTCACAACCCCTTGTGTCTAGTAGTGATCCCTCCTAGGATGAGGAAGACCCCCTTGGGCTCTGGGCCGACCCCCACCTCCTGTATAGCTGTGCACAGGCCCCCAGAGTGACCCATGTGGGGCAACCCCCTGCAGTGCACAGGCCCCACCCATCTGACCCAGGACCGGGCCTCCCGGGGGTGGGGCTGGAGCCCCCTGGTCCCTCTGGTTGTCTGGAGTAGGAATCTAATTTATTTATTTATTGCCTGGCTAGTGGCTCGGGGGAGGAGGTGGCCCTGTCAGCTGTCCCACCTGCCCCTGCCCCTTGGAGCAGCCTGCACCTTCTCCCTTCCTTTCCTCTCCAGCAACACAGTCGAGTCTGAAAGTATGTAGAGGACGGGACGGGAAGATGAGAGAGGGCTGGACATCCTGCCCACTGTGTCCCAGCCAGGGCAGGGAGGGACCATGGCCTGCAGGGTCGAGGGGCCCCAATGTGCACAGCTGCCGCAGGGAGGGAGGTCTTGGGGAGATGGGCGGTCAGCTGGCCTGTCCTTGGTGAGTGCACACACTGCGTGCACACATCTCGGCCTGCACACAACCGCGGGCCTTCCTGGCGTCTCTGGCCCCCACGTGTCTGCGCTGTAGATACTGTATCAAAAGTCCCAGCGTCTAGATGGTTAACATAGAGCTGCTTCTGTGTAAATGCTGCTTATTTTAAACACTAAAAAGCGTTTAATTTTATGGGACGGATGTGTGGCCTGTGCCCCTTCTCTGCAGCTGGGCTGCCTTGGAATGAGGCATGGGGGGGCTGGTCCGGCCTCCCCTAGGCTCTGCTGGGCGCTGACCCTGGACCTCTGACCCGAGACCCTGTGTGGGCCTGGCGGGGTGCTGACCTTGGACCCTGGTGGGCAGTTTTCTGTCCATGGTGCTGGACCCCGCCCCCACCCCACCTCGGCTCTGTCCCTAGTACTGGTGGCAGTCACGATGCTGTCTACCCACTGGGCCGGAGCAGAGAAGGAAGCTGGGTGCCACCCCCACCTGGGCAGGCTCTGCCCTGGGCATATGCCTGTGTGCCCCCGCCCAGCCTCCCACTGCTGTGGTGCCTGGCGGGGTGCTGGGTGGGGGCCCCTGGCGGGGCGTGGTCAGGTTGACAGGGTCTGGCTTGGGCTTGCAGCCATCTGGCTGGGGCCTCCCTGCATCCTTTTTCTGAGCTCATGGTGTGGGTTGTGGGGACCCTGGGAGCCCTCTGGGCCTCCTTCCGGAACAGTGGGTCTGGGTTACTGGGGCAGGCCTGGTCTGGGCACAGAGGGACGGGGACAGAGCTTGGCTCTGGGGCCCAGATGGTCACGGGGTGTCCACAGACGCAGGGGTCACTGGGGTCAGAATCTAGAGCAGGAGGGTGTCTGTAGGGGGACACGGGTCAATGCTGGCTTAGGGGGATCTCAGCTGGGTCTGGGTTCACCGGGGCTGAGGTCGCAGGATCAGGGGTCACTCATGTTTCCCCTGATTTCCTGTGTCTCCATCGTTCCGGTCTCGGGCATCCCCAGGGCCCCTTCCCAGAAAGAACTCGGGGGTGTTGAGCTCTGGCTGCCGCACGAGCAGGTAACACCTGGGCAGGTGGAAGGCAGCCAGGATGCCCAGGACGCAGAGCAGGAGGGCACCCATCTGCACGGCAGGCCTGAGGACCACCTGTACATTGGCCAGGAGGGGCACGAAGGAGACCCAGGTGATGAAGTAGGCCAGCATGGCAAAGGTGAGGCCACGGGCACGGTTGTAGCGGCCCGGCCGGCTCTGCACCAGGAAGGTGCCCAAGAAGCAAAGGAAGGCCAGCGTGGCGTTGGTGGCGTGCACGAGGCCAAAGCTGACCCAGGAGCGTGTGCGGCAGTGCGCCAGCGCCTCTGTGGGCAACATGCGCCAGTCCGTCACCACCTCTGGCGGGAAGGCCACCAGGTACCAGGCGCACAGTGCGGCCTCCACCAGCATGGCCAGCAGCACCACCAGCCAGGCCCAGGGCCCCCGCAGGCAGCCACTCAGCCGGTCTGCCCAGCTCAGAGGCAGTTCTGACTCCGCGAAGATCTCGGCTGCCTGCAGGATGAACGTGCTCAGGCAGCCGGTGAGCGGGAGGTGGGACGAGGGCTGCTGGGCCAGGCAGCGGGCAGGGCTGGGCTGGCCAGGGAACAGGAGGACGCTAATGCAGACCAGGCCCAAGCACACCAGGCCGAAGCAGGCCAGGGGCCCGCCCGAGGCCTGAACCAGTGGGCTGTCACGATGGCGAATGAACAGCCCCAAAGCGGCCAGCACGAGGCCCAGCGCCAGGCCGAACAGCAGGAGCAGCAGCAACACAGCCGGCTCGCCCCACGCTAGGAACCGAAGCCTGCGGCGGAAGCAGCGTGTGCTCCGCTCCGGGGACCACTCTTCCCGGCCGCAAAAGGTGCAGGCGAGGTCATCTGTGAGAGAGGAGAAGGGCGCTGGGTGCTGGCCTTGTCCCCTGTGGGCTCTGGCCTCAGAGCTAGGACGTAGCAGGACCCGCCCCTGCTGCGTTTCCACCCCCACTGCCAGGAAGGCGGCTCACCTGGGCTCTTCCGGTAGCTGCCCGCCTTGCAGTCCACGCAGTCGTAGCAGCAGGAGTGGAACCCCTTGACCCGGCGCACCTGGCCCTCCTGGCACTGCCGCGAGCACTGGGACACGGGCTTCTGCGCACAGGCCTGGGCTCGGGCTCTGCTGGGCTGGGCACGCCCGCGGGAGACAGGGACGGCCCCCACCCCCAGGCTGCACCCTGCCGTGGGGGCTGCCACGGGGACACGCCAGGTACACCCACCCTCGCCTCACCTGGTTGTTGGACGTGTGCCAGCGGATCTTCGGGCTGTCTATCCAGAGGCTGCCGTTGAACCTGCCCACGTCGTGGAGCTCGGGCACCGGGCCCTGCCACACCCACAGCTTCAGGTCGTACTCCATGTCCACGTTCCCGTTGCTGTTGAAGCGTAGCGTCAGCCCGCCCGCGTGGAAGGTCAGGTTGTACATGTTCTCCAGGAGCTGCGGGCGGGGGACGGGGCTGAGCCGCCGGCTACCTCCAGCTCAGGTGTGGCGGCCGTGCCTGGTGGCCCGGGCACGTGCAGAGGTCGGCACACCCCCATCTCCCGGGCTCACCTGCCAGGGCTTCACGGGGTCCTGCACGGGGCAGCCTGAGGCGCTGCACCGCAGAGCGTTGTGCAGGGCCTGGGCCACGCTATACACAGCTGCGTAGACAGAGAACGTCTGGTGGTGGTTTAGCCCGGCACTCACGTTCTGCAGCGTGATGCAGTCACACTGCGGGCAGCGCCGGCCCACCACGTCCTCCTCCAGACCCTGCTCCCTCTCGCCCAGGGCGGCGCAGAACGCTGGGTCGGCGGCCAGGGCCAGGCGGGTCTTCACATACTGGGAGAACTTGTGCAGCTGGGCACCCCTCTGGAGAAAGCCAAGCACCGTGCCCACCTGGGCCATGCCGGGCAGCCCCATGACCAGGTCGGAGGTCAGCCAGGCCTCGCTGGCCACCCACACCTTGCGCGAGAGCTTGCTGCTGATGCTGTAGCTGAAGAGAGCATGGGCGGCACGCGCAGAGGCGAACAGCAGCACCACCTGCACGCTGCTCTGGTTCACCTGGTGCAGCACCTCCTGCACCTTCCCCAGCAGCGGGCTGTTGGCACGGGGCAGTGGCACCAGGCCCTCGTGTGCGATGCAGATGCCGCGCGACGCGGCCAGGGCCGAGAAGGTGCTCAGGCCCTGGCGGCCGTACTCGTCGTCACTGCCCAGGGCGGCCACCCAGTTCCAGCCAAACTCCTGCAGCAGCTCCGCGGCGGCCACCAGCTGCACACGGTCGCTGGGCACTGTGCGGAAGAAGGAGGGGAAGGTCTCCCGGGCGCTCAGCAGCTCCATGCCAGCGCCATAGCTGACCTGCAGGGGCCAAGAGGCATCTCCTGACTCAGGGGCTCCCACGGACAGGGCCGGGTGGGGGTGGGTGATGGTGGGGGGCGCCCACCTGGGGCATGAGGAAGAAGCCGAAGAACTTGCCGGTGACCACGGCGAGCTCTGACGAGTGGGGCCCGATGACGGCCAGCACGCGGGGCTGGTACTGCGTGTAGTTGCAGTAGGCGGCAATGTCGCGGCTGTCTGCCTTGGCCAGGAACATGAGACTGGGCTTCATGGCCACCACAGGCTCCGAGCACGTATCGAAGAGGTCGTGGCCTAGGCGCAGCCCCGGCAGCAGGTCCGACCTGTTGTTGATCTCCTCCACGGCCATCTTCATGGCCAGTGCCCACAGCAGGCCATTCGAGGAGAACCTGGGGCCCCATGGAGCCGCAGATGGCCACCTCAGCCCCAGCTCAGGAGCACCGCGGGCCTGGTCACCCTGACCCCAACCCGGGCTGTCCCACCTCCGTACCTGGTGCACACGGGGCTGCTGGGCCGTGTCCGGCTGCCGAGGCCAGCCTCCTCGGCCTCACCTAGGGGGAATAGCCCCCCCAGCACGTAGTCCCCTTTCATCCTAAGTTGCTGTGACAGGCACAATGGGGCCCCTGTCCCAAGGTGCAGGAGAGCCCAGAGGCTGACGCCCAGGACAGCAGGGCACAGCATGGCAGAGGCCACTTCCAGCAGGCACGGCAAGGTGGCTGCCGAGTGGGGCCTCACGCGGAGAGAGCCCAGGGCGGGGAGAGCCCGGGGCGGGGAGCGGGCAGAGGATTTGTTTAGCAAAACCCTTGCCATCCTCACTTGCCACACCCTGGGGCCCAGTGGTGTCCTCGCTTTCTGGGCCTGAAAGTTTGTGCACTTCAGACTCTGCTTGAGGCCACTGCCAGGCTCTATGGCCAGCACTGACCGGCAGGCAGGCTCTGCTGACCGTGACCTTGTTCACTGCCTGTGCCGAGCCCCTCGCCACCCCCCCATTCCTGGAGTTGCCCGGCAGGCTGTGGAGAGGAGAGAGGGCAAAGGGGCCTCCAGGGCTCTGAGGTCTCAGCTGTGTGGGAGGGATGCAGACACCCCCGGTTCTGGGGCTTTCCATAGGCACAGAAATGCCTCCTACCCAGCCCTGGGAGCTTCTGGCTCCAACTCAAGGCGGTGCTGGCCGGAGTCGGGGGTGGCCGGGGTGGGCCCCCTAGGCCTGCAGACCAGCCGGCCAGGCAGGCCTCCACCCTGCAGCTGGGGAGGGCCCTGGGGTGGCGGTGGTGCCCTCCCAGCCTGCTTGGGAGCAGAGTTCCTTGAGGGTCTCAGCCCTTCTGCCAGAGTCTGATACCTAGAAGCTGCAGGAACCGCATGGCCAGCTGTACTCACACTGCTGACCCTGGCCTGGGCTACTCCTGCCTGGCAGGCACACAGGTGCCTCCTGCTGGGGATAGAGTTTGCGTGCCGGGGGGGCATGCAAACGAAGGAGGAAGGACCACAGGCAAATGAGTGGTGGCTGGAGCAGCACCGGATGCGTGGGGCCGGGGCTCCTCCTCTGCCTCCTTCGCTTTGGGGGTGCCCTTGGGGACACACCGGGCTCCGGGTGCAGGCCCTCAGAGGGGAACTGGGGGGCACTCAGCTTCAGCTGGGGCCCAGCAGACCTAGCAGATGCCACGAGGTGCACCCTGGCTGGCACCTCTTCCCCACGGTGCTGCAAGGCAGGACCCATGAGGCACATGCATGACCACAGCACACGTGTATGGCACACACTAGCTGAGCACACACGCACACAGAGGAGCATGGCACACATATGAACCTGGCACACTGGAACACGGCATACAAATGGCACATGCAAACTGCACACGCAAATGGCACACACGTGCACGGCACATGCAAACAGCACACATACACGGCACACGTGCACAGCACGCAAACAGCCCACGCACACACCGCCCACACACGTGGCAAACATGCGCATGGCACAGACGGCACACATGCACGGCATACACGCATGGCACATGCACAGGCCACACATGGAGGAAGCCCTGCCCCGGGGCCCATGCAGACCCAGGCGGTTCTCCCAGCCCATAGAGCAGTCAGCAGCCTTTGCCAGCACCAAGTGCAGCTCCCACAGACCCTGAGGTTGGGGTGGTGTCCAGGAAGACCCTGCTGAATTGTATCCCTTTCTGTCCAGGTCACTGTTGTGGCTGGGAGCGGCCCCCACCTCCACCCACACGTCCCACGCAGGCCTCTTCTTTTGCATGGAGAGGCTGATTCCTGCCCTCCCGACCCAGCTTCTTGGTCCTGGGTGAGTCTGTGTCTCTGGTCTCACCTGTACAATGGGTGTAGTGATGGGACCTCTCTGGGGGGAACGGGCACATAGCAGCCCTGCCCCCAAGGCTGGCCTTTTCTCAGGGCGTTTGTTGTGCCCTGGGGCTGACACGGCCCCCTGAGCCTGGCAGTGGGGCCTCAGCTCCCTTGGAGTTAGGTGCACCCACCTCAGCTGTGTCGCTGGGGTGAGGGCCCTACCCGCCCTCATTGGGTGACCCTGTGTCCCCTCCTGGGGAATCAGGCACCCAGTACACCCCAACATCCCCATCCTGGGAGGCTGTGTGATTTATTAATGTTGGAAGATGTCACATGGGTTGCCCTCCAGAAGCTCGTGCATCTGCCGGGCAGTGGGGACCGTCCCTCTGCCACCCCGAGGTGCTGGGGTCCACTGTGAAGAGCCAGTGGCTAGGCCCCAGGCACTGGATGGTGGCTGGGCTGGTTGTAGCTGTCTGGTAGCTGTTGGCTGGCCCACGCGGTCCAGGCCCTCCTGTACCGTGCCCCTCGGGTCTCCTGGGCACTGTGGGGAGGGGGGCATCAAGGGGCAGGGGGAGAAAGGACATGGCGTCTCACTGCGTGTAGCAGAGTCCCAGCTCCTGGGGGTCTCGGGCCGTGCTGTGCAGACCCACAGCCGCTGCAGGAGGCGGCCTGCTGCATCTGCCGGGGAGCTGGTGCCGTGCAGGGCTTCAGAGGAGGCTGTCCCAAGGGCGGGGCCTTCCCGGGCCCTTCTTCAAGGAGCCTTGGTCTCAGCTTCTGGCTGTCCTGCCCCCAGTCTGCCTGGCACGCTGAGGGGCAAACAAGGCAGGAGAGGTGGGGAGAGCCCACGGTGCCCAGACCGCTGTTGGGAGGTTTCTGCCAGCCTGGTCATGGAGGGAACTAAGTCCCCTGGGCTCAGGGCTGCCCACCTGGGCAGACATGGGGTACCAGGACCTGGCCTGAGATGAGGACACGTTGGCTGGCAGAAAGGAGAAAGGATGGAGTCTCCACGACCCGGGACCTGTGACTTCACCCCGATTTGCAGATCCGCCCCACAGGCTGGGGGGTGGTGACCTTTCAGGATCTTGCAGGCCCGGCCCCCACCCCTGCGTGCTCCGCTCTGCACCCTGGTGCGGCCTGGCTGGGCGCGTGTGTACCAGGCTGAGGGGGAGCCGTGGCTGAGGCGTCTTGTTCCAGACGGAGAGGGTGGGTCTTTTCTGGGCTGGTCCCCACCTTCTCTGTCACAGTCTGTGGTTCCTAACAAGCTCAGCTCCTAGGGGCAACAGTGGATCTCCTGTTCCTGGGGAGCCCAGAAAGCTCTGCTATGGGACTCAACCCCGGCCACCACAGCCCAGATCTGCAGCAGGGCCCTGGCTTCCCGCCTCTAGGGCAGGTCCAGAAGGGAGTGCTCGGCATAGAGCTTCTGGGAGACGTTGTAGACACGCTCGATGAAGGGGAGGGCCTCGCCCAGCATCTGCACAGCCTGCTCCGGGGGCCCCACGTTCATGGCCTCCAGGAAGACCTTGCGTGTGGGCAGCGCGTAGAAGGCCACGGTGACGGTGCGGCGTACGATCCAGGGGTGGTAGGCGGCCAGCGAGGCGTTGTAGGAGTCGGTGCAGAGCACAGAGGTGCGTGCGTCCTCAGGACTGGTGCGTAGGCCCTCCAGGAACAGCTGCAACCAGCGCAGGGCGCGGTGCAGGCGCAGCACGGTGCGGCAGCCGGATTCGGGGTGGTGGGAGCGGCGCTCTAGGTCCACCAGCTGGTTGCTCAGCTCATGGGCCACCATGGTCTGCAGGCTGCGGTAGTGCTCGCTCTGCGGGCCGCCCCTGAGGCGCTCCATGATCTGCAGCTTGGAGACCACGTCCTTGGAGATGAACGAGAAGATGGTGCCCAGGCTGTTCAGAAACCTGTGGAAGGGAGCGGGGTTCGAGGCCTTGCCCGGGCCTGGGGCAGCCCGCCTGGGGTGCAGGGGACACTGCCCAGCCTCCGGGGATTCACACCCATCTGGAAACAGGCAGCAAAGCTGGTGGGGACAGGCAGTCGGGAGGCAGATGCCACATATGGGACTTGGGCCAGGTGAGCGCCCACCTCAGGAGGCAGCCCCAGCGCACGCACCTGACCAGGCCCTTCCAGCTGGCGATGTAGGGGTCCAGCAAGACCTCTTCCTTCTCATCCAGACACTGCTTGAAACTGACCAGGACGACTTTCAGATTGAAACCTGTCTCCGAGTCATCCATTTTTTGATAGGAACGGAAACAGTAAGGCTGGGGGGCTGTGTCGCTGGGGTCAGCTTGCTCTGCGGCTCATTTTCTGTGTGTGGAGGGGAACAGAACAGCTGTGATCCGGTTGCTGCTCACTGATCACTCATGCCCCTCACGGAGCTTCCTCCCAGGAGCCACCTGGCTTTGCTCCCAGCCAAGCCGCAGGCTCTCAGGCACACCACCCTGAGCCGCCCTTCGTCAGGATTGCGCATTCACGGACCTTGGCACGGCCCCTCCTGTGGATCAGGCCACTGACTCCACGTCAGTCCCTGCTGACTCTGAGAGTGGCCCCCTCTGGCTTTATCGGACCACTCGGCCATGCCATCTGCAGCAGGTGTCTCTGCTGGTGCTTTCTTGACTGTTTTTGTTTATCTCTCTAGATGCTATATCTGTTTTTACCAGCTGAGAGATACTAAGCCCCTGCCAAGAGCCAAGCACCGTTCTAGGCACCTGGGTGCACAGGGAGTGAGCGAACAGCCATCTGGAGTGGGGTCAGATGACAACAAAGTTCTGAAGTTGTAGGCAAGGAAACAGACACAGCGGAAAGCAGAGATGGGTGCGGGGAGCGGGGGACGCTGCCGGACAGGCTGCCCCATCTTCCTCACTGCCGCGTCCCCAAAACCAGAAGAGAGGCCGTGGGGCCGGCGCCTGCTGGATGGACGGACGCGTGTTTTCCCTCCTGTTGCTGAAACTACATGTTCCACATGGATGGGTGGCCGGGTGAAAGGTTGTATCACTCTCAGAAGATTGCCACAGGCCCTTGTACTAGCCCTGGGGAACCCGCGAGTGGCTCAGGCCCTGCTCTGGATTCTGCTGGCATTCACACAGTCACTCCGCAGACATCCAGGCACCCATGCTTTGTGTGTCACCAAGCACCCTTGCCCTGTCTCCCCGGGTGCCCCAAGGGCCCGCACCTGCTCCAGGGAACCTGAGACTCAGCTGCATCCCACCTCAACCAGGAAGAACCCTTACCCCATTGGGCCTGGGGGTTCCTAGGCCCGTTGGTGCTGGGAGCCCTCTCCTGCCCTCCCTGGCTGCAGGGACTCCAGCAGGGACAGGGAGGGTACCCAGCTGTGGTGAGAGCTCCTGGCCAGGAGCAGGTGTGCAGGTTGCTCAGCGCCCTAGGACTGGGCCCTTCATCACTAGGGAACATGGGCTACAAGCACTGCCCAGCCCGTGGCCCAGGCTGCTGGAGCGCTGGTGCCCGGAGGGAGCTGAAGCCTTGCCTTGCAAGCCCCACAGGTTGGGCTGTGTGCTTGGCACCAGGCGGAGGCCCCAGATGTGAGCTCACCAGGCTTCAGGTGTAGGGAATGGCTGCTCCTGGGCCTCAGGAAGATGGAGTCCCATAGACTTCCAGCACGCCCCTCCCCTCCTCAGGCCTTAATTTTGTCCACTGAGAAGATGGTCTCTGAGGCTCTGGGGTTTCCTTCTTGGTCACCAGATATTCTGCGGGCCTTGCCTGCCTGCCCGCCCAGATCCGAGCCAGTGGCAAACAGGAGCTGCCAGGAGCCTCTCAGAGCTGTGGCTGGTGGCTCCGGGACAACAGGAAGGGCAGTGGTTGTGCAGGAGGCAGGCAGCTCGCCAGCCCAGGAAGGTGACCCAGGGCACCTCCAGGCCTTTCCCAGGGCAGCCCACCGGCCCAAGGTCAGGGCTGGGCGCGAGGGCGGCCTGAACACACAGCCCGGTGGCTGACAGCAGGCTGGGGGGACGACAGAAGACGGGGCCACCACGGCGCCCCAGGCCTTGTGGGTGGAACCAGACCGTGTCGAGCTAGCGCTACGAGTCTCACCTGGGAAGGGGGCTTCAGATGGCACCGGACTGGATGGTCACCGGTTCGGGTCCCTGCTCCACCTAGGAGCCCAGGAAAGGGTGGAGGCCCGGGGTGGTGCTGAGGAGGGGCCGACCTGAGCCACGGCTCCGTCCTGCGCGGGAGCCGGGTCCTCGGCCGCCCGCCCACTCCGGCCCTCTAGGACGACGTCCCCTCCCGCTCCCGGTCCCTCGGCGACCTCCGTACCCTGCCGGTTGGGTTGGGCAGGTGCGGCCGCCGAGCCGGAGCCGCTCACCTCGGCCACAGCTGCCGTCCGGGCCCCGCCCTCGCTCATCGCCCCGCCCTGTCCCGCTCTCGCCCGCCGCCCTGATTGGTTGGATGCTGCCCAATCAGGAGGGCCGGCGCGCAGACCCGCGTTTCCGGCTGACGCACCGGAAGTTGACACCCTGGTGGTTGCGCCTGCGCAGTGCATCACCGCGCGCGGGACTCGCGGCTCTGGGAACGCGGCGGAGACGATGCCTGAGATCAGAGTCACGCCCTTGGGTGAGTGGGAGCCGCCGGCAGGGCTGTGGGGCGGGCTCCGTATGCGGCTCCGGGTGGGCTGGGCGCCCCGCTCCCTCCGGGTTGTCATGGAGCCGGGTGCGCGTCGCGGGCGTCCTCGGTCTCCTCCCCGCGTGGGCCCTGGTGGGAACCGAGAGGCGGCCGAGTCCCTGCACCCTCGGCCTCCGGCAGTGACGCGAGAACGCGAGCCCCGAGGTTCAGGCGGCCGTGAGGGGACGTCGCAGAGGGGGCCGCGGGGCCTCCGCGCTCGCTGTGCGCTTTCGTTGGTGCGTTGACCTCCCTGTGCGGCGCGCTGCCGCCTCCAGCCCCCCAGCCCCTCAGTCCCGCAGCCCCCCAGCCCCCCAGCCCCCCAGTCCTCCAGCTTCTCAGCCTAGCAGACCCCCAGCCTCTCAGCCGCCCAGCCCCCCAGTCTCGCTGTCCCGCTTCTGCCTCCTCACCTCTTACTTTCTGTCCACCACCCCTTGTGCTCACGCCCAAATTACAATCAACTCTCAGTTCAGCTCTTGTTCTACCTGATTTCTGCAACACTGAAAAAACCAGCAAAAAACACAAATGTATACTCTTAAGAGTCCTAACAGGCTGGGCACTGTGGTTCACGCCTGCAATCCCAGTACTTTGGAAGGCAGAGGTGGGAGGATCGCTTGAGCCCAGGAGTTTAAGACCAGCCTCGCCAACATGGCAAGACTCCATCACTCAAAAAAAAAAAAAAAAAAAAGAGCAAAATTAGCCGGGCATGGTGGTGTGTGCTTGTGGTTCCAGCTACTCAGGAGGCTGAGTTGTGGGGATTGCTTGAGCCCGGGAGGTCGAGGCTGCAGTGAGCCATGATTGTGCCACTGCACTCCAGCCTGGGCGACAGCAAGACCATATGTCAAAAAAAGTCAAAGTCCTAACAGTATAGAACAATGCGAAGGAGGAAAGAATTAGTCAAAACCCAGGGTCTCAGAAACACCTGGGGGGACATGGTGCTGGTGGCCAACCATCCTGATGTCCTGGGCGTTTATCCACACGTGCCTGCCCTGTGCTGTCCTGGAACCTGGTCCTTCCACTGGGCAGGGGGTCGAGGGCATCTTCCAGCACAGACACTGGGACGAGATTCCATGTCCTTCCTCATGGCATGAGCGCTTCCTTGGAGGGGTGCCTGCTGCCCCGGCGCGGATACTGTGCTGTGAACACCCCTGGCCTGTGCACAGCCCACGGTGTTAGCGTGGGCCCTGCTGCCCTCCCCTGCTCTCTGGGGCCTCTGCTGGGTCCTCCCAGACTGCCCCTTTCCCATTTGGCCTCTTGGCTGCCTGTTCTACCCACTCTCTGGACAGTCTGATCTTTCATGTGGCTTCAGTGGCTCCCAGTCTGTACCTGGGTGTATTCTTAAGGTCACCTCAGCCAGGGTATCGGCAGAGCAGAACTGTTTCACCACCTCCCTGTGCCAGGGACTGCCTTGGGCTCCATGCTCACTGGGCCAGTGCTGTGTCCTTGGGGTCACTCCCACGCCCTCGCCTGTGCGTGACTGTCCCCCGACCCTGCCTGTCCTCCCAACCCTGTTCCTCCCCCTTCCCCCATCCTGCTCAAAAGTTGGCTTCTCAGGGAGCACTTTCCTGTCATGGTTCTGGAAGTTTCAAGGCTTCCTCATCCTCTTACCTTGCTCTTCTCTGTCACAGTAGCCTCCATCTGGTGTACTCGAGGTGTCTTGTTCACTTGTCTGCTGTCTGTTTCCTTGCAGACAGGGATGCCTCCTCCTCTGTCTTCTCAGCCCTGTCCCCTCCTGTAGCTCCAGGCTCTATTCCCTGGGATCACTGTGGGTCCTGTCGGGAGGCGGGACTGCCAGTACCTCAGGATTGGGCTTTGGAATTCAGAAGACCAAGCCAGGCCCCATGCTTCAGGGCCACAAGTGCCTCTGTGGCCTTAGGTCCTTGGCTGTGAAGAGGGGCGGCCCTCCCTTCCCACAGATGCCAGAGGGCCTCTGTGAGCCTGGCATGGCTTGGGGTAGGAGGTGCAGAGGGAGGAGACAGCTGAGACCCTGCTCTCAGAGAGCTCACACCCAGTGGGGGCAGGAACAGGCCTAGAAGAGAACCTGAGACCCCCATTCGTGGCAGGCAGGCCCTCGGCTGTGGCCCCGCTATCCTGATGTGTGGTGCTGGCTTTGGACGTTTCAGGTGGCTGGTCGGGGAAGGTGGGTGGGGATTCAAGGGGAAAACCAGGCCATTCACGGCCATCAGACTCCCGCCCAGGCACAGGCTGTGCAGGGGCCATGGCCCTTTCCTTGTGGGCCTCCAGGTCACATGAGGGGGCTGAGTGTGCCTTGGCTGGCCAAGGCCTCTGGCTGGAGCAGCTGGGCAGGGCTGCTTGGCTGTCAGGAGTGTGGGAGGGCCGCAGATTAGGGTCTGTGTTGGGGGCTGCGTGGTGGGCAGTGGTGTGGGGCTCGTGTTGCCCACGCCGGCCACTGCTGGACCACTGGCACTGTGTTCGTGTGGCATGGCCGAGGCTGCGTGACATCCCTCCACAGCCGCACCACCAGGGGACACCCAGTGCCAGCACTTAGGCACTCAGGCCCTTGCCTGCCTGGGGAAAGATCCTGCAGGAGGTGGCCTCATTGGTCTGCAGCTCTGCTGAGGGTCCAGCCACAGCCCAGGCGTGACTCTGACTGAGGTGTTGGCCCCGCAGACCAGCCCTTGTGTCTGAGGGGCTGAGGACCACAACACAGTGCCCACTACTCAGCCAGCAGGCCACGGCCGCCTTGAGAGGCCAGGGAGGAGCGTGTGGGCTGCCGGCCTCCACCTTGGATGTGGTGGTGTGGGGCGTGGTCCTGTGTCCCCCTTCCTGGGACTAGGGGTGGCCCTGTTTCTTGGCCCACGTGTCTGTCCACACAGCAGCCTCGCTCTCGTTTCCTCAGTGCATTGGGTCCTGCAGAGCTTGGGGAGGCAGCACAGGGAGCTGGGGGCGGGGGCGCAGCACTGACTCTCACCTGCCCTCCCTCGAGTAGGGGCTGGCCAGGACGTGGGCCGAAGCTGCATCCTGGTCTCCATTGCGGGCAAGAACGTCATGCTGGACTGCGGGATGCACATGGGCTTCAATGACGACGTGAGTCTCTTGGGCAGGAGGCCCGGAGGCCGGGAGGGCTGGCCGTGTGCAGGCAGACCCTGGGCCTGAGAGCCGGACAGTGGGGCAGTGGGCAGCAGTGGTCGTGCTTGGACGACTGCACCCTGTGGGTAGCAGGGATGGGTGGGCCTGGCCGAGGCGAGCCCCTGCGTGGGGAGGTCCCCCTGTACTGGTGCTGGGCTCCAGCCCCAGAGTCCTATAGGCTGGGCCCAGCGAGACCCTGGGCTCAGCTTCCTGCTCACATCTGTCAGTGAGGTTGGAGGTAATCTTGGCCCCTCTGCATGCTGTGAGCATCCAGGGGTTCTGGTGTGACCTGCGGGGTGGCAGTGCCCAGCCTGAGTCTGCACGTAGAACCCCCCTTCCTGGGGGCCCCTCCCTGGGACATGGGTGGTCCCAGGTGCTGCCTGGAGACCACGGCGCAACCTGAAGCCTCACGTCCTTCCCAGCGACGCTTCCCTGACTTCTCCTACATCACCCAGAACGGCCGCCTGACAGACTTCCTGGACTGCGTGATCATCAGGTGGGCACCCGTTGGGGGCCTTGAGGGTCCCATGTCTGTGCCTGTGGGGCTTGGGCCCCCTTACTCGGCCTCGGCAACGTTTGGCAAGGGGCCTGCGTCATCCTTGATCCTCAGGGGGCGTCGGGGCCCCGGGATCTGCTCCTTGCCTGCCTTACTGGTCACACACACGGCCTGGTCTCCACCTATTCTTCTGGCCCTGCCCTCTGAACCCGGCTCTCCAGGCTTCACCCTCTCCGATGCCTTCTCTGTCTCAGGAGCTTTAAACCCCACTGTCTTGTTGGAGATTCCAGAGTCCTGAGTCTGCCCTGACCCCAACCTTTAGAGTCCAGCAGCTCATGACCCGCTCGCTGGTCTGGGTGGCATCGCCTGGATGGCCACGGCATTCCTACTGGTTCCCCCTGCCCCGCCCCGCCCTCCCCAGCAGCCAGAGGGCCTGTGAAGCCTGGAGAAGCCCGCTGTGGAGGCAGCGTCCTCAGCTGCCCCTGAGACCCTCGTGGTTGTGGCTTCTTGTCAGACACAGCGGGGTCCCCAGTGCCTTCTTGGGGCTTGCCAGGCACTGCCCTTGCCCTCGGGTCTGTGCTGCCTTCACCTGCCGCTCCTCTCAGCCTGTCCTGATGCCTGAAATCCCAGCGGCTCCCCGTGCCCCTTAGCGGCTTCGCATTGCCTCGCGAGCATGTCGCTGTCACCGACGTGTTCAGTTTCCCGTTTGCTCGCTGCCTCGCTAGACTTTGAGACTGAAAGTTCCAGGGAGGCGGCTTTGTGTTTGCTCGTTACTGACTCTTCAGTACTCGGGATGGGGCCTGGTGCACAGCAGGCGAATGAAGGGGGCAACCCACAAGCCCAGAGTGGGGGTGAAGGCTGGGGCAGGGTGGGCCCAGGCTGACCTGTGCTGCATCCCCCAGCCACTTCCACCTGGACCATTGCGGGGCACTCCCCTACTTCAGCGAGATGGTGGGCTACGACGGGCCCATCTACATGACCCACCCCACCCAGGCCATCTGCCCCATCTTGCTGGAGGACTACCGCAAGATCGCCGTGGACAAGAAGGGCGAGGCCAACTTCTTCACCTCCCAGATGATCAAAGACTGCATGAAGAAGGTGGTGGCTGTCCACCTCCACCAGACGGTCCAGGTCAGGTTCCCAGGGCCACAGACGGCACAGGCACTGCCCACCCCCACACCAACCATGCCCTCCGCCCGCTCTCCACAGTCTCTGGAAGGCTGGGGCCTCAGGGTGAGCCCACCCCACCTCACTCTTGCATCCAGCACTGTGGGAACACCTGGAGGCGGCAGCGCGAGCACAAGGGCCCCAAACGAGATAGGGCGCCAACCCGGGAGAGCACGCACAGGGTGGGGGTGTGCCCCGGCCTCCAAACCCACCTGGCTCTGTCTGAGCGGCATTGAAATGGCCAGAGTGGGACAAGCTGGTGCCCTCAGAGCGCTCGGAGCCTCCGGAGACTTGCTGGAGCTCCCAGGGTGTCGCCGGGCAGGGAGGCAGGGGCCAGAGGGGAGATGGGCCAGTTCTGGAGGGTGCCTGGTTCTGGGTGTGGGTCAGGGAGGAAGTGAAGGTTAAGTTGGTGAGTGACAGATTGGCAAAATTTGTGACAAAGATTGTGGGTTTGTCTGTGTCTCATTAAAGTCTCTGGGTATTGCTTTTATATTTTTTGAAACTATATTAGGTACTTACGTATTTTGAAACATTTTATTTTTCTGATTGAACTTCTTATCAAAATGAAGTATATTTATCTTTTTCGTTGTGAAATTTTAATTTTTTTTTTTTTTTGACAGGGTCTCACTTTGTTGCCCAGGCTGGAGTGTGATCTTGGCTCACTGCAGCCTCGGCCTCCCAGGCTCAGGTGATCCTCCCACCTCAGCCTCCCAAGTAGCTGGGACTACAAGCATGTGCCCCTATGCCCAGCTAATTTATTTTGGTATTTTTTGTAGAGAGGGGGTATGTGTTGCTCAGGCTCTCCAACTCCTGGGCTCCAGGGATCCTCCCACCTCAGCCTCTCAAAAGTGCTGGGATTACAGGCATGAGTCACCACACCTGCCAACTCCTCCGTATATTTTAAACCCAGACAGACATGATTTCTAATGTCTGGTAACATCAACATTTGCTTAGTTTTATTTATATATTTATTCTTTTTGTTGTGCTTCCTGTATTTTTTCTGCCTTTTACTTGGGGTAATTTGCCTTCTGCCTAAAGAATGGAGTGTGGGTCTGCTGGTACTGAATTCTGTCATTTTTTTTTTTTTTTTTTTTTGAGACGGAGTCTCGCTCTGTTGCCCAGGCTGGAGTGCAGTGGCCGGATCTCAGCTCACTGCAAACTCCGCCTCCCGGGTTCACGCCATTCTCCTGCCTCAACCTCCCGAGTAGCTGGGACTACAGGCGCCCACCACCTCGCCCAGCTAGTTTTTTTGTATTTTTTAGTAGAGACGGGGTTTCACCATGTTCGCCAGGATGGTCTCGATCTCCTGACCTTGTGATCCACCCGTCTCGGCCTCCCAATTCTGTCAATTTTTATTTGGCTGCAAATGGATTTACTTTACCCTCATTCTTGAAGGATTTTTTTCCTCTTAGGTGTGTAGGATTTTAGGTTGACAGTATTTTGTCTCTGCACTTTGCAAACATCGTTCTGTCCCCCGTCTCTGGCACGGGCACCTGTAGGGTCTTGGCCTTGGTTTTTGGTGCTTGTGCTCCGATGGGCCGACATGTATTCTCAACCTGTTCAGAGTTTGAGGCCTCTTGGATCTGTGGCTTGAGGCCTTCATCACGTTTCTTCCAGTGTTGCTTCTGCCTCGTTCTTGTTCCTCCAGGGGCCCTGAGAGCCTGACGGTCAACCTCTTGAAACTTCGTCATCCCTTTGTCTTTCCTGTTTCCTGATAGATATTCTCTCTGGTGTCTTTCAGTTTACGGATTCTCTTTTCTGGTTATATGTCATGTGGTGGTAAATTCATCCATTGAATTCTATTTTTTTTTTTGAGATGGTGTTTCGCTCTTGTTGCCCAGGCTGCAGTGCAATGTCATGATCTCAGCTCACCACAACCTCTGCCTCCCGGGTTCAAGCAATTCTTCTGCTTCAGCCTCCCGAGTAGCTGGGATTACAGGCATGCACCACCAAGCCTGGCTAATTTTTTTTTTTTTTTTAAGTAGAGATGGGGTTTCTCCATTTCTACTAAAAAAAAGGTCAAACTCTTGACCTCAGGTGATCCACCCTCCTCAGCCTCCCAAAGTGCTAGGATTACAGGCATGAGCCACCACATCTGGCCCATCCATTGAATTCTTAATTTGGGTTTTAATAGTTCCTGGTTTTAGAATTTCCACTTTTTGCCAGGCGCGGTGGCTCACACCTGTAATCCTAGCACTTTGGGAGGCTGAGGAGGGTGGATCACGAGGTCAGGAGATCAAGACTATCCTTGCTAACATGGTGAAACCCCGTCTCTACTAAAAATACAAAAAATTAGCCGGGTGTGGTGGCGGCACCTGTAGTCCCAGCTACTCGGGAGGCTGAGGCAGGAGAATTGCGTGAACCCGGGAGGCGGAGCTTGCAGTGAGCCGAGATTGCGCCGCTCACTCCAGCCTGGGAGACAGAGCGAGACTCCGTCGCAAAAAAAAAAAAAAAAAAAAAAAGAATTTCCACTTTTCAAAAATAGTTTCTATGCCAAGGGTGGTGGCTCACACCTGTAATCCCAGCACTTTGGGAGGCTGAGGCGGGAGGATCCTTTGAGCCCAGGAGTTCCAGACCAGCCTGAGCAACACAGTGAGACTGTCTCTCCAAAAGTACTGTTTTTATTTTTTATTTTATTTTTGAGACAGTCTCACTCTGCCACCCAGACTGGAGTGCAGTGGCGCAATCTCGGCTCACTGCAACCTCTGCTTCCTGGGTTCAAGTGATTCTCCTGCCTCAGCCTCCCGAGTAACTGGGATTACAGGTGTGCACCACCACACTTGGTTAATGTTTTTGTATTTTTAGTAGAGACAGGGTTTCACCATGTTGGTCAGGCTCGTCTCAAACTCCTGATCTCGTGATCCACCCGCCTCAGCCTCCCAAAGTGCTGGGATTGCAGGTGTGAGCCACCATGCCCGGCAAGTTTTAAATGAGTGAAATAAATTTTTAAAGAAGTCTAGTTTTTTGCCAACTTTTTTTTTTTTTTTGGACGGAGTCTCGCTCTTGTTGCCCGGCTGGAGTGCAGTGGCACAATCTCAGCTCACTGCAATCTCTGCCTCCTGGGTTCAAGTAATTCTCTTGTCTTAGCCTACTGTGTAGCTGGGATTACAGGTACCTGCCACCATGCCCAGCTAATTTTTGTATTTTTAGTAGAGACAGGGTTTCACTATGTTGGCCAAGATGGTCTTAAACTTCTGACTTCAGACGATCCACCCACCTTGGCCTCCCAAAGTGCTGGGATTAAAGGTGTGAGCCACCGTGCCTGGCCCAATATTTTTTTTTTTTTTTTGAGATGGAGTCTCGCCCCGTCGCCCAGGCTAGAGTACAGTGGCGTGATCTCGGCACACTGCAACCTCGACTTCCCAGGTTCAAGCGATTCTCCTTCCTCAGCCTCCTGAGCAGCTGGGATTACAGGGATGCACCTCCACGCCTAGCTTATTTTTGTATTTTTAGTAGAGATGGGGTTTCACCATGTTGGCCAGGCTGGTCTCGAACTCCTGACCTCAAGGGATCTACCCGCCTTGGCCTCCCAAAGTGTTGGGATTACAGGCCTGACCTACCTTGTCTGGCAGCTAGCATTCTGAATCTTGTCTTTTCTCTGTGATGTATTCAAAGTCCACACTGGAAACTCCAATTTCAGGTCCCTTTAGTCTTCCATCTGTTGTTTTTTGTTCTTTGTCCACATTGCCCGTCCCTTGTGAACTGGATGCTGTGTATGAGCAACAAGGACTAAAAGGCTCAGTGCAGTGCCCTCGCTCCCCGCCCCTGCCTCCCTCGCTCCCCGCCCCTGCCTCCCTCGCTCCCCGCCCCTGCCTCCCTCGCTCCCCGCCCCTGCCTCTGCCCCTCTGCTGTGACGACACAGCCTGAGCACAGCCCTGTCCTCCACAGGTGGACGATGAACTGGAGATCAAGGCCTACTATGCAGGCCACGTGCTGGGGGCAGCCATGTTCCAGATTAAAGTGGGCTCAGAGTCTGTGGTCTACACGGTCAGTGGAAGGGCTTAAGGCTCGGGAGGGGCTGCCGGGGTGGGACGCACCCTCCTCATGGTGGCCTTGATCGTTCACCAGGGTGATTATAACATGACCCCAGACCGACACTTGGGGTAAGTAGTCCGAGATGTCTTTTGTCCCATGGGCCCCCCTGGCGCTCAGGACCCTGGCGGGTGTCGGCGTGCCAGCCCTCGAGCGGCCAGCCCAGCAGTGTCTCCCATGTCCCGTGTGGCCTGGAGAGCCCCTTCCTTCTGGGCCCAGATGCGCGAAGGCACAGGGTCCAGGCGGGGTCCTCTGTCCCTCCTGTCTCTTCCCAAGGTCTGGGCGGGGTCCTCTGTCCCTCTTCTCTCTTCCCAAGTGTGCTGCCCACAGCATTTTACCAGCTGGCTCTTTCCAGCCAGAGTGGCCCAGGAAGGCGGGTGGGCGTAGTACTGGGGCCCAGCTTGTCAGACCCAGCCCTGCAGCTGTGGGGACCGTGCACTGTGACTCACACCCCACCCCCGTGTACTAGAGCTGCCTGGATTGACAAGTGCCGCCCCAACCTGCTCATCACGGAGTCCACGTACGCCACGACCATCCGCGACTCCAAGCGCTGCCGGGAGCGAGACTTCCTGAAGAAAGTCCACGAGACCGTGGAGCGTGGTGGGAAGGTAGCCACAGCAGGGGTGGGGACGCGGGCCCTCGGCTATGCTGGGCGGGTCCTTTTGGCTGCCCTTGGCCTAGGTCAGGGTCTCAGGGTGGGGGGCACTGCATTTTCAAGCAGGGAGAGAGGAAGGTGTGCTCAGCATTGAGGACAAAAACTCAGAGACCCTTCCCAGGGAGCCCCTTTGCCTCTCCTACCTCAGATCCTGACGAAGCCCTGGCCAGGCCCCACGCAGCTCCCTTCTGTCTCCGGAGAGTGGCTGGGACAGGACTGGGAGCAGATGAGAGAGGCTAAGGTCCCTATGAGGCAGCTCTTGGGCACCTGGCTGTGCCCTCACTGAACGCTGCCTGCTGTGCCAAGGGGCTGTATGGCCAGGCTCCTGCCGTGTGTGTCCCCCAGGTGCTGATCCCCGTGTTCGCGCTGGGCCGCGCCCAGGAGCTCTGCATCCTCCTGGAGACCTTCTGGTAGGTGCCGCCAGGACGGCTCTCTCAGGAGCCCCTGGCCCAGCCTGCACAGTTCAGTCGGTGGGCAGCCCTGCCCAGGGTGCTGGTGGCATCTCAGCCCTGCTTGCTGCTGTCCTGGGGGGCTGCTTGTGCGCTGTGTGACCCCAGGAGGCCTGTGACGTCCGGTCAGCGTCACTGTCTGCGGCTCTTGTAGGGGTTCCTGGCCCTCCGCTGAGCCTGGCTGCTTTAGGGCTTAATGGGACATAGGCTGAGGGCACTGGCCTCCTGTGGTTGCGACTGGACTCAGCCCGGCCCATGCACGGGCTGTGCAGATACAGGTGTGGGGGTGACCCGGCCGAGTCCTGCCCTGCAGTGCCCTCCCCTGTGGCCGCTGTGCTGACTGGGCCGGTGGTCCCCAGGGAGCGCATGAACCTGAAGGTGCCCATCTACTTCTCCACGGGGCTGACCGAGAAGGCCAACCACTACTACAAGCTGTTCATCCCCTGGACCAACCAGAAGATCCGCAAGACTTTCGTGCAGAGGAACATGTTCGAGTTCAAGCACATCAAGGCCTTTGACCGGGCTTTCGCTGACAACCCAGGGCCGATGGTGAGACCCGCGGCAGGGCTGGCCGGCACCTCCACGTCTGTCGGCCTCCTGTCTCCTGCAGGTCTCTGGGCTGGGCCTGCGGCGGTGGTGGGGGCGTCGCTGCCCCGAACCCCCCCCGACCCTGTGTGTCCTGCAGGTCTCTGGGCTGGGCCTGCGGCGGTGGTGGGGGCGTCGCTGCCCTGAACCTCCCCCGACCCTGTGTGTCCTGCAGGTCTCTGGGCTGGGCCTGCGGCGGTGGTGGGGGCGTCGCTGCCCTGAACCCCCCCCGACCCTGTGTGTCCTGCAGGTCTCTGGGCTGGGCCTGCGGCGGTGGTGGGGGCGTCGCTGCCCCGAACCTCCCCCGACCCTGTGTGTCCTGCAGGTCTCTGGGCTGGGCCTGCGGCGGTGGTGGGGGCGTCGCTGCCCCGAACCCCCCCCGACCCTGTGTGTCCTGCAGGTCTCTGGGCTGGGCCTGCGGCGGTGGTGGGGGCGTCGCTGCCCCGAACCCCCCCCGACCCTGTGTGTCCTGCAGGTCTCTGGGCTGGGCCTGCGGCGGTGGTGGGGGCGTCGCTGCCCTGAACCTCCCCCGACCCTGTGTGTCCTGCAGGTCTCTGGGCTGGGCCTGCGGTGGTGGTGGGGGCGTCGCTGCCCCGAACCCCCCCCGACCCTGTGTGTCCTGCAGGTCTCTGGGCTGGGCCTGCGGCGGTGGTGGGGGCGTCGCTGCCCCGAACCTCCCCCGACCCTGTGTGTCCTGCAGGTCTCTGGGCTGGGCCTGCGGCGGTGGTGGGGGCGTCGCTGCCCTGAACCTCCCCCGACCCTGTGTGTCCTGCAGGTCTCTGGGCTGGGCCTGCGGCGGTGGTGGGGGCGTCGCTGCCCTGAACCTCCCCCGACCCTGTGTGTCCTGCAGGTTGTATTTGCTACGCCAGGGATGTTGCACGCCGGGCAGTCCCTGCAGATCTTCCGGAAATGGGCCGGAAATGAAAAGAACATGGTGAGGGCGCGGTGCGGTGTGGGAACCTGGAAGCTGGAGGCTGGCGGGTTGTCCTTCCTCCCGTGCCGTCTCTGCGCTCCGCTCTTGCTGGCCTCGCGCTGGCCGAGGGACGTGGCTGCTGCTGCCAAGGGACGGGGGTGACATCGCCTGGAGCTGCTCAGTCTCCCTGTGACGTAGCCCGTCCACCTCGGGCTGTACAGCCCCAGCCCAGCCCCGGACAGTCTTGTGGCAAAACCTGAGTCCTTTGGCGTCTGCAGCCAGGCTTGGTCGGGCACTGCTGGCAGGTGGAAACAGCTCCCAGGGGTTCAGGTGGGGACATCCCAGGGAAGGCCCTGAGGTGCCAAGGCTGGGGTCCCATGGCTGTGAGCTCTGTGCCTGCCCCCAGGTCATCATGCCCGGCTACTGCGTGCAGGGCACCGTGGGCCACAAGATCCTCAGCGGGCAGCGGAAGCTGGAGATGGAGGGGCGGCAGGTGGTGAGTCCCGACCCCGTGCTGGGTTGGCAGGGCAGAGGGGCACCTCCTGGTGGTAACCGCTGTCCACACCCTGTGGTCTCCGCAGCTGGAGGTCAAGATGCAGGTGGAGTACATGTCATTCAGCGCACACGCGGACGCCAAGGGCATCATGCAGCTGGTGGGCCAGGCAGAGCCGGAGAGCGTGCTGCTGGTGCATGGCGAGGCCAAGAAGATGGAGTTCCTGAAGCAGAAGATCGAGCAGGAGCTCCGTAGGCAGCCGGGCGGGCGGCGTGGGGCCCACCTTGGGTCGATGCAGGCAACCTGGGCTGAGGCTTTCTCTTCCCGGGGTCCAGGGGTCAGCTGCTACATGCCGGCCAATGGCGAGACGGTGACGCTGCCCACGAGCCCCAGCATCCCCGTGGGCATCTCATTGGGACTGCTGAAGCGGGAAATGGTGCAGGGTATGTGGGTCGGGCAGGGAAGGGCGCTCGGGGCAGGCAGCTGGGAGTGGCCCTTACGTTGACAACTGCTGCCGCCTCTTCCACAGGGCTGCTCCCCGAGGCCAAGAAACCTCGGCTCCTGCACGGCACCCTGATCATGAAGGACAGTGTGAGTGCCGGGACAGCCTCTGGAGGGGGGAGGGCTGCTGCTGTGCTCCCTGACCTGCCCCTGCCCCACAGAACTTCCGGCTGGTATCCTCAGAGCAAGCCCTCAAAGAGCTGGGTCTGGCCGAGCACCAGCTGCGCTTCACCTGCCGCGTGCACCTGCACGACACGCGCAAGGAGCAGGAGATGGCGTTGCGCGTCTACAGCCACCTCAAGAGGTGGGCGCCCGGCCCCGCCCCCCGACCCCTCAGGTCCCCCCAGCCCTCGGGCCCCGGGGGCCAGGCAGGGTCTCACCGAGCCTCCCCACAGCGTCCTGAAGGACCACTGTGTGCAGCACCTCCCGGACGGCTCCGTGACGGTGGAGTCCATCCTCATCCAGGCCGCCGCCCCTTCTGAGGACCCGGGCACCAAGGTGCTGCTGGTCTCCTGGACCTACCAGGTAAGGGGTGGCCCCCAGCCCACCGTGGTCAGCACAGGTGTCACCACCCCTCCCTGTCCTGCACGGCCCATGGTGCTCTTGCTTCTGCCCTAGGACGAGGAGCTGGGTAGCTTCCTCACATCTCTGCTGAAGAAGGGCCTCCCCCAGGCCCCCAGCTGAGGCCGGCATCTCACCCAGCCACCACCTCTGCCCTCTCCCAGCTGGACAGAGCCGGGCCTGCACTTCAGGACTGTGGGTGCCCTGAGTGAACAGACCCTCAGGTCCCATCCCTGGGGACAGAGACCGTGTGTCATGTGCCCACCCAGGCAGCTGTTTCCAGCTAAAGAAAAACTGGGCTCTGGGCTGTCTTGCCTTTATTCCTGCGCCTGGGCCCCCAAACGATGGTTAGGGCAGGGAGTCCCGGACAGCAGTTTCCAGTAAAAGCTGAACGAAAGGCTACTTGGTACCTTCTTCTCGGTGTACGTGGCTGGGTCCTGCACTGCACCCCATCCCGCCTACGATACAGAGGGGCATCCAGGCTGGTGGGACCTGGGCAAGGAGGCTGCTGTGGAGGCTGGGCAGCAGTGCTGTGGGCCCCAAGTGGCTGACTGCCGTGCTTGACCAGCACAGGGTTGGGCCTGGTGTGGCCTGATTTTGCCGAGTGTCCGGGGTCATTTGTGGCTCCCGAACTGTGGCCCCTGCAGCGTGGAGGCAGCACCTGTGGACAGACCAGACCCTGCGTCAGCCTGGGGCAAGGTCAGCCCACCCTCCCCACCACTGGGACCACTCCCATGGCCAGGGAGTGGGTCAGCCCAGGACGGGCTGGGCTGAAGGACTGTGACCCTGGGCGGGGGGCTCCTTTACCCCCAGTTGTCTTGCTGCGGTCAGTGGTCCCTGGCCTCCCCACCCCACGCCATGGCCGCAGCAGTCACTGGGCACATAGCAGGAGCTTCCCAGGCCCACTCCTCTTACCGAGGCTCCCATATAGCACTGACTTGAGGAATAAGCCGTGGGGCGGGGCCACACGTGCCTGGTGCTTCCCCAGGGGGTCTCGGCTCTCCAGAATCGTCTTCACCTGGGCAGGTGCCAAAGCCCCCAGTCCCACGGCCACCAGCACAGCGGTCATCCTCCGTACCTGTGACCCAGGCCCGAGATTGCACAGAGGCCTGCCCACCCTCAGCCCCACCCCCCAGGGAGGGCCCCAGAACCGAGCCCACCTGTCTATACAGGAAGGACTGACTCTCAAACTCCAGGCTCCAGAACCGCAGCTTCCTGGAAACACACGTGCCTGTAGGTGTCTGTGGGGCAGTGCCTGCCATCCCCAGCCTACCACGTGGCCTCGGACAGGAGACTGACAGGGCGGGCTGGTTCCCCCGGCTGACTCCCTGCCCCCAGGGAGGCCCATTGGAGAGGCTTCAAACCAGACAAGCAATGCTTGGGCAAGGAGGCAGCAGGACCCTGGAGGCTGGGCAGGTAGCCTGGCTGTGCTGGAGGGGCTTGCCCTGGGCCCTCCCCTAGGGTCCTGGTGCACGGTCTGGGAACATGGCTGGTGCGTGTGCCAGAGACCCCAGCCCTGTCTGTACTTGCTACTCTGACGGAGGAGTCTGGGGCCGGCAGAAGTTCTTCCTCCCTTGAGGGCTCACCCCAGCAGGGGAGGTTTTGTGGTCAGAATCTGCCACCTGGTGGGTGGCCCTCTGGACAGTGATGGGGCAGCAGAAACCACCCCCGCCAGGCTGGGCCAGAACCACTGGCACCAGCGAAACCTTTCCAGTGGCTGCCAAAATTCTGTTAGGCAGGGCAGGGTTTTCAGAGACAGGCAGCCTTCCCTGTCCTCTGCCCCCAGCCGGGGTGGGGGAGGGCACAGCTGCAGGCTGGGGGTGTCCGGGCCACTCTAGCTGTCCAGGTTCTGAGGACAGCTGTCCCGCTTCGCCTGCCTTAAAGCTGGGGGAGGTGCTGGAGCTAAAATCAGCGCGTGACCTGAGGGCAGGGCCACAACCCACAGGCCCTTCCTCACCTGCTCTCCTCGGGGGTGACCAAGGGGCTGGCCTGGCCTGGGGACACGGAGACACGGCGCAGCGTTCGCACAGGGCTTGGCACCGGGCTGCCGGCTGACTGGAACGCGCTGAAGTCATGTGTGCCGAGGAGGTGCTGGGCAGCTTCTTGCATGGCGGCCACATCCAGGCAGCTTCAGGGAACAGGGTAACGTCAGGAGGTGCGGCCTGCCTGCTCCCTCCCGGCTCACTGTCAGGGCCGCACTCACTCTGCCTGGAGAGTCCAGCATAGGTTGCGTTCAAACACCGGCAGCTCAGCAGGCCGGTGACAGCCAGTGACCAGGCGGTACAGGTAGGTCCGGGACGTGGCTGCGTGGCGAGCGTGGAAGTCGCTGGGCACTCGGAAGGCCCGCAGGACCCTGTGGCAGCAGGTCAGGCTCACCGGAGGAACGACCCTGCCGGTCTGCCCAGGTGTCACCTCCTGTCTCCTCCACCCCCGAGCTCTGACCAGACGACGAAGTCTGTGCAGACCTCCAGCCTCCGCCCGCAACAGAATCGGGAAGGCCGAGCCCCAGGGGCTGCTCAGGTCGCCGGCTCACCTGATGGCCGGGTGCCGCAGGTGGGTGTTGAGGGCCTCGGCCAGGACCTCGGGCGGGAAGGGCGGCCGGCCTGAGCGGCGCTGGACGTCCAGATGCGCCGCGTTGCTCAGGGCGTGGACCCCTGCGTCCGTGCGGCTGGAGATGGTGAACCTGACCGGCACCACGGAATTCAGCCGCTCGGCGGCCTCCTGCAGGACCGAGCCGCGGGGCGAGCGGGCGGGTGGGCGAGGCCGGACCCTGGGGACGCGCGGGCGGGGGCTCCCCCTTATCCCCCACCGGGCGTCCCGGGACCGGCCGAGCTCACCTCCAGGTAGTTCTGGACCCCGACGGCGCGCTGAGTGCCCCTGACGGCCGCGACCCCGCTGCGGGCAGAGGCGGGCGGAGGTTACCGGGGGCGCCCTGCCCTGGGGTCTCGGCCGCCCTGTGAGGCCAGAGCCGCTTCCGCCCCCGAACGTTTGCAAACCGCGTCCGGAGACATCCGCTTGCCCGCCTGCGCCCTCCTTCCCGCCTCCGCCCGGGCCACGTGGCGCCCGTCGCTGCGCCCGGGAAACTTACTTAAAGTCGGTGCCCACGTACTGGAAGTACACAAGGTAGCGCGCGCGCACCGAGCCTGCGGCCTGCACCGAACCCATAGCCGAGTCCAGCCGGCGGCGGGGGAGGCGGCCTCCAGCTCCGGGGTTCTGCGCGCGCGCACGCAGCCTGGTCACGCCCCCGTCCCCCCCGGACGCTCTTGCGCCTGCGCAGTCGCCCCGCCCCGCAACGCGCCACGGCGGCCTGGGGCGGGGAGCGGAGGCGGGGTCGGGCTTAGGGAGCGGTTGCAAAGTGCCGGCCCTACGCCGAGCGCAGGGGCTCTACCTCTACCGCGGCGCCCCGGAAGGCGCGCCCGCAACTACGCGGTGACCCCGCGCTCCCGCGGGCGTGCATTCGTTCACTCGTTCATTCATTCGCCGCCTCCCACACTCCCCGAGGGTGCCCGTTCGCCGCGTTGCGGCCAAGTCCTCCCAGACGTGGTTTTCGCAAACGCCCTGACTTGCGCAACGGCCGGGATGGCTGGAGCGGGCGGGGCCCGCGCCCTCCCCGCGCCCTCCCCGCGCCCCACGTTTTCACCGACCGTCCCCGAAGTCTGCCGTGGCGGGCCCCGCCTCACTTCCGGACCGGGGTGGTCCCTGGACGCTGCGAGGGGCGTTTGGCGACGCTCCCCGGCGGTGACAGCGGGCGGCGCGCGCGGGCGGTGGACTTTGGCGACTCTCCCCGGCGGTGACAGCGGGCGGCGCGCGCGGGCGGCGGACTTTGGCGACGCTCCCCGGCGGTGACAGGCGGGGCGGGGCGCGGCGCGGCGGCCTCATTCCGGGGCGGGCGGGCGCCGAGGCGGCGCGGGCGGGACGAGCGGTCCGGGCCGGCGCGGCTGCCGCTCGGCGCCGCGGTCCTCGTGCCAGTGAGCGCCGCGGCCGCCGCAGCCATGACCGTGGAGTTCGAGGAGTGCGTCAAGGACTCCCCGCGCTTCAGGTGCGCCGCCCGGGGCCGCCGGGGTGGGCGCGGGCCGGGGGCGTCGCTGCCGCCTTTGTGCCCGACGGCGAGGTGGGGAGGTCAGCGCCGGGCCCGGCCGGGCCGCGGCCGCCGGGGAGGAGCTGGAGGACCAACCTCGGACAAAGCGGCGACCCCGCCCCGCCATGCCCCGGGGGCTGGAACAAAGGACGCCCCTGCCCTGTGCGGCCGCCCCCCGGCGGAGGGCGTGCGCGTGGGCAGCCGTGGGCACCTCGGGACCGTCCGCCCCCGCTTTGTGTCTGCACCTCCACGGGGCTGAGCCCCTCCCGGGCCCTGCGGTCCAGCTTTGGCCAGGGTCGTCTGGGTCTGTGGGGGCGTCGGCCCCTGGTCTCTGCCTCGATCCTGTGTCCAGAGCAGTGCGTGGGGGACAGGCAACTGGAGCCGCGTTTAAGGCCTGGGGCAGGGTGCTTGGGAGCGTGAAGTGGTTTGAATGACCCGCTGGCTTAGAGGGTGGCGGCCGAAAAGAGCGGCGGGGAAGGTCAGGTAGGGGATAGGGGTTGTGTGCACCCCGAGTCTGCGTGTTTTCCGTCATTCCTGGCGTGCAGGCGTGCACACCTGCGTGAACCACATGTTCACAGACGTGTGCACAAGTGTGCATCGGCCTCGCATGGTGGATATTTGGCAAACGACAATGGAGGCAAAGAAACCAGAGTGTGCACCTGCGTGAGGCCCCCTCCTCTTCCAGTGCTTGTGCGGGGTGCACCCTTGTGAAATCTGCCTCTCTGCGCGCCTCCCTCGGGGCACCAGGCCTTGCACAGCACGTGTGGATGAGCTGTGCCACGGGGCTGTGCTTGCTTCTGCATGTAGCCTGCCGATGAGTGCGTGCAAGCATGTGCACACGCCACCTCTCCGTGCCGGTTCACGTACTGTGTTAGCCATGTCACCAACAGACAGATCAGCTTGTACACGCATGTTCCCCCATTGGGTACACATGTTGATGTGTGCCTGTGCAGTCCTTGGACACACATGTATGTGTGGTGCCAGTGTGTGCAGGTATGTTCATGCATGAACGTGTTTGCACATGTGTGCTTGGTCGTGTGTGTGTGCGCGCGCGTGCTGGGTCTCTCGGGATCTGCTGGCAAGTCAGCCTGTGTAGGGGGGCACGGGGAGCCTCAGCATCCTTAGAGCTCTCACCAGAAGGCCTCAGGAGACTTGGAGTGGGAGGCTCAGGGCCAACCAGGAGAGTGGCCCCCCGGCCCTGGGCAGAGGAACTGGGGCCATCCTCTGCTCTCCCATCTTCCGTTGCTGACCTGGGAAAAGGGGTTGAATAACTCAGGCACTCTACAATCCTGCGTTGGGGACCCGGGCTGTGGGGAGGCGTGGGCATGGCCTCCCTGCTGGGGGCTGGGCCCTGGCTGAAGCCCCTACTTTCTCCCTGGCCCCTCCCTCAGAAACCTAATGGACCTCCTCCATGCAGACCGCCCTGTGCTAGCCCTTGCCCAGTCGTGGGGGGGTGCTGGAACCCACTCACCTCTGAGCCTTCCCTTGTAACCGGTTCTCACGGGAGCCGGTTACAGGAGCCAGTTATGGGGGCTGTGGGGCTGCAGTAGGTGCCGTAGGGCGGCGGCCCGGCCTTTTGCCGCAGGGGCTGCCCTGGGAAAGTGCCTAACCCCCGTGGGGCATGGACTGGAGTGGAGAGGTGAGAATGGCCTGGCCCAGTTGGTTTCAGGGTTATGCTGTGATTTAACTGGGGTTTGAGGGACTCCCAGAGGCTGTCCTGGGGGCGGGCCCTCAGGGTGTGACTTGAGTTTCCTGGCCTACCGCCAGGCTGAGGGCCAGGCAAGGTGGGCGAGAAGATGTGGTCTGTAATGTGGAACCTGGTCGCCCCAACCCTGGAAAGGGAGACCCTGCCTGCACCTTCCTGGTCTGGGAGGGCCTAGTGGCAGCCTGGGTGCGGTGGGCAGGGGGCCAGGGGAGCCTGTGGAGGGAACCGCCTGGCCTCTGTTCGGCGGGCGCTGAGTCACGGCTTTGGTTGGGGGGCAGCCACACCCTCCTCCCCATCCTCCGAGCTGCTGAGGAAAATCTGGGCTGAGCGCAGCAGAAGAGGCCTAGGTCCACTGGGGCGGAGGAGGGTAGAGCTGAGGGGCTCCCAGCAGCAGAAACTGCAGCTCTCGGGGCCTCTGCCAGTGCCCACCCTGTCCCCATGAGCACGTCCGTGAGCTGCGGGGTGCAGCCACCCCCCCTTGCTGGCTCTCCAGGGACACGGGTGCCCCAAGCCCAAGGGCGGCAGCTCTGGGTGCAGCTGTCTCTGCATCCGGCCCTGCCCAGGGGTGGCTGCAACTTCTGGGGCGTGGTTCTCTCTGCTGCCTTCTCCTGGGCGGATGGTTCCTTCTGTGTTCTGGGATCCTCCAGCTGAGGTAGAGATCAGGGTCCAGGGACTGTGGGCTGGGTGCGTGGACACCACAGTGAGGTTCCCTCCATTGCCCCTGCTTCGGGATTCAGAGTCCTCTTAGCCTCTTGGGAACAGGTGAGGGCTGCTCAGAGAGGACCTGGTGTCCTGCTGTGGTGACTGGGACCATTCAAGGTCCTTCCCCGGGGGGCGCCTGCGGCCCCAGCTCCTAATTGAGGACACGCCCCTGGAAACCACAGGCCCCTCCCCTGAGGCCCGGGACACGCGTCAGGCTAGCAAGGGATGAGGGACCATGGGCCCCGATGGCCTCTGCTGCCGGACCCCTGCCCTAGACCTGTCCCTGGAGTCCTGGCCCCAGCCCAGGCCCTGTGGTGCCCAATCCCCGGGAGGCCAGATGGCCCGGCCGGCCAGTGAGCCGATTGTGTGGCGTGCGGGGCTGCCGGGATCCTGGCCCTGTTTCCCTTTTCCTGCTCCCGGAGGGGGTGGTCACGTGCCCGACCCATCTGCCTCCCGTCTTCCGGGGATTCTCCCGCCGAGGCTGCTCCGGTGATGTCATGCCTTAACTCTTCTCTCCCCAGGCAGCCCTACTCGCAGGCTGTCCTGGTGGGAGTGGGCTCTGAGGAGGAGAGCCCACCCGTCTTCCCAGCGGACCGTGCCGCTTGCGGCTGTGAGGTTGGGGGAGCCAGGGGCATCTCTCCCCAGCTGGTCTGGGTCCTGGTGCTGCCCCCCCGCCGTCCCACAGTGCACGGGTGCCAGACCTGGGTGGGCTGCAGTAGTGCAGAGGGGTGAGGAGCAGGCGCCGCAGGGTTGAGGGGGCTCCAGAGGGGTCCAGGGCCGACTCTGAAATCCTAGAGGAGTGGCCGGTGAGGCTGGCCGAGCCCTTGGTGGGCACTGTCCCTGAGGGACTCCCGGCAGCCGCTGTCCTGGGAGAGGCTGGTCCAACCTTCTTCCTTGAGGGCACAGCAGCGGGAGTCACAGCCGATTCTGCCTCTCCCTGCCTGGGTGGGGGGTGGCGAGGGGAAGTGCGCTGAACCTGGTCCCAGTCCTGTCCGTGTAGCAGGCAGGCGTCTGTCTCCCAGCCCGTTTTCTGAAAGGGCCTTCCCGGGGTGGAGCCCCTCAGGGAGGTGCAAGGGGAGGCGAAGCCCCGAGGGGGCCGAGGCTGCAGGTGACCCTAGCCAGCCCCGTTCTTGCTTTAGGGCAACCATTGACGAGGTGGAGACGGACGTGGTGGAGATTGAGGCCAAACTGGACAAGGTGAAGGGCGGGCCTGGAGCGCCCGGTGCCCGGCCAGGCTTGGGGATGGCTGCATGGCCGAACTCACCCTCTGGGCCTCACTAAGCCACTTACACCCCCCATATGCAGAGCTCCCATGTGGTGCTCCAGGTCCTGGTCCCTGTGTCTTAGCACGTGTGTTCCAGGGTGCACATGTCACACGCACACATGTGGCCGGCCCTGAGTCTCGTCCCATCTGGGAGGGGCCGGGCTGTGGTGAGTCCCCGACCCATGGTGGCCGCCTGTCCCCTCTGCTGGGCTGGTGACATGGGGACAGCTGCTGTGTAGGCCGAGCCTTGGTGTGGCTGGGGCTGGGGTGGAGAAAGGGGAGGGGGCAACAGGCCGTGGAGCTGGGAGCCGCAGCAGGGAGTCGAGTCCACAAGCCCCACATGGGCTGGTCCTGCTGGCCTTGGGTCCCCTGCCTGGCTCCTGGTCCCTCCCAGCCGCGAGGCCATGGCGGCCCCACCCTCCCCTCCCAGACCGGCCTCCAAGCCCCAGGCAGGCCCAGGCACAAGGAACCTGCACCGGGGCCCTGAGTCCTGGTTGCCAACACCCTCAGTGGAACCTACCCTGGAAGCTCTTCCTGCCTCAGAGGCTGTGCGTGGTAGCGAGTGCAGGCACCAGTGCCCGCCGTGCTCACCACGCCTGCCGGCCCGCAGCTGGTGAAGCTGTGCAGTGGCATGGTGGAAGCTGGTAAGGCCTACGTCAGCACCAGCAGGCTGTTCGTGAGCGGCGTCCGTGACCTGTCCCAGCAATGCCAGGGCGACACCGTCATCTCGGTGAGGGGCGAACTGACCTCTGACCTCAAGGTGGGGTAGGGGGAGAGGCCGAGGGAGGCAGCCCCTCAAGGGCATCCAGGCCAGGAGCAGGCCGGTGTCTCTACCGCCCAGGGGGCTCAGAGGGCGTGACTGGGTGACCTGGGCCTGGATTTGCCGTCTCAGCACGGCTCCCCATCTGCCCCTCTAGGAATGTTTGCAGAGGTTCGCTGACAGCCTGCAGGAGGTGGTGAACTACCACATGGTGAGCCTGGCCTCCCTGCCACCCGCGGGCCGCGCGCAGCCTGGAACCGAGCTCTGCTGGTCACCGGAAGACCAGCATGGGGCGGGGGGGCACGTTTCTGCTCCTCCCGTCTGGTGGGGGGGCATCCCACGTCTTCAAGTCACTGTGGGTTGGGGGACAGCCCTGGGGGCTCTGCCGTGTCCCAGGGAAGGGCTACACCAGACCCTGGGGGAGGGGTGGTTTATCCAGGGCTCTCATTCCAGGCTGGCCTGGCTGCCATTTGGGTCTGGGTGGCCCCAGGGGCCCTGGCACTGACGTGGATGGACACACAGGACAGGCACCCATGAGATGTGGGGCCGCAGCCTGGGAACCTGAGCCACAGACTGAACAGGGGAGGTTCCGACGTAGACCAGGCAGGACGGCTCAGGCGTCCCTTTGCTCCTGGTTATGCCCGGTCCTTCTGCACCTGATTCAGAGCCCAGGCTCCGGCTCCCCAGGCCCAGCTCTAGGGTGCTCCCGGCTCTGACCGAGTGCTCCCTGCTGCAGGGATGGGCACCCCAGGGTGGCCACCCAGGGCCAGGAGGCAGTGGGGCTCAGGCTGTGTCCTTGGTGCCCGCCTGATGAAGGGACCATCCGAGGCAGCCTTGGCCTCTGTCAAGGGCTGGGTGGGACAGAGGGGCAGGGGTCACAGCCGCCACCTGTGGGTGCCAACTCAGGCCTGGGGGCTGCTCCCCTGACCCCCTTGAGGCCAGCCCTGCAGGGTGGGACCCGCCCCTGTGTCTGGGCCTGGGGGCAGTGCCCTCTGCTGGTGAAGACGGGGCCTTCCGTCTGGGGCTTTTTTGGGACAGACCCCAAGGGTCTCTGCCCCCTTCTGCCCCCAGATCCTGTTTGACCAGGCCCAGAGGTCCGTGCGGCAGCAGCTCCACAACTTTGTCAAAGAGTGAGTGGCCCCCAGGCCCAGGTATCCCAGGGCTGGGGGAAGAACACGGAGGCCACGCTCCCGCTCTTGGAGGGGAAGAGGGTCTGGGGCAGAGCAGGGGCACCTTGGCCCCAGGCCTCCAGGCCGTGAGCGACTCCACAAGGCAGAAGGCTCAGAGGCAGACAGCCGAGTGGAGCTCAGTGGGGTTCCACACCCTGCATGTGTTGGGGGCGTGTCCAGCCCCCCACCAGTGGAGAGGTGCAGGCCACATTGGGCTTGCGTGTCTGGAGTCTGGGGCATGGTGGGGGTCTGGGCAGATCCTGATAGTGAGGTGGGGAGGCCTGGAGCAGATGGGAGGAGGCAGCAGGGGTGTGGGGGGCCTGGGATAGGCCAGTGAGGAAGGAGGCTGTGCCCAGGAGCAGAGAAAGGGCCTGGAGTGGAGGAGGGTGAGGTCCTGGAGTGGAGGAGAGTGGGGGCCTGGAGTGGAGGAGGGTGAGGACTGGGCACGGTGGCTCACACCTGTAATCTCAGTATTTGGGAGACTGAGTCCAGAGGATGCCAGGAGTTTGAGACCAGGCTGGGCAACATAATGAGGCCTCCATCTCTACAAAAAAAAAAAAAAAAAAAAGAAAAAATATATATTAGGGGGGCATGGTGGCACGCGCCTGTGGTCCCAGCTACTCAGGAGGATGAGGTGGGAGGATCAGTTAAGTTCAGGAGGCGGAGGCAGCAGTGAGCCATGATTGTGCCACTGCACTCCAGCCTCCAGCCTGGGCAACAGAGAGAGACCCTGTCTCAAACAAACAAACAAAACCAGGCCAGGCGCAGTGGCTCACGCCTGTAATCCCAGCACTTTGGGAGGCCGGGGCGGGCGGATCACCTGAGGTCGGGAGTTTGAGACCAGCCTGACCAACCTGGAGAAACCCCTTCTCTACTAAAAATACAAAATTAATCAGGCATGGTGGCACACGCCTGTAATCCCAGACGCTAGGGAAACTGAGGCAGGAGAATTGCTTGAACCCGGGAGGCAGAGGTTGCAGTGAGCCAAGATAGCACCATTGCACTCCAGCCTGGGTGACAAGAGCGAAACTCCATCTCCAAAAACAAAAAACACAATGATGTGGGAGACTCCAGGATCCAGCAGGTGCCCTCCCTAACCTCTGGGTGCCCTCCCTGACCCTACCTGGCACTTGGCCTGCAGGGATGTGCGGAAGTTCAAGGAGACAAAGAAGCAGTTTGACAAGGTGCGGGAGGACCTGGAGCTGTCCCTGGTGAGGAACGCCCAGGCCCCAAGGCACCGGCCCCACGAGGTGGAGGAAGCCACCGGGGCCCTCACCCTCACCAGGAAGTGCTTCCGCCACCTGGCACTGGACTACGTGCTCCAGGTCAGCCCCGGAAATGGGGTGGGGGACGGGGACCAGCTGTAGCGAATGGAGGTCTCAAAGGCCTTGTACAGAACTGGAGAGATTTTGAGCAAGAGTGTCAATTCCTGCTTCACCCATGGGTGGGACCTCCAGACATGGGGAAGGACTCCAGGACCATGGGAGGATGAGGCTGGCCCAGTGCTGGGAGCTGAAGACGACCTGGGGGTCTCAGGGAACCACAAGCAGCTCAGGTGGACTCTATGGCAGGTGCAGGGCTTGGGGCTGCCTCAGCCTCCAGGGCTCACCTGTGGGCTCCCCCTCTGGCAGATCAATGTCCTGCAGGCCAAGAAGAAGTTTGAGATCCTGGACTCTGTGAGTGCGTGGGGGCTGCCCATGAGCACAGGCTGCATGGCGGGGGCTGGACCGGGTGTGCTTGGGCCTCACCTGTGCTGCCCCCGCAGATGCTGTCCTTCATGCATGCCCAGTCCAGCTTCTTCCAGCAGGGCTACAGCCTCCTGCACCAGCTCGACCCCTACATGAAAAAGCTGGCGGCCGAGGTGAGCCTTTGGGAGGGGTGGGGCCAAGGCAGGCCTCCGTGGCCTTCCCTAATGCCAACCCCAACAGCTGGACCAGCTGGTGATCGACTCTGCGGTGGAAAAGCGTGAGATGGAGCGAAAGCATGCCGCCATCCAGCAGCGGGTGAGGCCACGCAGCCGGCTCCCTCCTCACCCCACGCCCGGCACACCCTCCCCGCCCCTTCCTCCCTGCCTGTCCCCCACCTGCCCTGCCCAGGCGCCCTGCGTCCTCACCCCACGCCCGGCACACCCTCCCCGCCCCTTCCTCCCTGCCTGTCCCCCACCTGCCCTGCCCACACCTTCTCTAGGGGTCCGAGGCTGCTGCCCTTTGATGCGTGCAGTGGAGGGGCACGTGTGGGTGGGGCCGCTGCTGGGATCTCCTTCCTCTGCGGCCGTGGTCACCTCTGCGGCCTCAGTCACTGGCTCCCTGCGGGGCCTCTGCTTGCCTGTGGGACAGCAGCCCCGGCCACCACCCAGAGCAGATGTTGGCTGCAGGCAGGAGTGGCTATTTTGGGATAGGGGAGAGCCCCCAGGAGTTGGGGATGGGTCCGCCAGTCACCAGGAGTTGGGGGCAGCTGTCACTCACTGGCTCTCTCCCCCGCATCCCTCCTGCTCCGGCCCTTCAGACGCTGCTGCAGGTGAGTGAGCACTGCCCCGGGGGGGCTGTGGGTCGGGGGAGACCAGATGGGGTGGTGCCTTTCCCTCCCCTACCCCGAGGGCACTTCAGCACCAAGGACACCTCCCACCGGTCTCAGGGCTCCTGCTGCTGTTGCAGCTGTGAGAAGGGCTGGCTCCGGCCAGACCCCCACATCCCCCGTGGGAGTGGCGGCAGCTGTCCCTTCCCGCCCCACGTGGCCTAGGGAGCAGGTGGCCGCGCCTCCCCTCTGCTGCCCTGGCCTGCCAGACGGCAGGACACACAGGGCCTTCAGTGGCTCCCAGGCCTCCTGAATGGGGCTCTGTCCGCTCAGCTGGCCACATGAATGGAGCACTCAGGATGCAGAGGGTGGGGGGGCAGCTTCCTTCCTGATCGCAGCCTGCTTGTCCCTGCAGGGCTGGGGTGGGGCTGGCACTCTCGGGCCCCCAGCTGTGAACATGAGGGGTCTGCCCCACGAGTTTCAGGGCTGGGGGCCTTGCTCCAGTCAAGAAGTGGCTATGGGCCGGGCGCGGTGGCTCACGCCTGTAATCCCAGCACTTTGGGAGGCTGAGCGGGCGGATCATGAGGTCAGGAGATCGAGAACATCCTGGCTAACACGGTGAAACCCCGTCTCTACTAAAAAATACAAAAAAATTAGCCGGGCGTGGTGGTGGCGCCTGTGGTCCCAGCTTCTAGGGAGGCTGAGGCAGGAGAATGGCGGGAACCCGGGAGGTGGCGGAGCTTGCAGTGAGCAGAGATTGCGCCACTGCACTCTAGCCTGGGCGACAGAGCGAGACTCTGTCTCAGAAAAAAAAAAAAGAAGTGGCTGTGGTGAACAGAGGGTCTCCCGTATGAGCGTGTGGCCCGTGGGCCATGTGGCAGCCTCAAACAAGGACCTCACCCAGCCAGTGCTCTGGGAAAGCACAGAGGGTAGCAGGGCTCCCTGGGGCGGGCACTCAGGGGGCGGGTTCCATCCCCCCAGGACTTCTCCTACGATGAGTCGAAAGTGGAGTTTGATGTGGATGCACCCAGTGGGGTGGTGATGGAGGGTTACCTCTTCAAGAGGGCCAGCAACGCTTTCAAGACGTGGAACCGGTGAGGGCCCTTCCTCAGGCGGGGGCAGGGGTCACAGCGGCCCTGGGATGGGCACCGTCTGACTCCCCACATCCCCCCACCCGCCTAGGCGCTGGTTCTCCATTCAGAACAGCCAGCTAGTCTACCAGAAGAAGCTCAAGGTGTGCCCTGGGCCTGGGACTGGGGCCCTGATGGCTGGATGCCCCACCTGGGCCACAGGGCAGACTGGTCAGTTGGGGTTGGCATGGGGCTGGGGCACTAGTGGACACCGGAGCCTGAACGGTCAGGGAGCAGAGAGCTGGACACGGGGCTTGGGACTCGGGCAGTCAGCCTCTGGGTCTCTAAGGTGAAGCAGGAAGTGGGTGGTCGGGGCTGGGTGGCGGCTGAGGGCAGGGGCCACAGCAGTGCCGCCCACAGGACGCCCTCACCGTGGTGGTGGATGACCTCCGCCTGTGCTCTGTGAAGCCATGTGAGGACATCGAGCGGAGGTTCTGCTTCGAGGTGGTGTCACCCACCAAGTGAGGAGGTCCAGCCCAGGGTGAGGCGGGGGGCGTAGCTGCCCACCGGAGCTGACGCCCGCCCCCTCCGCCACCCACAGGAGCTGCATGCTGCAGGCCGACTCCGAGAAGCTGCGGCAGGCCTGGGTCCAGGCTGTGCAGGCCAGCATCGCCTCCGCCTACCGCGAGAGCCCTGACAGCTGCTATAGCGAGGTGTGGCCCTTGGTGCCCCTGCCCCACGCCTGTGCACACACCTGTTTGTGGCTCCTGCAAGCTGGGTGTTTGCTGTGGGTGCACTGGCACACTGGCTTGTGCAGTGTGGGTGTGCATGTGTGTGCAGGTGGCATCTGCCCACATGAGGGTGTGCACGCATACATGCTTGTGCAGGTGTGTGCTCGAGGGGCCCTGGCCTGCACCTGCACTTCCGGCTGGGGAGGAGGGGACCTGCTGGGGAAACCACGCTAGAGCCCCTGCGGGACTGAGCAGCCCCACCCCATCCCCCAGAGGCTGGACCGCACAGCATCCCCGTCCACGAGCAGCATCGACTCTGCCACCGACCCTCGGGAGCGTGGCGTGAAGGGCGAGAGTGTGCTGCAGCGTGTGCAGAGCGTGGCCGGCAACAGCCAGTGCGGCGATTGTGGCCAGTCGGACCCCCGCTGGGCCAGCATCAACCTGGGCGTGCTGCTCTGCATCGAGTGCTCTGGCATCCACAGGTGGGCCCCTGAGGGGATTGGGGTTGGGCCGGAGCTAGGGGCCTTGCCTCACCCAGACTCACCCCTGCCTCTGCCCTCCAGGAGCCTGGGTGTCCACTGCTCCAAAGTCCGGTCGCTGACGCTGGACTCGTGGGAGCCAGAGCTGCTAAAGGTGTGTGTGGGACTCCTGCAGGCCATGGGACCCCCTTTGTGGGGGCGGGAGCCGGGGTCTGCAGGTTTGCACTGATGCCTGCTCGCCCTGTCTCCCGCCAGCTGATGTGTGAGCTTGGAAACAGAGCCGTGAATCAGATCTATGAGGCCCAGTGTGAGGGTCCAGGCAGCAGGAAACCCACAGCCAGCAGCCCCCGGTGAGGTGGGGTACAGTCTGGATCAGCCAGGGAGCCCCAGCCTGTGGCACAGCCTCATGTTCAACCCTGATCCAGGCAGGACAAGGAGGCCTGGATCAAGGACAAATATGTGGAAAAGAAATTTCTGCGGAAGGCACCCATGGCACCAGCCCTGGAGGCCCCAAGACGCTGGAGGGCACAGAAGTGCCCACGGCCCCACAGCTCTCCCCGCGTCCCCACTGCCCGCCGCAAGGTCCGGCTTGAGCCTGTCCTGCCGTGTGTGGCTGCTCTGTCCTCAGGTGGGAGGCCATGCCCCGGCAGGGCTGAGAGGGGCTTGCCTGGGTCGGGGATGGACTCCGTTAAGGGGTTGGGGGCAGGGGCTCTGGGGGCACCTCAGGCTCCGCAGACTCCCACTGTGACCTGGGGTTCTCTGCCCCACCCCGGGCATGTTCCCTGCTCTGAACACGCACTGCCCCTGCAGTGGGCACCCTGGATCGTAAGTTCCGCCGAGACTCCCTCTTCTGCCCCGACGAGCTGGACTCACTCTTTTCCTACTTCGACGCAGGGGCCGCGGGGGCTGGCCCTCGCAGTAAGTGTGGGATGGGCCCAGACAGGTGGCAGGGCAGGGCCAAGGAGGCTGGCCTGGAGGGTGCCCAAGTGTGGATGGCCCTTGCAGGGGAATGGAGCAGCATCTGGAGGGGCGGGGGCCTCCTGGCCACAGAGCTGGAGGCCGAGGCCCTGACTGTGGGGGTGAGCTGTGCAAATGTGTGTGTGGGCTGTGTGCACCCCGGTGTGTGTGTGGAGTGAATGGCCCGGGGTGCTGGGGCAGCAGAAGGCACTGCCAGCTGGCCCTCAGCCTGGGACCCTTCTGAGGCCATGCTGCCCATCCGTTGGGTGGAGACTTTTCAGCCTGGGCCAGCCACAGACAGGGATGGGGGCCCACTGCAGGGGTGCAGGTGAGCCTGAGGGCGGGGGGACGGACTTCCCCGCGGGCCTGGGCTTTAGGGGACTACCCCTGGCACCTTTGAGCTGTTACTTGGTTTTCTCTCCTTTGATCCTAGCCTGCGGCTGGCTCCCCCCGGCCCTGGGTGGGAGCTGCTCCTGTCCCTAGGGGTTGCCCCCGGAGGGTGGGTGGGGTTCCAGCTTTGCCCCAGGGCTCTGCATGGAGTTGGGGCCTCCCACCTTCAGGACTCCCTTCCCTGCGGACCTGCAGGTCTGAGTAGCGACAGTGGCCTTGGGGGCAGCTCGGATGGCAGCTCGGACGTCCTGGCTTTCGGCTCAGGCTCTGTGGTGGACAGCGTCACTGAGGAGGGTGGGTGGCACCTTGCGCTCGGCCGACGCCCCTGCCCAGCCCCGGGGCAGCCCCGGGGGTCGCCTTTCCTGACCGCCCCCTCCCCACAGAGGGTGCGGAGTCCGAGGAGTCCAGCGGTGAGGCAGACGGGGACGCTGAGGCTGAGGCCTGGGGCCTGGCAGACGTGCGTGAGCTGCACCCGGGGCTCCTGGCGCACCGCGCGGCTCGTGCCCGCGACCTTCCTGCGCTGGCGGCGGCGCTGGCCCACGGGGCCGAGGTCAACTGGGCGGACGCGGAGGATGAGGGCAAGACGCCGCTAGTGCAGGCCGTGCTAGGGGTGAGCGAGGCACGGGGGCTGCGCGCAGGACACAGGCGCACACTTGAGGTTGCATCTTCTGTGGCCCCCACACAGAGGCCGCCTGTCCGCGGTGGGGACAAGTTCGGTCCCGGCTGGGGACGCCCAAGGCCGGGGTCAGGGTGCAGAGGCGCTGCGAGGGGCCGGTACCGCGACTCTGTCTTAGTCGCCCGGCTCCCCAGGGCTCCTTGATCGTCTGTGAGTTCCTGCTGCAAAACGGAGCGGACGTGAACCAAAGAGACAGCCGGGGCCGGGCACCCCTGCACCACGCCACGCTGCTGGGCCGCACCGGGTGAGGCGCGCAACCCGCGCCCCGACCACGCCCACCCGCCCCGATCACGCCCCAGCCTGGCCACCTCCTGCCCGGCCACGCCCCGCGACCACACTCGCCCCGCCCTCCCTGCTCAAGCTCTGACGCGCCCTCCGCCCTCGTCTCTCAGCCAGGTTTGCCTGTTCCTGAAGCGGGGCGCGGACCAGCACGCCCTGGACCAAGAGCAGCGGGACCCGTTGGCCATCGCAGTGCAGGCGGCCAACGCTGACATCGTGACGCTGTGAGCGCGGCCGGGTCCTCGGGGCTGGGCGGGGCCTGCGGGCCGGGCGGGGCCTCCAGGGCAGGGGCGGGGCCTGCGGGCGGGGTGGGGCCTCCAGGGCAGGGGCGGGGCCTGCGGGCGGGGTGGGGCCTCCAGGGCAGGGGCGGGGCCTCCAGGGCAGGGGCGGGGCCTCCAGGGCAGGGGCGGGGCCTGCGGGTGGGGTGGGGCCTCCAGGGCAGGGGCGGGGCCTGCGGGCGGGGTGGGGCCTCCAGGGCAGGGGCGGGGCCTCCAGGGCAGGGGCGGGGCCTGCGGGCCGGGCGGGGCCTCCGGGGCAGGGGCGGGGCCTCCGGGCGGGGCGGGGCTTCCGGGCGGGGCGGGGCCTCCAGGGCAGGGGCGTTACATGCAGCATCTCCCCCCAGGCTCCGTCTGGCGCGCATGGCGGAAGAGATGCGCGAGGCCGAGGCTGCCCCGGGTCCCCCGGGTGCCCTGGTGGGCAGCAGCCCCACGGAGCTCCAGTTCCGCAGGTGCATCCAGGAGTTCATCAGCCTCCACCTGGAGGAGAGCTAGGGCCGGGCAGGCCGGGCAGCTGCTACCCCGCCCGGCCCGACGCCCCGCATGCCCCGAAATCCCCGGCGCCCCACCCGGCCGCGGCCCTGCCTGTGACCCGGGTCGATGCGTGGCAGCCCCAGTGCCGGGGCGCCCCGGCCCCGCTCGCCCAGGAGGAGAGCGAGGGCCCCACACTAAGTCTCTTGAAGCCTCACATTTCCCTGGGGGGTGCTGCGTCATCGGGTGCCCCTCACCCCACCCGGGGAACCTCTATCTTCAGGTCACCCCTTTTAAGGGTCCTGGGTTGCTCATGTCATAAGCCACTCTCAAGGCCCGTGTCACTCTGTCCTCAGGGCCCGTGTCACTTCGTGCCCCACTTCTGCCCAGAACATTGACCTAGCTGGGTCCCTCCTGCACACCCCAGACCCCCTCCCAGGGCAGAAAGGGTGGCCTATCCAGGGAACCAACGAGTACCTCACTTAGTGACCCCAGCATCCAGGCTGGTGTCGCGGGTGCTGGGCGGGAGGGGCTCCGGCCTGGGTCCTCAGCCCTGGCTGGACGCGGGCGTCCCAAGGCCACATGGCTGGCCATGAAGGTCCCCGTGCCAGACAGCCCCAGCCTCGTCCCAGCCTCCTCTGGAGGCACCTTCTCGCGGTACTCGGCCCAGAGCCTGTGCATAAAGCCACTTTGCCACTTTGCAGCCCGCATCTCACGTTCTTTGTAGCAGACCGAGAGGGGTTGCTACAGGCCTCGTCTGACTTTGTCTTGCGTCTTTTCTCTGTGGACTCTTGAGGACACCTGAGCCCCAGCCCTGCCCCTGGCCAGCTTCACCCTTGGGTCCAGGGGTCTCTCAGTTCATGTTGCAGGGCCTGCCAATGCCTTCACGCACCCCTTCCCCGAAGGCGCCCTGCAGAGAGGCGGGGCCTCCCCAGGTCAGGCTAAGGCCAGTCACTATGCAATGCTGCCCCCGGGAGGCTCCATGAGGGCACAGTGGGCGCTGGACCCGGCCCCTCAACACTCTTGCCTGCTGCCTGTGACCCTGAAGAACAGAACTGATTCTTGCTCCTCTCCCTGTGTGAGCTTGGCCCCACGACCTGCCCCAGGCCCCTGCTGCCGGGCCTTACCCCCACCCCTCGCTTTGAATAAACCGCTTGCGCCCACTGCCTGCTCCTGGGCTCCCGTGCCTCGCTCTGCTCTGTCTCCGGGGAGTGTCTGCGTCCCCTGCCCTCCCCAAAGGGCATTCCTGAGCCAGGTAGCACTTGAGTCAGACTCCAACAGGCTGCAAGAGGCCTGATGGGGGCCTGAGGCTTCTTTGACAAAATCTGGCTCCTGATGCCCCTGGCCCCCATTGTCTCACCCCTCTACCCTTCTCTGTCCTAGACTGAGTCCCCTGGTGGAAAGAGGGGTGTTGGGGTCAGGGCCAGGGGTCATTGGACGCGAACCGGCAAGGCTAGGCTGGGGCTGGTCCTGTCCTGGGCCCTGTGCCCAGGGAGGCGCCAGGTGCAGTCAGGGTTTCAGCTCACCCGGGACGGGACGGGTGGCTGGAGGGGCGCACAGGCACACACTGGCCACCAGGTGGAGTCCACAGCTTTATTTCAGAGCAGCCCGTGTGGGCGTGGGGGCCCCGCCTTGCCTTCTGCCTCCCCCCAGCTGAGGCAGCGATTGACACACGCACATAGGTGCATCAGACGTGTGGACGTGCAGAGACACACACGGAGCATGGGCACATCACCGCGTGTCAGCACCTCCAGCTGCACTCGTGTGCACTCAGGAAGCCCCCTCCACCCTGGGCCTCCTTCAGACCCGCCCCAGGCAGGGTGGGTGGTTGACCAGAGGCGCTGACATGCCCAGCGCCCTGCCTCCCCACGGCCGCGCGTGCTGCTTCCTCGGCCACTGGATGACCTGGGAAGGCCCTGCAGCCGCTGGTCGGGCCCACCCTGGGCCGCTGGGGAGCTTGCTGCTGCCACAGCTCCAAGGACCAGGCCGAGAGATCACACAGCCCTGGCAGGTCTGGTTCAGGTGTCCAGAGTCTCATGGGGCTGGGGCCCAGCCCAACTCTCTTCAGCTGAGACTCTCTCCAGAGCCCCTGGAAGCATCATCTGTGGGAGATGAGGCCCGCTGGGCCCCAGGTTGTCTGACGTCGCACCTGCAGGCGTGGGCACGTGACTGGCCTCTGGCTTGATGTTGGATGCCCCTGAGGCAGGGCTGGCTCTGGGCCAGGACAACCACACCCTGCGGAGCCGGCGTCCGCCCAGCAACAGGGTGAGGGCCAAAGCGTCAAGCAGCAGCTCCAGGAGCTCCAGGAGGGAGAGGACGGAGGCCCCAAACCACAGGCTGCAGAGGCTGCCCATGGCTGAGAGCAGCTGCGGCACCTGAGGGTGGGGTGGGGTATGAGGGGCGGGCCTGGGCCCCGTGCCCCTTCTGTGCGGGGCCAGCCACTGGCCCCGCCCCCACCCTAGCCCAGGCTGGGGGCCGAAGCTCACCGAGTACACGGGCGCCTCCTCCACCGAGCGGTAGTTGAGCTCCTGGTAGACAATGTTGATTTTGGCCAGGTTGCTCCTGGGGCAGGATAGAGGCATGAGGGTGCTGGCCGAGACCTTCATGATGGGGAGGGGGGCTGTAAGGGGAGAGGGGCTGGGATGCCCCTCTGGAGGGTGAGGGTGCACTCACCTCTGTCTGTGGCTCTGACGTGGCAGCCCCTGTTCACCAAGCGCAGCCAGAGTCCAGCCCTGCTGGGAGCCGGGAAGGTTTGCTGTGGCCACGGCTCCCCCATGCCCCCAGCCATCCCGGGTACCATGGGTGGGTGTGGGGGCAGAGACCACAGGGCACAGGCTAGGTCAGCCCCGGCCCTGCCCTTGTCTTGGGTGGGCTCCGTGGGTCCTGTGGGGTCTGCCTGACTGTCCACACCCCCACCCCACCCCTTTGGGGACTCACAGCCGACTTGGAGGAAGGCCACCTGGAGGTCCCAGAGGAGAGCTTGAATGCAGACTCCCTGGAAGAGACAGCCGGGGCGTCACCTGCCAGCTGCTCCGGGCAATGACCCCTGGCCCTGACCCCAGCACCCCGTCTCACCTGCAGGGCCTGGGGCAGCGGGAGGTACAGGGGAGCCGGTGGGTCTCCAGGTCCTGGTAGAGGCGGTAGAAGCAGTGTCCTGGGGGAGGGGTCAGGGGCATGTGTGAGGCTTGCCATGACCCCCGGCTCATGGCTGGCAGAGCGGGAGGCAGTGGGCAGGACTCACCCCAGGCAGGGTGCCGGGCAGAGCTGCAGTGCTCAGCCCCTGTCGGCAGCGGGTAGAGGTAGTAGCCACAGGAGCAGGTCTCCACCATCAGCTGCTGGAAGCAGGACACCAGGCAGGTCTGGGGACACGGGGGATGGAATGGGGACACGGGGGACGGAGCGGGGACACGGGGGACGGAGCTGGGACACGGGGAACGGAGCGGGGACACGGGGGATGGGAGTTGGAGTGGGGACATGGGGGATGGAGACACGGGGGACAGAGTGGGGACACAGGGGACGGAGTGGGGACATGGGGGATGGAGACACGGGGGACAGAGTGGGGATACAGGGGATGGAGTGGGGACACGGGGGACAGAGCTGGGACACGGGGAATGGAGTGGGGACATGGGGGATGGGGGACCAAGTGGGTATACGCGGGACGGAGCTGGGACACGAGGGACAGAGGGACAGAGCGGGGACATGGGGGATGGAGTAGGTACACAGGGGACGGAGTGGGGGCCTCCATGGGGACTGCCCCTTTCCCAGGCCCTCCGGTACCCTCCCAGACCCCTCCCCCAGTCTCCCCGTGCCCCCCGTCAGCCCAGCCTCACCCCCCTCGCGCCCCCCAGCCCAGCCTCACCTGCCTGGTGTAGGAGGTGTTGTGTAGCAGCTCCACCTCCACGCCCTCCCCACCTGACGTGCAGTGGCTGTAGGGCCTCCCGAGCCGGTGCACCTCATCCTGGGAGGGGACGCTTCAGTTCCAGGGGCCCTGCCCCCACCCCCCAAAGCCCAGGTTGGGCAGGAGGCCCCGGCCGGAGGTGGGCTGCAGAGACCAGCTCACCTCTCGGATGCTGATGGTGGCCTCCGTCCCTGGCCGGACGCTGAAGCTGTGGTACCCCAGGAAGGGCGTGTGGTTACGGCCGTGAACCATGACCTTGACGCCGGCCCTCGTGGACAGCAGAGGGAGGTGAGGCTGCTGCTCAACCCTGAGGACGAGGCCGACTCCTGGGAGGCCGAGAGCTGGTGTGAGGCCACCTGACCTACACCGCTGCCCCCACACCGGCCAGGGGCTGGCACTCACCGTGGGTGATGCCAGGGCGCTGAGCTGTCCAGACACCGTCAACCGTATAGCAGCTGCCATAGGTGGGGTGATGGAAGGTCCGGAACTGCCTGGTATGAGACGCCGAGCTCAGACCCTGAATGTTGGCCACCTGCATCCATCACGCTGGTCTGAGGGGCCGTGGCCAGCCTTGGGGGGCTCCCAGCGTTCAGCCCGAGGAACCCCAGGGGTGTGGCCATGCTCTGGGGGGCGGGACAGAGGGAGTGGCCCCCGCCCGCCGCACTCACCGGGCCTGGCAGTCCATGCCGTCGTAACTGCAGGAGAGGACGAAGTGGCCGTCCTGGCGCCTGTGGCTGTCCTCCCACACCTCGGGCAACAGGGCTAGGATGTCCACATAGTGGAAGCGGTACCAGTCCTGCACGGCCGCCACACCGGATGCGTAGCTGCGGTAGAAGCAGTCGCCGCCCGTGCTGTTGCACTGGGGGAGGGGAGGGAGGGTCAGCTCTGTGGCCAGCAGCAGTCCGGGCCCCGCTCCCCACTCGAGGCCCTGATGGCCACAGGCCCTGGCTGGGACACTCACCAGTCTGAACCCCACTCTGCCCCGGCTGCCCGAGTGGCTCAGCCTCTGTAGACGGATCTCCCGGTCCAGGTGGAAGCGCGGCTCGCGGCGGGGGACGGCGGCGGAGAGCGCATCTCTGCCTTTACTGAAGTTGACCTTGTACAGGGAGTCGATGTTCTCCCTGGCAAACTCGTCCAGCAGCTCCAGATGGCGGAGGACCAGCCTCGGCCTGGGAAGCAGGGCCCTGGAGTCAGAGTCACCGGCCCGGGGCCCCACATTGGCTCCAGCATCCCAGTGTATGCTGTCGGGACAGCAGTGCCTCCCCCACTCAGGATGCCCAGCGGGGTGAGCTGGACCCGGAGCTGGAATTGGAGGTCGGCCCCAGAGTCCGGCCTGCTCACAGCCCCTCCCATCTTCCCTCCTTCTGGAACGCTCCACACTCCCCCACCTCTCCTCCCAGGCTCCCGAGGCCCGGTGTCCCTCCAGGGTGGCACTGACCACACCGAGCCCCCTCCTCGGCTACAGGGGCCAGTGGGGCTTTGGTCAGGGACGGTCACAGGGGCGAGGAGCTGGGGCGGCCACCCCTCCCGCCGACAGCCCCACGACAGCCCTCACCGGCGTGGGTTCCCGTCACACAGGGTGACCAGCGGGAGCAGCTTGCGCTCTGAGTGTACAGAGACGGCCATGAGGACCGGGCGGTGCCAGTGATGCTCCAAGAGGTGCCCCAGCTGCCAGCAGAGTGTGACCAGGGCTCCCAGGAACAGCAGCCCCCAGGACGTCGTCTTGAGGCGGTTCCTGCTGGAGCAGACCAGGCGGATGGTACCGTGGATGGTGGCGTTGGTGCAGAAGAAGGTGAGCAGCTCCCGGAACGAGGCGGGCAGCTCCACCAGCCCCTCCTGGTGCCCCTCCTTGGGCGGCAGCGGTGGTGCTGATGGTGGCCCCAGCCTGGGGGGCGTCTGGGCTGCACCCTGCGTGTAAAAAGCGGCCTCAGCAGGGCCCAGCCTGCAGCCACTCAGGCCTCCCCACCCTGGCCTGTCGTGTCCCTCAGCCACCCGTGCCCCGCCCTGCCTGCTTGGTTGCTCGGACAAGCCCCTCGCAGGGTGCTCCCACGCTGCGCCCTTCTGCCCGGATACACCCGCCCTGGCACGTGTTAGTGTAGGAGCTAAGTTTGAGTTTGAGCTGCTGGGGCAGCAGGACTCAGAGAACAGAGTGTCCAGGCCCTGCCTGGCCCTGTTTGCAGGCAGGGCTGCGCTGAGTGGGTCTGCGCTGCCGTACCTACAGGTGGCCTCTGGGGAGCCACAGGCCCAGGTGATGCACCCAAAAGGCGAGGACTGTAGCGTGTCCATGGGCCCAGCATGGGGGGCTGGTGCCCTGGGGAAGACTTGCCCTTCTTGCCCCTGATGGCTGCACCTGCCCCAGCCCCCAGTGTGGCCTGCTGAGGACTGACCATGCCAGGCCCGTCCAGCCAAGTCCGGGAAGCGTCTGGCCTGGACACTGCTCGGCACTGTGGCCCAGGGTGGCCCCACTGAGCTGAATGCCGAGGCGGGCTGTGGAGACACAAGGGCCCCAGGAAACCCAGCCACTGCCTGCCCAGTCCTGTGCTGGAGGCTCTGGGGTCCTGGGATAGGCCCAGCTCCCGCAGCCAGCTTGGAGGGGCCGCAGATGTGCGGATTCACACCACGACGACTCCTTCAGGATGTTCACACTGTCCGTCTTGGTCTGGGTCTGTGAGGCTTCAGCCCTGTCCCACTGCCCAGGCCTGCACTGAGTACTCTGGGGAGGTGCTAGAACGAGCCAGAAGCTTCGGGGCCTGCGGACACTGGGTGGAGGTGGCTGCCCTCGGGTGTGTGGCCCCTACAGGCCTCCAGGCAGCCTGGCCAGGAGCTCCACCAGCGGGCACATGGCTCTGCTCACTCTGCGTCCCCCCGGCCGTTCTGAGCAGGGAGGCTAAGAGGCTCGGAAAGTCTGACTCCAGTCCCCACTCCTCATCTCCACCTGGCGCATAGACAGGGCAGGGCCATCCCCCATAGCGGGGGCTGCCAGGCCAGGAGAAGCGGGAGCAGCTCTGGACTGGGTCTGGAGGGCCAGTCAGGGCCCCCAGGGCTTCTCAGATGAGGCAGGGCCTGGACCCCCAGTCAGAGAGGAGCCAGACCCCACCCTGCATGTGCACGTGCGTGCGTGTGTGTGTGAGACAGGACGACGCTGGCCCCTCCATCCCACCTGCCTCTGTGCCGTGTCACGTGGGCAACACATGTGTTCACGTGTGGGCAACCCATGGGGTGCGCGGCGCCTGGACGCGCAGTGTCTGCAGTGTTCTCCCAGGGTCTCTCCAGCACACACTATGTACCCCCAATGGGACACAGCCCTTTCCAGGGTAAGGAGGCACTCAGGGATGACCTGCCCCATCGCCACGATGCAACACCGTTCCTGATGGCACACAGGGCCAGGCGTCGGAAGGAGACCCCCCAACCCAGCCCCTGGTACCTTGTGGGAGCCCCCCACACCCACCCCAACCCCCCCACGGTACCTCGAGGCAGGGCCCCCTCACCCCAGCCCCCCACCACAACCCCCCTCACCCCAACGCCCCACCGTACCTGGAGGTGGGACCCCCCCTGTGTGGCTGCTTCCATTCTCCCGTTCACGCTCAGGCGCTCAGCCGTCGCGGGAGCAGCTGGCAGCTCTGAAGCAGGATGGAGCCTGTGGCCTCCTATTTAAAACAGGCCGGCTGGGCGTGGGGCCGTGCTGCAGGCGAGGGAGGGCCCAGCCAGGGTGGTCACACCTGCCCCGGACCCAGAAGGGGAATTCCTGGGGGACAGAGATGCCCGTCCCTCTGCAGGCCTTTCCCATCCCGAGCCCTGCAGGGGAGGACCGAGGTCCTGATCCCGGCTGAGCGTGAGGGGCTGTAGCCTCTGTAGGGAGGGGGAGGGCAGTGTTGGGCTGAGACCCCCTTGGAAGCCTTTCTTTCTTTCTCTCTCTCTTTTTTTCTTTCTTTCTCCTTCTTTCTTTTCTTTCTTTCTCTTTCTTTCTCTCTTTCTGTCTCTCTCTCTCCCTCCCTCCCTCCCCCTCTCCCTCTCTCTCTCCCTCCCTCCCCTCCCCCCCTCCCTCTCTCTCTCTTTCTCTCTTCTTTCTTTTTCCTTCTTTCTTTTCTTTCTTTCTTTCTCTTTCTTTTCTTTCTTTCTTTTTTCTTTCTCTTTCTCTGTCTCTCTCTCTTTCTTTTTCCTTCTTTTCTTTCTCTTTCTTTCTCTCTTTCTGTCTCTCTCTCTCTCCCTCCCTCCCTCCCCCTCTCCCTCTCTCTCTCTCTCTTTCTTTCTTTTTCCTTCTTTTCTTTCTTTTTCTTTCTTTCTCTGTCTCTCTCTCTCTTTCTTTCTTTTTCCTTCTTTCTTTTCTTTCTTTCTTTCTCTCTTTCTCTCTGTCTCTCTCTCTCTCTCCCCCCTCCCTCCCTCCCTCCCCCCTCCCTCCCTCCCCCTCCCTCTCCCTCTCTCTCTCTCTCTCTCTCTCTCTCTTTCTCTCTTTTTTTTGAGATGGAGTCTCGCTCTTGTTGCCCAGGCTAGAGTGCAGTGGTGCGATCTCGACTCATTGCAACCTCCGCCTCCCGGGTTCAAGCAATTCTCCTGCTCCAGCCTGCTCAGTAGCTGGGATTATAGGCATGTGCCACCATGCCCGGCTAATTTTGTATTTTTAGTAGACATGGGGTTTATCCATGCTGGTCAGGCTGGTCTTGAACCCCCCAACCTCAGGTGATCCGCTCACCTCAGCCTCCCAAAGTGCTGGGATTATAGGCTTGAGCCACCGCGCCGGGCCCGGAAGCCTCATCTTTCTCTGCCGGCTCCTGGAACTCAGATCCGGGGCTGTTGTGGGCTCCCAGCACTCTCTCCCTTCCCTGCAGCTCTGACCACAAGAGTGTGTGGCTGACAGACACTGGGTGGGGACCTCGGCTCCCAGATCCAGTGTCTCTCGGGACCAGAGGCCCAGCCACTGGGACAGGTGCTAATGTGGGAACCACCAAGGGCCCGGTGTGGAGACGGCACCTGCTCCCCTGAGTGGGCACAGGGGCTCACCCTCCCTGCTGGACACTACAGCCGCCACCAACCACACCACACACTAAGATGATGCATCACACGCTAATATGACGTGTCACATGCTAAGGGCACAGCATGTTTTCAGTCCACACTCACACCACACACACCAAGATGCTGGCACACATGAAAGTGACTCACGACGGCCAGGCGCGGTGGCTCACGCCTGTAATCCCAGCACTTTGGGAGGCCGAGGAGGGTGGATCATGAGGTCAGGAGGTCGAGACCATCCCGGCTAACACGGTGAAACCCCATCTCTACTAAAAATACAAAAAATGAGCCGGGCGTGATGGCAGCGCCTGTAGTCCCAGCTACTCGGGAGGCTGAGGCGGGAGAATGGCAGAGTGAGACTCCGTCTCAAAAAAAAGAAAGAAAGTGACTCACGACACACTAAGACCACACACATGCTAAGACCGCACACATGCTAAGACCTCACACATGCTAAGACCATGCACACGCTAAGACCTCACACATGCTAAGACCTCACACATGCTAAGACCACGCACACGCTAAGACCTCACACATGCTAAGACCTCACACATGCTAAGACCTCACACATGCTAAGACCACGCACACGCTAAGACCTCACACATGCTAAGACCACACACATGCTAAGACCTCACACACACCAAGACCACACACACGCTAAGACCTCACACATGCTAAGACCATGCACACGCTAAGACCTCACACATGCTAAGACCACACACATGCTAAGACCTCACACATGCTAAGACCTCACACATGCTAAGACCATGCACATGCTAAGACCTCACACATGCTAAGACCACACACATGCTAAGACTGTGCACACGCTAAGACCTCACACATGCTAAAACCACACACATGCTAAGACCTCACACACGCTAAAACCACACACATGCTAAGACCACATGCTACTGTCAGGGTCCAAATCACAGTCTCCCAGGCTGGCATCTTCAGCCCCAGTGTGGTTGTGTGTGGAAAGCAGGTGTCCCCGTCCCCCCGGACCACCCCACCCCTGTCTACTGTGGGACCCTAGATATCCAGGTGGCCTCACCATCCCAGATGACCAGACGCAGCCGGGCCCAGGTTGGAAGGGTGGGCTCCGTGTTCCTGACATCCTGCCCCAAGTGGTCCCTGGCTTGGCTGGGGGAGCCCAGCCCCACAGGGTCCAGCAGCAGAGCCATGGCTCTGAGGAGGATGAGGTCACCTCCTGCAGGCTCTGGAAGGAAGCAGCTGCCACCAGTGACGTCCCGGAGAGGGAAGTCGTGCTGGAGTCACCCAGGCCCGTGAGAATCATAGCTTCGTCACTGGTTGTGTGGCCTTCCCGAGTTACTCAACCTCTCTGCGCTGATTTCCTCGAGTGCTACATGGAGCTGGGGCGCCTCTGCAAGCTCGTGGCAGGGGGAGCTGATGTCACGGAGACCCCACAGGCCAGCGGCAGGGCCCCCGGACACAGCACAGGCCCGGGGCATCTCCCCCACCACATCTGGGCGGCTTTGTGGGCGCACCTGCCGAGGAGACAGGGCACACATGGCCCGGGGGCTACTTGGCAGCCAGGGGCAAGGTCCTAGGTGCTTGTTATGTTAGCGATTGTGGCTGGAAGCAGGCCTGCGCCTCCCTGTGTCCCTGGGAGTGGCCTGGCAGAGAGCCCGGCCTGGCAGAGAGCCCAGCCTTGGTGCAGAGAGGGAGAGAGCCCAAGTCCGGCCGGAGGGGCCTGGTCCAGCCAAAGGGCAGCTTACAGGGAGCACAGCCCCCGGCTTCCTGTGGGAGGGGGAGCCATGGCGGGGGGCAGGGCACACCTTCAATGACCCAAGCCCTGCAGGGCCTGAGTCCAAGCACATCTCAGCTGGATCTCGCAGCTCCCGGCGACACTCTCCTCCCATCGCCCTGGAGAAGGCCTTGAAGGGCTGAGGTTCAGTCACCCGTCCCACACCCCTGTATCGGGCCAGAGAGGAGGCAGAAGGGGTGGCCACAGAGCACATGTCCAGTGCTGGTGAAGCCAAATGGTCCTCCCCCCTTCTGGGTCATCCCCTCGCTGGCCCGGTGCAGGGGGTGGGGTGAAGCGAACCCAGTTCCTGGCATGTGGGGGTCCTGTGGTCACTGCACCATGATCACGTGAGCCTGAATGAGAGAAGGGACGGGCAGGCATCCCTGGCTCCCTTTGGCCCCATGCCTCTGCCCTTTCCCAGGAAGGATGGGCAGGCCCCATTTACCGAGCAAGGCTGGGAGCTCACCCCTTTGGGCCACTAAGGTAGCCAGGCCACAGGTAATGAGGGAGCGGTGTTGTCTCCCATGCCAGCGCCGCCCTGGAGATGGCAGGCGCCTGGCATCTGTGGGACCCCAGCCAGGACCTCCTACCCCAGAGCCCAGTTTCTTCCCCTGGGGTGAGCCTCCCCCACTCAGGGTCACTCTGAGTCAGCCCTGGGAGGGTTCTGGTGCAACAGACATGCAGCCCAAGGTCAGGATTCCTGTGGGCGTGGGCAGGCCAGGAGTGGCCTGGGGTCCTTCTGGGGTCCTGTACCCAGGCAGGTGAAGAGCCTCCCAGGCAGAGGCCCCTCAGCCCTGGGCATCAGTTGCACTGTCTGGTGGAGCCCCCACAGAACAGGCACTAAGGTGCCCCCAGCTGCTAGCCTGGGTGGGTGCTGAGGGTGGGAAGGTGGAGCCTGGGGTCTGGCCGGTGTCCCCCACTGGGAGGAGTGAGGTGTGTGTGGGCTGCCTTCTAGGTTCCCTCATAAACCAAAAATAAAATTATAAGCCCTGAACTGTCTGAATGGACCCCTGGTCTCAGCCACGGGCATTCCAAAGTTAACCTGAAAAACTAGCTCAGCCATGATGGGAAGGGGGTAGGACGCGCCTCGTGCGTCCTCCCTGTTGGAATTCAGGCACAGCTGACCAGCATCAGCATCACCTCAGACCTTGAGTCGGACGAGAAGCATTTATAGTTGCTTCTCTCTGAGGCCTGTGACCTGGTGCCTTCATCTGTGATAAAACCTTCATCTCCATAACCCCATATTGTAATCAGACATTCCCTTCTACTGATAATAACTCTTTCCACCAATTGCCAATCAGATTTTTTTTTTTTTTTCGAGACAGAGTTTTGCTCTGTTGCCCAGGCTGGAGTGCAGTGGTGTGACCTCGGCTCACTGCAGCCTCTGCCTTCTAGGTTCAAACGATTCTTCTGCCTCAGCCTCTCCAGTAGCTGGGGTCACAGGCACGTGCCACCACACCCTGATAATTTTTGTATTTTTTGTAGAGATAGGGTCTTATGTTGCCCAGGCTGATCTTGAACTCCTGGGCTCAAGTGATCTGCCTACCTCAGCCTCCCAAAGTGCTGGGATTACAGGAGTGAGACGCTGCACCTGGCCCAGAAAAATTTTAAATCTACCCATGACCTGGAAGCCCCCGTTCGAGTTGTTCCACCCTTCCAGATGGAACCAATGTAAATCTTACATGTATTGATTGATGTCTCATATCCCTAAAGTGTAAGGCAGGGCGCGGTGGCTCACCCCTGTAATCCCAGCACTTTGGGAGGCCAACGCAGGAGGATCACAAGGTCAAGAGATCAAGACCATCCTGGCCAACACAGTGAAATCCTATCTTTACTAAAAATACAAAAATTAGCTGGGCATGGTAGTCCCAGCTACTTGGGAGGCTGAGGCAGGAGAATGGTGTGAACCCGGGAGGTGGAGCTTGTAGTGAATGGAGATCACACCACTGGACTCCAGCCTGGGCGACACAGCGAGCCTCCGTCTCAAAAAAAAAAAAAAAGTACGAAAGCAAGCTGTACCCACACCACCTCGGGCACGTGTCGTCAGGACCTCCGAGGCCCTGTCCCGGGCACGGCCTTAACCTTGGCAAAATAAACCTTCTAAATTGGTTGAGACGTGTCTCAGATACTTCTGGATTCGCACCTTGGTAACCATGAAGGGCTTCTGAATGGCGGTGCCCCTCACCTTTGACAGATTTCCTATTGGTGCCTGGTACCAGCTAAAGCTCTCCTTATGGCTCAGACCAATAGGACAATTTACGGAGGCCTCAGAGCTCCCCACACAATTCCTGACCTCTCAGAATTTGGTTGAGATCTGAAGTTTATTTTGCTGTGTGAATCATTTTCTGGAGTTTTACTTGCCTCCATGACAATGGAAGGCTGGTAACTTCTGGAGTCCGAGCTCACATCCAACAGGGAAGGGGAGTTCGAATTTTAGTTCCTGTTTTCAGGAGGGTAGACAGCAGTCTTGAACGGGGCCCCATTCCTAGGGAAATAGCGGAATTGGGGTTTTTGTCTTGGAAATCCTCCTTAATGACTAAAATTGACAACCAGCTGGTCTTTTTTTTTTTTCAGATGGAGTCTTGCTCTGTCGCCCAGGCTGGAGTGCTGTGGCGTGATTTCGTCTCACTGCAACCTCCACCTCCCGAGTTCAAGTGATTCTCCTGTCTCAGCCTCCCGAGTAGCTGGGACTACAGGCGCCCGCCACCTCGCCCGGCTAATATTTGTATTTGTAGTAGAGACGGGGTTTCACCGTGTTAGCCAGGATGGTCTCAATCTCCTGACCTCGTGATCCGCCCACCTTGGCCTCCCACAGTGCTGAGATTACAGGTGTCAGCCACACCAACCGGCCACCTTTTTCTTAAGACAAGGAGAACGACCCCATTTTTTTCTAGCTCAGACATGCACTCCTGGGGTCTTCTCTGTTGCTTTTTCTCCCAAAATTAAGCCCAACTGGCTTGTGCGGGCGTTTGTATGAGGAACTGAATTGTTGTTTGTATAGACAAATGAGAGACTGAGTTTTCTCAGCTCCAGAAAGAAAGGCATTTTGCTCCTCCCAGCTGAAAGGGGCCCCTGGGTGACTGTGAGCCAAGCGGGTGTATCTTGTGGGATGATCCCCCCCAACATGCAGCAGCTCCCCAGGGACCCCCAACACAATCAGTTTAAAGGCTTGTCCAGGAGATGCAGGCAGGAGCTGCTCACTCCGTGTTCTGAGTCCTCTCAGAGGTGTTGGACTTCTAGAGAGAGAAACGGAGACACGTAAGAGGGCGGAGATGCCTCAGTGGTGACACACTGTGGAGTCCTGCCCACGACCCGTCCACAACCGGCACACTCAACCCGCTCCACGGAAGCCCGGGCCACAGCCCAGTTCCTCCTTTCAAGAAAAAAAAAAAAGTGGGAAATAAATAATGTAAGACTCAGGAAAGACAGGGAACTACCTCCTTCCAGGCACCCGCTGGTCTTACGGCGCCTCTACTTGCAAGTGTTGATGTAAAACTGAAAATGTCAAGGGCGTGCTGGGTTTCCTAGTGCCCCAGCTGGCTTCATATTATGGTCTTTTGGGGCACATTTTAAACTGATGGGCAAATTCCATCCAGGAAAAATTCAGAGCCCAAAGGTCGGCCTGCAACTATAGAACTACAGAGTTCCTGGCCAGGTGCGGTGGCTTACCCTGTAATCCTAGCACTTTGGGAGGCCAAAGTGGGCGGATTACCTGAGGTCAGGAGTTCGAGACCAGCCTGGCCGACAGGGTGAAACCCCATCTCTACTAAAAATACAAAAATGAGCCAGGCGTGGTGGCATCCACCTGTAATCCCAGCTACCTAGGAAGCTTAGGCAGGAGAATAGCTTGAATCTGGAAGGCGGAGGTTCCAGGGAGCCGAGATCATGCCATTGCACCCCAGCCAAGGCCACAAGAGCAAAACTCTATTTCAAAAAAAAAAAAAAGAAAAAGAAAAAAAACGAACTGTAGAGTTCCTAAGTTCTCTACCTCTCTGTTTCCTTTGCTGCCTGCTTTAAAGTTGCTGTTACTTTTTTCTTTTTTCAGACAGAGTCTCACCGTGTCGCCCAGGATGGAGTGCAGTGGTGTGATCTCGGCTCACTGCAACCTCTGCCTCCCGGGTTCAAGCGATTCTCCTGCCTCAGACTCCCAAGTAGCCGTAGCTGGGATTACAAGTGTGCGCCACCATGCCTGGCTAATTTTTGTAAATTTAGTAGAGACGTGGTTTCACCGTGTTGGCTAAGCTGGTCTTGAACTCCTGGCCTCAGGCAATCCGCTCGCCTTGGCCTACCAAAATGCCAGGATGACAGGTGTGAGCCACTGTGCCCGACCAGCTGTTACTTTTCTACTGAGATGACATCCACAGTTTGCATCTAGATGTTTCTTTCTGTTATTGCTTTTCTGACCAGTGACTTTGTGTTGATATGTCATGGTTAGAGGTGTAAAGCAAAAGCTGTAGGGTTTTTGTATGAGCGTGCATGCATGTTCAGATGTGTTTATGTGTACGTATGTGGATCCTGTTATATGTTTTGTGGCCATAAGGTACCAAATTGGCTTAAGTTAAGGAGTACCCATACATTTAGTACATAATAACAAATTGCACGTGACTTAAGTAAAATCTTTTTTTTTTTTTTTTTGAGATGGACTCTCGCTCTGCCCCCAGTCTGGAGTGCAGTGGCGTGATCTCGGCTCACTGCAAGCTTTACCTTTTGGGTTCAGGCCATTATCCTGCCTCAGCCTCCTGAGTAGCTGGGACTACAGGCGCCTGACACCACGCCTGGCTAATTTTTTGTATATTTTAGTAGAGACGGGGTTTCACCGTGTTAGCCAAGACAGTCTTGATCTCCTGACCTCATGATCCGCCCGCCTCGGCCTCCCAGAGTGCTGAGATTACAAGCATGAGTCACTGTGCCCAGCCAAAAGTATTGGTAAAGTAATACAAAAAGTGTCTTTAAAACTGTCAGCATACATTTTTGTTTGCATTTATTGATTTATAAGGGGTCAAAACTTGGCATAAGCATTACAAAACTCTAAACCCAGCTGAATGCCACGCATGGTGGCTCACGCCTGTAATCCCAGAACTTCGGGAGGCCGAGGCAGATAGATCACCTGAGATCAGGAATTTGAGACCAGTCTGGCCAACATGGCAAAACCCCATCTCTACTGAAAAATACAAAAATTAGCCAGGTGTGGTAGCGCATGCCTGTACTCCCAGCTACTCAGGAAGCTGAGGCAGGAGAATCACTTGAACCTGGAAAGGGGAGGTTGCAGTGAGCTGAGATCGAGCCATTGCACTCCAGCGTGGGCAACAGAGTGAGACTGCATCTAAAAAAAAAAAAATTATAGGAAAACGTTCTTTCTACAAAATTTCTTATTAAAAGGTAAATAATTTTGTCTAATTCGAAGCTTATTTAAAGTTTATGTATAAAATGAAGTAAAAAGAACAAGAAAATAAGGGAGACTGAGGGAAGTTATAAAGAGATCTTTTTGTTAAGTAAGGTTAAAAGAAAAATAATTTTATATGAAAAATAATCTTGTATGGTAAATGTCCTTAAATAAATGACTGGTTGTTTTAAAAAAGGGATGTTCAGGACAATCTAGAAAGTCCACAGGTTGTGAATGGTCTGTGTAAGCTGCAATACATTTAGTAAAAAAGGAATTTATAAAAATGTTACATGATAGGTCGGGCATGGTGGCTCATGCCTGTAATCCCAAAATTAGCCAGGTGTGGTGGTGCACGCCTATAGTTCCAGCTGCTCAGGAGGCTGAGGCAGGAGACTCAGTGGAACCTGGGAGGCAGAGGCTGCAGCGAGCCGAGATCAGGCCACTGCACTCCAGCCTGGGGGACAGAGCGAGACTCCATCTAACAACAACAAAAAAATTGTTTTAAGGGGTAATGAACGCTGGTCCATGTCCATTCCTATCTGGCCTAGAAATTTTAATGGGCTGTAAATCTTTTAACTCTTAAGTCCCTGGGTCGTAGGGAGTCCTACTGAGGGGCAGGATTGACCCAGGGTAGGCAGCCATACCAGCCCAGCAATGCTATGAGACACAATAAAGATTTGGTAGCCATTGATGTTGCCTCTGGCAAATCTTGGCCAGAAGGGGTGAATGCAAACCAAAAATTAAACCCTAAGGCCCCCCAACCATCCGCATGGAGCCCTCCTCTCAGCCAAGGACATTCCAGTGTTAACCTGGAAACTTGCTCAGGCCATGGTGGGAAGGGGTTGTAGGTCATGCCTCCTCCCTTTTGGAATTCAGGAAAAGCCGACCAGCATTGACATCAACACAGGCCTTAAGTCTGATAGGAAACATTTACAAGGTATTCTCTCTGAAGCTGGAGACCCGAGGCTTCAGCTGCATGGAAAACCACAACCCCTTTACTGAAACCCAGACATTCCTTTCTGTTGAGAATAACTCTTTCAACCAACTGTCAATCAGAATCATTTTGAACCTACCTATAACCTAGAAGTCTCCCCACACCACCCCAACTTATCCTGCCCTTTCCGATTGAACCCGTGTAAATAAATCATGTCTCCCTAAAATGTATAAAAGCAAGCTGTGCCACAAGCACCTTGGGCACCTCCTGAGGCTGTCATGGGTGTGTTCTTAACCTTGGCAAAAGGAATTTTCTAAAGGGACTGAGACCTTCCTCAGATGCTTTTGGGTTTGCACCCTCCAGGTTGGGATTCTCTGTCCCTCAAGCCCCCGCCGGCCAGACAGTCCCTGCTGTTCAGAGGCAGCCAAGGCTTTCTGGTCTGACCCTGGGGGCTGGAGGAGGTGGGGGCAGGAGGTGGCAACTGGGTTGGGGGATGTTTCATTGGGTCCCCAAAGCAGAGGGTGCCCCCCACTGCCCAAGATGCTGAGGGTGGTCCCTGTTGTCCTATTCCTGAAGAAGCCAGAGGAAGTCCCTCCTGAGGGCCGGCCCACAGCAGAAGGGCTGCTCCTGCCCTCGGAGGGCAATCTCAGGGTTGAGAAGGTTACAGCCACCATCCGCCACCAACCTAGCTGCTTGTGCCGATCCCACTGGCTAAGGCCTGGGCAGCCTGTGTCCTGCTTACCAGAAGGCCACAAATGCAGGTGGGTGGGGTAAGGGCCATGGTGGGGGGTTAGCAAGGCATGCTGGCCACACCTGTCCCGGGCACCTTCTCCCTGGGGTGTGACTCAGCCATGCTCCTGAGCAGGATCCTCTGAGCTGACCCTCGCTGCCGCCTTCCCACCTGCAGAGTCCCCAAAGGTGCGCTCTCACCACACACTACTGAAGGACAAACAAGGCAGGGCGGGCCTCCATCTGCCATGGGCCACAGCGTGAGCGTGGCAAGCGACGTGGACGTGCTGGTGCTGTATCTGCGGCCGGTGTGGCTTCCCTTACATAACTTTCCATGCTGTAAAACCAGCTCGGCCCGCCCTGCCTGGGAACGGCAGAGGCCTGAGAGGAGCAGAGGAAGGAGGCTGGATGCTGAGCTGTTTTCCAAAGTGGTGCCTGTGACGTCAGGAATGGAGGCAGGCTGGATTCCCACGGGCTGAGGCTGTGTGGACATTCCTCCTGGCTTCTGCCCCAGGACCTGCAGCAGCGTCTCAGACCCCCACCAAGGTGTCTCGGAGGGGCAGAGTCAGGCTGAGCATGGACACAGACTGCCCTCTGCCCGTAGCCACAGCGGGACCCACCCTCAGTGTTCAGCCACCTTGCTGACCTGTGGTTGTCTCTGAGAGGCCATCAGGGTTGGGGCAAAGGACAGGGCCACAGGCAGCCAGGTGGCGAGGTCCACCTCCCAATCCCCCACCAGGGGACCACCCTCAGCTCCCCGCTGTCCTTAGCTGCCTCTCGGGGAGGCGGTGGGCTGTGTGCCTGACCTTAGCGTCCCACCCCCAGCGCCCGGCCACCTACAGCTCCCTCCCAATGTGTCTGGGGTCAGAGAGAGGTGGAAAGGACGCAGCGCCCCGCGCTTTCTAAAGTCTGTCCAGAGGGAGGTCGGGGCGTCCCGGGACTGGGCCAGGCACCTGCAGGGGGAGGGTGCTGGGGCGGGGGCGTCCGGGGCTGGGAACGCTCCCGCAGGAGAGGGGTGCTGGGGTGCGGACGTGGGTTGCAAAGCGATCCACGCGTGTCACTCTCGGGTCCCTGAACGAGCCAGGCCTCCAGGCGCCGGGACGCTCCACGCCGGGGCCGCGCCGCGGCCTCCCCTAAGGGCCGGGCAGGGTGTGGGGAGCGGAGGACAAGGCGGGAGGGTCGGGGTCCCTTTCTCCACCGGGGTCGCCCTCAGCCGGGCCTGCCGCCCTGGGCCGTGGCACGTGGGGACGTAAGCGCGCGGCTTCGGGGTCCGGGCTTTCGCGCCCCACTAACGGTGCCCGCAGCCGCCCGCCAGTGCGCACGCGCCGACCGCCCCGCCCCTCCCCGCCCGGCGCCGGGGGCGACAGAGAGTCGTGGGCGCGGTCCTCCAGGCTGCCTAGAGCGGCGCCCCCCGCCCCCCCAGGGAACCCGCACCGGAAGCAGAAACTAGGCTGGTTCCGCCCCGCGAGCGGCCATCTTGGAGGTTGAGGCGGCGGCGGCCCTGCGACGGGTTCGGTGGGCCCAGTCCCGACGCGGTGTGGCTGTTTCGGGCGCGGGCCCCGCTTTTCCGCACCCTGCTCCGGCCTCGACCACGGCGAGCCTGAGCGCGGCGGCGGCCCCACGCGCAGCGACAGGGAGAGGTGAGCGCGCTCGCAGGCCTGCGCCGGGTCCTCGGGCCCGCTCGACCGCCCCGCCGGAGCCGGCCACAGCGGCGGCCCCGGGGCTGCGGGGGACCCTGCGCGACCCTTCTCCGTTCGCGCCCGCCGCCCGCGGGGCCCTGGCCCGAGCCTGCGCGGAACCCGAGGTCGGTTACGGCGGGCTCCCGGAGCTCCGGGTCAGGGTCAGGTCGGGGACTTGACCACTAGGCGGGGTCTCTCGTCCGTTGGGACACTTGCGGCTGCCCAGGACGGGCAGCCTCGATCCTGGTTTGGTCAATGGATCCCGGGAGTCTGTGTCGGGGGAGGGCTGCCGTTGAGCCCGCCGCCGCCTCGCCCTGAACTGTTAGACCCCGCACTGCCCCGAGAGGCACGAGAGAAACGAGCGTGCCCGGGACGGTTGCTCGGGGCCAGCGTTTCTGGGAAACCCGGGCGGTGACAGTGGGAGACCGGAGGTCTTGCACCACCGCCGGCCGGCGGGAGTAAGACACGAGCCCGGAACAAGTCCCAGAGCTGCGCCGGGCCTCGCCGTCCACACCTGCCCAATTCCTGCACCCTCTCAGTCCCTGGCCAGGTGTCAGCCCCTGGCCAGGTGTCACCTCCTGGCCTCCTTTTCAATGCTTGCCACTTAGTGCGTGTGTATTTAACTCAAGTCCGGTTGCCACCCTCTTGCCAGACCCAGATAGGAAGCGGCTGAAAGGTCGGGCCTCAGCCCGGTGGGAGGGCAGCGAGGAGCGTACAGCAGGCTTGGCTGGGGCAGGTCGGTGGCCCCGCGTCCTGCCCCAGGGGAAACAGACGGTGTAATCTGGCTTCCGAAGAAGTGAGTATCTCGCTTAATCCAAAAGTCCAGCACCTGAGCCTAGGGCGTGGTTGGGTCTGGGTGCCCGGAACTCACAGTCCGTCATCTGCTCGTCCTGGCACCGCTGACCTCCTTAGCAGCTCCGCTCTAGGCAGGTACATGTGTGAGTGACAGGCAGGTGAGCCAGGCAGGTGCATGTGTGCGTTACAGGTGAGTGTCCCACCTCCATCGGCCCGGGCTTCCATCCAGCCTTCGGAGCAGTCTGGTGGAGAAGGCAGAGACTTCCGTGGCAGTCCTGGACCTGGGCCGTGCACGCGCCTGGGCAGATGGGTCAGGCCAAGGTTTCCTGCCACATCCCTAAGCAGGAAAGAGCTGTCCAGACAAAGAGGGATGGGTGAGAGATGCTGGGCAGCACTGTCTCAGCGCCTGGGCACAGCTGCCCTCAGTGATTCACGCTGCTTTTATGCAGTTTCCGTGTAAACGTTTTTTTTCTGTACCTTTTTGTTTAAAATCGCCAACTCTTTCTCTCAGCAGGATGATGTGCTTGGTGTCCCTTTGTCTTGTGGGGATGTTTGAAGGGAAAACCGAGGCACATATGCTTCAAACTCTGTTCTCACAGTTTGCTTCCTTTGTGGATTTTTTTTTTTTTTTTGGAACAGGGTCTCTGTTTCCCTGGCTAGATGCAGTGGCATGATCTCAGTTCACTGCAGTGTCCGGCTCCGGAGTTCAAGTAATTCTCCCACCTCAGCCTCCAGAGTAGCTGGGATTACAGGTGCCCACCACCACACCTGGCTGATTTTTTTTTTTTTTTTTTGAGATGGAGTTTCGCTCTTGTTGCCCGGGCTGGAGTGCAATGGCGTGATCTCAGCTCACCACAACCTCCACCTCCTGGATTCAAGCGATACTCCTGTCTCAGCCACCCGAGTACCTGGGATTATAGGCATTTGCCAGCACACCTGACTAATTTGTATTTTTAGTAGAGACAGGGTTTTACCATGTTGGTCAGGCTGGTCTCGAACTCCCGACCTCAGGTGATCCGCCCACCTCGGCCTCCCAAAGTGCTGGGATTACAGGTGTGAGCTACCATGCCCCAGCCCCTTTGTGGATTTTTATTTTCCTTGTCCTTCCTGCTGTCATATTGGGATGAGATGAATTGGGGGAAGTCGCCCCTGGTGCCTTGGGGGACGTGAGAACGCTGTTCTGTGTGAAGCTCAGGAAGGGTGTCTGGGGAAACAGCAGTTGAATCGTGAACATGATTTTAAAAGCCTCTCCAAGCAAGTATGGGAGGAAGCTTGCTTGTGACTGACTTGATGGAATCTATTTTATTTTTGCGTGGCTGTCCATGACCTTTCGTTAAACCCGCAGCCTGGCCACTTAGCTAAGCCCAGACACACCTGTACTTGAATTGTCCAGTGAATTATTTTGTATATGACAGAGTGTTAGCTTCAGGTGTGAGCGTTTGAAAGGACGGCTTGTGTAGAGTGCTGCTTGGGTCATCGCTGTGTCCATCACCAGGTGTTGGCCTGAGGGGAGATCCCTGGCCCATTGGCTTCTTGAGCCAGGAGCTGGGGGATGCCACTGTGTGGAGCACTTCCTTCCCGGGCAGGACTAGAACCCCGTTCCTGGTGAGGGCCCTCCTGGGGAGGCACTCCTTAGGCAGAGGAGCCCGCCCTTGCCTCTGCTGGGGCCCGAAAGGGCCCTGCGTGGTGTGTGGGGTCACATGGAGGCCAGTGATGTATGACAGAGTGGGAGGCATTTGGCAGGGAAATCAGGGAGGCCTCTGAAGGCGGTGGCCCGGAAGGGCTAGGGTGAGTTTCCAGTAGAGTCTAGGCTGGGAAGCAGCTGTGAGAAGGAGTGTGTCGGTCAGGGGTTTGGAGTGGGGCCCGGGCTGTGCTGGGTCCTGGGAGTTGGAAACGGGGAGGGCTGACTGGGGCCGCTCTGTCAAGGGGCTGTCAGGCAGGAGGAGGTGTTGATTTTTCTTTGCTTGACTGTGGAGCATCCTGAAGGGTGGTTGGGGGAGTGGGTGATCAGAACAGTGTGTGGACTTAGGGGTACAAGAGGGCCTTGAGATGGGAGGACTAGGGGTACAAGAGGGCCTTGAGATGGGAAGAGACCTAGAAGCTCAGACCTTCTGGACTCATGGAGGGAGTTGGGAGGCTGCTGTGGTGCTGATGGAAGAAGTGACACCATTCTGCATTAGAGAGGACAATGGGAGTGGGAAGGATGTGGTGAACAAGGATTGCAAGAGTCAGGGACCCCAGAACAAGATGCAGGGTCGGGGGTGGTGCCTCGGCTACACATTTGGGAGCACGCTGTGGGTGCCCTGGCTGAGCTCTGCACTCCAGGCCCTGGGTGTGTGGGGTGAGCAGCCAAGCCCTGGCCATCGCCATCCTCAGTTTGGGAACAGACACTGAACAGGCACTGGTGATGATTCTCTGAGAAGGAATAAACCAGTCAGAGAGTCCAAGTCTGGAGATCTCTTGCAGGCGGAGACTGAAGGGCGGTAGAGTGTGTGGCTGTCTGCAGGTGTGTGAGTTGGTTCTCATGCTGCTATAAAGATGTACCCGAGACTCAGTAATTTATAAAGGAAGGCCGGGTGCGGTGGCTCAAGCCTGTAATCCCAGCACTTTGGGAGGGCCGAGACGGGCGGATCACGAGGTCAGGAGATCGAGACCATCCTGGCTAACACGGTTGAAACCCGTCTCTACTAAAAAATACAAAAAACTAGCCGGGCGAGGTGGCGGGTGCCTGTAGTCCCAGCTACTCGGGAGGCTGAGGCAGGAGACTGGCGTGGAACCCGGGAGGCGGAGCTTGCAGTGAGCCGAGATCCGGCCACTGCACTCCAGCCTGGGCGACAGAGCAAGACTCTGTCTCAAAAAATAAAAAAATAAATAAATTAAAGTAATTTATAAAGAAAAGGGGTTTAATGGACTCACAGTTCCGCACGGCCAGGGAGGCCTCAGGAAACTTACAACCATGGCGGAAGGGAAAGAGGCATGTTTTAAATGGCAGCGGGCAAGAGCAGCGAACACTGCCTTGTAAACCGTCAGCTCTCCTGAGAACGGCTTGGGGCAAACCACTTCCACGATCCAATCACCTCCCACCAGGTCCCTCCCTCAACATGGGAGATTATGGGGATTACAGTTCAAGATAAATTCCCACCAGGTCCCTCCCTCGACATGGGAGATTACGGGAATACAATTCAAGATCAGATTGGATGGGGACACAGCCAAAGCATATCAGTAGGGAAGCTGATGGAGTCGGCTTCAGGTTTGTGCGGAAACTGGGAGGTCAGGATGAAGATCACTGGTCACTGGCCATTATTGATCACCACTGATGTCCAGGGACCTTATTAAAGCGTGTGGCCATGGCTGGGCACGGGGGGCTCACGCCTGTAATCCCAGCACTTTGGGAGGCTGAGGTGGGCAGATTACCTGAGGTCAGGAGTTCGAGACCAGCCTGACCAACATGGTGAAATTCCGTCTCTACTAAAAATACAAAAAAAAATTGCCTAGTGTGGTGGCAAGTGCCTGTAATCCCAGCTGCTTGGGTGACTGAGGCAGGAGAATCGCTTGAACCTGGGAGGCAGAGGTTGCAGTGAGCGGAGATCACGCCACTGCACTCCAGCCTGGGCAGTGAACAGTGAAGATTCTGTCTTAAAAAAAATAAATATAAATAAAAGAGGTTTGAGTTGGAGCTAGTCTGATGCATCGGGGAGTCCTGTTTTTATCACCACCCCTCTCCCCAGCCTCAGGCATGGCTGAGGGGCCTTGGGGTCCCTGATCCAGTCTCTTCTCTTGCGTGATGGTGCCTCACGCTCCGTGCTCGGCCCTGCAGTGCTGTCTTTTTTTTTTTTTTTTTGAGACGGAGTCTCGCTGTGTCGCCCAGGCTGGAGTGCAGTGGCCGGATCTCAGCTCACTGCAAGCTCCGCCCCCCGGGTTTACGCCATTCTCCTGCCTCAGCCTCCCGAGTAGCTGGGACTACAGGCGCCCGCCACCTCACCCGGCTACTTTTTTTGTATTTTTTAGTAGAGAGGGGTTTCACCGTGGTAGCCAGGATGGTCTCGATCTCCTGACCTCGTGATCCGCCCGTCTCGGCCTCCCAAAGTGCTGGGATTACAGGCTTGAGCCACCGCACCCGGCCTGCAGTGCTGTCTTAAATGTCCCACCTGGAGCCACCAGAGTGACCTTCCTAACAGAAGATACGATCTGCCTTAAGGCTTGGACTCAAAACCCCTGTGGGGCCCAGGTTGCAGTGGCTCATGCCTGTAATTCTAGCACTTCGGGAGGCTGAGGCGTGAGAATCACTTGAGGCCAGGAGTTTGAGACCAGCTTGGACAACACAGTGAGATCCCATCTCTACAAAAAATAAAAAATTAGCTAGGCGTGGTGGCACGCGTCTGTAGTCTCAGCTACTCAGGAGGCTGGGGTGGTAGGATTGCTTGAGCCAAGGCGGTCAAGGCTGCAGTGACTCCAGCCTGGGCGACAGAGCAAGACCTTGTCTCACAAAAAATAAGAAACCCTTATGCCCTGGCTCTGCCTCCCTGTCCAGTCTTTTTTTTTTTTTTTTTTTGAGACGGAGTCTCGCTCTGTCGCCCAGGCTGGAGTGCAGTGGCGCGATCTCGGCTCACTGCAAGCTCCGCCTCCCGGGTTCACGCCATTCTCCTGCCTCAGCCTCCCGAGTAGCTGGGACTACAGGCGCCCACAACCGCGCCCGGCTAATTTTTTGTATTTTTAGTAGAGACGGGGTTTCACCGTGGTCTCCATCTCCTGACCTTGTGATCCGCCCGCCTCGGCCTCCCAAAGTGCTGGGATTACAGGCATGAGCCACCGCGCCCGGCTCCCTGGCCAGTCTTATCCGTGCCCTCACTGTGCTTGGGCCCCTGCACACTGGACTTTCTCAGGTGTGGCCTGTTCACCTGTGGCCCCTTCTACCAGGAAGACAGCTGCTCCTCTGCCCAGCGAGTGCCTCGGAGTCTCCAGCGTCTTCGTCACTCCAGCCGCAGAGGCTTCCCCATTCTGCGGCTCCTTTTGCTTGTGGCCAGTGGTAAAGGGTGGGCAGCTTCTGGGTGCAGTGGAGGGGCTGGCGGTGGTGCCTGCCCGTTTCCATGGTGTGGATTCTCCGTCAGTGAGCTCAGAGTTGGAAGGTGCGAGTAGCTGCCCTCAGGAGCTGGTCTGAGGCTGTGGCCTTAGCACCACCTCAGGCCCTGTAAGTGTATCCCTGTGTGAGTTCTTTGAGGACGGGAGCCCGGCTTTGGGTTTCTCCTCATCTTTGTACTTGAGCTGTACGTTGTGTCAATGAAGGCGGTGGCGGGACAGATGGGAAAAGAGAAGCCGCAGGGCCTCTGGGTATCTGGGCGGGTGGCAAGTCAGGGTGACCTGTGAGCTGTGACTCTCGGTGACTGGGCTGAGGTGTGTACCTTACAGCTGGGCCCTGAATGAGTGGTGGGCTGCAGAAACGGGAGTGGAGCCGCGTTGGGGGGAGAGCTGTGGCCAGCACCACTTTTCTTTGTCAGTGTAGACATTGTTTTTAACAGATGAGCAGCACCAGCAATAAGAGGGCTCCAACCACAGCAACCCAGAGGCTGAAGCAGGACTACCTTCGCATTAAGAAAGACCCAGTGCCCTACATCTGTGCCGAGCCCCTCCCCTCGAACATTCTGGAGTGGTAAGGCTGCGCCACCGATCACCTTGCACTGACTCTCGCTGCCACGCAGGCCTCTGCTGGCCTGGCTGGGTGAGCCTGGTGCCCCAGTCATGGCATTGGCAAGGTGCTCCTGCACCCTCCCCAGGGGTGAGTGGGTGCCCAGAGGCCGGTGGACACTCTCCGGTCTTTTCCCAATGGACACATGCTGGGGGATGTCACAGAACCCTGCTTGATTCAGTCTGGGGCTGGAGAGAATCTCTGGTGTGGGGTCCTTGGGGGAGGGGTCCAGGTTGCCTCAGGCTGGGGCTGGAGAGAATCTCTGGTGTGGGGTCCTTGGGGGAGGGGTCCAGGTATGCAGGGCTCACAGCTGCTGCTGATGTGTGCTCCAGGCACTTAGAGGAGAAACTGCCTTTCTAGACTCTGGTCTTTGCTTCTGGATACGGGAATCAGCCTGTTTTGGCTTGGACTAGGATCCGATACTCCTGTCCCTGGCACTGGCTTGGGCCAGGTGCCCCGACCCTCAGGCTGACAACGAGAGGACTTGTGCCTCATAACCGTTCACCTCATGGTGACTCTCCCCCTTTGAAGCATAGAGTGTGAGAGTGCATACCGCTCTGTAGAAACACCGCCATGACAGGTCTGCTAGTAATTTGGTAAGAAATAAAGCGTGAGAGAGCCCGGGCATGGTGGCTCACGCCTGTAATCCCAGCACTTTGGGAGGCTGAGGCGGGCAGATCACCTGAGGTCAGGAGTTTGAGACCAGCCTGGTCAACATGGTGAAACCCCGTCTCTACCAAAAATACAAAAATTAGCTGGGCATGATGGCATGCGCCTGTAATCCCAGCTACTCGGGAGACTGAGATGGGAGAATCTCTTGAACCTGGGAGGCAGAGGTTGCAGTGAGCCGAGATCACGCCACTGCACTCCAGCCTGGGCAACAAGAGTGAAACTCTGTCTCAAAAAAAAAGAAAAAAAAAAAAGGAAGGAAAATATGAGGATGTTTTATATTTTGATCTTTAAAAAAAAAAAGTCATGGCCGGGCGTGGTGGCTCACACCTGTAGTCCCAGCACTTTGGGAGGCCGAAGCGGGCGGATCACGAGGTCAGGAGATTGAGACCATCCTGGCTAACATGGTGAGATCCCGTCTCTATTAAAAGTACAAAAAATTAGTCTGGCGTGTTGGCGGGTGCCTGTAGTCCCAGCTGCTTGGGAGGCTGAGGCGGGAGAATGGCATGAACCTGGGAGGCGGAGCTTGCAGTGAGCCGAGATCATACCACTGCACTCCAGCCTGGGGGACAGAGCGAGATTCCGTCTCAAGAAAAAAAAAAAGTTATTTATTTATTTTTTAATTATTTATTTTTTTGAGACAGAGTCTACCACTATCGCCCAGGCTGGAGTGCAGTGGTGCGATCTCGGCTCACTGCAAGCTCTGCCTCCTGGGTTCACGCCATTCTCTGGCCTGAGTCTCATGAGTAGCTGGGACTACAGGTGCCCGCCACCATGCCCGGCTAGTTTTTTGTTTTTGTATTTTTAGTAGAGATGGGGTTTCACTGTGTTAGCCAGGATGGTCTTAATCTCCTGACCTCGTGATCCGCCCGCCTCGACCTCCCAAAGTTCTGGGATTATAGGCGTGAGCCACTGCGTCCAGCCTTATTTATTTATTTATTTATTTATTTTTTTTTGAGACGGAGTCTTGCTCTGCCGCCCAGGCTGGGGTGCAGTGGCCGGATCTCAGCTCACTGCAAGCTCCGCCTCCCAGGTTTACGCCATTCTCCTGCCTCAGCCTCCCGAGTAGCTGGGACTACAGGTGCCCACCACCTCGCCCGGCTAGTTTTTTTGTATTTTTTAGTAGAGACGGGGTTTCACCGTGGTAGCCAGGATGGTCTCGATCTCCTGACCTCGTGATCCGCCCGTCTCGGCCTCCCAAAGTGCTGGGATTACAGGCTTGAGCCACCGCGCCCGGCCCAGCCTTATTTATTTTTTTGAGACACAGTCTTGCTCTGTTGCCCAGGCTGGAGTGCAATGGCATGATCTCAGCTTACTGTGATCTCTGCCTCCCAGGTTCAAGCAATTCTCCTGTCTTAGTAGAGATGCGGTTTCACCACATTGGTCAGGCTGGTCTCAAACTCCTTATCCCAGGTGATCTGCCTGCCTCAGCCTCCTAAGGTGCTGGATTACAGGCATGAGCCACCATGCCTGGCCTAATTTTTTAAATTCCAGAGAAAAGATACTTCAGTGAGTTGAAAGGAAGTGTGTTTCTGCTTGGTCAGGGGTCCACCTTCCCTGGCTCACAGAGGAGGCCCAGCCCAGGCAGGTGGAGGATACCCAGGGTGAGGCAGAGCCCCTTGGCCACCAGAGTGCTCTCTGCCCCCAGTGCTGAAAATCAGATGTGGCCCCCCAGGACATTGCTGGCAGGTGCGAGGGACAAGTTCCACGGTAGCTGCCGCTACCACGGTTGCGAGGACGCCTTCATCGTGTGGGGAATCGTTTCCCACAAGTCTGTGGGTCAGGCATCCCCAAGACCCTGTGCAGGTTGGATGAGTCACAAAGAAATACTCACCATTAATATTACGGAGAGAGGCTGGACGCGGGGGCTCAGCCTGTAATCCCAGCACTGTGGGAGGTCGAGGCCGGTGGATCACGAGGTCAGGAGATCGAGACCAGCCTGGCCAACATGGTGGAACCCGTTCTCTACTAAAAATACAAAAATTAGCTGGGCATGGTGACGTGTGCCTGTCATCTCAGCTACTTGCTACTTGGGAGGCTGAGGCAGGAGAATTGCTTGAACCCGGGAGGTGGAGGTTGCGATAAGCTGAGATCGCGCCAGTGTACTCCAGCCTGGAGAGAGCGAGACTCCGCCACACACACACACACACGCGCGCGCGTGTGCACGCACACACGCACGCACACACACAAATTATGGAGAGAAAACAGCAGTGGAAGAGGCACGTGGGGCAAAGTCTCTGTGCTCCATTCCCAGCAGCAGGCTTGGGTTTGGACGGCGCGTGTGGAATGTTGACCAGAGAAGCTCATTGGAAACCGAAACGTTTTAGGGGAAGGCCCAGGAACTTTATGGGGCTGGTCCTAGGCATCCTCTGCCTGGCACCTGCCAAAATACCAAAATACCGGACTTCCAGGAGAGCAGGGGCTCAGCGTAGACCACGTTGCGTGTACTGTTGAGGCAGTAAGCCCCGGTTGTCAGGTGGTGGCACCTGACCCGGGAGGACAATGTCAGTGTCAGGCCTGTGCTGCGGGAGCCCCTGGCAGGGCCTCCACAGGTCTCTCCCCTCCCTGAGAGAAGCGTGCTTTCCCAGGAAAGGCCTGTGGGGTGCGCTGTGGGCCACATGGATCCCATCTTGTCTCGGCCGCCCCAAGGCTGCTGGGCTCTGTCTCAGGAAGAGAGCGACTTCTTTATTTCTTCCCAGTGTTCGCAGCTTGGGCACAGGAATTGGGTACAGGAACAACTTAAGGCCACACTCCTGGGTGCATCGTGTGCTGAGCTCGGAGTCACTGGGTTCCTGGGCCACTGACACATGATAATGGCATTTTTTGAAGAAAACATATCAGCTGGCAGATAGCACGCATCACATCATCCCATTAGTATTTTCTTTTGAGTATTTTTGTCCCTCAGGCTGGAGTGCAGCGGCGCCATCTCGGCTCACTGCAACCTCCGTCTTCCAGATTCGAGCAATTCTCCTGCCTCAGCCTCCCGAGCTGGGATTACAGGTGTGCGCCACCATGACCAGCTAATTTTTGTATTTTTAGTAGAGATGGAGTTTCACCGTATTGCCCAGGCTGGTCTCGAACTCCTGACCTCAGGCAGTCCACCTGCCTCGGCCTCCCAAAGTGCTGGGATTGCAGGTGTGAGCCACCGCGCCCAGCCTAATTTTTGTATTTTTAGTAGAGACGGAGTTTCGCCATGTTGACCAGGCTAGTCTCGAACTCCTGACTTCAGGTGATCCACCCACCTCGGCCTCCCGGAGCGCTGGGATTACAGATGTGAGCCACTAAGCCTGGGCCCGTTAGTTTTAAACTGATGTCACACATGTCCTGGGGGAGAGCAAGGGGAAAGATGCTGGCTGGTGTTGGCTGGTGTTGGCAGTTGCAGCCGTGTCTGGTTTCTGGCATTTCTAGCTGGCTTTACTTTCCATCTCTGTGTGCTTCTGTTTGGTTTGGGAATCTGTAAAGCCCAGACACCTCTTTCCGTGAAGCAGAAGCCTTGTTTATTTGTGTGGAGGAGGGGTTAGTCGGTTTGCTGCTGCCCCTGGTCTGAGGGTGAGCTCCGTGTGGGGACTGTGGTTTTGGGGACAATCACGGCAGTTCCTGTTCCTTCTCCAGGACAGCTGCTTAAGTCACTCATGGTTTTTCCAGGAGCATGAAAAACGGCTGGGGCACAGAGCCGGCCCCACATCACTGGCTGTGTTCTGTTTAGCCTGTGTGTGTGATACCAGAAAACACATTATGTATAAATACATTTCAGAATATACATTTTAGCCGGGCGCGGTGGCTCAAGCCTGTAATCCCAGCACTTTGGGAGGCCAAGACGGGCGGATCACGAGGTCAGGAGATCGAGACCATCCTGGCTAACATGGTGAAACCCCGTCTCTACTAAAAAATACAAAAAAACTAGCTGGGCGTTGGCAGTGCCTGTAGTCCCAGCTACTCGGGAGGCTGAGGCAGGAGAATGGCGTGAACCCGGGAGGCGGAGCTTGCAGTGAGCTGAGATCCGGCCACTGCACTCCAGCCTGGGCGACAGAGCGAGACTCCGTCTCAAAAAAAAAAAAAAAAAAAAAAAAATATACATTTTAAAGTACATCGTTTTTTCCTTGGAGATAGGGTCTCACTCTGTTGTGCAGATGGGATGTGGCAGCAGCCATAGCTCACTGCAGCCTGAAACTCCTGGCTCAGGCATCCTCCCACCTCAGCCTCATGAGTAGCCGCGACCACAGGCATGCACTACCACGCCTGGCTGTTTTTTTTTTAAATAAAGGTGAGGTCTTGCTGTGTTGCCTAGGCTGGTGTCAAACTCCTGGGCTCAAGTGATCTTCCCACCATGCCCTTCCAAAGTGCTGGGATTACCGTCTTCAAGTACATCTTAGTAACGTACTGTGAAATTAAAATTTATTTAAGATTTCAGTTATTAATAATTAGGATTAACTATATTGTAGAAACAAAGGTATTTTATGATAAACATATAAAGTATAGTCTTTAAGATCCTGTTACAAAGAGACTGAAAGCACCCACAGTAGAAGAGACTGGGAACTTTGAAGCTGTGTGGCTGTGTGACATTTTACCTGCATCTGTTCACTGCCTGAATGTGAATGTAATTTTGACTGGGTCCTATAAACCCCAGGCTTGGAATGCTTCAGGTTTTGGAGAATTTGCTGTCCCCAAATCCCAAGTAATTTTCTTCTCTCCCTTAGGCACTATGTCGTCCGAGGCCCAGAGATGACCCCTTACGAAGGTAAGGATTCTGTACTTAGGTAGAAGAACACCAGGCCGTTTTTATATTCTGGATCAACCTTGCCTGTTCAACATCTTTTATTTGCAAACAGCAGCCTTTCTACTTTGGATGTGCGCTAGTTGAATTGGCTTAGTTGGAACTCATCCTTGTCTGCTTTTTCATGCGCTGGAAGTGTTTGCTCTGCTGATGTGTCTCAGCCCACGGGGCCGCCTGTAGCGTCTGTGTTCACCAGCCTCTGACACCATAGGGCCACAGCCGAGAAAACCAGACTGGGGTAAACACTGAAGCTGGCCTGTTCTACTGTTTCTTAAGACCTGGTGCATATCATCAAAGGAGAGACATATGTATTCAATATGCCCTCTGTGCTGGGCGCCCCCAGGGTCTCGCGATCCCCAGGACGGTCTCTGAGCTAAGCGGAAGTACCCCTGTGTGGTGGCATCTGGGGCTTTGGGAGGCTGCAGGACCTGCCCAGCACCTCAGTCCTTCATTAGCTACCAAGGCCGATCCAGCAGCCTGACCCCTCTAGGTCAGCAGACACCACCTAGAGTCCTGGGTGTCATTTACAGAGTAGATGCTGGAGCTGTCAGCAAGTTTCTGGGGCCTTTGGTGGAGGCGGGCGCCAGCCTTGGTCTGGGCCAGGTCAGGAGTCAGCGTGCCCATGGATACTGTCCCACCGGCAAGTGCAAGGCACAGCAGGGCCAGGTCAGCAGTTGGCTGTCCAGCCGCAGGTCCCCGGCTTCAGGTGGCTGGAGCAGCAGGCTCTGTTTGCCTGTGTGTGGAGGCTTTGGGTGAGATTTCACTAGAGGAAAGTGCTGCTGCTAGAAGGTGGTTTGCAAACCCCTGCTTTGGACTGTCGGGAGGGTTGTGGGTGGGTAAGAATGAAAAAGGCTCTCCTGGCCGGGCGCGGTGGCTCACGCCTGTAATCCCAGCACTTTGGGAGGCCGAGACGGCGGATCACGAGGTCAGGAGATCGAGACCATCCTGGCTACCACGGTGAAACCCCGTCTCTACTAAAAATACAAAAAACTAGCCGGGCGAGGTGGCGGCGCCTGTAGTCCCAGCTATTCGGGAGGCTGAGGCAGGAGAATGGCGGGAACCCGGGAGGCGGAGCTTGCAGTGAGTGAGATCCAGCCAGTGCACTCCAGCCCGGGCGACAGAGCCAGACTCCGTCTCAAAAAAAAAAAAGAAAAAGGCTCTCCTGAAGGCACTTTGGCCGAGTTCTCACAGCCACACCCGTGGACTCTCCTTTGGCCCAGGAATCCCAGTTCTGGGTTCATCTGCAACCAGGGCAGCCGGAGGGCAGGAGCCCATCTGTAGGGCAGGCACTTGATCCTAGCGCCATGGACCGTGACAGCGCTGGGGATGCCAGCAGGCCATGGCGAGATAAGGCCCGGGAGCAGTGTCCAGGGCGTGTTACTTGTTACGATGAGTCTGTGTGCCTTCAGCTGATTTGAAGAATCAACCACTGCTGGGCGCAGTGGCTCACGCCTGTAATTCCAGCACTTTGGGAGGCTGAACCGGGCGGATCACCTGAGGTCAGGAGTTCGATACCAGCCTGACCAACATGGAGAAACTCCATCTCTACTAAAAATACAAAATTAGCCGGGCATGGTGGCTCATGCCTGTAGTCCCAGCTACTCGGGAGGCTGAGGCAGGAGAATCACTTGAACCCTGGAGGCAGAGGTTGCAGTGAGCCGAGGTCATGCTGTTGCAGTCCAGCCTGGGTGACAAGAGCAGAACTCATCAGGAGATTGAGACTGTCTTGGCTAATATGGTGAAACCTCGTCTCTACTAAAAAAATACAAAAAATTAGCCGGGCGAGGTGGCGGGCGCCTGTAGTCCCAGCTACTCGGGAGGCTGAGGCAGGAGAATCGCTTGAACCCAGGAGGCAGAGCTTGCAGTGAGCCGAGATCGCGCCACTGCACTCCAGCCTGGGTGACAAGATCGAAACTCTGTCTCAAAAAAAAACAAAAACAAAATGAGTGGTGGTCTTTGACAAGCAAAATTATGCCAGCTTTACTTTTGTTTTGTGATTTTAGTTTTTTTGAAATAAATGATGAATATTAGTTCTGTATCTACACCCCGCCTCCCTCAGCATCACCAGCCAGGTCAGTTGCTGGTGGAGATAAGCTGCTCCCCCGACAGGGCTGGACACAGTTGGGAGAAGAGGGGGCAGCCCCTGCGTGTGGTGGGGCCGTTGCCGGCCCCAACCCTGTCGCTTGTGCACTTATCCTGGTCCCTTCCCATCCCTTCTGTTGTGTGGCTCTGTGCTGGTCCTGGGTCTCAGGAAAGCCTCACTTCAGAGGCAGGTGTGTTCCTACTGCCCCTCCCTTTTCCCCTCTGTGGCACTGCTGCTCCCATCCCTGCGGCCCTCCCCCTCGCTGGGGGATGCCTTCTGCTGTTTGCAGCCCTGCCCTCTGCTCTCCTTCAGTCTCCAGGGAACCCCTCTGAACTGCCACTTGCCAAGGGGCTGTTCTCAGTCCTCAGTTTCTTGGCCTCTGGTATCTGATGCTGCTGACGATGGCTTCCTGACTTGGGGATTTCTGACCCCTCTTCCTGCCTTCTTGGTGGCTTCTGTGCCAGGTCCATGTCATTCTGGCCTGGCGTGCGTTAGCTGTGTCCCCTCCGTGCACTGGGCTCCGTGGCTGTTCTGCCCAGGCATGCCCACTCTGACAGTTCAGAGCTGGCTTCCTGCAAATGTTGTTAAATAATTCCCCTTGAGTTAATCTGTAGATTTCACACAGTCCTTACAAAATCTCAGTTTCTGTACTACACAGGCTTATTCTAAAATTTATATGAAAAGGCAAAGGACCTGGAACAGTTAAAACAATTTTTCTAAAGAATAAAGTGGTAGGCCGGGCGCGGTGGCTCAAGCCTGTAATCCCAGCAGTTTGGGAGGCCGAGACGGGCGGATCACGAGTTCAGGAGATCAAGACCATCCTGGCTAACACGGTGAAACCCCGTCTCTACTAAAATACAAAAAAAATTAGCCGGGCGAGGTGGCGGGCGCCTGTACTCCCAGCTACTCGGGAGGCTGAGGCAGGAGAATGGCGTGAACCCGGGGGGCGGAGCTTGCAGTGAGCTGAGATCCGGCCATTGCACTCCAGCCTGGGCGGCAGAGCCAGACTCCGTCTCAAAAAAAAAAAGAAGTGGGCCGGGCGCGGTGGCTCACGCCTGTAATCCCAGCACTTTGGGAGGCCGAGACGGGCGGATCACGAGGTCAGGAGATCGAGACCATCCTGGCTAACACGGTGAAACCCCGTCTCTACTAAAATACAAAAAAAATTAGCCGGGCGAGGTGGCGGGCGCCTGTACTCCCAGCTACTCGGGAGGCTGAGGCAGGAGAATGGCGTGAACCCGGGAGGCGGAGCTTGCAGTGAGCTGAGATCCGGCCATTGCACTCCAGCCTGGGCGGCAGAGCCAGACTCTGTCTCAAAAAAAAAAAAAAAAAAAAAAAAAATAATAAAGTGGGCCGGGCGCGGTGGCTCACGCCTGTAATCCCAGCACTTTGGGAGGCCGAGATGGGCGGATCACGAGGTCAGGAGATCGAGACCATCCTGACTAACACGATGAAACCCCATCCCTACTAAAAATACAAAACTTAGCCGGGGGCGGTGGCGGCGCCTGTAGTCCCAGCTACACGGGAGGCTGAGACAGGAGAATGGCGTGAACCTGGGAGGCGGAGCTTGCAGTGAGCTGAGATCTGGCCACTGCACCCCAGCCTGGGCGACTCAGCGAGACTCCGTCTCAAAAAAAAAAAGAATAAAGTGGAATCTGCGGTGTGGTCACGCTGTGACTGGGGGGGTCTCTGTGGTATGGCTGCCGTGTGGCCACACTGTGACTGTGGGGGACTCTTGCTTTGTGGCTGCACAGTCCATGTGGGGCGTGGGGCCTGTGGGGACACGGGGGGGTCACCAGGGTACAGTGCGTAGCATGGGCGTCTGCGTGGGTCAGCTCGAGGAAGGGGGATGTGAACTGAAAATTGTCCTGGGTGACAGCCCCGCTTCTGGTCAGATAAAGTCCAGCCTAGATTCAGAGTGGATCCCGAGGTGGCCTAAAACGATGAGAGTTCCCTGCAAGACGTGAAGCGCCCTAGGGGCAGGGGTGCTGCATCCTACACAGGCTGGCTCTGGAGTAGAAGAGCCCGCGACGATTTGGGAACTCGCATTGGGGCAGGATTGTGCACAGGGAGCCCAGAGGGAGGACAGAGGCCAGTGCACATGCACACACATAGACATACATGCATGTGTCCTGATGGCATGCACACACACGCACATGCAACACACATGCACGCACGCGCGTCCTGACGGCATGCACACGCATAGACATGCGCACACGCTTGCAGGTGTGGCCGGGGAGTCCTGGCTCATGCACTTGTGCTCTGGTTGGGGTTGGCCCCAAGCTCTGAATTTCCAACCAACTCCAGGTGCAGCCTGGGCAGCCAGGGTGTGGGCCTCGGGCTGGGGCGGGGCTGCCACAAGGCAGCTTGTGGAGGGTCCGGGAGCAGGGCCGGGGGAGGCCATGCAGGGTGTGCGGATCTAGATTGATTTGAAGGTGGAGCCAACAGGATTTGCTCATTGCGTGGGTGTGGTACCAGGAGGATGGAGTTTCCAAGTTGCCATTTGGTGGAAGTGGCCAGAATTCTGTCCTGGATGGGGGCGTCTGGGCGCTGTGCTGTGGACGGTCAGTGTAGTGGCCTGGAGTGTGCAGGGGGCCTGTGGGTGCACCGTGGGGGCAGTGGCTGAGCAGCCATTCCAGGACTTCTGATGGGAGGCCGTGAAACTGGGGCGACTCCAGGAAGATGCCAGGACTAAGGGGAGAGCGCCCTGTGCTTGGGTGGGTGAAGAGGGGCTGGCTGGAGTGGGAAGAGGGGGTGGGGAGGGAGGAGCTAGACCAGGTTGGGGCTTTGGAGAGGCAGAGCCAGGAGTGGCCCCTGATAAGGCTATGCCGTTGGGTGGTCAGAAACCAGTGGGAGGGCCGGGCGAGATGGCTCACGCTTGTAATCCCAGCACTTTGGGAGGTCGAGGCGGGCGGATCATGAGGTCAGGAGATAGAGACCATCCTGGCTAACACGGTAAAACCCCATTTCTACTAAAATTTAAAAAAAATTAGCCAGGTGTGGTGGCAGGCGCCTGTAGTTCCAGCTACTCAAGTTCCAGCTACTCAGGCGGCTGAGGCAGGATAATCGCTTGAACCCGGGAGGCAGAGGTTACGCCCCTGCACCCCAGCCTGGGTGACAGAGCGAGACTCTGTCTCAAAAAAAAAAAAACAAAAAAAAAAACACACCACCAGTGGGTACGTGTGGGTGACCCTGAGGTCGACCTTCAGGTCAGGTTTGGTAGGCCAGGGAGAAAGCCTGGTCGGGTGGATTCGAGAGCTTGGGAGGGGAGGACGTGGGAACAGCCATGGATGAGGCCCGAATCCAGGGGTTCAGGTCAGGGCGGGGGCATTTGGCAGAACTTGGAGGGGGGTGTGGTGGAGAGTGGTGTGTTTGAGGTGGGTTTTGCTGGCCTTTGGGTGCGGTTGGTCGGGGAAGCGAACAATGCTGGAGAGTCGCTGGGTCTGGACCTGAGTCCTGGGAGGGGCGGCCTCAGCTGGGCCTGGAGCTCCTGATGTGCTGAGGGTGTTGCAAGGAGGCCTGCCTGCCTCTCCCGACCCTCTGCTCTTGGTGTGGGTGTGTGGACGCTCCAGGGGGAGAGGTGTGCGGTAGCTGTGGGGGTCTTGAGCTCCCGGGGGAAGTGGGGGGTCTGGGTCCAGTCATGTGGGTACGGGTAGGATGGGTGGGGAGGGGCATTGGGTCTGGGTGGTCATGACGGTGGGTGGGTCATGACAGGAGTGGCACTGGAGAGTAAGGTCAGTGGGGGACTGAGTCTGGGAGCCGGCTCAGCACGGAAGGGCAGTGAGGACTCAGGAGCTGAGCTGGGGGGTGCGGTGGTGTGGGGATGGGGACAAGGTCTCCAGGAGCCCCTGCTGTGGAGGACGACAAGGCTCTTTGTTTTGTTTCCATGTAGGTGGCTATTATCATGGAAAACTAATTTTTCCCAGAGAATTTCCTTTCAAACCTCCTAGTATTTATATGATAACTCCTAATGGAAGATTTAAGTGCAACACCAGGTAAGGTGCCTGGAGGGTGCCGTGGAAGCTTTCTGGCCGCAGTGGGGAGTGTGCACTGACAGGGCCCCTGTTTCACAGGCTGTGTCTTTCTATCACGGATTTCCACCCGGACACGTGGAACCCAGCCTGGTCTGTCTCCACCATCCTGACGGGGCTCCTGAGCTTCATGGTGGAGAAGGGCCCCACCCTGGGCAGTATAGAGACGTCGGACTTCACGGTGAGCTTTCGAGCGCCTCTCCCTTGTGGGCCATCAGCCTTGTGTCTGGGGCTGTGTTCTGTTCCTGAGTTGCAGCTGCCTTTCTTCTCAGCAGGCGGGGCTGGGTGGAGTTCCCACCTTGTCCCAGGCACCCCTTGTCCCAGGCACCGTGGTGGAGACTGCTCCGCTTTGTGGCCTCGTGTTCCCCGCTGTCTCTCGGTCTTGCTTTTCTTCACCTCCAGCCTCATCCACACCCGCCAGTGGCTCCTCCTCGGGATCTTGGGGTGGGCCGAGGCAGTGCCAGTCGCACAGACGGCGGGGGCCTTTTCAGCCGGGAGCACAGTGCTTTTGTTAGCTGGTGTTTAGTTTTCTATTTTTAATAGGAATCGAGTGTGATATCATTAATTGATGAGAAGATTAAGAAGCCTTTATAAGACTGAGTTTGCTGTGAAGAGTGTGCTTATTTTTTTTTTTTTTTTTTTTTTTTTTTTTTTTTTTTGAGACGGAGTCTCGCTCTGTCGCCCAGGCTGGAGTGCAGTGGCCGGATCTCAGCTCACTGCAAGCTCCGCCTCCCGGGTTCACGCCATTCTCCTGCCTCAGCCTCCCGAGTAGCTGGGAGTACAGGCGCCCGCCACCTCGCCCGGCTAGTTTTTTGTATTTTTTAGTAGAGACGGGGTTTCACCGTGTTCGCCAGGATGGTCTCGATCTCCTGACCTCGTGATCCGCCCGTCTCGGCCTCCCAAAGTGCTGGGATTACAGGCTGGAGCCACCGCGCCCGGCCGAGTGTGCTTATTAAGTGCTTTCTGCAGCATGAAGACTGCAACCTTTGACTTTGAAATCATCTGCTTTTATAATTTTGAAAGAATTGAAATTAGTTTTCTGGCTGATTCCATTCTCTTCCTTCCTAGAAAAGACAACTGGCAGCGCAGAGTTTAGCGTTCAATTTGAAAGATAAAGTCTTTTGTGAATTATTTCCTGAAGTTGTGGAGGTAAGAAAGAGAAAGTCGGAAATGGGTTTCGCCTTCCCCTGTGTTAAAACACTTCAGTTTCACCTCTTTCCAAAGAGTAAAATCTGGGTCCTGAAGCTGCAGACCTCCTCAGGGTATGGCTCCTCTCCCCCAGGAGCCCCGAGGCGGGGGAGGCAGAAGGCCTGGGCCCTGGGGGGTGGCCTGTGGACAGCTGTGCTGGTGGGCGGGGAGCTGGGCCTTTTCCACTCGTGGGCCTGAGCGGCCACCCGGGTGGTCGGGGGATGGCTGGGAGGCACAGCAGCTGCCGTGTGGGACTGGAGTGCTCCCTGGTCTTGGCCCCTGTGGCTCAGCCTTACTCTGGTCTGCCTGAGTGCAGGGGCCAAGAGGCACAGGGCCGGTGAGGCCAGCCACGCTCGGGCCCCCACCTGTGAGATGGGGTCGGGATGTGACACGGCCTAGGGCTGGGTTCTTGGTGGTGGACTGTGAGCTCCTGAGGACCGGAGTGCTGGTCCTGAGGCGCTGGTTGGAGACCAGCTGCATTTCTCGCTGTTTCTCTCTTAGGAAATTAAACAAAAACAGAAAGCACAAGACGAACTCAGTAGCAAACCCCAGACTCTTCCCTTGCCAGACGTGGTTCCAGACGGGGAGACGCACCTCGCACAGAATGGGATTCAGCTTCTCAACGGGCATGCGCCGGGGGCCGTCCCGAACCTCGCGGGGCTCCAGCAGGCCAACCGGCACCACGGACTCCTGGGCGGCGCCCTGGCGAACTTGTTTGTTATAGTTGGGTTTGCAGCCTTTGCCTACACGGTCAAGTACGTGCTGAGGAGCATCGCGCAGGAGTGAGGCCCGGGCGCCCAGACCCAAGGCGCCAGCGGGGGCACCGCGCGCCAGAGCGTGACCTGGGCAGGCTGGACACACTGCCCGGCACCGCGGACCCACCAGGCTCCTGGGTTGAGCGTTTAAAAGCCTGAAAGGGGAAGCGAAAACCAAAATGTGTGACTGGGCTTTGGAGGAGACCCGAGACTCAGGCCTGCCCCGGCCTCGCGCCGCTGGGGCCGGCGTGGATGGGCCGCTGGTGCGCTGGGTTTGTAGCTTCTCTTCCGTGTTGTCTTTGGAGCTGTTTCAGTAAACCCGTTTTTCATTCTGTTAGATGTGGTCACTTAGGAACAGACTCGCTGCCGACGCGGCTGCGCGTGCGCTCCTGGGGCTGCGGGCCCCGGCGGGGGAGGCGGGCGCGTGGAGCTGGCCGGCCTGGCCGTGCGGTGACGGGGCTTAGCGGGGCCAGCGACAGCCGTGGCTCAGCATCCAGGGCGATGGGCTTCGGTCCCAGCATTTGCGAACGTGTTTACAGTCAGGGTGAAACGCGCTCCTTCTAGAAAGTGCGCGGGGCCTTCGGCGGTCGTGGAGCCAGGACCTGCCCGCTCCGACCACAAGGTGTCGCCCTTGACTGCGGCGGCCGCAGGGGGGAGGGCGGGGCGGGGCCTCCTGGGCGCCCCTCGGGGCTGCAGGCGCGGGGGCCTCGGGTACCCGCAGAGCCGCTCCCCCGAATTCCTTAAGTCCGGTGGCCCAGAGCCCGTCCTGTGCTGGCGGAAGGCGGAGGACCGGAGTCCCTGCGGGAGGCCGCCACGACCGGCAGGCTGGCCCCGTGCGCTCGGGGCCCCGCTCACATCCCATCCCGCGCCCCCTGCGCCGGTCTTCACCGTAGGTAACGGCGCCGGCCCGGAGTTCGCTCTCCGCGGAAGATGGCAGAGGGGGACCCCGGCCCGGGAACGACGCCTGAGCCGGCAGGGGCTCCCCGGGTCCGGCCGTCTCCCCTCTTCTCCGTCGGTTCCTTGACTTCGCCCGGGTGGGATGTGCCGCAGGTGCATCGCGTCGAGGTGGGTCGCGGCCGCCGGCAAGAAACCCACCGTGTCCAGAGGCGGGCGGCAGACAAGCCCAGCCCGCGCGCGCTCCTCTTTGTTTGTTTTTCCATCGGTTTATTCAGAATTGCTCTATAATTTACCAATTGTATGTATTTAACCTATTGTGGAAAACAAAAAGTCTTTCATTATATCTTTATTTCTGAATTTCGTGCTGCTGGTGTCTCTGTGGGCGGGACGTGTGTCCGTCTCTGTGCTCTGGGCTGGGTGGCCCGTGACCAGGGGTCACAGCTGCTGGCTGGGGTGGCAGCTGCAGGGCAGGTGGGTCCCAGTAGGGAATCGCGTCGCTGGGGCCGGGTGTGAAGCCCTCTGCAGGACTCTGTCCCCATCCCGTGCTGGATGCCAACCGTGCCCTGATGCCCAGCGTTTCCATGACTGCCTGCATCCCTTCCGAAGCCTGGTGTTTCCCGAGGCTCACGGGAGGTGGAATGCTAACGAACAGGTTTACTTAACACATGTTACTGCCGGGTGCGGCGGCTTCCGCCTACAATCCCAGCACTTTGGGAGGCTGAGGGGTGGATCTCTTGAGCCCAGCCTGGGCAACATAGTGAGACCCCATCTCACAAAAAATACAAAACACTACCTGGTGTGGTGATGCACACCTTTGGTCCCAGCTACTCAGGAGGCTGAGGTGGGAGGATTGCCTGAGCCCGGCAGGTGGAGGCTACAGTGAGCCATGATGGAGCCACCACACTCCAGCCTGGGCAAGGGAGCCAGATCCTGTCTCAAATGTTTTCTATATGTGAAATCTCAACTTTTTTTTTTTTTTTAATGGAGACAGAATCTTGCTCTGTTGCCCAGTGTGGAGTGCAATGGTGCCATCATGGCTCACTGTAACTGTAGGGTCCAGCCCTACTGGGCGTGTGGATTTTTTGCCTTGTGTGTGGAGATGAGAGATGGTAGAAATAAAGACACAAGACAAAGAGATAGAAGAAAAGACAGCTGGGCCCGGGGGGGACCACTACCACCTAGACGCGGAGACCGGTAGTGGTCCCGAATGCCTGGCTGCGCTGTTATGTATTGGATACAAGACAAGGGGGCAGGGTATGGAGCGTCAGCCATCTCCAATGATAGGTAAGGTCACGCGAGTCACGTGTCCACCGGACAGGAGGCCCTTCCCTGTTCGGCAGCCGAGGCAGAACGAGAGGACAGCTTATGTCGTTATTCTATGCATTTCAAAGAGTTTAGTACTTTCACTAATTCTGCTACTGCTATCTAGAAGGCGGAGCCAGCTGTACAGGGCAGAGCGTGAAAGCAGACCAGGAGCGTCACCGCGGAAGCACAGCATCACGGAAGCACAGCGTCACCGCGGAAGCACAGCGTCATGGAAGCACAGCGTCACCGCGGAAGCACAGCGTCACCGCGGAAGCACAGCGTCACCGCGGAAGCACAGCGTCACCGCGGAAGCACAGCCTCACGGAAGCACAGCGTCACCGCGGAAGCACAGCGTCACCGCGGAAGCACAGCGTCACCGCGGAAGCACAGCGTCACGGAAGCACAGCGTCACCGCGGAAGCACAGCGTCACCGCGGAAGCACAGCGTCACGGAAGCACAGCGTCACCGCGGAAGCACAGCGTCACCGCGGAAGCACAGCGTCACGGAAGCACAGCGTCACCGCGGAAGCACAGCGTCATGGAAGCACAGCGTCACGGAAGCACAGCGTCACCGCGGAAGCACAGCGTCACGGAAGCACAGCGTCACCGCGGAAGCACAGCGTCACCGCGGAAGCACAGCGTCACGGAAGCACAGCATCACCGCGGAAGCACAGCGTCACCGCGGAAGCACAGCGTCACGGAAGCACAGCATCACCGCGGAAGCACAGCGTCACGGAAGCACAGCGTCACCGCAGAAGCACAGCGTCACGGAAGCACAGCGTCACCGCGGAAGCGCAGCGTCACGGAAGCGCAGCGTCACCGCGGAAGCGCAGCGTCACCGCGGAAGCGCAGCGTCACCGCGGAAGCACAGCGTCACGGAAGCGCAGCGTCACCGCGGAAGCACAGCGTCACCGCGGAAGCACAGCGTCACCGCGGAAGCACAGCGTCACGGAAGCGCAGCGTCACCGCGGAAGCGCAGCGTCACGGCGGAAGCGCAGCGTCACGGCGGAAGCGCAGCGTCACCGCGGAAGCGCAGCGTCACCGCGGAAGCGCAGCGTCACCGCGGAAGCGCAGCGTCACAGGGAGACGGTCAGGCCTCCGGATGGCTGCGGGCGGGCCTGACTGATGGCAGGTCTTCCGCAAGAGGTGGTGGACCAGAGTCTTCTCTAGCTCCCCCGGGGAAAGGGAGACTCCCTCCTGGTCTGCTGAGTAACGGGCGCCTTTTCTAGGCACTGGCACCAGCGCTAGACCGAGGTTCGCTAAGTAGCGGGCATCTTCCCAGGCGCTGGCATTACCGCTGGACCGGGGAGCCCTCTAGTGGCCCTGTCCGGGCGTGACAGGGCTCACACTTGTCTGCTGGTCACTTCTCACTGTCCCTTCAGCTCCTGTCTCTGTGTGACCTGGTTTTTCCTGGGTTATAGTTGTAGAGCAAAGATTATTATAATATTGGAATAAAGAGTCATGCTACAACTGTGATTAATAGTATATGTAATCATATCTATAATCTATTTCTCATATATTCTTATTGTGTATATTTTCTTTATTATACCGGAACAGCTTGTGCCCTTGGTCTCTTGCCTTGGCACCTGTGTGGCTTGCCTTGACCTCCTGGGCTCAAGGGATCCTCCAAACTCAGCCCCCTACGTAGCTGGGACCACAAGTGTGTGCCACCACGCCTGGCTAATTTTTGTATTTTTTGTAGAGATGGAGTTTCATCATGTTGTGCAGGCTGGTCTTGAACTCCTGAGCTCAAGGGATCCACCTGCCTCGGCCTCCCAAAGCGTTAGGATCATGGGCGTGAGCCACCGTGCCTGACTAAAATCTCAACTTTTTTTTTTTTTTTTGAGACAGAGTCTTGCTCTGTCACACCGGCTGGAGTATAGTGGTGTGATCTCGGCTCACTGCAACCTCTGCCTCCCGGATTCAAGTGATTCTCCTGCCTCAGCCTCCCAAGTAGCTGGAATTACAGGTGCCCACCACCACACCCAGCTAATTTTTGCATTTTAAGTAGAGACGGGGTTTCACCATATTGGCCAGGCTGGTCTCAAACTCCTGACCTTGTGATCTGTCCGCCTCGGCCTCCCAAAGTGCTGGGATTACAAAGTGCTGGGATTACAGGTGTGAGCCACGGCGCCCGACTGAAATCTCAACTTTTAGCGACCCTTGATCAAGCAGTGAAGGCGGTGCCCGTGGCGTGTTGTCTGCACTGGCCCAAAATAAGAGATGATGTTTGACCTGTTGGGCCGGGCATGTCTGGCCCTCTGTCCCTGTTTCCCGTAGAGGAATTGTGGGCCCCTCTGTTCTTGTGGTGTCACCAGTGGGGGCCGTCCTTGACCTGCCCCTGGGAGCACGGTGTGTCCCCTCACCATGCAGACCACACTGTGGAGTCTTTTAATGAGGAGAGAAAAGCCCCTGAAAGGTTAATATTCTGCAGACACGTGCAGCACATGGGCTCGGAAGAAGGCGTTTCCTGTGTGCGCTGGCAGCCTTGAGCTTCTCTGTGAGCGCATGCCCACGCCGGCCTGAGCGAGAGCGCTCTGGGTCTGAGGGAGCCGCTCTCCCTGCAGCAGGCGGGCGGCCAGGGCACTGTGGTCCTTTGCCATTTTCCCACGGCCTGGGGGTGTCAGGGTGTCTGGGTTGGGGGGTGCAGGGGGTGAGCAGAGCCAGCAGCTGCACCTGAGCCTCCCTGTGGGGGCAGCTCATGGCTGTGGCCCAGGGTACCCCAGGGCCTTGGTGGGTGACCCAGAGGGTGGGGTCCTCTTGGTCGTTTTCTAGAGGGAGTGTGGGGACTGAGTGTTCCTGCCTGGGTGCTAGGCTAAGCTCATTTTAAAGGTGCCTGGGGATGGGAACAAGAAGCCACATCCTTCCCAGTTAGGCCCAGTTGCACTCTGTCCAGCCTCCCAGGGCTGCCTGCTTTCCTGCCTGTAGGGCAGAGTTGGAGGTCCAGCCTGTCCTGTCTGGAGTCACAGGGGAGCACGTTGCTAGTGGGTGACACAGAAAATTTGGATGCCCTGCCTGTGAGGAGGGGTCTGGTAGCCCTGGGCAGGGGTCTCCTTGGCCAAGGCACCTGCCCACCCCTCCCCTTTGCCCCAAGCCTGGATTGAGGGGTGTTGGGGCTGCCTTTCCCAACCCATGCTGGATGCAGGTCACATCTAGGGCTCACCTGTGGGCGTCCGGCAGGGCTGGTACTGTGTGGGTGCTGTGCCATGTCCCCAGAGTCCTCCACCACCTTCACCAGCGGACACGGGGCTGGGAAGCTTCCACAGTGCGCTCTGGAGATGCCAGTCAGGCAGTGTCTGAGAGCCCAGAGGGTTCGGGGGCAGCCGGGGTCCCTGGTGGGTTCCCAAGCGTCATCCCCATCCCAGCCTTGTCTCCGGTGGCTCTGTCTGTGGGTGTGGCCTGGGGCTGGGGTCTCGGTGTGGCTGCCCTCGTGTCTGGCAAGAGGGGAGGGTCTGGAGCGTTCCGAGCTGTGCATCCGGGCCGGCATGTTGACCTTCCTGTTTCTTTTGGGGCCACTGTTAGCCTCCGCCAGGACCAGCGGCTGGAGGGTCTTCCAGCCCCACCTGGCCACCCCCTTCCTCTGGCCAGTGAGCCCGAGGGGTCTGTCGCCATGATCTGGCCTCACCTTTCCCCGGAGTGGGGCCCCAGCCAGGCCCGCCAGCACCCCCAGGACCCTGGGCTGGGGCGGTGAGTCAGGGCAGGGCACCCGAGAGGGCCTGGGTGAGGAGGTCGTGGGGGGGCTTTGGCTGGCTGGTAGCTGCCCTCCTGGTGGCTGGCTGCAGAGGCTGGTGTGAGGGGAGCCGGGCTGAGCTCAGCTGGGAGGGAGGGCGAGGAGGCAGGCAGCTGTCTTCACGGTTCCCAGGATGAGGTGGACCTTTGGGGAGGCAGTGGGGGCAGGGCGGGTTCTGGGGAGGGGAGGCAAGGAGCAGAGGCAGGGGTCAGTGGGGGTCTCCGCCCCGTCTCCGCCCCTGGCCGTCGGGGCGCCCGGGGGCTGGCGGATCATCCAAGTGTGAGCCCCCCTTGAAGCCCGCGAGGTCTGGGGAGGAGGAGGCCAGGGGAGGATTTACTGGGCGGCGGAGTGAGAAGGCCAGAGAGGACTGGCTGGGAGCGGGGACCAGAGCGGGACCCCAGCGGGACCTGAGCGCCGTCGCGCCGCCGTTCCGGGCAGGTCCGCGCAGACATGCAGCGGCGGAGACCGGGCGCGCCCCTGGGCCTCGCCCCCGCGCGGGGGCTCTGAGCGCCGGCCGCCCCCATGACTGCGCCCTGGCGCCGGGACTCGCCGCGCTGAGCCGCCTCGGGACGGAGCCATGCGGCGCTGGGCCTGGGCCGTGGTCGCGGTCCTCCTCGGGGGCCTTGGGGCCCGGCCGGAGGCGCAGAGGACGCAGCAGCCTGGCCAGCGCGCGGATCCCCCCAACGCCACCGCCAGCGCGTCCTCCCGCGAGGGGCTGCCCAAGGCCCCCAAGGTACGCGGCCGGGACGCACGTAGTCCCTTGTGGGGCGACTTCGGAGCTCGGGTCCTGGGGCGTCATCCCCCAGCAGGCTCTGTCCCCGCCTGCTCTGCCTCGGGGTTGCCCTTTTTGAGGCCTCGGCCACGGTCCTGCCTTGGGAATCTGCTGCAGCCCAGCCGGGCCGGCCTCTGGGAAGCCCTCTCCTCCTTTGCAGCCCGGACCTGGCCCCCAGCTGGCCTGGGGTGGGTGGGTGAAGGGGGGCTTCCTGCAGGGGTTGGGGGCTACAGTTAACCCTTTGAAGCCTGGGCCTGCCACGCCCTGAGGAACCTGTTGCTATTAAGTTAATTGCTGATTTGGGGGTGGGGAGGGGCTCCGGCAGCTTGCTGGATGGTTTACCAGACCCCCGGGGAGCCCAGCGCCCCATGACTCCCGCGGCTGGAGACGCCATGGTGAGCCCGTCCCTTGTGCTTTCTAGGGGTCCTGTGTAGCCAGCACCCCCCCTTGCAGGTTAAGTCCTCAGGCCCCAGCCTGGCCAGGCGTCCTCACAAAGACAGAAGGTCCCGAGCTCACCTCAACCCCGGGGCTTCCTCTCTCCTGCTCAGGGTCTCTCCAGGGGTCTTGGAGGGCAGCCCTTGCCGCTGCCGTCGGGGGCCCCGGGACTGGGAGGGGACCCGCAGTTGCCGGAGCAGCCCCCACCCCCAGCCCTCACACCTTTGATGCTGGCCTCCCTCCTCCCAAGGCCGGCTCTGCCGCAGCCAGCCCGGCTGCCTCTCAGCCCACGCGGTCCCCCTGGAGCCCAAGGCCCCGTTTCCCAGATGGGCAGGCTGAGGAGGGTTGAGGCCCGGCTCTACCAGCTCAGGAAGAGTGGGCTCGTCCCCGGCGCCAGGGCCAGCCTGGCAGTGCTGGCAGGGCTGGAGCAGTGGGGGGGTCTTTAGCAGTCCCGGCCAGTCACCGGGGAAGGGAGGGGGCACCCCACTGCCCAGGGCCACTGCTCCAGAGAACCTGCAGGGTGGCAGCCTCCCTCGAAGGGTGCCGGCTGGAGGGCTGTAAGGTGTGTGCTCAGGCTGGCCCTCCAGGCTTCCAGGGTTGGGCGGTTCTCCTGCAGTCTGCTCTCTGCTGCCTCTGGCCCTCTGTCCCCAGACGGGTTGATGCACAGGCCCCTCCAGGGCGCCAGGTCCCTCCATCACACTGCGGGGGTGATGCCAGGAGAGCAAGCAGATAGTGGATGCCGGAGGAGTAGGGGTGGAGTTGGCTGGGGAGGAGTGGGGAGAAGAGTAGGGGGAGCAGGGGAGAGGAGTGGGGGAAGGAGGGAGATAAGGAGTCGCGGGGGAGAGTGGGGGGAGGCAGGGGGAGAGTGGGGGGAGGAGGGGGGAGAGTGGGGGGAGGAGGGGGAGCAGTGGGGAGGAACGGGATAAGGAGTCGGAGGAGGAGGGAGATAAGGAGTTGGGGGAAGAGTGGGAGTAGGAGGGGGGAGAGTGGGGGGAGGAGGGGGGAGCAGTGGGGGGAGGAGGGGGGAGCAGTGGGGAGGAAGGGGATAAGGAGTCGGGGGAGGAGGGAGATAAGGAGTCGGGGGAAGAGTGGGGGTAGGAGGGGGGAGAGTGGGGGGAGCAGTGGGGGGAGGAGGGGGGAGCAGTGGGGAGGAAGGGGATAAGGAGTCGGGGGAGGAGTAAAGGTGAATTTGAATGCTCTTGGATTGTTTTTTCCCTGGGTGGGCCCAGGTCTGGGATGGGTTCACGCCCACCCTGCCTGTCCTCCACCCCCCATGGCAGAGGCCTGTCTGGTCCACTGGGAGGACCCACCTGCCATGTCTGGTCAGGAGGCTGAGGCTGTCCTCAGAACCCAGCCTCGCTGTGTCGGGCTAGGCCAAGCTCAGGACGGGACTCTGTCCCGGGCCAGGGTCCCTCGGCTCACCCTGCTCTGGGAAGGGGCTCTCTCCCGGCCAGGCTGCGCACTTCCTATCGCTTCCACCTGCAGGCCAGGCTGTCCCCAGCCCAAACCTCCTTAGCACATCTCCTCTGACTATGGGGGCTGGGGTGGCTTAAGAGAGGGTGATTGGAGGGCTGGAGAGGGTGGCAGGCCCTGTCTGACCCTTGCTTGAACTGGGTGGGCTGGCCCCAGCTGCCTGGACCTGAACCTGAGGACTGGGGTGAACTGGAAGGCAGAGGGTCCTTGGCGGGAAGGTCCGTGCCCGCTGCTCCCCTGTCAGCAGCCACTCTTGGCGTCTCTGGGACTCTCAGGCCGGTGGAAAACCCCCTCCTGTCCTCCCCACATCGTCCCGTCCGTGTCCGTGCCTCAGCCAGGACCAGGCCCCTGTCGGGCTCAGGGCATCAGGCTGTGGCTGCGTCCACAGAAGCCCTGCGTGTGTGCACTGCTGGTGCCCCGGCATTGGAACGTCCAGGTTCTGAGTCCCCCAAGGGTGGCCATGGGTCTTTCTTGTGGCTGGTGATGCCTTCCCTGGGTCTGCCCTGAGTGGCCCCCGCTGCCCTGGGTTCCCAGCTCTCTGCAGGGCGCAGCCTCAGTGTGCTAGCCCCGTCCCGCCTCTTCAGCCATCCCAGGCCTCAGGACCTGAGCTCTCCGACGCCCACATGACATGGCTGAACTTTGTCCGGCGGCCGGACGACAGCGCCTTGAGGAAGCGGTGCGGAAGCAGGGACAAGAAGCAGGTGAGCCCCGCCCGGGCTGCCGCAGGGTCTGAGCCTGGGACAGGGTCCCACTGGGACACTTACCTCTTTCTTCTGTCTTCCCCCAGCGGGACCTCTTGGGTCCCCCAGGACCTCCTGGGCCCCCCCGGCCCCCCAGGACCTCCAGGTGCAGAAGTTACCCCGGAGACTCTGCTTCGCGAGTTTCAGGAGCTGCTGAAAGGTCAGCCGCCCCGCACTGCCCAGAGTCCCGACGTGCCTGGGCCCCACGCTGACCCTGTTGGCGGCCTGTGCCCTCCTCCCCACAGAGGCCACGGAGCACCGGTTCTCAGGGCTCCTGGACCCACTGCTGCCCCAGGGGGTGGGCCTGTGGCTGGTGGGAGAGGCCTTTCATTGCCGGCTGCAGGGCCCCCGCCGGGTGGACAAGCGGACACTGGTGGAGCTGCATGGTTTCCAGGCTGTGAGTGGGGCCAGGAGCCCAGAGGGGGGCACTGGGTGGGGCCCCACAGGCAAGACGGGACCACACACACTGTCTGACACTCACGGGACACCCACGTGAGTTGGGAGTTGGGAGGGGCTCGGAGGGCGAGGGGCTGCCTCGGGTGAGGGTTGGGAGGCCCTGGGGTCCCAGACCACACCTTATGCCCAGACCGAGGATGGGTCCCCGGTGGCCGGGAGGCAGGGAGACCCTCCTGGGTGTGGACTCGAGGGTCAGTCCTGTCGGTGCCCGTGGTGAGTGAGGGTCCTGGGGAGTCCTGCTCCAAGTGAGGGGCTGTTGGTTGCAAGCACCTTCCCCAGGCGGGGTCTGTGGGGTGGGGGCCAGGCCCTTCACTGGCCGCTCACCCACTGCCCCTCACAGCCTGCTGCCCAAGGCGCCTTCCTGCGAGGCTCCGGTCTGAGCCTGGCCTCAGGTCGGTTCACAGCCCCCGCGTCCGGCATCTTCCAGTTCTCTGCCAGTCTGCACGTGGGTGAGCCGGATGGGGCTGGCTGTGCCGTGTGCTGTGACGGGGCTGGGGCTGAGCTTTCTGGGGGGCGCCTGGCATCGCCAGCCCCGGGCACGGGTCCCATTAGAGATCTGCCCCCTGCCCCATGGGGGCCTTGGACTGGGCATGGGGTCCCTGCTGCACACCCGGCCTCAGGCCTCCCCTCCCCCAGCCCCAGCAGCCACTCCTGGGCCTGTCCTGGGCGGTGTGCCCTGAAGCCCCTCCCCACTGGCCCCCACCCCGCCCCCCATGCACCACCCTCCCCAGGGCTGTCTCCGCAGACCACAGTGAGCTGCAGGGCAAGGCCCGGCTGCGGGCCCGGGACGTGGTGCGTGTTCTCATCTGCATCGAGTCGTTGTGCCAGCGCCACATGTGAGTGACCTCAACCCCCGCTTCAGGCGGCAGTCCCCGGACCACCCTTGGGCGGGGCTCACGGGCCACACAAGTCTCTGGGCCCCGGGGAGGTCTTGGCCCCCTGGACCTGCAACGCCTCCCCCTTGCCCTGTGGGGCTGTGTTCAGGTCCCTGGAGGCCGTCTCAGGCCTGGAGAGCAACAGCAGGGTCTTCACGGCACAGGTGCAGGGGCTGCTGCAGCTGCAGGTGAGGCCGGGCCTGGTGTGAGCAGGAGGGCTGGGTTGCACTCAGGGTGCAGACCTCTGGGGCCTCAGCACCTCCTAGCGCGGCTGCCGGGTGGCTGGGCTGTGGCCGCGGTTGTGACGTCCCCATGCTTCTTACAGGCTGGACAGTACGCTTCTGTGTTTGTGGACAATGGCTCCGGGGCCGTCCTCACCATCCAGGCGGGCTCCAGCTTCTCCGGGCTGCTCCTGGGCACGTGAGGGCGCCGAGGGGGGCTGGGCGAGGAGCTGCCGCCGGATCCTGGGGACCCTCCCACTGATGCCTGCGGTCACCACAATAAAGAGCGCGCCGCCCTCGGTGTTGCCTGGATGTTTCACTGGGGGTGGAGGCCAGGCTGCCAAGGTTGGCAGAGGATGGGTGCGGGCAGAAGGGTGCTGTTCACATGAGAGCCTGGTAGTCTGGAGTACGGGCTGCGGAGCCTCCCTCGGGCCCAACTTGTCTGGCCTGGGGTTATGGTGATGGCCAGAGGCTGGGCTCTGCCCTGGCAGCCCCTGCAGGGGCAACATCAAGCCTGAGGACAGGGACCACTGTCCATGCCAGCACCACTCAGCTCTGCCCACAGCCTGTCCAGCCTTTGGGGAGGGCAGCAGGTCGTGGGGCACTGGAAGCACCAGAGGTTGGGGAGCAGCACAGTTCTGGGCCCTCGGGAGGCCTGCGTCCTGTGGGGGGTTCTGTGCAAGAGGACGTGCAGGCCACACACGGGACTGCGTGCTTGTGTGCCCTGGCCGCCGCCGGCGTGTGAAGCTGAAAGGCACCCCTGCGGGCTCAGGTGCACCCAGACAGTGCCGTGCCTGGGGCACCCAGGTAGAGCAGGGCTGGGACCAGTAGGCTTCTCCTCGCCTGCCCTAGGGACAGCCGCACCCTAACGACCAGGGCCCCTGGGGGGCTTCAGGGGCCAGAATTGCCTCTTGGAGGGTGGGATGGGTCCCATATGCTATCCCCATGCTGCTGCCCCCTGGCAGGTCCTGTGGATTTGGGCCCCACCCCCACCCCATTTTGGCTCTGGCAAACCCAGACCGAAGAGTGCAAATCGGCCTCAGAACGTCTGGGCCTCTGCAGCGCTGCGGAGATGCCGTCTCTGGTTGGCATCCAGGGCCCTTGGTGGCTGGTGGGGTCTGGGAAGTTGGAAGAGGCCGGAGCCCACGGCTGTTACCCCTCCCCTGGGACCTGAACCTGCCTGGGGCTGGCAGAGAAGGGGCCCTCCCCAAGGCCTGCTGGGCAGTGAGGCAGGATGGCCCAGCCTGGCGACGAGGTGTGTGGGCAGGCGCCAATCAGCACGAGGTGGACTTGGCTGCTGACCCACCCCCACCTCTCTCCCTGGGCCCCCCAGGGTGGTGTCAGGGGCTGGGGCTGTCTGGAAGGGTCTCTGCTTCACTTGCCAAGGCTGTGGTCACCACCTGGGGATGTCCAGCCGGGCAAGGGCCGGTGTGGGGCACCATCCTGCGGCCCCCAACAGCTCCCACACCACCTTCCAAGTCCTGAGGCCCTGATGTGGGGCTGCGGGATACCAGGCCAGATGCAAGAGCCCCGGCTTGGGGCTCCTCTCTGCTCTCTGCTCCCCGCCTGTGAGCACGGCCTGCCCCAGGGCCTGGATCCAGAATGGGGGTCTCCCTTCAGCCCCTGCCCTGCTTGGCCACAGCACTTGGCAGTGCTCCCTTCCAGAGAGTCGGGCGGATGCCCATCCACACGGCGAACGGAGGCTGTGCCGGGCCCTCCTGGAGCTGGGTCAGCGGGACAGCCGTGTGGGGACCCCGAGGAGGCAGGGGCAGGAGTGTGGCCTGCACCTTCCCGGTTGGCGTGAGCCCTGGGCCACGGACTCCCCCGTTTGCTTCCAGTTTCAGTGGCTCCTCCCCCACCTGGCGGGCCAACCCTGGGCAAGAATGGGCACCCAGGATCAGGCAGCACCCAGCCAGGCCCTTCTGAGCACCTCCTGGGGCCTCAGTATCCGGGAATGGGGGCCCTTTAGGTTCTTCAGCAGCAGCCAGTCCCCAGCCCCGGAGGTGGGGGCTGCGATGACAGACGGAGACGCCAGAAATGGGACCCAGGGCCGCGTGGAGCCAGACAGAGACGAGACAGAGACGTGGAGGAGGGGGCGGGGTGGGGGCCGGGGCCCGGGTGAATGAGGGAGGGGCTGGGGGCTGGTGGGGGAGGCTGGGGGCTGGGATGTGGGCGAGGATGAAGGGGGGCCGGGGCTAGGGTGAATGGGGGGGGACGTCCTGGCGCCGGCACCACCTCTCTGGCCTCTGCCTCCTCTGCCACCTGGTTTCTGCCCCAGTTGGAGGTGATCCACCACTTAGCCGCAATTCCCCTGGAATGTGCTGTCTCCAGCCCCTGTGACTGGGCACCCAGGAGCAGAAGAATGGACAGGTTGGGGTGGGGTGGGCGGCCTCACAGGAGGGTCCAGGCCCCCAGCCCACCCAGCCCAGGCTCTGTCCTCCGGCCCAGCCCAGCTGCACCCCTTCATTCTCTCTCAGCCTCGCCTCCTGGGCTGGACCCACACTGCAGTGTTTGCCATAGAGGGGACCCTGGACTCTTGATGGGGTGGGAGATGCCTGTCACTCACCCAGCCTGAGCGTGGGGTCCCCGGGGCAGGCACAGGCCTGCCAGAGCTGCAGTTGCTCAGGGCCTGGGCTGGCTGGGGGACCCGGGGAGCCCAGGGAAATGGACCTCTTCAGGCCTGTGCCCCCTGGTTTGGGAGCGGGGGTACTGAGTGTCCCAAGCGTCTGGCGGCTTCCCGGACCCTGGCAGGAGCAGAGCCAAGGCAGCCAGCTCAGTGCTGGAAGGCCTCAGCCTGACCCCTGACCCCATGCCCTGAGCGGCGGGGAGCTGCCGGCTCCTCCGTGACCTCCACCGGGGCTGACTTTCCAGAACTGCAGTCCGACCTGATGCTTGGCCGGCTCTGGGGGCGTTGGAAGCTGCTGCTGTGGGCTCCCTGCCATCCTGGGAGGGGCCGTGCCCGGTGTGGGGACACTCCCCCCACCAACCCTCCAGCTCCTGTACTCACAGGACCGGCCCTTCCCTAGAGCCCCAGCTGGACCTGCCAGGCCCACCCTGCCCAGGGCTGCCTGGGCTGGGTCGGAGCCAGTATTCCCAGCTCTGGTGCTGGCCTGGTCTTGAACGGACAGAAATGCGGACGGGAGCTCAGGGCAGCCAGAAAATCCTCTTGGGGCCAGGTGTGGCGGCCACCCCGAGGGGCAGCAAGAGCCGGGGAGGCAGGGCTGGGGGCTCCTGGCTGTGAGGAGGAGGCTGGGCCCAGCCCCGGCCCTGCCTGTCAGGTGTGGACACCACTGCCCATCTGTCCCCAGTGCCTCGAGGGCCCCACTCTTGGGGTATGTGGGAGATGTGGCTGCCCTAGCCTGGCCCCTGGCGGCACCTGGGTGTGGACTCTGGGGCTGCAGCCAGGGCAGGCAGGCACTGGAGGCCCAGCTTTGGCATCTGACTTCACCTCCCTCTCTGTGCCTCTGCTGCTCCTGCTGCCCCTGCTGCCCTGCAGCTGGGAGGGTGTCTGCTCCCAGGGCCCCCTGGGCTGCCTTCCAGCCTCTCTGGAGTAAGCTCAGGGCGTTCCTGGGGCCTGTCCCAGGCCACAGACCACACCACACGTGACCACTGTCATCTAGGCCTTGGAACAAGCGTGGCCTGGGGGCATGTTGGGGGCATCTGGGGGGCGTGTGGGATCCAAACAGACCTGCCTGGCCTCCTTTTTAAAAATCTATGTGCCAGGTGCCCTGTGTTGGCCCCGGGTTGACAGCTGTGTGTCCCTGTGGCTGGTGTGTGCGTGCCCACATGTCTGCACGTCCGTGTGGGTCTCTGCCCTGGGACTGGGACTCTGCAGAGCCAGCAGCACGGCCCCGTGGGAGCAAACGCAGGGCGGCCGTCCAGAGCCCCAGGGCCCGAGCCCTTGGCCGGCCACTCAGTGCCTGCAGCAGGCGTGGCCGGGGTCCCTGGGGTCCAGGAGACCACATAGTCTTGGTCCCACCAGGGACAACACAGGGACCCACGGAGCTGTGACGGCTGCTTCGGCATTTGGGGCTCCCCAAACTGCGTGAAAGGGTCCAGGGAGGGGGCTCCCACACCCAGCTGGGGGCTGCTCAGCACACTGTCCTGAGGGGGAGCTCTTTCCTGCCTGCACAGCGCTGCCCTGGGATCTGCTGTGCTTGGAGGCTGCTGGGGGCAGAGCTTGGCGCTGTGTCCTGGGGCCGTCGCTCACGGGCTGGGCTTGGCCAGTCTGCCCTTGGACTCCTAGTTCAGGCCACTCTGAGCTGTGGTGACCTCAGGGCCTGTCCCCCAGGGCTCTCCCTCAGCCTGACCCTGGAATGGCTGCGTGTCTGGGTGTGGGAACACGCCCTGGCCCTGCCTGTGCCTGCTGAGCCACCGGCGTGTCTGTCTGCCTGAGCATCTGACTGCTGCACAGGTGGGCCTGGCACCAGAGGCCTGGGGACAAAGGGTCTTTGTTTGGGAGGCCGGGGGCAGCCCCTGCTCTGGGGCAGTGACTCACGGGTGCCTCGGTGTGATGACAGCCGTGTGTCATGCGTGTGACCCAGCCCAGCAGGGCCTCCTGCCCACCCCACGCCCACGGCCCTCACGAGGGGGTGACGAGAAGCGTGACAGGTGAGGGCTGGGCAAACCCTGTCTCCACAGGGAAGCATCTCCAGACCCCTCAGGCCCCCAGCCCACATGCCCAGGCCTCTCCCTGCCACACGGGTGTGCAGGACACCTCTCCACAGCAGGAGGCACCACGGCCGGACTCGGGCCCTCTGGACGGGTGCTTTTTAGGCTGAGTTCAACTGTCCTGGGTCGGAAAGTCTGGGTGGGGCTGGTCTGCAGAGGCGGTCGAGGGTGAGGCACCGTGACCCTGTCACCCCGGTGGGGACTTGGGCCTGGGTCTGCTCATCCCTCACTCTCTCTCCGGTCTGAGGTGGGCGGCCGTGGGTGCAGGGCCCCTGGGGAGGCTGCGGCCGCTGAGACCTTCAGACGCCACCGGAGGGAGGGGCCAGGGCTTGGGTTTCCTTCTGCTCGGGTCACCGGGCTGGGTCAGGCCCCGGTCAGCGGGGAGGGGAGCTGGACTGCGGCCTTCCTGGGCTCCTGTCCTGCCTGCCCGGCTGGCCCTGGAAGATCTGTGGTGTTTACTCTGGGGGATGCAGCTGAGGAGGTCCCGGCAGGGCCACACTCGTAACCCCTGGCTTCTCAGCTGTGGGTGCAGTCTTGCACCCTGGCTAGCTGAGTTGAGGGGTCTTTGCGGCATCCGTGGCCCCGACCAGGGCAGACTGCCTGAGCCCCAGTCCAAGGAGAGGCCTCGCTGGGCAACGCGACCAGAGCAGAGGCCGAGGCTGGATGGGTGGGGAGCACCTGGGGCCTTCCAGATCCCCCTTCCTGCCCCTCCCGCCTCCACCTCCCTTCAGCCCCTCGGCTGCAGTCGCCCCTCCTCGGACCACTCATCCACTGTCCACCTCCGCTGGGAACCCCGGTGAGGGAGGCTCAGACCCTTGGGGAGGGAGGCAGGGATGGGTCTCAGAGAGGCCTTCCGAGGAGGAGCGCGCAGCCTGGGACGGGGTGGGGCCAGATCTTGGTTCTTCTCCTTGGGTGGTTCTGACCTAGCCGGTGCGGTACATGTGGCCATCGGGGCAGGGTTGGTGGCACCAGTCTCTGGTAGGAAGGGTGCGGAGAGCAGGGAGGCCAGAGAGGGAGGGGCTGTGAGTGCTGGGGGCGGGGACCCACCCTGGCCCTGAGGGAAAGGAGTGTGGACACCCACAGAGCCCACCTTGATGGGGTGGCCTGGGCTTCAGCTCCCAAGGCTGTGGGAAGGTCCTCTGGGTGGGGGCTGGGAGGAGACCTCAAGGGGAGGCCCAGGGGTTTGGGCTGTGCCCCTCAAAAGCCTCTTGAGGACCCTGAGATTGGTCAGGCCCGTGGGATGGACCCTGAGATTGGCCAGGCCCGTGGGATGGACCCTGAGATTGGCCAGGCCCGTGGGATGGACCCTGAGATTGGCCGGGCCCGTGGGATGGACCCTGAGATTGGCCGGGCCTGTGGGATGGACACTTCCCCTCAGCCCACAGTGGGAGAGGGAGACCCCAGCGCACTCCAGAGTAGGAAACCAGGAAAAAGAGCCAAGCCCTTCCCAGGCCCCTGACACCAGGGAGCAGCCCCCGTGGAGCTGGAAACTCCTCTTTCACTGGCTGTCGGTGGGCCCAGGAAGCAGGGCCTGACGTGAACAAGGGGCCTCCTCTCTTCTCTGGGCCCCGCTCTGGGTGCGGAGGGCTGGGCGTGTGGCTGTCTCTGGCCACTAGCTCCCCAGGATTCCGCAAGCCATCTGGGCAGCTGGGGCTTCCATTCCCGCACTGTCAGCCGGTCTCACGGTGCCACAGCTGGGGAGCCTGGGCAGGTGGGGCCACAGGAGGGCCGTGCCCCTCTCAGACCTGAGGACTCGGAGCTGGGACAGGTGGCCAGGGAGAGGGCAGAAGAGTCTGGGGTGACCCAGGCCGCAGGGGCAGCCCTGCTGCAGGCTGGACTGATGAACGCCTTCCGGGAACAGGGTGTGTGCTGAGCCCCAGGAGAAGATCTGGGCCCAGTCAGTGCTGGGCGTCTGTGACACCGCAAGGTTGCAGGAGCCCCTGCCCGCGTCTGCACCGAAGAGTGCCAGGCACAGGCAACTGGGCTGGCACCCTGGGGCTGCTGGACAGGGTGTCTTCCCTCGCAGCCCTGGAGGCCATGCTCCTGACTCTGGGTAGAGCCCTTTCTCGCCTGGTGGGGTGCTGGGGGGCCCTCAATCCTGGGCCTGCAGAGGCGTCGCCTGGATATCAGTCTCTGTGGCCACACAGCGGCTTTTTCCGGGCCTATTCTGATAAGGACACCAGTTCCGTCGGAGTAAGGCCACCTCAGGACCTCGTCTTAATGCGATTCCACCTGCAGCGACCTGACTTCCAGACAAGGTCAGTTTGTGTATCTTTTAGGGGGCACAATTCAGTCCCTTAACAGGAGCCTTGACCGCCACGATCCCAGCCAGGCACAGGTGGGCAGGTGGAAACCTGGAAGCCTCGGGTGGGGGCACCTCCAGACGCAGGTAGCGCTTTGCATTTTGGGGGCGACCACCCAGGCCACAGGCCCTGTGGTTACCCAGGGCTGGCCCAGAGAGCTGGAGCCAACGTCAGGTGCCTGCGTACCAGTCATAGGGGGCAGAGGGGCAGGACCAGGGTCCCCAGGAGGGCAGAGGGGGGTGCTCTCCTCTTGGGGGATCCTGAAGGGACCAAAGCCCACCCTCTTGGCTTGACCTGCATTCCCTGCCGGCCATGTGCCTCCTGGGGGCTGTGTGCGTGCGTCTGCGCCGTGCCTGCCCAGCCCTGACACCGTCCCCTCCATGGTGGGCTCTCGGGGCCGCCAGAGGAGAAACATCCGTGTGGCTGAGAAGAGTCGGTTGTTTTGTATCCCAGGTTCCCACATGGAAATGAACTCGGTGACTCCCCATCACCCGAGGGCCTCCTGGTTTGGCCCTGGTCTCCGGGAACTGAGTACCTGGGTGTGTGGGGAGCTGTACAAGCTAAGACCAGGGAGGGACGCCTGGGGGAGGGGATGCCACAGCACGTCCACGGTTGAGCGGAGTCGCGGGGCAGGGAGACACCAGGGAGCAGGGAGGATCTACAGGGCAAGTTCGAGGTGAGACCAGAAAGAGCTGTAGCTGCCCCGGCTCTGGGAAGCCCCCAGCCCTCCCGAGGCCCAGCCTTCAGCCCACATGTCCTCTGAACCCGTTCACCACGGCACGGCTGGGGAGGGTCCGCCCAGGGCAGGCTTTGTTCTGACATGAAATTTAATGTCTTAGGCTGAAAAACACCAAATTTCCATTTTTTTGTAGGTCAGAAGTGGTTGCAAACTGGATTTTTAGACTTCCTTGGGAGTCTTGGACATTTGCACTGTTTTCCACAGGGGTCAACTCTTTGGAGCCACGAAGAACTCGGCAGTGCAGGCCAGAGGTGTGGGTGTCCAGCCCTTGGTTCGAATCCCGCTCTCCACTGTCCATGGGATCCTCAGCAAGCCCTCTGGCCTCTCCAAGCACACACAGGGTTCCTCAAGTAATTCCGAACTTCAGAGAAGGCATCCCAGGTAAAATCGAATGGCAGGGACCTGGGACACCGCTGTGATGGGCAGCCCCTGGGCTCGAGTCTGCAACCCCATGGGAGGGCAGGGCCCCATCCTGCTCACACCGGGGTCCCCAGCCCTGGATCCTCACGAGTCCGTGTCCAAGAACAAACTGTGCACAAAGGGAGGCAGTCTTGTATTCAAGGTGGCCCATCGGAGCTCGAACTCATCTGCCTGACCTAGGGACGCCTCCAGTCCCACCCTTTCCTGTTGGAGGTGGGAGAATCACTGTGCAGGTCGCTGACCCACTGACCACAGATCATCACTCCCCTCCACCCCAGCTGTTTCATCCTGAGACCACTGCTGCCTTCGAACAGAAATAACCCAAACCTGCTCCTAAACCCACAACAAGGCTGACCCAGAGCCTAATCCAACCCTCAGCGGAGCCTGACCCTGATGCTCGAGACTGGACCCCAGACCGGCCCCGGCTCCAAAGTGGGACAACAAAGATCACAGCGGGGACCACCCAGGTCCCCAGACAGAAAACCCGTGTTGGACTTCAGGGGGCTCATGGTCACCCCTTGTCCTGGGGCAGCTTTATTTTATTTTGGCAAGGACCGCAGTGTTCACTCTTCTCGTTAAATGAGGGGATTCCAAGGATGTGTTAAGGTAGGTGAGAGGCAAGCCGGGTGCCCGCTGGTCCTGTTTTCTTAAGGCGGAATTGGAACCGCATCAGCACTCCGGGGTTCGGATTCCTGGAACCTGGGGTGGAGTCTGAAATAAAGCAGCGCCACGCACCCACGGGAAGCCTTAAAAGGAAAATCTCTTCAGAAAGAAACAATGAGTCCAATGACGTGTACACTGAAAAGATAAATGGCCAGTTTTAAAGTTCTCCTGCCTTTAAACACACGCAGCAGCGGGGCCGACGGTACAGGCACCAAGTTCTGACATAGAAGTGTTTCCTGAAACCATGTAAAAAACCCGAGACCTTCACATTGCCAACTTACACTCACATCGACACAAACTTACAATATTTATAAATAAGTTACAAGCAAACACTGAGTTATATTTACCACGAAGTCACTGGACAGAGACCAAAATCCCATGAAATCGGACTGATGTGAAATCACGTTAGATCTGAGACACGTACATGAAAAACGCCACTGATAAGAGACACGGAAGATCGGGGCCCAGCCCCATGAGCCGGCTGCGGACAGCACGGGGGTCAGCGTGCGGCCGGGCCCCGCTTAGGCTCGCTAAGGTCCAGGAACCGGCACCTCCACCTGGACACGGCGCGCTGTCCCGGCAACCCCCAGGGGTCTCCCAAACGCAGGCCGGGGAGGCAGCGACCACCGGCGTGGCCGCGGGACGGGAGCCCTGGGGCCCGGGCATGGCGCGCGCTCGGCATCTGCCCCAAGGCGCCGCTGGGTGAAGCGGGTGCCCCGGAGGGCCGGGCCGCGGCGGCTCAGGGGATGCCCTCCCTTCTCTGGCAGCACTGCGAGGGCGGCGCGGACCAGTCGTACACGTAGGACAGGCGCAGCTGCACCTCGCGCTTGCACAGGCGGCCCTCGCGCGCCAGCGTCGCGTGCTTCTCCAGCATGTCCTCCAGGCTCTGCTTGTGCGTCACCAGGTACTGGTTGCTGCAGCCGCGGGACCGGTACTCGGTGTCGAAGCGCGGGTCGTGCTCGCGCTGCACGTCCACCGGCGCCAGCCAGGCGCCCAGAGACACGTCCTCGCTGTGCCAGGCGCGCAGGTAGTCGCGGCTGAGGCGCAGGTAGCGCACCAGGTCTGCCGAGAGCACGTAGCCGCCGCCCAGCGCGTAGGGCAGGTAGTAGTCGCAGAGCTGCCAGGCGGCCTCGCGCCAGCGACCCCCGGGCTTGACGCGGCCGCGGCCCGAGAAGAAGCCCCAGTAGAGGCGGCGGCGGCGCGCGGGGTCGCGGGCGCGCAGCTCCGCCAGCAGCGCGTCCAGCCGCGCGAAGGAGTCGTCGTCCGCCTTGAGCACGAACTCGAAGGCCACGTGCTCGTCCAGCCAGGCCAGCATGGCCAGCACCTTGGCCGTGAGGTTTTCGTAGGCGTCGCGCAGCGCGGGCAGCAGCAGCAGGTCCCCGTGCCGCGCCTGCTCCCGCTCCAGGGCGCGCCGCTCCTCGGTGCCCAGGCCGGCCGTGCCCACGGCGAAGCGCGCCCACACGTCGCCCGGGGCCCCGCGCCGCGCCAGCCACGTGCTGCGGATCACGCTGCGGCGCTCGGCGGCGCGGGGCGCGCTGGCCACCAGCACGGCCAGAAAGGCGGCGGCGCGCGCGGGCGCGGGGGGCGGGGGGCTGCGGCCCGACGCCGTCCTGGGGCCCCCGGGCTCGCCCGCGCAGCGCGCCAGGTACAGCAGCGCCGCCCCGCACAGCGCCAGCGCGCCCAGGCCTAGCGCCGCCCGCCGCCGCCACGCGCGCCGCAGCAGCTTCATGGCGCCCGCGCCGGGCCGGCGGCCCAGGCCGGACGAGCGAGTGCGCAAGCGCCGCCGGCTCGGGGCGGTGCGCGTGCGCACGGTGCTCCCGGGAGCGCGCCTGGGCCTTCCGCGGACGCCGAGCTCGGGGGCGCTCGGAGGTCGGCAGCACCAGGAGCGGCTGTCACGTGGCCTCGGGCACCCCTCTCATTGGTCAACCGCGGAGCGGCCCCGCGACCGCTTCCGCCCGAAGGAGAGATGGTGGCGCCGGCGTCCCCTCAGTGAGGTCGCGCGCGTTCGCACCGCCTCCGCCCGCAAGAAAGATGGCAGCGGCCTGATCCGGGCCCGTTGACGGCGTCACGGGCGCTTCGCTCCGGTCCTCGGATCCAGGGCGCGGGGAGGCAGGCCGGTGAGTGAGGGTCCCGGGGCGGCCGTTGCAGGCCGCTAGGCCAAGTGTCCACGCCGGCCGGACGGCGAGGGCGGGTCTGGAGGCCGCCGCCGTCTCCCGCCCTGGGCTGGGGCATCGTCCGTCCGCTCGGCCTCGAGCCCTGGCGAGACTTCGCCGCCACCGGGGCTTCCGGGACTCCGGGGGGCAAGGACGGGCCGACGACGCGGGCCTCTCCGGCCGCCGGCACGTCTGGTCTTCTATTGGCCAAAACCTACGAGTGCCACCGCGAAACGGAGGCCGAGGGAGTCTGGTTGGACTCGCGTTTATCGGCGAGGCGACCTTGGACGAGCTGTCCCGCTTCCCTGCGCCTCCGCTTCTGAACTCGCGGACCCCCCTCCCCAGTTTGTAGGGTCTGGAGAGGTGAAGTCGGCTGCGTGGAGCGCTTGGTGTCTGGCTCAGAGGCGGTGTCATGAACCCTGCCGAGCTTTTAGAATCCAACCGTGTGTGTTCGCCGCCGGAAATAGCCGCGTTCCGCCCGAGCTGAAGCCCGGGGATGGCGGAGACATAGCGTCTCTGTCTAAGCTGTTGACCACGTCCGCTTCGCAAGGGTGTGCTGAGTCCACGCTGGGAACTGAGCTGCTGGGGGATGGCGAAGTGGAAACCCCATTCCGGTGGGACAGGCCCGCGCCGCTGTGCTGCGAGCCTCGCTCACCGTGATGGAGAGAGACTCTGAAGCCAGGGGAGGAAGCGCCACTTGATGGACTCCTGATATTTATAGTTATTTTGGGGTTACTTTTTTTTTCCCCCTTTTTCGAGACAGGTTTCTTTTTTTTTTTTTTTTTTTTGAGACGGAGTCTGGCTCTGTCCCCCAGGCTGGAGTGCAGTGGCGCAATCTCGGCTCACTGCAAGCTCCGCCCCCCGGGTTCACGCCATTCTCCTGCCTCAGCCTCCTGAGTAGCTGGGACTACAGGCGCCGCCACCACGCCCGGCTGATTTTTTGTATTTTTAGTAGAGACGGGGTTTCACTGTGTTAGCCAGGATGGTCTCGATCTCCTGACCTCATGATCCGCCCGCCTCGGCCTCCCAAAGTGCTGGGATTACAGGCGTGAGCCACCGCGCCCGGCCTTGTTTTTGTGTTTTAAAGAGACACGGTCTCACTGCGTTGCCCAGGCTGGTCTCACCGTCCTCCTGCCTCAAGTATACCGTGTAACTCATCAAGATAAGTAGAATCAAGAACTAGCCTTGTCCTCTCTAGGAACAAAGTACACTCTCTTTGCTTGCCACAGAATGTGTTTTACGACTGTAGTTAGTGGAGTCAGCACCAGGAGGAGGTGTCTTGGTTCTTAACCAGGACACTCCCCTGGTCAGGCGAGCTGGGACAACAGGAACAGAATTATGCCACCACTAGGGAAGGGAAAAGCTCTCAGCCACGTTCAGAAGATCAGGCCGGGTGCGTGGCTCACGCCTGTAGTCCCAACACTTTGGGAGGCCAAGGCAGGAGAATCACTTGAGGTCAGGAGTTCGAGGCCAGCCTGGCCAACATGGTGAAACCCTATCTCTACTAAAAATACAGAAATTAATGGAGCGTGGTGGCAGGCGCCTGTAATCCCAGCTAACTGGGAGGCCGAGGCAGGCGAATCACTTGAACCTGGGAGGCGGAGGTTGCAGTGAGCCGAGACTGCACCACTGCACTCCAGCCTGGGCGACAGAGTGAGACTCTCTCTCAAAAAAAAAAAAAAAAAAAACCAGACATGACCCCTCACCCGGGGCTTCCTTCCTTGGGTGACCCCAGGCTTGTACCCCTGTTGGTTTGTGGCAGAGACTGCACTGACTTCAAGGCCGCTTTCATGGCGGCCCCACTGGCGTTTCTCGGTGCCTGGAGGCAGCATTTCTCTGTCTAATATTACACAAGGTAGCATTCATTGAGCGCCTACTGTGTGCAGAGTGGCAGGTGCCAGGACAGTGAAGCTGAGTAAGATAGCCACAGGAGCCTCAGTCCATGTGTGTTCAGGGAACAGCTGCAACACGGGTCAGGGGGGCCTCAGCGGCACCGGGAAGGACCCGCAGGTGTTTGCCGGAGGAGCCGACTGTGAAAGTAGCAAGCTCGTGGGTGGGAAGGACCCCGAGTTTCCTTTGGGATACGTGAGGCATGAGGCCCTGTGAGCCCCTGCTTCCCACCAGGACTGGCCATGCCTTGGACACCAAGACAGGCTTCTGGGCTCCCCAGCCTTGGCATTCGCTTACGAGTGTGGGCAAGGGCACGTGTGTGTAATATGTGCATGCATGAGTGTGGATGTGTGTGTGCGCACCTCTGTGTGTGGGGGCTGTGTTTGCTGGGACCAGGCCCTGACACCCTCTGCCCTTAGGGTTGGCTGTCTTCGCAAAGCCTGGTGGTGGGGGGGCAGGGAGAGCCTCCTGTTTCTTAGTGAGAAGCTGAGGCCTGGGAGACCACATGACTTAGCCAAGGTCATAGATCTCAAGAATGTTCAAGTCAGGGTCTGGAGAGTGACCATAACCCCATGGGCCAGTGGCATGATGCCAGGAGGGACAGAGCCAGGCCCCACAGGAAGGCTGTGCTGTAGGTGTTGGGCGGCGGGGACAGGTTAGCCCCTGGAGGTGTTGACGGTTCAGGAGAGAGCTGGAAAGATGGAGAGACAGGGCTGAAAACTCAGTGTCTGTAAAATAGGGAAAAAAGACTAGGCACAGTGACTCATGTCTGTAATCCCAGCACCTTGGGAGACTGAGGCAAAAGGATCGCTTGAAGCCAGGAGTTTGAGACCAGCCTGGGCAATACAGCAAGACCTGTCTCTGCAAAAGATAAAATAAAAATAAATTAGCCCGGCATGGTGGTGCGCGCCTATGGTTGCAGCTGCTCGCGTGGCTGAGGCGAGAGCATCCCCTGAGCCCAGGAGTTCGTGATTGCAGTGAGCCGTGGTCGCCACTGCACTCCAGCCTGGGTGACAGAGCAAGACCCTGTTTCTAAAAATAAAGAAAAAACACCACGTGTGATCTGGGGAAAACAATGCCACGTGTGGTCTGGATCCTGTGAATTGAGGATGTGTTTCATGTTGCAGGATAGACGTGCTTGGGGAAGTCTTTGCTAGTCTCACTAATGACGTGTCTGTGTCTCTGCAGCCCGTGAGCCGCTCGTCCCAGCCTGTAGCCGTCCTGGGGACACAGAGCCCTCCGTGGTGCCTGGGGCTTGGATTGGAGCCAGGACCTCACTTCCTCCTCTGCCCCTGCCCCTGCCCCTCCCAGCACCTGGCCCACACCCAGCAGCCCACCCCATGGTCTGGTCCTGGGTGGCGATGGCGTCCAGGTGGGGTCCCCTCGTCGGCCTGGCTCCGCGCTGCCTCTGGCTCCTGGGGGCGGTACTCCTGATGGATGCGTCAGCACGGCCTGCCAACCACTCGTCCACTCGAGAGAGAGCGGCCAACAGGGAGGAGAACGAGATCCTGCCCCCGGACCACCTGAACGGGGTGAAGCTGGAGATGGACGGGCACCTCAATCGGGGCTTCCACCAGGAGGTCTTCCTAGGCAAGGACCTGGGGGGCTTTGAGGAGGACGTGGAGCCGCGGCGGAGCCGGAGGAAGCTGATGGTCATCTTCTCCAAGTAGGTGCCGCGTGTGCCCAGGCTGGGGGCCGCTGCGTACGCTCGCCCGTGTGTTCCTGGCCTGGCTTTGCGCAGCGGGGGCGCCACATCCTGCGTCAGGACCTGCCGGGCTGGGAGGGCGTGCCGGTGATCAGCGCCACTTCCAGCCTGCTGTGTTTGCACTGAGGCCTGTGCTGGCAACCTGGAGCGGCTTCTTGAAGGCCCTGGGTCCATGAGGGCTCAGAGGGCCAGAGTGGGCTGCGTGGCTGTGCCTAGGACAGTCTGGAGGAGGAGCCCTCCCGGCACTGCGGTGGTCAGTGTCCTCCATGCTGAGGGGCAGATGCCGGCCACGGGCAGCCTCTGCAGGCTGCAGCACCAGTTGGACGAGGCCTGGTGGGCAGTGTGTCACACACGGGTGGGCAGTGTGTCGTACGCGGGCTGGGGGTGTGTGGGGTTGGCTTGTTTTGCTGGCCTGTTCGAGAGCAGAGCTGTGCTGTCAGTGGCCCATCCTTGGCCATCACTGCCCCCGCCCTGCCACGTCCCCGAGGCTCTCTCGCTGCCTCTGTGCCTAGTGCCGAGCTTTCTCCCCCGACCCCATCCTCGAGTCTCGGGAACCTTGTGTAACAGATATGAGTCAACCTGACCACTCACCCACAAGGAGCCAGGTGCTGCACGGGAGCCTTACTCCTTGTGGCACGGCCGGGGTGCCCTGCGGTGTGGCCCTGGAGCCCATGTGCACTCAGCGCTGGCCTCACTCCTGGAGGCAGAGCAGGGTCAGGACATGCCCATGAGTCCTTCAGGCCAGCCGGGGTGCTGGGCAGGGAGCCAGGGTGCAGGTGAGAGAACACTCTGGGCCTCCTGGGACCTGTGGGACCCGGGCATACGGAGGCAGCCCCTGCCACAGGGCGTGGCCACAGGCTCACCTTCCTGCAGGGCCTGGTGCTCCAGGGCCAGTGCAGAGGGGCAGGTGGCAGAGCTGGTGAGCAAGGGGGTTGGGCAGGGCTGGGGCCCAGGGGTGCAGGTACAGGTAGGGAAGGTGTGAGGACTGGCCTGGCTGTGCCAGGGCCCTGGGCTGAAGGCCAGGCAGGAGGGCCCTGAGGATCCAGGTTTTTGGGCAGAGCACAGGTGAGCTGGTGGGACAGAGGCACGGTGCCAGCTGGAGGACCTGGGCGCCAGGTGTGGCGTCCCTTTGCACCTCTCCCCAGATGGCATGGTTCAGGGATCCTTTCGCAGCCTGAGTTCACTTGGTGGTGACCTGACCAACCATGAAGAGGCTGCTGGTGCTCCCTGGGGCCTGTCAGGTTCACTACCTTGAGCTCACGCAGGCCTGGCTCACGGCGTCACAGGGGAGGGTCCCCGTCCCTGCTCGGCCAGTGCTGAGGGTGGGCTGCATGCCTGGGCGAGGGGAGTTGAGGCGTCTGCTCGGCGCATCTCCGGCTGGACCGGGGTTTCTTTTTGGTGCCTGTAACGAAACCTCGAGCCATCTCGTTTGAGGAGGAGGCGGGGTCTCATTTGAGGAGGCGGGGGGTGTGGAGAGTGGGACGTAGCAGCAGGTCTCCGGGTCCCCGACACCAGCGCCGAGCGGCGACAGCGGCCGCCGTGGGTGTTCAGACTTCCCTCCCCAGCATGCGGGTCCCTTCTCACCCCCCTTCTGCGCAGGGCCCTGTCCCTCCAGGACCTATGTTCACTCAGCTGTCCTGTCTCCTCTGCCTCCTCTGGGCTGGGACGGCATCTCAGACTCCGGTTTTTTTGTGGACGTAACAGTTCTGAGGAGGACTGAACAGGAGGTTTTAGAATGTCCCTCAGTGGGGCGTGTCCCTCAGTGGGGCGTGTCCCTCAGTGGGGCGTGTCCCTCAGTGGGGCGTGTCCCTCAGTGGGACGTGTCCCTCAGTGGGACGTGTCCCTCAGTGGGATGTGTTTCCTCCTGACTGTGCAGGGTTGAGGGTTTTTGGAAAGAACACCCAGAGGGGAGGTGCCCTGTCCTAGGGGCTTTTGAGCTTCACTTTCCTTCCCGCTTCCCAGCACCATGAGATGCTCCAGGCTTTACTTCCCGCTTCCTGGCACTGTGAGGTGCTCTAGGCTTGCCTCTGTGCCGCCTGCCCCAGTGCAATAGCTGCTGCCTTTCCAGGGACCCCTGGCTCCTGTGGCTGGAGCTGGAAGCCAGGGTCTGGGCACGGGGCATCTTGCCCTTGTCCTCTCAGGAGTCAGAGGTCGATAACATGCGTGTGCACCAGCCCAGTCACATCTGCGTGCTGCCAACCCTGTTCGTGTGTGTGTGCTGTGTACACGCGGGTCTGGCCTGTGTACCTGCATGTGTGCATGCCAGTCCATGTACCTGCACCGCCCTGCAGCCGTGTCTTCAGGCACCTGAGTTTGGATGAGCGACTCCTCGCCGACGTCTTGACTGGAATCCTGCGCCACGTGGTTCTTTCCACCTTTTTGTTCTGCTCGTGTGCACCCATGTCTGTGGCGCATGTGGAGCATGTGGTGTCTGTGGCGTGTGTGGAGCACGTAGAGCATGTGGCCCGTGTCTGTGGTGTGTGTGGAACGTGTGGCATGTGTGACCCGTGTCTGTGGTGCATGTGCGCTGTGTGGAGCATGTGGCCTGTGTCTGTGGCACGTGTGGCATGTGTGGAGCTTGTGGTCCATATCTGTGGCGCGTGTGGAGCGTGGCCAGAGCAGTCGGGGATGCTGCTGTCCACGCGAGACTCCCCAGGTGCCCCACCTGCCACACGGCCATCCAGGCGGCGCCCTCCCCGGCCGGTGTACTGTGGGGACTGTGGAGCTGAGGGTGCCTCCCAGGCCCATCCACCTCTGGGCTGCCGTGGCTGCTGAGGGAGGGGCGTGTGTGAGCGGTGGCCTGGCCTCCTTCTGTGGGAATCTCTGCCCAGTGCCTCTGAGCCATGCCTGCCGTGTGTGCACCATGGAAGCTGGCCTGGCCCAGGTCCGAGAGGCCACACCCACCTGACGAGGGCCTGCTTGCCACCTCGTAACGTGGCCGCGGCTGCCCCTGAGTGGAGCATAGGGGCAAGGGGCCAGGGCACCCTACTCTCAGGGACGCCTCCAGCAAATGCACCAGCCGGGGTCTCGAGACCTTGCACCTCTGGAAGCCCTGCCTCCCAGCGCTGTTGCCCTGGGGTTAGGTTTCCAACAGGTGAGCTCAGGACACGTGCAGCCTCAGCAGGGGCAGGTGCTTGTGGCTTCCACGAGGACATGATGGTAAAGCCGAGCTCTGTGAAGCTGGGATGGAAGTGACTTGTCCTGGGGCCTTGGCCTCCTGACCTGGCCTGTGCTGATGCTGTGTCCTCAATCTGTGTCCCTGTCTCCCAAGTCTTTGGACACAATGTTAAGTCACCACAGGCTCTTTTTCTCAATCTTATCACTTGACGTTTATATGAAGGGTTTTGTTTTGTCTTGTTTCGAGTCGGGGTCTTGCTGTGCCGCCCAGGCTGGAGTGCAGTGGTGGTATCACAGTTCGCTGCAACCTCCATGCCCCAGGTTCAGGCAGTCCTCCCGCCCCAGCCTCTTGAGTAGCTGAGACCACAGGTGCACGCCATCGCACCTGTCAGATTTTTGTAATTGTTTTTTGTAGAGGTGGGGTCTCCCTATGTTGCCCAGGCTGGTCTTGAACTCCTGGGCTCAAGTGATCCACCCATCTCAGCCTCCCAGCGTGCTGGGATTCTAGGTGTGGCCACTGTGTCCGGCCTGTATGAAGGTTTTTCTGTAGCCACACGTGAAGCATCTAAAATAAAACATGGGCTGGGCCTGGTGGCCACACCTGGAATCTTAGCACATTGGGAGGCTGAGGTGGGTGGATCATTTGAGGTCAGGAGTTTGAGACCAGCCTGGCCAGCATGATGAAACCCTATTTCTACTAAAAATACAAAAATTAGCCGAGCATGGTGGTGGGCCCCTGTAATCCTAGTTACTTGGGAGGCTGAGGCAGGAGGATCACTTGAACTCGGGAGGTAGAACTTGGAGTGAGCCGAGATTGTGCCATTGCACTCCAGCCTGGGCGACAGAGTGCGACTCCGTCTCAAAAATAAAACGTGAAGAGTGTGACTTTCGGAAGCTGTGGTTGGAGAGGGGAGTCTGGTGGTGATTCTGTGTGACGGAGGGGGAGGGTCCATGCATCCCCCTGGGGAGGGGACCGTGGCATCCACCTTCCCCAGTGTCTCTGGCGTGGCCCCCCCATCCCGGCCCCCACGTCCCAGATGTTTCTTGTGTCGTCCGGTGGAGCCTGTCACCGTCGGTGGCAGGTTCACACTGCCATGGAGTACTGGGCCGGCGGCGTCCATCTGGCTGTTCAGGGTCTGGGGGCCCAGTCTGATGGCCGCCTGCCCATCTGCTGTCCTGCAGGGTGGACGTGAACACCGACCGGAAGATCAGTGCCAAGGAGATGCAGCGCTGGATCATGGAGAAGACGGCCGAGCACTTCCAGGAGGCCATGGAGGAGAGCAAGACACACTTCCGTGCCGTGGACCCCGATGGGGACGGTATTGCGGCCGGGCCGGGGTGGGGGCGGCGGGCAGGGCCATGGGCCTTGCCTGGTGCCTGGAGGGCAGACAGGCCAGTTCTGAGGGATGGGCGGTGGGGAGGCATCAGCCGGAGACCCTGAGGTGTGGTGGGCGCTGAAAGCTGGGTTCGTGATGCCAGAATCTTGGTGACAAAGGCGTGTGTGCCAAGCACTGGGCGTGGCCCATGGAAGGCGCCTCTTAGGACTTTGGGGCCTTCACCTGGTGGTGCCGAGGCACAGACATTCCCAGCTGGCCTCACAGGTGAGGAGGCGGGTGCGGGGTGCTGGCCGGGGCCCTGGGGCTCCAGACACTGGCATCCTGCCGCCTCCAGCCCGGGCAACAGAGCAATACCTCATCTCAATGGAAGAAGAAGTTCGGCTCAGTGTCAGACATCCTGACAGGTGTGACCTGCTCTTCCAGGCCATGTGTCATGGGACGAGTATAAGGTGAAGTTTTTGGCGAGTAAAGGCCATAGCGAGAAGGAGGTTGCTGACGCCATCAGGCTCAACGAGGAGCTCAAAGTGGATGAGGAAAGTGAGTGCTCAGCCAGGCTCCTGCCGCAGGTCTCAGGCCTCCCATGCGTGCATGTGTGCGTGTCGTGTGTACGAGTGCGCCGTGCATGTGTGCTCGTGAGTACGTGTGTGCTCGTGAGTACGTGTGTGTCGTGAGTACGTGTGTGTCGTGTGTACGAGTGCGCCATGTGTGCTCGTGAGTACATGCGGAGTGTGTGCGTGTCGTGTGTACGAGTGCGCCGTGCATGTGTGGGTGTGCTTGTGAGTACATCCGGGTGGCCGTTCGTGTGTGCTCGTGAGTACATGCAGGTGAGTGCGCCCTCACGCCCATTGTATGTGCTCGTGCACACGTGTTCATCCTAACTGTATGGCCCAACCTGGGTGGTGGTGGCTGTCAGGAGGGAAGTGGGTGAGGCCATTGCCAACTCAGGCACCACCCAGGGGTTTGGTGGGGAGTGTGTGAGCTGTGCCCAGGCGGCTCTCAACTCTGCTGGTGACGGCACCTTCACGGCCGTTACTCAGTTGGGTCCTGCAGAGAATCTGAGGCTGTGCATCTGGGGTGGGACCTGCCCCATACTCTGAAGGCCACCTGAGGCAGAGTTTCCCAGGGAGAGGGCACAGCCTGTGCCCGAGGGCTTGGCCCTGTGGTTTGGGTCTGCTGGAGATATCTGTGTGGCCGTCAGGTGGTCACCAGAGAGTGGTCAGGTCCCAGGGGGAGGCTCTTCCTTGGGTCTGGGGTGTGGCCGTTGGCCAGCAGGGCAACCTCAGCCCTGGGCGGGTCTGAGCTGGTGCCTCTGTGTGAAGAGGGTGGGGCCAGGTGGGGCCCGGCACCCGGGCTAAGGCCAGGCGAGGGGAGAGCCAGGCCACCCTGCACGGGGCAGGTCTGGGAGCGCTGTCTGGGCAGAAGCCCCTGCTGGCTCAGTCGTGAGGCACAGCTGAGCGGGTACTGTGGCGTTGCTGCCACCCTGGGGCTCTGCGTGCCCTTCCCGGTTGTGCCCGTTGTCTGGTTTGGGCTTTGTGGAGAATGTGCAGCGACGCCGGTTCCATCGCGTCTCGGCTTCCTGGGGTGGCGTCTCTGCTGCCCTGCAGGGAGCCATGTTGTTTACGGGGCTGGTCACGTGATAGACGGGGCCGCTCCTGGCAGGCTGGGTGTATCTTACACCTTTATTTGTTGTGCCTGCTCAACCTATCAGTAACACACATTTCCTCACCAGAGTCTGAAGGCAAGCCTCCTCTTAATTTATTTCTTTTTTCATGAGACGGTCTCACTCTGCTGCCTACCCTGTACCTTCCCGGGCGCAAGGCAATCCTCCCACCTCAGCCTCCCAGGTGGCCGGGACCTCAGTCACTGTCACCATGCCAGGCTAATTTTTGTATTTTTTCTATGGACAGATTTTGTTCTGTTGGCCAGGTTGGCTTGAAACTCCTGGACTCAAGTGATCCGCCCACCGCAGCCTCCCAGAGTGATCGGCGTGAGCCACTGCACCTGCTCTTAACCTCTCTTTTTTTAATTTTTAATTTTTTATTGTTTGAGAGTGAGGGTCTCACTGTTGCCCAGGCTGGAGTGCACTGGTGCAATCTCGGCTCTCTGCAGCCTCCACATTCTGGGCTCAATCTGTCCTCCTCGGAGAATAAAAAAAGTAAAGGTGTAAGATACGTTCCTGCCAGGAACGGCCCGTATCATGTGACCAGCCCCCATGGCGGGGCGGCCTCCTGAGTAACTGGGACCACCAGTGCGTGCCACCATGCCCCACTGATGCAAAAATATATATTTTGTAGACACAAGATCTCCTCATGTTGCCTTAGGCAGGTGTCAAACTCTTGGGGTTTGAGAGGGTTCAAGTGACCCGCCTGCCTCGGCCTCCCCCCGTCCTGGAGTTGCAGGCGTGAGCTCCTGTGCCTGGCCTTGACCTTCTAGAATGATGTGGAGACTTTTGAGCCTGTTGGCTCTGCCTGCCCTTCTCCCAGTTCATGTACTCTCCTCTGGAGTTTGGTCGTGTCCCTTCTAAATTTTACCAATTGGATGTTAAAAAAACTAAAAAAGGCCGGGCGCATTGGCACACGCCTATAATCCCAGCACTTTGGGAGGTCGAGGCGGGCGGATCACGAGGTCAGGAGATGGAGACCATCCTGGCTAACACGGTGAAGACCCGTCTCTACTAAAAAATACAAAAAATTAGCCAGGCGTCGTGGCGGGCGCCTGTAGTCCCAGCTACTCGGGAGGCTGAGGCAGGAGAATGGTGTGAACCCGGGAGGCGGAGCTTGCAGTGAGCTGAGATCCGGCCACTGCACTCCAGCCTGGGCGACAGAGCGAGACTCCGTCTCAAAAAAAAAAAAAAACTAAACTCAAAATAAGAGGATCTCCCTGTGTTGCCCAGGCTGGTCTCGAACTCCGGCCTCAGCCTCTCAGTGTGCTGGGATTACAGGCACAAATCCCAGTACCTGGCCAAATTGGATGTTATTATTTCCTTTCTGAAAGAGTGGTTTACGTTTTCCTCACCGCACATGGTTTGTGCCTCCACCCCGGGTCCCGCGTTCCCTGCTGTCCTGCCGGTGCCTTTAACCTTCGTCCCGTTGGTGAGCTTTTGTGCAGCAAGTCCAGCCTGCTGGCGATGTGCTGTGGTGGGAGGCCCTTGTGTTTGCCCGCGCCCCAACTCCGATTGTGTCTGTCTGTCCTTGGTGCCATTTTCTGCCCAGGACATGTCCCACCTGGACCTAGAGCTCTGTGACATCCCTGTGAAGCCTTCGTCTACCTTTGGGGCTCAGCAGAGGTGTATGTAGAATTCACTCTGCGTTCTGGAGGTCCCCGTGCGTGCTGAGGTGCCGTTCCCTGCCCAGCCGTGTCCGATCCGTCTTGGTCCCCCCGACCTCGGGGTGCCTAGGACCCCCCACCCCTTCGGGTATTTGGTTTCTGGCTCGGGAAGAGCAGTGGCCAGGTCCTGGAGGGAGGGCCTGGGAAGCACTGGTAGGCGTTGCTCCAGCGACCTCCGACCCCTCCCTGCATGGCTCCTGTGAGGGCCATGGCATGAGTCCTGGGGCTGCTGTTCTCGTGCTGCAGACCTGATTCTGGGGACTGCGGTGAAGGCATGGCAGGCGGGCATCGCCCCTGTCCCCTGCCTCCGTTGCTACATCTCTCTGGGTCTGAGGTTGGGGCTGGGCGGCGGCTGTGAGAATCCTGTGCTGGAGAAGGCAGCTCTCAGCCGGCCTGTCTGGGGCATCTGTGCCTGTCCTGAGTGAGTCTCAGTTCAGCCCCGTCCATCCCTCCCAGGAGCTGCAGTGGAGCCAGACAGGGAGGGGTGCCCCAGGACCCGCAGCCCCGTCACTCCTGTCTTCCTTTAAGTGAACTGGTCGTGTAGGAGGAGGTTGTTCAGAAAGGGATGAGGAGACGGCAACTAGGCCTCATCCTCCTGCAGTGACTGTGACCCAGAGGCTGCTGCGTTTGTGGCAGGGGCTGCGGCCAGGGCAGAGTCGGGCCTCACTTGCAGGGGCTGAGCCTCAACACTGGACTTGGCCACTGACCACAGCGAGCCCCAAGATGGGGCAGGAGGTTGTGGTTCTGCCCTGGAGACCGAGACAGGCCCGGGCTGAGGGTGGCATGGGGCCCTTGGGATGCGTGGGGACCTCGGGGTGAGGGGTCGTCAGGGCCGGGAGGGCACAGCGGGAGCGCGGGGGCCACACACCCAGAGGCAGTACCGTGTCCCAGCCGGGAGGCTCTGCTCAGCCCCTGTCTCAGTCATTTCTAGAAACTGTGTTTTCCTCCCTGTGACGTCACACATGACGGAAACGGAAAGGGCAGTGAGTCCTTTGCCCTGCGGCGCCAGGGCGGTCCTGCGTGTGGGTGATTGGCTCCTCCGGAGGGGCAGATGCGGGTGTGTGGGGGGGCCCAGGCCCATCCTGAGGGGTCCCGGGCATGAAGGGGTCTGAGCTATGTCCTGGGGATTCTGGGCCATGGGAAGGTTCTGGATCATGTCTTTGGGTGTCTGGGCTGTGTGGGAGGTCCAGGCCATGTCTTGGGGGTCCAGGCTGTGTGGGGTCCAGATTCTGACTTGGGAGTCTGGGCTGTGTCCGTGGGGAGTCATGGCCATCCATGTATCGGGGGTCCAGGGTAGGGGGTCCAGGCTGTCTTGGGGTATCTGGGCTGTGTGGGGGGTCCAGGCTGTGTTTGGGGGGGCCTGGGTCATATCTTGGGGGATCTTGGGGGGTCCAAGCTTTGTCTTTGGGGATCAGGCCTGTGGGGGGCTCTGGGTTATGTCCTGGCAGGGGGTCCAGGCTGTGTCTTGGTCGTCTGGGCCATGTCCGGGGGACCTGTGAATCCTGGAGGGTGGGGCCCCGGTCTCGAGGGCGGCTATGTCCCTCAAGTTCAGGCAGCCCCTCTCGGAGCTTTCTGGCTTTGCGTGCCGCGTCTGTCTGCCTCGATGCCCACAGGCTGCGCCCCTCTCAGCACAGGAAGTCCTGGAGAACCTGAGGGACCGCTGGTACCAGGCAGACAGCCCCCCCGCGGACCTGCTCCTGACGGAGGAGGAGTTCCTGTCGTTCCTCCACCCCGAGCACAGCCGGGGGATGCTCAGGTTCATGGTGAAGGAGATCGTCCGGGACCTGGGTGAGGCTGGGTCCAGCCTGGCTGGCGCGCCAGGGCCCGGGGACCAACAGCAGGGGCCGGGCATCGCCGGGAAGTCGGGTAAGGTCCTGAGGGAGCCCCAGCCTGGGTGTGGGCTGATCCGTTCCCGTCTCACAGACCAGGACGGGGACAAGCAGCTGTCCCTGCCGGAGTTCGTCTCCCTGCCCGTGGGCACCGTGGAGAACCAGCAGGGCCAGGACATTGACGACAACTGGGTGAAAGACAGAAAAAAGGAGTTTGAGGAGCTCATTGACTCCAACCACGACGGCATCGTGACGGCAGAGGAGCTGGAGGTGAGCCCTGGTGCAGCCGCGTCCCGGAGCCAGCCCTGCGAGGCACTGTGTGCGGAGGGGCCGGCGGATCTGGGCCTGAGACAGGAAGCCATGCTGGTGTCCAGCCTGAAACTCCCCCTGGGCCGGTCACTGGGGCGTTTGCTCAGCGGCGTCCACCAGACCGCGTGGCCATGGTTGGCGTTTAGGTTCAAATGGATCAGAGACAGGCGAGCCTGGCCGGGCTCCATCCTCAGGTTCTCACGGCCCCTTTTTAACGGGACCACAAGGGGAAGCTCCTGCTGGGCCCAACTTGGAGGCAGGTGCAGGTGGGCGGGGCGGCCTGTGCCACATGGCTGGAATTTACCACCTTCCTTTGAAGCGTTTTCACTGGTATCATGTGTAGGCTTGTTTGTCTCCACTGCTGAATGAGTCACCTTGTTTTTATGTAGAATCCTGTGATCCCTGGCGACAGCCAGTGAGCCCGGCCCAGGTTAGGGATCCTTCAGAACTGGGGTTCAGGCCGGGGTAGCCCCTGTACCCCGTGACCCCTGCCGGCCATGGGCAGGCCTTCCAGGGCCCCCGGCTTCTCCCTGCCCTGTGCCCTTCTCATTTGTGCCGCCTCCCTTCGGGAACCTTCCAGAACATGCCCACACTCCCGCTGCAGCCAGCAGGCACCTTAAATAGCCACTTCGTGTGGCTGACCGCGGAGCTCGGGCCCAGCTGTTCCTCCCCCGAGCGGAGCCGGGAGGGCCTCCCGGGTGGCTGGCACTGGGAGGGGGAAAGGCGGATGCTGACCTGTGCCCCGCTCGCCCGCAGAGCTACATGGACCCCATGAACGAGTACAACGCCCTGAACGAGGCCAAGCAGATGATCGCGGTCGCGGACGAGAACCAGAACCACCACCTGGAGCCCGAGGAGGTGCTCAAGTACAGCGAGTTCTTCACCGGCAGCAAGCTGGTGGACTACGCGCGCAGCGTGCACGAGGAGTTCTGAGCGCCCAGCGCGCCCCGCGCACCACCAGAGCGGCCCCGCGGGTGACTCCAGGCTCCGTGGCTGTCCCGGACCCCAGCCCCTCCCTGCCACCCACCACCGGCCGACCGTGGCCGCCCCAGTTGATCAGCGACGAGTCCCCCCACAGCGCGCACCCCCGCGAGGCTCAGCGAGGCGTCCCCACCGCGGCGCGCACCCCGGCGAGGCTTCTGCTGTGATGCGGCCGGGGTGCGGGGCTGGGCTGCGGCTCCGCGGCGCCTCCTCCTCCCTGGTCCCTCGAAATCGCTGCATCTCACTTCTGAGAACGAAATCTCGCTTCAGGCACTCTGCCGACGGCGCTGACCGCATCGCGGCCGGAACCTCTGGGCCCGGCCCCTCCCAGGGCCACCGCTCCGTGGGAAATAACAGCTTCTCCGTTTCCTTGAAAACTGAACGATTATTAAAAATAGATGAAACTTCGCTGGAAATGAGTAGCCACGAAGTTCAGGGGAGGGCGCCTGGTCCTTCCCGGGCCTGGCAGGTTGGAGCCACCCAGGTCCCACAGCTGCCGCCGAGAAAATGCGAATATTTGTTGTGACAAGAATCACATTAATTTACTGTAAACATAGTTGCCTTTTTGGTCAGCTTCATTCTTTGGGTGTGAAACAAAACACAACACCAGCGTGGCACGTCTGTGGTCAGAGTTTCCGCTGGAGGCAGATGCTGGGTCAGGTGGAGGTCGTGGCCCGTCGGAGGTGATTCTCCTGGCCTGCAGGGACGGCAGGGGCTCTGGGAGGACGGAGGGCAGCGCTGTGTGTGTGAGCAGGGGTCCTGGGGGCAGCAGAAGTGTCCCTTGAGTTTGGGGTTTGGACATTTAAGGCAGGAGCCAGAGCCACCTAGGGGAGTTTTGGGTGGAGGATGGCAAGGCCTTCGGGTGCAGAGGGGCGGGCCCAGCCGCGGGAGGGGCAGAGAAGGGGGGGTGTGAGGACGGCTGGTGGGGGTCCCGCCCTGTGGCGTGTGGGGGCCCAGGCTCTTTCCTGGCTTTCCCGGCGGGAGCTCAAGGAAGCCAGGAGTGCCCCCTCCTCAGTCTGCCCTGCAGTGCCCGTGTGACTGGCCTCTGCCCGGAGCCCACCTGCCCAGGGGCCCCTACGGGGCCGAGAGGGCAGGTTGGCACCTGGGCTGGTTCCCAGGCAAACAGGATTCACAGAGCCATGGCCAGGCAGGTGTTGGGAGGAAGGTCCCGTGCCCTACTGGAAGGGGCTGTAATTCCCTGGAGCCAACCTTCGGTGGCCTGGACTTTGCCCTTCCCCATCCATGGCCCCAGGCCAGAGCCAGGGACCATCACAGCCTCAGCAGCTGAGGGCCGTTCACCCAGAAGTGGGAGGTGTGAGCTGAGGCCATGCTGGACTGGACATGAGGGCGGGGGGACAGCTGGGTGTGTGGCGGCACCTGACCCTTCCGAGGCCCCGGCCACCTCCAGTCTGGTACTGGAGGAGCAGTGGCCACCCACGGGCTGCCCTGGGCCGCCCGCGACACCACTGTGCAGAGTGGAGAGCCCAGCCCCTGGGGATGCGGTTTGAGCTGCAGGCTGCCTTGCAGACCTCGGGTGTCCTCAGCTCTGGGTCGGTGTCCAGTCTCCTGTGGCCACTCCACATCCGGTTCCGTGGACACAGCGGGGCTTTCTCGGACCTGTGAGCTTCAGCCCAGGACAAGGAGACCTGAGCTTCCTGGGCAGCTTCAAGCAGGAGGGGCCATGCCCTACCCTGGGGCCACTGCAGGTGCCAGCAACGTGCTGGGGGTGCCCTCTCCGTGGTGCATGGGCCCCACTCACTGCACTTGTGGGCAGACGCGGCCACTTAGGCCCCAGGAGAGCAGTGTTGCCCATCAAGACCCCCAGCTCACCTGAACCTCCAAGAAACCAATTGCAAATACAAGCTTTTTCTCACTGTCGGTGGGAAACCCATGTGAACGCTGGGTGGAAACTTCCAGAAAATTCCAGAACTTTCCTCTTCTGCCCACCTGGGTTGGGGTGTGCACATGCACGCACACGCACTGTCTGGGATGCTCTGAGCCCTTCCAGGATCCTCTCTACTTGTGGGGTTATGGGGAGGGTGACCAAGTTAGGGACCCTCAGTACAAGGGTGAGTGGCCTCTCCCTCCACTCCTTCCCCCTCCAGGCCCAGCGGCCTCCATGGCTGGGAATTTCCCGCGGGTGGGCAGAGGGCAGGCAGCTGTTTCCTGTGCTTCTGGGAGGAGGGGATTTCCAGGCCCTTCCCCGCTGCTCTGTTCCCCTAGAGGCCCCTCTCCACTTGGCAACTTTAAAAATGAACTTTTGGATAATCACAGGCTGGTCACAGTTACTTGAAAGGTACAGAAGGGACCCAGGGAGCCTCTGGCCCCGCACCTGCTCCCCGGCTCTCCAGGCAGTTCCTGTTCTCTGGGCAACCCGTGGAACCTGAGAGCTGTCTGCATCGAGGGAGAAACCTGCCTGCGTGTCCACGTGTGCCAGGTCATCCAGGACCCACCCTCACGACCTCCTCGGAGGCCTGTCTCCAAACACCGCCACATGGGGGTTAGGGCTTCCACGCAGGAATTTAAGGGGCACAGTTCAGCCGTAGACACCTGCCCTGCTCAGGCACACTCAGTGTGGGCCCGGGTCACGGAGCCTCGCTCTGTCGCCCAGGCTGGAGTGCAGTGGCACGATCTCAGCTTTGCAACCTCTGTCTCCCAGGTTCACGCGATTCTGCTGCCTCAGCCTCCCGAGTAGCTGGAATTACAAGCACCCACCACCACGCCCAAATAATTTTTGTATTCAGTAGAGACGGGATTTCGCCATGTTGGCCAGACTGGTCTCGAATTCCTGACGTCAGGTGATCCACCTGCCTTGGCCTCCCAAAGTGCTGGGATTACAGGCATGAGCCACAGCGCCTGGCCGTGGGTGTCTGTCTTACCATGGCTGTGGGCACTGCTGCTCAGAGCTAGTCTTGGGCACTCAAGGGGGACCATGGTCCAGCAGTGTCACAGCTCCGAAGGTCCAGACTGAACAGTTGCCGCTCCTGACTCAGTGCTGCCTCAGTTTACCCACGTGCTCCATGAACCTTTTTGCTGAGGGTTGAGTCGCAGGCCAGGCCCTCCTGTGCCCTGGGGTCTGAACATGGTGGTCTTGGGCCGAAGAGGGCAGAAGGCAGAATAAGCCAATGCTGGGGGTGTCCAGACCCCGCCTTTGTGCCCAGCCCACAGCCAGGGTCCCCAGCCTGCCACCTTCCTCCTCCCGCCTCCTCTGCCCTCCTCCCCTCTCCCCTCCCCTCTCCTCCCCTCCTCCACAGTCCTTATAGCCACACCCCGCAAGGAAAACCCAGACTCTGGCGACAGCGGAGACGAGGATGTGTGTGGGGGCTCGGCGGCTGGGCCGGGGGCCGTGTGCGGCTCTGCTCCTCCTGGGCCTGGGGCTGAGCACCACGGCGAAGCTCCACTGTGTCGGGGACACCTACCCCAGCAACGACCGGTGCTGTCAGGAGTGCAGGCCAGGTGAGGCCCAGCTTCAGGAGGGTCTGCCACGCACGAGGCACTCCAGGGACTGGGGGCTGGGGCAGGGATGGGCCAGCCAGGAGGCTGGTCCTGGGGAGGGGGCAGGCAAGGGGCCCGCCAAGCCTGGCAGAGGAGCTGTGTGGGGAGTCCACGGGTGCAAGCCCGGGGCCTGACCGCTGCCTGACGCCGGCCTCTGCTGCAGGCAACGGGATGGTGAGCCGCTGCAACCGCTCCCAGAACACGGTGTGCCGTCCGTGCGGGCCCGGCTTCTACAACGACGTGGTCAGCGCCAAGCCCTGCAAGGCCTGCACATGGTGCAACCTCAGTGAGCTCCCACCTGGCCCCACAGCCCCACCCGGCACAGGGGGCGGCAGCCTGGCAGCCACATTCCCACGCAGCAGCACGGGGCCCCCACAGCCACAGAAACGAACCTCAAACCACAGTGGGGTCTGCTCCGCCACAGGGTCCTTTGAGGAGCTGAGGCATCTCCCGGGGCACCCCCACTCCTTCCGGGCCCAGACTCGGCCCAGGCCACGTGGAGTCGGGGAGACCCCTCTGGCCATGTGGCCTGGCCCTGCTGGCCCGAGCAGTGAGGCTGGGGGCCTGGGCCATGGAGACCCTGCCTCAGGCAGTGCTGGCGGCTGGAGGTGGTGGAGGGGTAGGGAAGGGTGGCTGGGGCTGCCACAGAACCAGCCCCAGGTTGTGGCCAGGAAGGGAGGGCCTCGGGGGCTGCAGGGGCTCCACACTTTGGGGGAGGCTGCAGACCCCCGCCCGTGGCCCTCTGTGTGGTGGGGAGGCCAACCTGTCCTTCTTGGGGACCCTGTCCACAGCCCCCACCTGATAACCCCCTCCGGCCCCTGCTCAGGAAGTGGGAGTGAGCGGAAACAGCCGTGCACGGCCACACAGGACACAGTCTGCCGCTGCCGGGCGGGCACCCAGCCCCTGGACAGCTACAAGCCTGGAGTTGGTGAGCTCAGTGGCTGTGGCCGGCAGTTGGGGGTGTCCTAGCGGCTGTCTGTGACGCAGATGGGCCGTGGGCCGCAGGGAACCGGCCCCACTGGTGCCTCCTCTGGCATCCTCAAGACGGGGCTCCCAGGTCAGGGCCCACGGGTGGGATGTGGGCAGGGAGGGCTTCCAGAGGCCAAACCCACCACCCGGCCGTGGGGGGCGAGTAGCAACCCACAGGCTCTGCCCCATGTCCCCAGCACCCAGGGCCTGTGGGCAGCCCCTGACCACCCTATCTTTGTTGCAGACTGTGCCCCCTGCCCTCCAGGGCACTTCTCCCCGGGCGACAACCAGGCCTGCAAGCCCTGGACCAAGTGAGGGGCTGGGGGTGCTGGGGGTCCTGGGGGGCGGGGGGGCTCAGGGGTTGGAGGGGCTGGGAGGGGTGGGGGGGCTGGGGGGACCAAGGGTGGTTGCAGTGGGGGCTGGGGGGCTTGGGGAGGTGGGGGGGCTGGAAGGGGGCCGGGGCAGTGGGTAGTTAGGACGGAGGAGGGGCCTGGACAGGGGCTGGGAGGGGCTGGGGGGACCTGGGCGGGGCTGAGTTTTTAGGAAGGCAGAGGGGCTGGGGGTCTGGGAGGGATTGGGGGGTTAGGAGGGCAGAGGAGCCTGGCCAGGGGCTGGGAGGCTGGGAGGGGCTGGGGGGCTGGGAGAGGCGGGGGGCAGGTGGGGAGAGGAAGGGGAGGTGCTGGTGGCCCTGGGGGCCTGGCTGTGTGGCTGGACCTAGTTGGGGAGCAGGAAGCTGCTGCCTGGGGGCAGCCTCTCCCCATGGGTGGAGCTGGGTGTGTGGGACCCTCACCCTCTGCAGCTGGGAGGCCCTGGGGGCACAGGACAGGGAAGTGCCAGTGGGGGGTGTAGATGTGGGAGAAGGGTGTGTGGCCTTGGAGGCCCCTGTGGAGGGCATGTGGGGCTGGGCAGGGCCCTTGGCTGCTACTGGCCTGGTGTCTGTGGTAGACTCTGCCTGAGGCTGGCCAGCGCGGACCCTGTCATCCCCACTGCATCTCCCGGGTCCCAGGGTGTTTCTGGCCTGAGCAACACCCGCTGCTCCCCACAGCTGCACCTTGGCCGGGAAGCACACCCTGCAGCCAGCCAGCAATAGCTCGGACGCCATCTGTGAGGACAGGGACCCCCCACCCACACAGCCCCAGGAGACGCAGGGCCCCCCGGCCAGGCCCACCACTGTCCAGCCCACTGAAGCCTGGCCCAGAACCTCACAGAGACCCTCCACCCGGCCCGTGGAGGTCCCCAGGGGTAAGGGCGCCTGGCCCAGCCCAGCAGGGCCCCCAACCCAAATAGGAGGAGGGGAGGGCGGCATGGGGGCCCCTCCTGTGGACTCCACCCAGCAGACCCCTTCCCGCAGGCCCTGCGGTTGCTGCCATCCTGGGCCTGGGCCTGGCGCTGGGGCTGCTGGGCCCCCTGGCCATGCTGCTGGCCCTGCTCCTGCTCCGGAGGGACCAGAGGCTGCCCCCCGATGCCCCCAAAGCCCCTGGTGAGTGCCTCGTGGCCCTGCCCCACTGCCCCCACGCGTGAGGCCCACCCACCAATCTCTCCTTTTCTCTCCCCAGGGGGAGGCAGTTTCCGGACCCCCATCCAAGAGGAGCAGGCTGACGCGCACTCCGCCCTGGCCAAGATCTGACCTGGGCCCACCAAGGTGGACGCTGGGCCCCGCCAGGCTGGAGCCCGGAGGTCTGCTGGGCGAGCAGGGCAGGCGCTGGCCGCCCGCCCCGCCACGCTCCTGGGCCACTCTGCGCCGTTCTAGGTGCTGCTGGCTGCCTCTGGCTCTCTGCTTACGTATGCCATGCATACCTCCTGCCTCGCCGGGCCACAATAAAACCTTGGCAGACGGGAGTCTCCAACTGGCACTGTGGGCTGCGCACCTGTAGCAGGGAGGCCTGGGCCGTGCCCACCTCTGGCTGGAGAAGGGTCTTGGGCCAGGGTGGAGGTAGCAGGTAGTGGGGTCAAGTGGGACCCTGGAGGTTGGTCCCTGAGTGCAAGTTCTAGATTGAGTGGGGAGCCGGGGGAGTGATTGGGAAGGCTCAGGTCCAGGGCCGCCTGGCGTGGGGGTTGCTGGCCAGCCGCTGACAAGGGTCGCCCTGAGCCCAGGGTCACCCAAGGAGCTTGGGAGCGGCTGACCCCTGGGCCTCTGTGTCCTTGAAGGAAGAGTGTAGAGACCGCCCCTCTTCCCCTCCACACCTGCACCCACCCCCTGCTGCAGCTGGAGGTGGTCCCAGGGCCCCTGAACACCCAGAGGAGTCCATGCAAGGGCCCCTACGTCCCTGCCATGGGTGTCCAGGGGGACAATCACCTTGGAAACCACGGTTTCTGCTTGAGCCAAACTTCTGTCCACCCTGAGGCCCGGCTATGCCACTCCTGTGCACTTACCCACCACCAAGAGGCCTGGGATCTGCACGAGAATGTCCACAGCGACCTCACGTAACGTGGCCCCACAGTGGAGAAACCCAGGCGTCCGCCAGCAGCGTGGATGCATGAGTGCTGGCGTGTTCAGATGAGCTCCCAGCTCCCCGGCCCACACCACAGGTGTCCAAAGAAGGTCCCGAGGACCCGGAGCCATCCCTGGCCACATGGGAATCCTCCCAGCCGGTGTCTGGGAGTGGGGTGTCCTCTGAGCCGGTGTCTGGGAGTGGGGTGTCCTCCGAGCAGCACATGGGAGTGGGGTGTCCTCCGAGCAGCACATGGGAGTGGGGTGTCCTCTGAGCCGGTGTCTGGGAGTGGGGTGTCCTTCAAGCAGCACAGAGGCTGCTCCCCTGAGGCCACAGCTCGGGAACAAGGCAGGAGCAGCCCTGCAGGCCTCCCACACAGAAGACACCCCGGGTGTCCGAGCGACGTCTGTGTCCCTCGGGAGGTGGAGGTGCCTGTTTGCCTCCGTTGTGCGGAATGGCGGTCAGGGGCAGGAGTGAGTGAAATCCTCCCAAGGGCTAAGCGGTCTCACTCCACATTTTTTTTTGCCAGAGTCTCACTCTGTCTCCAGGCTGGAGTGCAGTGGCGCAATCTCGGCTCACTGCAAGCTCCGCCTCCCGAGTTCACGCCATTCTCCTGCCTCAGCCTTCTGAGTAGCTGGGACTACAGGCGCCGCCACCACGCCGGCTGATGTTTGTATTTTATTAGAGACAGGGTTTCACCATGTTGGCTAAGCTGGTCTTGAACTCCTGACCTCAGGTGATACACCTGCCTCAGCCCCCTAGAGTGCTGGGATTCCAGGTGTGAGCCACCACGCCCGGCCCTCACTGCACTCACGAATGAGAAACACGGCCGAGCCCGGGCACGGTGGCTCAGGCCTAGAATCCCAGCACTTTGGGAGGCTGACGCAAGAGGCTCAAGAGTCTGAGACCTGCCTGGGTAACATGGCAAGACCCTTTCTCTATGAAAAACAGAAGAAATCAGCCAGGTGGACCATGCCTGTGGTCCCGGCTACTTGGGAGGCCAAGCTGGGAGGATCACTTGAGCCCAAGAGGTCGAGGCTGTAGTGAGATGTGACTGAACAAATAATAAAATGAAATTTAAAAAATTAATTAAGAAGAAACACATGAAGCCTCATGGAAGGTTTTGCTGAGGGCCTGGCACAGCCTGGACGCTCCGGCCGCCGTGGCTGGTGTGGTCCAGCCCTGCAGCTGCACCTACTGCTGCACACAGCGTCCCCGGGCCAGCCTCTGCGTCCTCCATCAGCACGCACTGCCCACGGCTGTCCAGGCCCCTGTGCCTGGCGGACGGCTCCCCTCTCCGCCGATGTTGTGGAAGTGGGGAACCGCCTCGGGGGCGCACAATGGGAGCGCCACGCACCACTCACAGCAGCCCAAGGTGCCGGGACCACAGCGGGCTGTAAGGAAGACGCCCCTCTCTGGCCTTGGGCTGCCCCAGACCCCTCCTGCGTCTGCGGCTGGTTTTCTCCCCGGTTTCTCTCTCTCCTCAAACCTGCGTCTTCCACCCACTCTCTGCCAACCACAAGCCTCCGCCTGCTGCACAGGGAAGTCAGAGGTCATCCTGTCCCCCACCCAGCACCTTCACCGAGTTCCCCGGGTTCCTGCACAGGGTTCAACCTGCAGGCCCTGCACAGGGTTGGGGCCGTGCCTCTGAGAGCCCCCAGGCCCCCGCCCCGTGGGGCAGGCGAGGCCAGGCCTGCAGGCAGGATGGCGGGTGGGTGGGGGAAGGGGGCCGGTGGCCAGGACTGGAGCGGCCGGCCAGATCCCATGGGGCTGGCAGGTCGGAGGCTGTGGGAAAAGGGCCTCTTCCCCAAACCTGGCACCCACACCCATCGCTTCCTGTTTCCTCTCCTCTGGGCACAGCACCCCCCAGGCCCTGTGGGACTTATTCCCCAGCCAGGACCCCCTGCTGCACCCCCAGATGGACAAGAGGCCACCTGCTCTTGGTCTCTGTGCTCACCCCCCGACCCCCTCACCTGACACCATCTCTGTTGGCAACTCCTGCGCCATCTGTGCCCCAGGCTCTGCCTGAGCTCTGGCCCGGTGCCCATCTGCACCCCCCCCGGGGCCCCACAGTTGCCCTTCTGGATGCACGCAAGGGCTGCCCCTCGCCCGGCAGCCGCCCTCGCCCGGCCACCCTGTGGGCTGCTCTCCTGCGTGAATGCCCCGTCGTTTGTGTCACTGGCGAGGTGCTCACAAAATACCAGAAAATAAGATGAACAAAATCACCTCCAGCCTCGCAGCCCAAGGACAGAAGTCATGGGGAGCCAGTGAGGGGCCTTCCGCAGCGAGAGGGACGGGAGGTGGACGTCACACCCCCGGCAGCCCCTCCGGGGACTCTGTGTGGGGAGCTGCTCGGGCTGCGCCACGGGGCGGGGGGTCCTCTGCCCGCTGGCCGCCTCCCACTTGGCCCATAAACTGCTTACCCTCCTAACTCTGTCCCTGCCTCTGGAAGCAGGACTCGCACCGTGTGGTTGATGAACATTTATTTAATTTTTTGGGACTGATGAGCGTTATTTACAGGAGACGCATTGTGTCTTCTCGGGCTGCCATCTACCGGCACTCGCCAGGATTGGGGGTGAGCCCAAGCTGGTGCAGAACTCCCGGGGTTTTGAAATGGGCAGGGGCGCAGCCCAGCCTGCCCGGGGTCTCCTCCCTGAGCACCTTTGCCTGGCGTCCGGGTCTGACGGCACCTCTTTCTATCCAGGGGCCCAGAGCCCCTCCCAGGCTAGGGGCGGAATGAAGATCTCCAGGCCCCTCAAAGGCCCCCAGGCCCAGATGGCCCCACCCCCTCCATCTGAGTGTCCGGGCAGCCTGGAGCCGCGGAGACCCCTTCCTTTTCTGCAATGTCTGAAGACGGCCTCTCCAAGGCAGGCTCCTCCATCTTGGATCTGAGAACTCCGGGGTGTCACAAACAGCTAATTCCCGTCATTTACCCTGGGAAAGGAGGAACCGCCTTATGGGGTGAGGTGGTGGCTGCAGGTCTCAAAGAGGTGTCTAACCACATCCAGCTGTGGGCACAGCGACGCTCCAGTTCCCGAGCCCCCGCCTCCAGCATTCCTGGGGTCTCCACTGTGCTGCACGGCACCGAAGCAGGGCTGGGCAATCCAGGGAGGCTTCCTGGTGGAGGCAGGGTCCCAGAACCCTGCAGTGCCCACAGGGGAAACTGAGGCTCAGAGAGACATAGGACGGCCTCCCAAGAGCTCTGCGAGGGGCTCCCCCTCAACGCCCTGCAGGACCCGGATCTGTCTGGTGCAATGGATGAAGATGGCTCCAGAGAGATCTGAATGGGAACCTGCCTGAGACACGGCAGACCCGGCAGGTCGCTCTGCCCTGGGCCTTGGGTACCCTTGGGGGCGGCTGACACTGACCCGAGGAGGCACCACGCACCCTCTCGTCTCCCCACCAGCTCCTCCTGGTGCCCCCTCCCAAGCCCTGGGGAGCTTCCTGGGTTGGCAGCTGAGGGGGTCCTGGGGAGCTGTAAGCAAGGGGGAGGGAGGGAGCCCACAGGCCTGCAGCCCATGGTGAGTTTCACACCCAGAGCTGGCCAGGTGGGGCGCGCTAAGCTGAGGGGCCCCGTCCCCATTCTGTGGGGTTCCCCAGCGCTGGGCTCCATGGCTGAGGCTCTCTGGGGGTGGCCAGGGTTTGCAGAGACCTCTCGGGGTCTCACAGACACCACCCAGAGGCAGTGGGATGCAGAGGGTGTGGCTGAGTCCCACTCTCCCGGTAGCCCCCACAGACAAGCTGTGGAACGCCGCCCCCGCTCCCCGCACTGGGGCCCGCGGTGGCCGCAGACTTTGCACAGAAAACCTTTTTGATCCCCGCCAGCCCGGTTTCCCCGCCCCTGCCGGCGACTTGCTGCGATCGGGCTGTGTCTGCAGCGTCCACACCCCCTCCTCACACGCATCTCGCCGGGCGGAACTCTCGGGTCAGGAACAGTCCCAGTCACCTCCGGGCAGGGCGGTGAGGACGAGGACGGGGACGGGGACGGGGACGGGGCGAGTCCAACTTGCCGTGGCCTCCTGAAACCCAAGCGTGGCACGGCACGGGGCGATGTGTGCGTGCGGGACCCTGTGCTGCCTGGCGCTGCTGTGTGCAGCCAGCCTGGGTCAGCGCCCCACCGGGGGTCCCGGGTGCGGCCCTGGGCGCCTCCTGCTTGGGACGGGAAAGGACGCACGCTGCTGCCGCGTTCACCCGACGCGCTGCTGCCGCGATTACCAGGGTAAGTAAACCGTGTTTACTTAACACGGACCGGCCAAGGCGCGGTGCGGGAGCCGGGATGGGCGGGCGCCCCCTTCCCGTGCTCAGACCGGCGCCGCTGAGGTCTAAGGAGGGTGGGCACAGGGCCGCCAGCGGCCAGAGCCTTTCGGAGGGAGGCAGGATCCCAGAGAGAGGTGGAGGCGTGCCAGCTCCAGCCAGTGGTCCCCGCGGCGAGGAGCAGGGGCGAGCCGGGTGGGAGCACCCTCAAGGGGGGTCTGGGGTCTCAAGGTGGAGGAGGGCTGTTCCAGGTCCTGCTGGGTGGGTCCTGAACCCTCGGCCATCGCCCAGCTCCCCCTGCACCGCCGTCTGGCCTGCTGCCTGCCTCTGACCTGCACCTGGGGGTAAGGGTTCAGCTGACACGGCCGGCCTGGAGAGGAATCTGGCAGGAAGTCACCTCAGAGTTTCTTCCTCCAGGGTTGGAAAGGGAGGCTCTGTCCGGAGGCCCAGTGTGGCCGGTGGGGACAGCGGCGCCTGGAGACCAGGCAGGCAGCCTCTGAGGTGTCCACGGGCCTCCAGGGGGCTTTGCACTGTTGGGGGCCATCCCTGGGTCCCGCAGGGGCAGCCCCTGGTGGCATGTGCAGTCAGCGCCTGGGCAGAGGCAGCTGTGGGGCACAAAGGCAGAGCAGCCCCAGTCCACACGGTCCCAGGAGAGAGAGACACCTGGACAAACCCAGCGTCCGGACTCCCGGCCAGGAGCCCTCGGCTCCCTGGAGCCGACTGTGGGTGGGGAACGGACAACCCCGCTCCCCTGGAGGGCCGAGGAGGGGCCTCAGCCCAGCTGCTGGGGGCCTGGCTTGTCTCCTGCCCAGGCGAGGAGTGCTGCTCCGAGTGGGACTGCGTGTGTGTCCAGCCTGAATTCCACTGCGGAAACCCTTGCTGCACGACCTGCCAGCACCACCCTTGCCCCTCAGGCCAGGGGGTGCAGCCCCAGGGTAAGTCCTGGAGGTGCCTGTGAGCGTCCACACAGGCCAGGGGGTCCACTAGGGCCCGAGGCAGAGCTCGTGGGCGCAGGTGTCCGGCATGTGTGGTGTGTGGGGTCCTGGGTCCTGTGAGGCCGGGCAGCCCAGGCCATGCTCGGGCACCACGGGCCACGCAACTCCAGGAGTGTCCCGTCCCCCCTTTCTCGGCCTGGGCTTTTCCATCCAGCACGAGGACTGAGAGACCCCTGTGGGGGGGGGGAGCTGTCTGGCTCTCAAGCCTGGGACACCCATCCTGTCTGTCCTCAGCGAATACCGAGCGAGCCTGCCCTGTGCCCCCCGAGTCCTGTCTGGGCCCCGAGCCTGCCCTGTGCCCCCCTAGTCCTGTCTGGGCCCTGGGGCTACACCTCCTCCTGGAACAAGCAGCTCAGGTCCTCTTGACCGCTTGTTTACCTGACGGGAGGGGCCAGGCTGGGCACATGGGGGCTGTGAGAAGGTAGAACTGGGGAGGTTGTGTGAGGTTAGACAGGGCAGGGTCTGGGGTCAGCTGGGACCCAGCCTCACTCTTTCTGGGACCCTCTGTTCTACTGAGTCCTGCCTGGCCTCTGCCCGCCCTCAGCCCCCAATGGGCAGGCCCAGTGCACTCTGCGCTCCTCCCCCAGGTGCCCTCCCCAGGTCCCACCCCAGATGCCCCATCTGGGATGGGCAGACGCGGGCACTGACATCCAGGGCCCCAGTCCTGGGCCATCAAGGACTCTGTTGAATGGATGATGTGGGGGGGCATTCGACTCAGCAGCCAGACCCCAGATGGACCCCTGCTCTGGCCTGACTCCATCCTCATCCATCCCAGCAACTCCAGCAGCTTCCCTCCCTCCTTCCCTCCCCAATCCCCCGACCCCGCACCAGGGAAATTCAGTTTTGGCTTCAGGTGTGTCGACTGTGCCTTGGGGACCTTCTCCAGGGGCCACGACGGCCACTGCAAACCTTGGACAGAGTGAGTCCTGGGTAGGCCCTGCCGGCGGCTGGGTGGTCCAGGCTCGCTCTAAGGAAGGGTCCTCTCCTGTCCCTTGCACTGTGGTGAGCCCCAGACAGCGCCGAGGACAGCAGCCGGGGGCTGACTGGGGGCTGTGTCCGTGTATTCCAGCTGCACCCAGTTTGGGTTTCTCACCGTGTTCCCTGGAAACAAGACCCACAACGCCGTGTGCGTCCCAGGGTCCCCGCCGGCAGAGCCGCCTGCGTGGCTGACCATCGTCCTCCTGGCCGTGGCCGCCTGCGTCCTCCTCCTGACCTCGGCCCAGCTTGGACTGCACATCTGGCAGCTGAGGAGTCAGCCCACGGGGCCCCGAGGTCAGTCACAGCCTGGTGGGGGGAGGTGGGGGCCTGGCTGCCCGCTGACCGTGGCCCCTCTGCAGAGACCCAGCTACTGCTGGAGGTGCCACCGTCGACCGAAGACGCCAGCAGCTGCCAGTTCCCTGAGGAGGAGCGGGGCGAGCGGCTGGCAGAGGAGAAAGGGCGGCTGGGAGACCTGTGGGTGTGAGCCTGGCCATCCTCCTGGGCCACCGACTGCAGCCAGCCCCTCCCTAGGAGCTCCCCGGGCTCCGAATTCTGCTCTGGGCCGGGCCCGGCTCCCCTGGCAGCAGAAGTGGGTGCAGGAAGGTGGCAGTGAGCAGCGCCCTGGACCATGCAGGTCGGCGGCCACAGCTGGGCCCTGCAGGAGTGAGAGAGAGACACAGCCATGGTCCCCTTCCTCCCTTACGGCACTGCTGGGGTGGGGTCTTAGGACGGGAGGCTGTGCCCGCGGGTGTGCAGTGCCCAGGACGGGACCCGGCTGCTTGGGGCCTTCAATAAACACTTGTCCAGTGACCTGAGTGGACGCATGCTGGGTGCTGGGGGCGGACGGGGCGCCGGGGCTGGGCTTTGGGGCACCGTGCCCATGCCTGGCTGTGGTCCCCTCCACAGGGGGCAAAGGGGAGGGCAGCCAGGGCCCATTCCGGGAACTCCTGGCCGGGTGGGGGTGGGGCCCGAGGAGGGGCCATTCCAGTCCTAGGCCCAGTGATCCTCAGGGATACAGGCTCAGCGGCTTCCCCAGTCAGGGGGCTCTTCTCTGGCGCCCCTGGATCTCTGGTTTCTGGCCACACAGCCTGCCGGCCCCTGGGTGCCCAGAGCCCAAGAATCACATCCAGCACTTTCCAGTGGTGGGGGCCCCGTCTCCAGGCCAGCCCTCTCTCCTCACCACCCCACCCTTGGCCTGCCCAGCCTCCTGCTCCAGGTGAGATCTGATACTAGCTGGCTCTGCTACCGGGGAGTGGCGGGCAGGCCGGTGCAGGCCCCTCAGCAGCATCCAGGAGGCACCGCACACCTGGCCCCCAGCTCAACTCCCAGTGGGCGGCGGGCCCAGCTCACAATAGCTGGATGGGGCAGAGGCGGCATCAGCACCCACCCCACATGGGACCCAGAGTGTGGAGAGCCCAAGGGGGGCACAGGGACACCGGGGAAGGTGCCCAGCCCTGGAAGCAGGACCTGGCCTTTCGGCGCTGTAGCGTACTGGGCTCGGGGCTGGGTACTGGGCTCGGGGCTGGGTACTGGGCTCGGGGCTGGGTACTGGGCTCGGGGCTGGGTACTGGGCTCGGGGCTGGGTACTGGGCTCGGGGCTGGGTACTGGGCACTGGGCTCGGTGCGCTCCTCCCGTGCGAGCCCCGGGGCGGCTGAGCGGTCGGCCCTGCCCCGCGCACTCCTGCCTGCAGCCCGGGTTCCCCCCGCCCGGCCCCGGCTCCCCTCACGCGTCCCCCACACCGGGGCTGTCCCGCACCTTCCCCAGAAAACACCGGCGGCCCGCGCAGTGCGGGTCCCGCGGGGCTGACTCAGCGCGGAAACTCCTCGTGGGAGGCTTCGCGTGGGCCTCGGCGCGGAAACGTCAGCGCGGGGGCGGCGGGGCTGACGCACAGCGGCGGGCGGGGGATTCCGCGGGCTCGGGGCGGGCTCGGGGCGGGCTCGGGGCGGGCTCGGGGCGGGCTCGGGGCGGGCTCGGGGCGGGCTCGGGGCGGGGTCTCCGGGGTCTCCGGCTCCTCCCGGGCCCGCCCACGAGCTTCACCTGGAGCGCGAACCTCCGGGCCTGGGGGGCCCCCAGCGCGCGTCGCGGAGCCCGGGGAAGGCGGGGGGGACTCGCGCGTGGGGGCGGGTCGCCTCCGGGGGTCTCGGGGGGAGGCCGAGGAGGGGGTCCCGGGGCGCGGAGGGCCGGGCGGCGCCGGGTGCGGAGAAGGGGCCGGGTGCGCCGCGGAGCGTCCCCCCCCAGCAGCCCCCTCCCACTCGGGGCGCGGTGATCTCGGCTCCCCGGGGAGGGGAGGGCCCCTGCTCCACCTGGAAGCCCGACCCACTGGCACAGCGCGGCCTCCCTCCGCCCGGAAAACCGCAGCCGCCCCGGCCTCCCGCTGGCGTCGGACTTTTGAGAAAAGGGCCTGAGGCCACCTCTGTTCCCAGAAGCGCTTCCGGCCGCCGCGGAGCCTCCCCCGCAGCCAGCCCCCTCCCCACCCTCCACTGAGAGCGGGACTCGGCCGAACCCCGCAGCTGACAGGGACACCTGTGGCGGGAGCCCCTTCCCACCCGGACAGAGCTGGACACAGCCTTTCCCAGCCCCAGGACAGGTGGGGGGTCCTTGAGGGACAGGTGGCCCCCGGCTGCCCCAGCTGCCGGGGTCTGTGGTCTGACCAGGACCTGGGTCGTCACCGCTGTCCCCTCCGATGCTGGGGAAGCTCTGAGGACAGCACAGGAGAGGACTCGCTCCTCTTGGCCAGTGACCCTCATGGGAGGCGCCTGGCGTGGGGGAGGAAGCAGACCCCGCCTCCCACACATCTCATCTTCCCGGAAACTCGAGGAATTGGGGGTCTTTCCGGAGTTGGTAATTCGGTTGTCCTGGTCCCAGCCTTAAAGACACACCCAGGGGAGAGGGGCTGGAGGGGGCGGGGGCACAGGGGCCCATGGACACACAGGCCTCAAGTCCTCCAGGGTCCGAGGTCTCTTCAGCTGAAACACACGCAGGCCCACTGGCCCTCAGCTGACCCCAGGCTCTGGCTGCTGGTGAGGGTCTGTGCTGGCCAGGCCCCACGATGGAGGCTGTGGGGATGGAGGGTGTGTGGCTGTGCCTGGGGGCACTGAATGGGGGCAGCTGACTCCCCCATGCCTTCCCCTTGAGTCCCCTACCTGGCAGCAGGACCCAGGACTCACCCGTGGAAGAGAGAGGGGGAGGGGGGATGTGGGGGGCGTCAGCTGTCAGGAGCCTCTACCTTGGATCCCAGGCTCCAGCTTGGCGTCGTCTCCGGGAAGCGCCCCAGCCCTGCCTGAACTCCTCATGTCCGGGAGGGGTTCTGAGGCCTTTCCTGTGGCCCCTGGCTGGTCACTTCACTTGAGTATTGGGGAGCACCTTGTACTGCCAGATACTCAGGCACCCACAGTCCCCCCTCCCTGGGGGTCCATGCCGTTGTGGCTTCGAAGATGAGCACTTATGGACTGGGTGGTGGGGATGTGGCCGTTGCTCCTGGGTTCTCTGGAAACCTTGTTTATTCATTGACTTTCGGGCTCTTTGGGGCATCAAGGACTCCTGAGCAGCATCTGGATCCTCAGCTTAGGCCTTTGGGGGACCTTGGGTTGCGGGGGGTGGGGCTCGGTCAGGACAGGGCAGGCCACTGCCAACGTGCACCCTCCTCATGGGTTCTGGCGGTGACACATCCAATCAGGGCCCAGGGATGACAAAGGCTCCGTTGTCCCCTCGGGCTCAGGTGACCTCTGCTGACATCTTGGGGCCCCTGAGCCTGGGGGTGTAACCCCACCCACCACAGGGAGGGGAGCTGGACAGTTCCAGTGTCACCAGGGGACGTGGTCCTGACCTGGGATCGTGGCACGACACAGCACCAGGCATGAGGGGTGGATCCGGGGGCAGAGGCCGGGGGCACAGAGGCCCCAGGGACATCTGGGTGGCAAGAGCAGAGGGCAGCGTCGGGAGGACCCCGAAGTGATGTGGCCGTGTAGTGGCCTTGGAAGCCGCCAGGCAATGTGGCCCTGACCCCTAAGAGCAGGTGTGGACTTACCAAGTCCTGGGTGCTTGACCAGCCATGGAAGCTTCACCCCTCCCGGGCCCCTCCTGCTTCACCCCTCCCCAGCCTCGGTGGGCTGCAGAGCAGGCTGCTGCTGCCCTTGGTCCCCTAGAGGGTCCAGCAGACCTGCTGGGAGGAGACTGGGGGCCCCATCACAATGCCAGGTGTGTGCCCAGCCTCTCACCTGGGAACCCCCGCTCCAGGCCCCAGCGGCAGGACCATGTTGGTGGGGGCTGCCCCTGGCTTGGGGTGGCTCCTCACTGGCTCTGAGACCTGGGGCCTCTTTGGCCTCTGTGGGCCCCAGTTCCCTCTGTCCCGCCTTCTCCTCTCCCTGGCACCCTGGCTGTGCCCCACCTGCTGTGCTGGCAGCAGGAGGAGGAACCGGCGACTTGGCCGTGACCCTGTGGAGTTGGGGGCAGGCCATGCAGGGGGTGGGCCTGGGGGAGGGACCCCCAATCCTCAGGTCTCGACTTGGGGGGCACAGGGGACTTGAGCCAGCCATTGGGAGAGGCCTGTATACTTTAGCTTTCTGGGTGGGAGGTGGCTGAGGGGGTGGGTAGGGTGGACGCCTCAGAGGCCCTGGGCTGCCAGAGCTCTCCTCGCAAACCCCCAAGCCCACAGGGAATAGAACCATCGGCGGCCACACAGGGCTGACTGGGGCCTGGCCAGTGTGGGCTCAGCAAGTCTTCTGTGGGACCCTCCTGTCGGGGCCAGCTGCCCTGTGCCCCTCACCGCTGGCTAAGTCCTGGGGCCACTGTAGGAAGGTTGGGGGCGCGTGGAGGTGGAGCGCCAGGCCTGGGACTTGAAGGCCCAGGAAGGTTCTGTGCCGGGCGGGCTAGGGCGAGCCCTGTGGGTGCCCACGGCAGCCATCCTGGGCTCAAGGGGGGTCCTCCTTTGGAGCTTCAGCAGGGTTCAGAGGGGCCCATGGGGTCCAGACCCTTCCTGGGGACACAAGGCAATGGCGGATCGCAGGCCAGGCCATGGGGGCCGTGGGGTCACAGGGCTGCAGGAGGGTCCTGGTGCCGAGGGGCTCAGGGTGATGGGCGGGAGCCCAGGATGGGGCAGCCCGGAAGGGAGCATAGGCCAGCTGTGGGGACCCCCCTCCCTCAGGACAGCCCCCCAGGACTGGGCCCAGCCATGGAGTGGGGGCTACTGGGGCCTGGGGGCAGGGCCTGGGGGCTGGGGAAGTCCCAGGGGAGCATCTTTCAGGCCAGTGCTGGCGTGGTGGGGGGCGACCCCAGTGGGCATGGGCTCGGGGCGCTGAGGTGGCAGGACCGCTGCAGAGACCGTGTTTGTAACAAAGTACCTTTATAGGTCCCTGAAGGCGGGCAGTGTGGCTGGGGCGTGGGGTGTGGGGCGTGGGTGGCCGCCCCAGGGCCTCGCGTTCTCGGGCTCCTTGTGTTCCTCCTTGGCTGTCCCCGGGGAAGGCTCTTGCTCCGGGTGCCTGTCACCTGTGCCCGACTGCTCCTTGCCCGGGGCCTGGGGCTGCCCATCGTGGGTGCTATCTGGGTCAGGACTGGGGCCGGGCAACTGGGGACGCTGCCGTGCCAAGGGAGGTGGCACAGGCCTGCGGGTGCCCGGCTGGTCTGGGGCATGCGGCGTGGGTGGCCCGGAGGACTTGGCCTGGCGGGTGGGCGGAGGCAGCCGTCGGCGGAGGCTGCAGGAGCCCCCCAGGCGCGGCCACACGTCGGCCTCTCCGTTGTGCAGGAGCACGAAGCGACGCTGGGACAGCAGAGGCAGCATCTTCTGGCCGCGCAGGCTCTTCTGGAAGGTCTCCAGTGCCAGGTCTGGTGCAGGTGGGGGGGAGAGGGTAAATGGGGGGCAGAGGCTGGGACTGGGAGGAGCAGGAGGGGCGGGGAGGGTGTGGGGGGCGGGGAGGGTGTGAGGGGCGGGGAGGGTGTGAGGGGCGGGGAGGGTGTGAGGGGCGGGGAGGGTGTGAGGGGCGGGGAAGGTGTGAGGGGCGGGAGGGTGTGGGGGGCGGGGAGGGTGTGAGGGGCGGGGAGGGTGTGAGGGGCGGGGAGGGTGTGGGAGGCGGGGAGGGTGTGAGGGGCGGGGAGGGTGTGAGGGGCGGGAGGGTGTGGGGGGCGGGGAGGGTGTGAGGGGCGGGGAGGGTGTGAAGGGTGGGGAGGGTGTGAGGGGTGGGGAAGGTGGGGGCAGGGGCGGCGCTGCCACACAGAAGGTGGAATAGCCCCATCTGTGGGGGTCCGAACTTCGGAAGAGGGCGGGTGGGCATTCAAGACTGGGCAGGCTGTGGGGGTGTGGGGTGGGGGCTTGGAGGGCTCACCCAGGGTCTCGATGACCACACCTGGGATGACCTCCTTCAGGACCTCGCAGTTGGTGTGCAGGGCTGGGTTGGAATTCATCTCCAGCAGCCATACCTGCACCAGACGCCAGTCAGACCCTCCCCACCCCGAGGCCACTGGGCCAGCAGGGCAGAGGCCCTGGTCCTCGTTCAGCCAGGTGGCTCTGGGAGATTGCTTCCTTTCTATAGCGTTGCTCCCCTGTTTGTCCACTGAAACTCTGAGGGTCTGAAGCTCTGGCCTGAGGGGCTGCCCTGAGGAGGGGGTGCAGGTCCGTCCCAGCTGCATAGGAGGTGAGCCTCGTGGATACATCCATCCCCAGGGCTGACTGCAGGCAGGGTGGGGGCTGACTGCAGAGTCTGCCTGGGGCCTGCCAGTGTGGTTAGGGTGTGTGCAGATGGCCCCTGCCTCCTTGCATCTGCCTCCCGTGCCCCCGCCACCCAGGACAGCACCTTGAAGTTGTCATCAATCAGGAAGTCACAGCCGATGAGGTCAAAGTAACCCAGCTTGCACTCCAGCTTGGACTTGGCGGCCAGAAAGCAGTGGGCCATGATCTGCTGCATCCGCTTCTGCAGGGAGACAGGGAGGCATCCTGGCTGTGGCCTCTAGGCCCTGATCACACCCCAGGTCTGAAGAGCCACAGCCACATCCCTCACCGGCACTCCCATCTGAACCCACACCTGTACAACCACACCTGCCCACACGTTCGTGCACTCAGCATCACAGGCTCACAGCCAGAAACTCAGTCAACAAAATCCTGGAGCTCCTGCCCTGTGCCAGGCCCTGGAGATACACGAGTGAGCAAAACTCACAAGAAATCTCTGCCCTGGAGCAGTTCTTTCATAGCAGAAGAGACGGATAGCAAATGGGATGCATAAAATCTCGAATCACCGTAAGAACGGTGAATTTTGTCGTTTTTTAATGTGCTCTGGTTTTATCCTCTGCTCCCCAGCTCAGCTGTAGCCTCAAAAAACAACGGCGTGCATCCCCAGAACTGGAGATAGAAAAATAGACCTCATTTATGAAAAAAATTGTAATTATTTGTTTTCTTATGTCTGGTAGTTCTTTGGAAGATCCCACTTGAAAGGACTAACAGAAAGTATGAGGGCCGGGTGTGTGGCTCACACCTGTAGTCCCAGCATTTTGGGAGGCCGAGGCAGGAGGATCACTTGAGCTCTGGAGTTTGAGACCAGCCTAGCCAACATGGTGAAACCCCATCTCTACTAAAAATACAAAAATTGGCCGGGCACATAGCTCACACCTGTAGTCCCAGCACTTTGGGAGGCCGAGGCGGGAAGATCACTTGAGCTCAGGAGTCTGAGATCAGCCTGGGCAATAAAGCGAGACCTTAGCTCTACAAAAAAATTAACAAAATTAGCTAAGCATGGTGGTGTGTGCCTGTAGTCCCACCTGCTTGGGAGGCTGAGGTGGGAGGACTGCTTGAGCCCAAGAGGCAGAGGCTGTGGTGAGCTGAGATTGTGCCACTGCACTCTAGCCTGGGCGACACAGTGAGACTGTCTAAAAAAAAGAAATATGAGGATGATGTCTCATCAAATAATAGAGAATATCGGTGAAGAGACAAAAATTACAAAAGAGAATCAAATAGAAATTCTGAAGTTGAAAAGTAGAACAAATAAAAAATTCACTAGGGCTTAACAGCAGATTTGAGTTGTTTGCAGATAGGCCAATTGAGATTATTTCGTCTGAGGAACAGAAAGAAGAAAGAGGCCGGGCGCAGTGGCTTCACGCCTATAATCCCAGCACTTTGGGAGGCCAAGGCAGGTGGATCGCTTGAAGTCAGGAGTTTGAGACCAGCCTGGCCAACATAGTGAAACCTCATCTCTACTAAAAATACAAAAATTAACCAGCTGTGGTGGTGCGTGCCTGTAGTCCCAGCTACTTGGGAGGCTGGTAGGCCAGACGATTGCTGGCGCCCAGGAGGAGGAGGCTGCAGTGAGCTGAGATCGCACCACTGCACTCCATCTTGGGTGACAGAGACCCTGTCTCAAAACAAAAGAAGAAAGAAAGAGAGAGAGAAGAAAAACAAAGTCTCAGAGACTTGTGGGTGGGACACCATCAAATGGACTAACATATGCATAATGAGAGTCTCAGAAGGAGAGAAGAGAAAGGAGCAGAAACAATATTTGAAAAAATAACGGCTGAAAACCTCCCAATTTAATGAAAAACAATCAACACATTCAAGAAGCTAAATGAACTCAAAGTAGGATAAACTCAGAGATCCACCACCTCATCAGCAAACTTCCAAAAGACAGAGAACGTCGAAATCAGCAGGAGAGAAGCAGCTTGTCATGGATGAGGCATCCACAGAAAGATGACCAGTTTCTCATCAGAGGTCGTGAGGTGGGCAGGCGGTGGGATGACATATTCAAATTACCGAAAGGAAAAATACTGTTGACCAAAAATTCTACATCTAGCAAAAGCTGCTTCAAAAATGAAGGGGAATTTAAGACATTCCCGGATAAACAAAAGCAGAGGCCGACCTGCCCTACAGTCCTTCGGACTGAAACGAAAGGACACTAGACAGTAACTTGAATTCATGGCTGGAAATAAAGAGCCCCGGTAAAGGTCGTTGTGTAATTAAATAAGAGACAGAATAAATGTATTTTTGTATGTGATTGTCTTCTCCTAAAAGACAACTGTATACAACAATTATTATGAATCCATGTTGACGGACACAAACACACCCCGCTGTAATTTCTGGCAACAGCGTAAGGGAGGGGCGGGGCTGTGTAGAAGCAGTGTTTTTGTATACTTTTGAAATTAACTTGGTGTTAATAACAACTGAATTGTTTATTTTAAAACACTTTTTATTTTAGAAACAGGGTCTTGCGGCCGGGCGCGGTGGCTCAAGCCTGTAATCCCAGCACTTTGGGAGGCCGAGACGGGCGGATCACGAGGTCAGGAGATCGAGACCATCCTGGCTAACATGGTGAAACCCCGTCTCTACTAAAAAATACAAAAAACTAGCCAGGCGAGGTGGTGGGCGCCTGTAGTCCCAGCTACTCGGGAGGCTGAGGCAGGAGAATGGTCTAAACCCGGGAGGCGGAGCTTGCAGTGAGCTGAGATCCGGCCACTGCACCCCAGCCTGGGCGACAGAGCAAGACTCTGTCTCAGAAAAAAAAAAAAAAAAAAAGAAACAGGGTCTTGCTGTGTCGCCTAGGCTGGGGTACAGTGGTTTGACTGTGGCTGCCTGCAGCCTTGACCTCCTGGGCTCAAGTGATCTTCCCATCTCAGCTCCCCGAGTAGCTAGGACTGCAGGTGCACACCACCATGCTGAGCCAGTTTTTTTTTTTTTTTTTTTTTTTTTTTTTGAGACGGAGTCTCGCTCTGTCGCCCAGGCTGGAGTGCAGTGGCGCAATCTCGGCTCACTGCAAGCTCCGCCTCCCGGGTTTACGCCATTCTCCTGCCTCAGCCTCCGAGTAGCTGGGACCACAGGCGCCCGCCACCACGCCCGGCTAGTTTTTTGTATTTTTAGTAGAGACGGGGTTTCACCGTGTTAGCCAGGATGGTCTCGATCTCCTGACCTCGTGATCCACCCGCCTCGGCCTCCCAAAGTGCTGGGATTACAGGCTTGGGCCACCGCGCCCGGCCGCCAATTTTGTTTTTTAGAGATGGGGTCTCACTATGTTGCCTAGGCTGCTTTCAGACTCCTGGCCTCATGTGATCTTCTTGCCTCAGCCTCCCAAAGCACTGAGATTACAGGCATAAGCCACCAGACTCACCCTAATTGTAGTAAATTTAAGATATGATATTAATGGCAATCCTCAGAATAACCACTAAAATAACTCAAAAACATATAGTAAAAGAAATGACAAGGTAATTAAAATGCTACACTAAGCCGGATGTGGTGGCTTATGCCTGTAATCCCAGCACTCTGGGGGGCTGAAGCGGGTGGATCACCTGAGGTCAGGAGTTTGAGAAAAGCCTGGGCAACATAGTGAAACTCTGTCTCTACTAAAAATACAGAAAATTAGCTGGGCGTGGTGGCAGGCGCCTGTAAATCCCAGCTACTAGGGAGGCTGAGGCAGGAGAATCGCTTGAATCCGGGAGGCGGAGGTTGCAGTGAGCTGAGATCACGCCATTGCACTCCAGCCTGGGCAACAAGAGTGAAACTCTGTTTCAAAAAAAAAAAAAAAAAAGTTACACCAGAAAATATCTCTCTAAAACAACAGGAGGCAGTAATGGAGAAACTGAGGAACAAAAAAGACGTAAGACATAGAAAACAAATAACAAAATAGCATATATAAATTCTACCTTATCAGTAATTATATTAAAGGTAAGTGAATTAAACTTTCCGATTAATAGACATTGACGGGGTGCATTAAAAAACATAATATACCATCTACAAAAGATACTTAAGTTTCAGAGACAAAAATAGGTGGAAAGTAAAGGGATGGAAAAAGATATACCATGCAAATGGTAACCAAAGTAGAACTGGAGTGGCTCTACTAATATCAAAGAAAATAGACTTTACAACAAAAATTATTACTACAGAGTAAAAGAAAAGTTTTATAATGATAAACCAAGAAGATCTAATAATCATAAACATACACGAACCCAACAACAGAACCTCAAAACATACAAAGCCAAAAACTGACAGATCTGGAGGGAGAAACAGACAACTGAATATCCCACTTTCAGTACAGAGACAGAAGACTAACAAGTGAATAGAAGACTTGAACAACGTGATAAACCAAACAGACCTAACAGACACCCACAGAACCCTCCCCCCAAAGGCAGGACACACATCCTTCCCCAGTGCACATGGATATTCTCCAGGAGAAACCATATGCTGGGCCACAAACAAGTTTCAAGTGGTTTTTAGATTTTTTTAATGATTTACTTAATGAATAGTAAGTTTGTTTGTTGTTTTTTTAAAGATGGGGTTTTGCTATGTTGCCCAGGTGGGACTCAAACTCCTGGGCTTAAGCAACGACCTGGGATCCCAGGTATGTGCCGCCACACCAGCTCCAACAATTCTTCAATACTTTTTAAAGGGTTGAAATAATGAAGTATGTTGTCTGACACAATGGAATGAAATTAGAAGTCAATAACCGAAGGAAAATTGGAAAAATCACAAATATGTGGAAATTAAATAACATGCCCTTAAGCAACTAATGGGTCAAAGAAAAGCTCACAAAGGAAACTTAAAAATACTTTGAGGTCCCATCCTGGCTAACATGGTGAAACCCCGTCTCTACTAAAAAAATACAAAAAACTAGCCGGGCGAGGTGGCGGGCGCCTGTAGTCCCAGCTACTGGGGAGGCTGAGGCAGGAGAATGGCGGGAAGCAGGGAGGTGGAGCTTGCAGTGAGCTGAGATCCGGCCACTGCACTCCAGCCTGGGCGGCAGAGCGAGACTCCGTCTCAAAAAAAAAAAAAATACTTTGAGGTTAAGTGTCGTGGCTCACGCCTATAATCCCAGCACTTTGGGAGGCCAAGGCAGGCAGATCACCTGAGGTCAGCAGTTCAAGACCAGCCTGGCCAACATGGTGAAACCCCATCTCTACTAATAATACAAAAAAAATTAGCCGGGCGTGGTGGCACGTGCCTGTAATCCCAGCTACTCGGGAGGCTGAGGCAGGAGAATCGCTTAAACCTGGGAGGCGAGGTTGCAGTGAGCTGAGATTGCACCATTACACTCCGGCCTGGGTGACAAGAATGAAACTCCATCTCAAATAAAATAAAATAAAATATAAAAATAAAAATACTTGGACACAACACACAAAATCTTATGGATGCATCAAAAGTGGTGGTCATGGGGAAATTCATAGCACTAAGCACCTACCTTAAGCAAGAAGAAAAAACTGAAATCATAACCTAAGTTTTGACCTTAAGAAATTAGAAAAAGAGGGTTTGAGATGAGCCTGGCCAGCAAGGTGAAACCCCGTCTCCACTAAAAACACAAAAAAATTAGCCGGGAGCGGTGGCGCGTGCCCATACTCCCAGCGACTCGGGAAGCGGAGGCAGGAGAATCGCTTGAACCTGGGAGGCAGAGGTTGCCATGAGCTGAAATCGTGCCACTGCACTCCAGCCTGGATGACAGAGCAAGACTCCATCTCAAAAAAAAAAAAAAAAAAAAAAAAAAAAAAAAAATTAGAAAAAGGAGAGCAAACGAAACCCCAAGCAAGCAGTAAGAAGGAAATAATAAAGACGTGACTGGAAATAAATGGAATAGAAAACAGTAGAGAAAAAATCAGTGAAACCAGGAGTTGGTTCATTGAAAAGATCAACAAAATTGATAAAGACTTAGACAGACTGACCAAAAAGGAAAAAAAAAAAGGAGAGAATAATCAAATTACTAAAATCAGGGGAAAAAGACTTTATATTGATTAAAAGGATGACAAGGGAATACTATGTACACTAAACAAATTAGATAACCTAGAAGAAATGGACAAATTCTTTTTTTTTTTTTTTTTTTTTTTTTGAGATGGAGTCTGGCTCAGTCGCCCAGGCTGGAATGCAGTGGCACAATCTCGGCTCACTACAAGCTCCGCCTCCCTGGTTCACGTGATTCTCCTGTCTCAGCCTCCTGAGTAGCTGGGACTACAGGCACCCGCCACTATGCCCACTAATTTTTTTAGTTTTTAGTAGAGACAGGGTTTCACAGTGTTAGCCAGGATGGTCTTGATCTCCTGACCTCATGATCCACCCACCTCAGCCTCCCAAAGCGTTGGGATTACAGGTGTGAGCCACCATGCCCAGTGAAATGGACAAATTCTTAAAAAAAAACAAACCAGACTACTGTAATCCCAGCACTTCGGGAGGCTGAGGCGGGCGGATCATGAGGTCAGGAGATCGAGACCATCCTGGCTAACACGGTGAAACCCCGTCTCTACTAAAAATACAAAAAAACTAGCCGGGCGAGGTGGCGGGCGCCTGTAGTCCCAGCTACTCGGGAGGCTGAGGCAGGAGAATGGCGGGAACCCGGGAGGCGGAGCTTGCAGTGAGCTGAGATCCGGCCACTGCACTCCAGCCTGGGCGACAGAGCGAGACTCCGTCTCAAAAAAAAAAAAAAAAAATGAAAGTTAATCAATGCAATACAACACATTAATGTAATGATGGGAGAATAAGACATGATCATCTCAGTGGATACAGAGAAAGCATTTGACAGATTTCAACATCCTTCTATAATATTAACAAAAACCACTTAACCAATTGGGAACAGAAGGCAACTTCCTCAGCCTGACGAGGGTATTTATGAGAAACCTCCTCAGATCAGGAACAAACAAGGATGACTGCTTTTGCTACTTCTTTTCAAAATTGTTCTGGAAGTAGCCGGCAATATGTAAGAAAAGAAATAAAATGCATATATATTTGAAAGGAGGAGGTAAAGCTGTTTCTATTCCCAGACGACATGATCCTTACATAAAAATCTTGAAGAACACACACACCCACGGAGCTAATAAGTGAATTCAGCAAAGTTGTAGGATACAAGATCAACACACAAAAATCTGTTTTATTTGGATACACTAGCAATGGATAATCTAAAAAGGACATTTAAAAAATAACTCTATTCAAGGCCGGGCACGGTGGCTCAAGCCTGTAATCCCAGCACTTTGGGAGGCCGAGACAGGTGGATCACGAGGTCAGGAGATCGAGACCATCCTGGCTAACACGGTGAAACCCCGTCTCTACTAAAAAAATACAAAAAACTAGCTGGGCAAGGTGGCGGGCGCCTGTAGTCCCAGCTACTCAGGAGGCTGAGGCAGGAGAATGGCGTGAACCCGGGAGGCGGAGCTTGCAGTGAGCTGAGATCTGGCCACTGCACTCCAGCCTGGGCGGCAGAGCGAGACTCCGTCTCAAAAAAAAAAAAAAAAAAAAAAAAAAACAACAACTCTATTCACAAGTGCCAAAATAATAAAATGCCTAGGAATGACATTTGCCCTCGGTGACAGACTTGTACGCTGAAAACTACAAAACATTGCTGAAAGAAAGGGAAGAAGACCTAGAAAAATGGAAAGGCCTCCTATGTTCATAGATCGGGAGACTAAATATTGTTAAGCTGTCATTACTACGTGACCTACAGATTCAACGCAATGCCTATTAAAATTTCGATGAGGCCGGGTGTGGTGGCTCACACCTGTAATCCTAGCACTTTGAGAGGCCAAAGTGGGCAGATCGCCTGAGGTCAGGAGTTTGAGACTAGCCTGGCCAACATGGTGAAACCCAGTCTCTGCTAAAAATACAAAAATTAGCCAAGCGTGGTGGTGGGTGCCTGTAATCCCGGCTACTAGGGAGGCTGAGGCAGGAGAATCTCTTGAACCTGGGAAGCGAGGTTGCAGTGAGCTGAGATTGGGCCACTGCACTCCAACCTGGGCGACGGAGCGAGACTCCGCCTCAAAACAACAACAACAAAATAAACCTTTACAACTGGACAATAAAGACCAGCCACAGCGTTTGAATAGACATTTCTCTAAAGCATATACACAGCTGGCCAGTGAACACATGAAGTTATTTGTCATCAGCAAAATGGAAATGAAGCCCACAATGAGGTATTCCTGCACCCAGACTGGACGGTGATTTTTTTTTTTTTTTTTTTTGAGACGGAGTCTCGCTCTGTCGCCCAGGCTGGAGTGCAGTGGCCGGATCTCAGCTCACTGCAAGCTCCACCTCCCGGGTTCCCGCCATTCTCCTGCCTCAGCCTCCCGAGTAGCTGGGACTATAGGCGCCGCCACCTCGCCCGGCTAGTTTTTTTTGTATTTTTTAGTAGAGACGGGGTTTCACCGTGTTAGCCAGGATGGTCTCGATCTCCTGACCTCGTGATCCGCCCGTCTCGGCCTCCCAAAGTGCTGGGATTACAGGCGTGAGCCACCGCGCCCGGCCCTGGACGGTGATTTTTTTTAAAAAGAAAGGAAAATAACAAGTGTTGGCAAGATCTGGAGAAACTGGAAAAGTGGTTCATGGTTAAGTTCAAGTGTGTTACCCTGTGACCCCACGACTCCATTCCTGGGTATTTTCCCAGGAGAACTGAAAATATATGTTCATACAAACAGCATTTCATAATAGATCAATAATAAAACTCAGCGTCCACCAACTGATGACAAAATATGGTCCATCCGTATGAAGGAATGTTGTATGAAAGGGATACATGGCTTGATGACAAAATATGGTCCACCCATATGAAGGAATGTTGTGTGAAAGGGATACATGGCTGGGCGCAGTGGCTCACACCTAGCACTTTGGGAGGCTGAGGCGGGCAGATTACGAGGTCAGGAGATTGAGACCAGCCTGGCCAGCATGGTGAAACCCCTTCTATACTAAAAATACAAAAATTAGCTGGGCATGGTAGCACACGCCTGTAATCCCAGCTTCTTGGGAGGCTGAGGCAGGAGAATCGCTTGGACCCGGGAGGTGGAGGTTGCAGTGAGCTGAGATTGTGCCACTGCACTCCAGCCTGGGCGACAGAGTGAGACTGTCTCAAAAAAAAAAAAAAAAAAAAAGAAAAGAAAAGGAAAGGAAAGAAAAGGATACGTGGACTGTGTGGATGAACCCTGAAAGCGCCACGCTAAGAGAAAGGAGACAGGAGAGAGAGAAGGTCCATCAGCGGCGGTTGGGGCTGGCCAGCAATGTAGCTGTGATAGCTTGTTAGTACAGTGTTTCTTTTTTGGGGTGATGAAATGTAGCTGTGATAGCTTGTTAGTACAGTGTTTCTTTTTTGGGGTGATGAAATGTAGCTGTGATAGCTTGTTAGTACAGTGTTTCTTTTTTGGGGTGATGCAATGCAGCTGTGATAGCTTGTTAGTACAGTGTTTCTTTTTTGGGGTGATGCAATGCAGCTGTGATAGCTTGTTAGTACAGTGTTTCTTTTTTGGGGTGATGCAATGTTCTGGAATTGGTGGTGGTAACTGCACAACTTTTGAAATACTAAAAACTACTGAACTGCATACTTTAAAATGGTGAATTTTGTGTTCTGTGAATTATCGCAATTGAGAGAGAATTTGGGAGATGTGAGGAAAGTAACTGGAGGCTCCTCTGAGTGCCGCCGTCCCAGCCACAGTGACACGCGCCTGTGGGTGAGGAAGGACCGTCCCTGGCTGCCGCTTCCGGGGCCTGGCCGAGGTGACCAAGACAGATAAGGAGTCCTTCGGCCAAGCCCCGTTTTAATCCCAGCTTCACACCATGCTGCTCAAGGGCCTTTGCTGCCAGGGTTGTTTTAAGTACCCCACAGGTACCCCACGGAAAGGAACCCTGCAAAATTAGGACACCCCACGGCACATGGCCCTTAGCTAGGAGTCCAGCCTGCACGGAGGTACCCCACGGAAAGGAACCTGCAAGGGCTGCTGCTGCTCCAGGACACCTGGCCCCGGGGCTGCTATCGGCCCTGCCCTGCCAAGTGGAGGATCTGAAAGGAACAAAGACTTCACACGGTGGCTGCCACTGAAGCCGAGCTGTCCCCTGACCCTACAGGGAGGCTGCTCAGAGGGACCCGTGCAGACAGGCCCCCGGCTGGGCTTTCCGTCTGGGCCTTTGCTGGCTGCTGGGGACAGGCACTACCAGCTAAGGGAGTGGAGACGCTGGAAGGGTTTGGTTCCACACGGTCAGGTCACGCTTTAGCGCAGCCGCCCATGCACGCCAGGGACGTCTGTGTGCCTGGTGCCCAGCCCGGCCATGCCCCCCGCCCCGAGGGGTCTCACCCCGGGCTGGAGGGCACAGTGCACCCACCGTGAGGGTGGTGAAGACCCAGTCCTTGGGGAGGCCCCGGGCTTTCCAGAACGTGGTGTTGATGTATCGGTTGAGGCGCTCCATGCTCCACACCGTGTCCTCCTTCAGCAGCACGTACAGCGGGCTCTTCTTCTGCATGAACTGGGGCAGACGGCGCCTGGAGACTGGCTCCCAGAGTGTCCAGGGCACCTGCCCTCATGGGGGTCCCCAGGAGAACTTCCCCTAACCTAGAGGGCCTGTTCCCTGGGGGTTCCCTGAGAGCCTCCCTCAGCCCCACCGTGACCTGCCTGCAGAGACCCTCCCACAAACACCTTCATCTGCTGAGACCCCCCTTCAGCTGTGAAGACCCCGCAGATCCTCACAGAAGGCCCCTACCTGGACTCTCCCATGAAGGCCCTTCCCCAGAGACCTCTGCCCAACGGGCCCCTCTGACGGCCTCAGAATCCCCTTGGTTCCCACGCCCACCCAGACACCATTCTCAGAAACCCCAGCTGCAGCTTGGGAGCCAGGCTGTGCACTGGGGGGTGCAGGGCTCTGAGCCCTTTCCCCAGCTAGCGGGGTCCCTGCCACACCCTTCTTCTGCTGTGCGCAAACGAGGGAGGGGAGAGGCAGTGCTGACTGCCGGCGGGGGGCAGCCCAGGCTACTTCTAGGCCTGGGCCACCTCCATCCGTAGCCGCACCCCCTCTGCATCCCCTAGCAGTGAGAACCTCCCTCTAATCTCATCCCAAGGCCACAGGGAGGGCCCTCACCTACGGCGGACTCTTACCTGGTTGGTCAGGTGGCCGCTGAGGTCGCTGGAATGGGGGTCGTAGAGGCTGAGGGTGAGGCGAGCATAGCCGTGGCTGAAGAAGATCATGTAGGGTGTGGTGCAGGCGATGAGCAGGTAGGAGCGCACGTCAAACTTCCTCCCATCCAGCAGCAGGGGGTTCTGGATATACCTGGGGGCACCACATCGGGGCTGCTGGGCTGAGCCGCGGGGCTGGCCTGGCCTGCGTCCCCTCACACCCCACCCCAGGCCTGGGCCATTTCCTCAGCGTCCGGCCTCTGACCCAGGTGTGACCTCCAGGGAAAGGGGGCCTTTCTGGGCCGGAATATGTCAGGGGAATTGGAAGGAAGGGCCTGGCACCCTGATCGGTGCCCCAGGGCTTAACCACAGTAGGAGCCTGGAGGGCTGCCTGGAGGAGGAGGGCATGAAGTAGCTTTGGAGAGGAAGGGAAGGAGCACACCAGGCGGGCGGCCGGGGGGTCCCAGGCAGTGTGTAGGGGGGCGTGCTAGGCAGAGGGGGTGCGCCAGGTGGAGAGAGGGAGCACGCCAGGTGGAGGGACGTGAAGGAGGAGCCGATGGAAGCCGGGGACAGTGGACGGCAGCTGTGGCCAGAGCGAAGCTCTACAAGGGCCGAGGTGAGCCTCGTGCAGCCACAGGGCTTTCCGGAGGAAGCCCCCCACCCCGGAAAGGAGAGGTCAGCTTGGCCATAGGCCTGCAGGCTGCAGCTGCTGACTGGGCTGGGGAGTAGGGGGCTGGCAGCCGGGAGGCCACCCAGGCCAGGCCACCTGCGGGACAGAGGGGGCCCCAGCTGAAGGACAAACTGACCAACCCCTCGATCCTGGATCCTGTGTCTGTGACCCCGGCCTGGTGTGACCCCTCCCCTCTGCTGACTACGCGGGGCCCGGCGGCGGTCTGCACAGGGGCTGGTGGTGCAGCTGCCTTCCACGGCCAAGGGCTCCTCCGCGGCCCTGCTGACCGCACCAGTAGGGCCCGGGTCAGCCCCCCAGACCCTCCCCGCTCTGGGCACCTGCGGCCGCACCTCTGCACCACCCGCGCCTGAGGCCCCCGGAACGGCGACTTATGGTGGATGGGGTCGTCCTCCGCGCTCCGGGTCTTGGCCTGCAGGGCGGCAACTTCCTCCTGGTTCCGGAGCAGGAAGATGCCTTTGCCCTGGTTGGAGGCCGTGGGCTTGCAGATCCATATCTGGGTTTCTGCAGAGAAGGTCGCCTGAGCCCTGGCCCCGCCCACCACCAGCCCCGCCCACCACCAGCCCCGCCCCCAGCCCGGCCACGCCCCTCCCAGTCCTCCTAAGGCGCGGCCAGGACCCTCTTCTCCCGGCTGCGACCCTAGGCCCGGCGACTCCAACCCTGGCCCTGCGCTAACCACACGCCAGGCCCCAGCTCCTGCCCGTGCCTCGACCACGCCCACCAGGACCAAGCTCCAGCCCTGGCCCCAGTGCCCTCATACCCCAACCTCCACGAAGGCCATTCCCTCCCCTTTCCAGCACCTCAGCCCCCACCCGGACCGGGCCCAGCCCTGGCCCCTTCCTGACCGCCTCGTCTGGTTCCAGCCCCACGCAGCCTCTCCAGCCCCACGCAGCCCCTCCAGACCCAGGCAGCCCCTCCAGACCCAGCCCTGCCCTCACCAGCCCCCACTTTGGTCCAGCCCTGACCCTGTCTCCCCAGGGCCAGCCTGGTGTCCCGCCAGCAGCCTCTCACCGTCAAACAGGGTGAAAAAAGCCTCTCTCTCGTGCTTGAGGTCCAGGCGGTAGGTCTCTGGGAAAAACTCCTCCATTCTCAGGACCCTGCAGGGCAGGGAGGCAGGAGGATGAGCTGCTGTCCCTTCGCCCCAGGATGGTGGGCGGTCTGAGGCCCAGTCTGTGGCCCGGCGGGAGGGAGCGAAGGCACTGGCACCTGGCGTCCGTGGCCGTTCTCCTTGTGGGGACTTTGCGTTTCCTGCCCCTTTGCAGGCCCCCCCACGGGCTTTGCTGCTGGCCGCGTCCTTCCGGCTGCCGACCCCCACCTGGGACCCTCCCGCTGGCTGCTTTTTCCCTCATGGTTGCCCTCCCGGCTGGCACCATCTCAGCCATTTATGAGACACCAGCTCGTGGCAGCGTCCTCACGGCTGGGATGGGGGAGCCCCAGCCCCGCCCAGCTCTGCATTCACCGGACGGCCAGCGTGGGTCTCTGCCCGGCTGGGCTGAGCCTCTGACTCTAGCTCGTGGTTTTCCTTTGTGTGGGACCCCCTCCCCGCTTTCTCCTTTTCAGACTACACCAGGTTTAGGTCTGAACTTCGGTCTGAAGGGCCCCTCCCAGCTGGGCTAAGTGAGTCTACCTCTGTGGCCTGAGGTGTCCTGGGCTTGTCCACGGGAGGTCCTCCAGGGTGGGTGCTGTTGCATCCTTTCCCAGCCTGCAGCCCAGGGGACAGAGGGCCTGGGCCGAGGGGCCAGCTCATGGTGCTTGGAGTGGGTGGGGACTGGGGGATGGGGCACGGGTGGTGAGTGGGTGGACACGTGAGGGTTTTTTGTTTTTTTTTTTTTATTAAGACGGAGTCTGCCTCTGTCGCCCAGGCTGGAGTGCAGTGGCCGGATCTCAGGTTCACACCAGTCTCCTGCCTCAGCCTCCCGAGTAGCTGGGACTACAGGCGCCCGCCACCACACCCGGCTAATTTTTTTGTATTTTTAGTAGAGACAGGGTTTCACCATGTTGGCCAGGATGGTCTCGATATCCTGACCTCATGATCCACCTGCCTCGGCCTCCCACAGTGCTGGGATTACAGGCGTGAGCCACCACGCCCGGCTGGACACGTGAGTTTTGATGGAAGGAGGCGACTGGGTGGACCGCGGTGCCTAGGGGAAACAGCTGTGTTGCTCTAGGCTGGAAGTGGACGCTGGATGTGGTGTAAGGCTGGCGTCATGGGTAACTGGGGGCGGGGGGTGCAGATGGAGGCAGCTGTGGTTGGCTGGGCAGGTGCTTGGTGCAAAAATGTCTGGGCCAATGAAGTGGGGAGGGATGGGTGGGTCCATAGAAGGGCAGTGGGTGGGGCTGGGAGCAGGAGGACGAAGTCGCTGGGATGGATGGCCCAGACTTGGGTGAGCGATGGACGGCCTCACTCAGGGCACCCACGGTGACGGTGGCACGGTGTGGGATTTTGGATGGACGAGTGTTTGGGGTGAAGGCACATGACAGGTGGGTTGTAGCTGGGTGGGTCTGTGAGATGGACGGGTGGGTGGTGTCAGGCCCAGTGGGCTGGGGACGTGTGGGATCTTCCCTGTTTAGCCGAGGGGAAGAGGCTGGGTTTATGGGATGGGCGTTTGGCCCTCTAAATGACAGGTGGAAGGTGGATTCAGGGTGCTGATGGGTGGGGGCTAGGGCCAGCCTGGGAACCCAGGTAGGCAGGGGCAGGGGCAGGGGCAAGGGCGGGTGCAGGGGTGGGTGCAGGGGCAGGGTCAGGGACAGGGATGGGGCAGGGGTGGGGGCGGGGCAGGGACAGGGGCAGGGATGGGGCAGGGATGGGGCAGGGGCGGGGGCGGGGACAGGGCAGGGGCAGGGACAGGGCAGGGGCAGGGACGGGCAGGGGCGGGGGTAGGGGCAAGGGCAGGTGCAGAAGCAAGGGCAGGGACGGGCAGGGGCAGGGACGGGCAGGGGCAGGGACGGGCAGGGGCGGAGGCAGGACCAGGGGCAGGTGCACGGGTGGGGGCAGGGGCAGGGGCAAGGACGGGGCAGGGGCAGGGGCAGGGACGGGGCAGGCGCAGGGGCAGGGGCAGACTCACCTGGCCTGGGTCCCCCCCGGCGCCTTGCTGGCCTTGCTCATGGCCCATGCCCGCCCCCGAAGGGTGCTGAGCAGCCCGATCTTGGTGGTGAGGAGCTTGTTGTTGGGAAGCTGGTACAGCAGCTGCTCTCCTGGAGGTCAGAGGCCAGGGCACGTGTGGAGGGCGTGCAGGACCTCGGTCCCCACTCCTCCAGTCTGCCCTGTGCTCCGGCCCAGGAGGCCCCTGCAGGCTGCCCCCCGTGGCGCCGGCTCCCGCTACCTTCCCGGAAGCTGCCGTAGCTGTCTCGGCTCTTCACCTCACACCACTTCAGCACGTAGTCCTCCCGGCGGCTGTCCTGGATGCGCCGCCAGCCCTTGCTTTTGCAGTAGGAGCTGATGCTGCAGGGGGGCCGGGGTGGGGGTGACCTGGGGGCCCGGGTGAGGCCGGCGGGCGGCCAGCGGAGGCCGGGCTGTGCCCTGGGAGCAGGCGGTGGGCATGCAGCGGGACAGGACCGCCCAGGGCCCCTACTCACATCGCAGCCCCGTTGTTGCCTCCGATGTAGAAGAAGGGTCCCGGCCTCGTGCTGTGGGGCGATGGCTTCCCGTCCCCCAGCAGGAGCCCCTCCAAGAGGGCAGCTGGGGGCCCAGTGGCATCAGTGTCATCCGAGTCTGCAGGCGGGTGGCTGGTCAGGAGCCCAGGGGGTCCGGGCGTGGTGGAGACTCTTCCTGCCCCCTCCAGGTCCGGCCCGCCGTGCCCACCTGTGTCGTGGTCTGGCTGGCTTGGCTGACACGGGAGTCCCTCCTCCTGGCTGCTCCCCATTGGCCTCTCATGGGCTGGGCCTGTGAACGGGGTGGGGTCCCACCCGGGTGGCTACGGGAGCTGTCCACTCAGCCCAGACATGGCTCAGTCAGTTCGCTCCCAGCCCATTTCTCCAAGACCCTGGACAACCCCCCTGGCCCATTTGGGGCTCAAGTTCAGCCCGAGCTCCGACCCAACCAGGCGGCCTGGGGACTGTTTACACCTGGGGAGGGGCTGCGACCACCCTCCAGGGCCAGCCTTCCTGCCAGGGTGGGGAGCTCGGAGCAGGGGGCAGGGAGGTCGACCCCCACCCTCCTCACCAACAGGGCAGTGGCCTGGTGCAGGGCAGGGGCCAGGCTGTGAGGCCAGTGCTGGGTGCAGACGTGACACAGGGATGGTCCCAGGAGGGCAGGGGTCACAATGTCCATGATGATGTCACGGGTGACCCAAGGGGCCATTGTCAGGCAGGGGAGATGAGGGGCTGCCCTTCTGGGAATAGGCAATGCTGCCCAGCGGCTGCCCATGGGGGTGGTGCCAGCCAGGCAGAACCCTGGGCCGCGGAGCGCGCACCTCCCCTCTGTGCCTGTAGAGCCTGGCGCCCACAGCTGGGCCTTTTCTCGGAGCAGCAGGGCGTGGCCGTGTGTGGGTCCTGCCCCTGCCCCATGAGACCGACTGACTTCCTTGGGGATGGAAGTCTGTCCCAGGGAGGCCTTGGCTTTGGAGAGGAAGGAGGCCACTCAGGGCTGCTCTATTCACCTGGGACTCGAGCCCGAGGCCGCCGCTGGATCCTTGGTCTCTTGCCCCTCTTGGAGCTGGCTTGGGTCCGAGTGGGCGGTCCCCGGCGATGGACGAACCGGGTGCAGCTGTGGGCCATTGGCCGGGGGGCGCCAGGCCGAGGGCCCTGCAGGGAAGATGCTGCTTTGACCCTCCTGTGGGAACTTCGGGCAGCCCGAGGCCCCAGCACTTGGATGGAGCAAGCAGTCAGGCCCACCCTGCCCAGGAAAGGGCGTCTCCCAGGGCTGTGGACTTGAGCCTCTGTAGGTAGCTGGCTCCTGCCTCCGTGGCAGCCGTGGGGCTTGGCGCCGTGGGGGGCCGAGGCTGTGTCTGCACCCTGTCTCTGCCGGGCGAGTCCTCCCCTGCCGGAGCTGCTCCTCGGGCGTGGGCGAGCTCGGCCTGGGTGCCAGCTGGAAAGAAGGACAGCGTCAGGCCTGCCGGGTCAGGCACCTGCCTGAAGAGTGGAGGTTGGGGGGACTCCCTGGCCCGAGCAGGGGTCTCCTCTGTCTCCGCTGCTGATCCCAGAGGCCAGTTGTGGGCTGTGTGCAGCCACCTGGTACCTGCCATCCGGGTTCCTCTGCGGCCGCCCCCGGGCGCCAGGCCCGACCCCCAGGACACTGTCCCCAGCACCTTCCTGTGTTGTGACTCAAGAACATCTCAGGAATTTTCAGCCAGTTCCTTGACAGATCCTGCTACCGCCGTCTCCAGCAAACAAAGCCATCTTGGGGCTGCTTGGGAGCTGAGGCCTTTTTTTTTGTTTGAGGCGGAGTCTCGCTCTGTCTCCCAGGCTGGAGTGCAATGGCGCGATCTCGGCTCACTGCAACCTCTTCCTCCCGGGTTCAAGCGATTCTCCTGCCTCAGCCTCCCGGGTTGCTGGGACTACAGGCGCCCGCCACCACGCCCGGCTAATTTTTTGTATTTTTAGTAGAGACGGGGTTTCTCCATGTTGGTCAGGCTGGTCTCAAACTTCTGACCTCAGATGATCCACCCGCCTCGGCCTCCAAAAGTGCTGGGACTACAGGTGTGAGCCACCGCGCGTGGCTTAGGTGAGGACTTTCAAGGGTTTGAAGGAACTCGCCCAGGAGACGGGAGCACACGGCAGTGGAGGCTCTGAGGCTAGAGAAGGCTGGAGCAGGCCTGAGGCTCCAGGCTGGGGGCAGAGCTCTCCAAAGGCAGCCCCTGCGGCTGACCTGACCTGCAGAGATGGTGGCATCGCTTTTGGCTGCACGAGGCCTTTGTGTCTGCCCCTCCCTGCCCCACCTGAGTGACAGGAGGGAAGGAGACAACGAGGAAGCCCACGGGCAGGGGAAGGCGGGTAAACCGAGGCAGCCGTTCGCACGATGACCCAGCTGGGTGGGGCCACTGGGGCCCGTCCTGGGGGAGGAGCAGAACACAGGCTGGGCCCTGCACCTGTGGCCGGGAGAGCCTCACGCCCTCTTCCTAGGGTGGGCTGGGCACGAATGGAAGAAGTTGGGAGCCCTGAGACCCCTCCCCACTCAGAACAGGAGGACTTTTGGAGGAGGCTGGACCCTGCGCTGACACGGAACAGGCACGTGCGTACGATACTCTGCCTTCAATGGAGACCTCAGCTCCTTCTCATGGGTTCTCAGCACCCAGGAGTCCTGCTGGGGAAGGGGATCCTCTAAAGTTCTGACTCACAACCAAAGGGCTGCCCAGTCCCGACAGCATCATCAGCGGGACTCCCAGGTGTGAACGAGAATGACAGGTCTACACACGCACACACACACACACAGACATGTCTACACACACGTCTACACAGACACACACACCTACACACACACGTCTACACAGACACACACACCTACACACAGACACACGTCTACACACACATGCACAGACACAGACACACCTACACACAGACACAGACATGTCTACACACACATGCACAGATGCACACACACCTACACACACATGCACACAGACCCATCTACACACGTGCACAAGCACACCTACACACAGACACACATGTCTACACACACATGCACACACACAGACACGTCTACACACACATGCACACACAGGCACCCACACACACACGCTGACACACACACAGACACGCACAGACACGCAGACACACACAGAGGAAGAGGAAAGGGGAGAAACGGAAACAAGCCCACCTGGAGAAGGCTGGGGTGGTGGAGACAGGACCCCTCAGAGAGCCGCATGCTTTTAAAGCAAAGGCATAGAGAATACAAAAGAGCTGATGGGAATTAAAAATGCAACACCAGGGTTGGGCTTTAAGTCAAGGAAATTGCCCAGAAGCGAACGCTGGGGTTGGGGCTGTGGGTGTGAAGCCGAGGTGCTGCACAGCAGGGCCACCGTGGAGCCCCAGGCGAGAGGGGAGGCCCCAGGAGACACAGGCCCAGAGCCGGAGGAAAGAGGCAGTGGTCCTGGCCAGCCCTGGCTGCCCACCAAGGCCACTAGCAGCCCTCCAGCCTTCCTGGGGACACACAGGGCTGGAACCAGCCCAGGAGGCTCCCAGCGGGGAATTCCAGGAATTCCATACCTGGCCTACCACATGTGGAGGTGGGAAAAGGTGGGGAGACGTCCCTCCGGGAAGCCTCGAAGACTCACAGGTGTGAGGTGTCTGGGAGAAGATGCAGCAGCTGGGAGCTTGCAGCTGACCTGTGTGCCCCAGCCTCCCCTCCCCGCGCAGCGGCCTCCCCTCTCCGAGCAGCGGCCTCCCCTCCCCGCCCGCACAGCGGCCTCCCCTCCCCGCCCGCGCAGCGGCCTCCCCTCCCCGCACAGCGGCCTCCCCTCCCCGCCTACACAGCGGCCTCCCCTCCCCGCACAGCGGCCTCCCCTCCCTGCCCGTGCAGCAGCCTCCCCTCTCCGCCCTCGCAGCGGCCTCCCCTCCCCGCACAGCGGCCTCCCCTTTCCGCCCACGCAGCGGCCTCCCCTCCCTGCACGGCGACCTCTCCTCCCCGCCCTCTCCGCCCCCTCCGCCCGCGCAGTGGCCTCCCCTCTCCGCGCAGCGGCCTCCCCTCTCCGCGCAGTGGCCTCCCCTCCCCGCGCAGCGGCCTCCCCTCCCTGCGCAGCGGCCTCCCCTCTCCGCGCAGTGGCCTCCCCTCTCCGCCCGCACAGCGGCTGGGAGCAGCAGCCTCGCAGGGTTGCTGTGAAGGTGGAGTTTCCACACGTAACGTGAGGACAGCACCCGTCACACACCGCACGGTCCACAGGGCTGTGGCGATGATTGTGGGGCGAGGGGAGGCAGAGCTCAGGGGCAGCTCAGGATAGGCGGGGACACAAGCATGTGTGAAAAGCAAGGCGATCGCCAACTCTGAGGAAAACAAAGGGCACCACCCGGGGAGGCCGGGCAGCTCTGCCCCGAACATCATTCGTGGCGGGATGATACGGACAGGGCAGCATGTGGAGGACAAGCCCCTTTCACTGTCCGTGGGGAATTTCTGCCCTGGAAACTCCGGAAGCAGCAGTGTCAGGTGCTGTTTGGAAACGGCCAGGCGGTTGGAAAGCGGAAGCACAGCGCCCAGCGCCCCCCCAGGAAACTGCCTCCGTGTCTGAGCAGCAGCTGGAAGAGGCAGCCAGGTGCTGATTTCATTGTAAATCATTGTAAATGAGGCCTCGTTTGGGCTTTTCTAATTTTGTGTACTTATTATGTTCACGAGTAGCTAAATAAGTTGTGAGCTGTTATTTTTTCTCATTGAAATTAAAGGTCTTTTTTTTTTTTTTTTGAACAGAGTCTCGGTCTGTCACCCAGACAGATACCTACACAGAGACACACCTACAGACACAACACAGACACACAGACATGTCTACACACACACACACACAGACACACACACACACACACAGACACACACACACAGACACACACACACAGACACACACACACACAGACACACACACAGACACACACACGCACACACAGACACACACACACACACACACAGACACAGACACACACACACAGACACACACACACAGACACACACACACAGACACAGACACACAGACACACACACACACACACAGACACACACACACAGACACACACACGCAGACACACACACACACAGACACACACACACAGACACACACAGACACACACACACACGCAGACACACACACACAGACACACAGACATGTCTACACACACACACAGACACACACACACACACGCAGACACACACACAGACACACACACACACACGCAGACACACACACACGCAGACACACAGACATGTCTACACACACACACACACAGACACACACACACACGCAGACACACACACACACACAGACACACACACAGACACGCACACACGCAGACACACACACACACAGACATGTCTACACACACGCAGACACACACACACACACGCAGACACACAGACATGTCTACACACAGACACACAGACACACAGACGCTGACACACACACACACACAGACACACAGACACGCACACACGCAGACACACACAGACGCTGACACACAGAGTCGCACAGACATGCGGACACACAGACACGCAGACACACACAGAGGAAGAGGAAAGGGGAGAAACGGAAACAAGCCCACCTGGAGAAGGCTGGGGTGGTGGAGACAGGACCCCTCAGAGAGCCGCATGCTTTTAAAGCAAAGGCATAGAGAATACAAAAGAGCCGATGGGAATTAAAAATGCAACACCAGGGTTGGGATTTAAGTCAAGGAAATTAAGTCAAGGAGTGCAGTGACGTGATCTCGGCTCACTGTAACCTCCACCTCCCAGGTTCAAACGATTCTCTTGTCTCAGCCTCCCGAGTATCTGGGACTACAGGCGCCCACCACCACGCCCAGCTAATTTTTTTATTTTTAGTAGAGACAGGATTTCTCCATGTTGGCCAGGCTGGTCTCAAACTCCTAACCTCGTGATCCGCCCACCTCGGCCTCCCAAAGTGCTGGGATTTCAGGTGTGAGCCGACACCCCGGCCTGAAATTAAAGGTTTCTTAAGCGGCTGCCCACTGTGTGTGGTGAACCCGGGGCCAGAACGCAGGTGGGACGCAGCCTCCCGAGCGTCAGAAGCCGCTGGCTCCACACGCCTGTCCGTCTAGTAAACGCGTTTTGGAGTCTCTGATGGACGTGACTCTGAATCCGGAAAGAAAGTGTCTCACTCCGAGATGCTGACCGACGCGTCCTGTATGGCGGTGGGACTCGGGAAGCCGGCGGCGCCCAGGGTGCAGGATGGTCGTGACGCCCCTCGATGGGGACACGGTGTAAAGGCGGCATGGAAACTCAGCTCACGACCTTACGATAAATTGTAAAATAAGGTTTTTACCTGGTGAGATGAAAAGACCGGCAGGAGACTGCACCCCGGTAGGATGAACAGAGGAGACTTTTAAACCTGAAGAAATCGTCCAAAAAGCGACCACACGTTGGTGTCCTGCTTCGAGCTCCCCCCAAGAATCTAAGCTTGGCCACCTGGGGCCCTAGGAAGGTACTGACATTGTTCGAAGAACCGGTGCCTCCCGGCCAGAGCCGCTGTCTGGGGATGCACGCCCTGTGGTCTCAAGCAGTCGTCTGTCCAGGACTTGCTCTGGGGAAGCAGACCTGGTCCCAGGCCACAGAGCTCGTCCCAGGGCTGCCCTGCCCTCCCACCCAGCCCAGTACACACACGGTTCCCTGGCCTGGCCTGGGCCCGAGCCTCTCGCATGGTGGTGCTGGGTTTGGGACCCGAGTGTGGCCTCCGCAGAGCAGGCTCAGCCTGGCCCCACCCTACCCGATCCCTGTCCGGTCCCCTCCCCAGCCTCCTCTCCTGGGCAGCCTCCCGAGGGGACCCGCAGGCAGGGCATAGGAGGGCGGGGCCAAGCCCACTGGACCCCGGCAGATGGCCACGGGCGCCCTTACCTGCCCAGCCCACAATGTCCTGGGAGCCTGGGCCAGGAAGCAACAGTGGTGACCTGGCAACCATCTCCTGGCAACCACCGTGGCAACTGTCTCCTGGCAACAACCACGAAGCCGGAGCCCAGAGGTGAGCAAGGGTTTGCGAGGACGGGGAGGGGCTGCTGAGGGGCGGGGCCAGCCTGGGAAGCAGGGCTGAGGGCTGAGGCTGGAGAAGGGGTCTCATGGGCAGTCACCGCTGGGCCTGAGCCCCGGGGCCTGAGCCCCTCCACCCGGCCCTCCCAGATGGTCCCTGAGCCGTCTCTCAGGCCCCACCCATGCTCCGAACTCCAGGACCTGGCCCGGGCCAGGCTCCCGTGCACCCTGGCCATGTTTGCGGAATACCCAGCTGCCGATGCCTGAGCATTCTCTGTGCTTCAGGCGGTCAGGTCCCTGTTCTCTCTCCACAGTCCAGGACGAGGTGCTGCTGTGCCCTCCTCTGCAAACAGGAACCGGGGGCTCAGAGAAGTCAGTGCCCCACAGAGGGGAACTCACATCTGTCCGTCCAAACTGCACCATTCTGTAAGCCCTCGCCGTGTCACAGACCTCGCGAAAGTGAAGCGTTCAGTGGGAGTTTGGGCCGTGAGGGACAGCCCACCCGACCTGACGTGATCACACTCTGCTGGGAAAAACTCCAAGAACATCACGATTACCTTCTGCGGGAACAAGGGCCATCATGAAGCCCTACGGCCCAGGTCCCTCCCACCCATACCTACAGGCACCCCAGCCCGTAGGCAGCGGTGGGCTCTGGCATCAAGCTGGTCCCCGCCTGGCAGGTGTTTGCAGTGTACCTGTGTTGCTGTAAAGCTGCCCTTTCTCTATCTTTGTGTGTCTTTGTTTAACCCTCACCTTCTCTGTTTTTTTTTTTTTTTTTTGAGACGGAGTCTTGCTCTGTTGCCCGGGCTGGAGTGCAGTGGCCGGATCTCTCGGCTCATTGCCACCTCCGCCTCCCAGGATCAAGTGATTCTCCTGCCTCAGCCTCCCGAGTAGCTGGGACTACAGGCGCCCGCCACCTCGCCCGGCTAGTTTTTTGTATTTTTAGTAGACACGGGGTTTCACAGTGTTAGCCAGGATGGTCTCGATCTCCTGACCTCGTGATCTGCCCGCCTTGGCCTCCCAAAGTGCTGGGATTACAGGCTTGAGCCACCGCGCCCGGCCTGTTTTTTTTAATATACAGAGTCTCGCTCTGTTGCCCAGGCCGGAGTGCAATGGCACAGTCTCAGCTCACTGCCACCTCCGCCTCCCAGGATCAAGTGATTCTCCTGCCTCAGCCTCCCGGGTAGCTGAGATTACAGACACTCGCCACAGTACCCGGCTAATTTTTTTTTTTTTTTGAGACGGAATCTCGCTCTGTTATCCAGGCTGGTACAGTGGCATGATCTCGGTTCACTGCAAGCTCCGCCTCCTGGGTTCACACCATTCTCCTGCCTCAGCCTCTCGAGTAGCTGGGACAATAGGCACCCACTGCCACACCCGGCTAATTTTTGTATTTTTATTAGAGACGGGGTTTCTCCATGTTGGTCAGGCTGGTCTTGAACCCCTGACCTCAGGTGATCCGCCCGCCTCCGCCTCCCAAAGTGCTGGGATTACAGGCGTGAACCACTGCAGCCCGCCTGCCCTCACCGTCTCTTTAAAACACCAAATGATATCAGGTCTGGGAGTCCTGGGCTCCTGGCAAGACCCCTGACATGGTCTGATCCCCTCTGCCTCAAACGCTGAGCCTCCAGCCACGTGTCCCCCGCCCATCCGTGTCCTTCAGAGCTCTGCCTGTCAGAAGGGCCTCTGCTTCGGGTCCCCTTGCAGGGGGCTGGGGGTGCCCCCAACAGACAACCACATCCTAGCCCTGAAACCTCGAATGGGATCTTACTGAGAAGAAGGGGCTTTGCAGGGGGTTACGTCAGGATCTCTGGTGTGATAGTCCAGGGTTCCCTGGGCAGGCTCTGAATCAATGGCCACTGCCTGCCTGAGACGGAGGCGGAGAGAGGAGATGCAGACGTCGGGGAGACGCCGTGGGACGGGGGGGCAGAGATGGGCGACACGGCCACAGCCACCAACGCCTGAGCCGGCAGGGGCTGGGGAGGCAGACGGGGTCCTCCCCTGGATCCCCAGAGGGGTACAGCCCTGCCTGCCCCGTGGCTTTGGAGTTCTGGCCTCCAGAGGCGGGCATGAGCGTCTGTTGTGCCTGCCTGCGTGGGTTTTTCAGCAGCTGGGAGGAGAAGGCACCTTGCGAGAGTGTGATGCCTGCTCCGGAATCACCTCCCCGACGCACACCGGGGCTGCAGCCTGGGGGGCTCCCTGGAGCCTGAGCTGTGGGGGAAGAAGGGGCCCCACCTGTCCCTGGGGAGCCCCTGGAAGGAAGAGGGAGCTCTCGGAGGTGGGGCCGGGGGGTGCATCTCCCACCTGTCTTCCCAGTTCTGTCCAGCTGGGAACCGTGTCCTCGCCCCTCCCCACACTCCCACCTTGTGCCTGGTGCTCGAGCTTCGGGATGGTCCCTCCAGACCCTGGTGCAGAGCAGACCCAGGAGGCCCCTCTGCCCTCTGGGAGCCTCAGGTCAGGCGGCAGGTGGGGCTGGGGCAGGTCCTGGACTGAGTGGCTGGACCTTCAGGGAGTGGGGGCCGCCTGAGGGGGTGACAGGGCCCTTCAGTGGCTCCTGTGGTTCTCCAGGCTGGGAGCAGCAGATCCGGGTTCGGAAGCTCTGGCTCTGGGAAGGGGCCTACGTGTGTCCCTCCTTCCTGAGGCCAGGGCAGGTGACCCGACGGGAGCTGATGGGGGATGGAAAGGACTCTCCAGAGCTGACCCTTCTGGGAACAGAGCACGGCAGGGCCCCGGCCCCTGGGCTGGGAGGGGAGCCGCCTGTTCGTCTTCGTGGCGCAGCAGCCTTTGGAGGACGTGACCTGGACAAACACCTCGGGGGATGGGTTTCCACGTGTGCAGGGGAAAGAGGGGGTGCAGCGGGCAGGTCCCCCAACCCCTGCAGCCTCCCCTCCCTGGGGCCCCGCCCAGGCCCGAGGACTCCCCACTGCTGACAAGCCCTCAGAAGCCCCCAGGCTCCCCAGCCAGGCACTACCTCGTCCCTCACAGCTTCCCTGAATTCAAACTTGAAAACTCTACCTCTTACTCCCCAGATCTGGGTGGTGCGGCAGCCACGGATACCTGTAACCCCAGCAAGGTTCCTGCGCAGGGCGGGTGGGCAGTGGGGTCTCGGGCCGTGGGTCCAGGTGGGTGCGGCCCCCAGGGCCAGGCAGAGTGGGGGAGGCCCGGCACCTCCCGGGCAGTGGGTGGGGTCTCCAGGCAGGCCAGGCCCTGCCACTGGAAGGGAGGTGGCCCCTTTACCACCAACCTGTGGCTGTCACTGGGGCAGGTGTGGCTGGACCAGGAAGCCCTCCTCACTGGTCCCTGGCGCCTCCATCCTGTCCCCAGGCCCCTCTCCTGCTGTGACGCTCAGGTGACTCTGGGTCACCTGCTCAGAGAGGCCCCCTAGGGCCACCGGCTGCCCCCTCGGTAGCTTCCTTCAGCACAGGCTGAGGTGTCTCCACTCAGGGGCTCCCCCTTCCCCCAGAACCTCAACCTGAGCTGGCCACAGAAGAGTCAGGGAAGATTCCTGAGCAAAAGAAGGAGGGAGGGAGGGAGGGAGGAGAAGAGGAAGGAGGAAGGAGGGGGAGGGAGGAGGAGGAAGGAGGAAGGAGGGGGAGGGAGGAGGGGAAAGGAGGGAGGGAGAAGAAGGAGGAGGAGGGGGAGGGAAAGAGGAGGGACGGAGGGAGGGAGGGAGGGACGGAGGGAGGGAGGGACGGAGGGAGGAGGAGAGGAAGGAGGGGGAGGGAGGAGGGGGAAGGAGGGAGGGAGAAGAAGGAGGAGGAGGGAGAGGGAAAGAGGAGGGAAGGAAGGGAGGGAGGGAGGGAGGGAGGGAGGAGGAGAGGAAGGAGGAAGGAGGGGGAAGGAGGAAGGAGGAAGGAGGGGGAGGGAGGAGGGGGAAGGAGGGAGAGAGAAGGAGGAGGAGGGGGAGGGAAAGAGGAGGGAAGGAAGGGAGGGAGCCTCTCCTAGGAACCTCAAGGGCCTCTGGGGACAGGTGCAGTGTCTGGGGCTCTGTCCTCAGCTGGGCCCTTTGCATGGCTGGGGTCCGTGCTCGTGTGGTTAAAATAAGGAGCTGGTCCAAGCATAGGAGCGTGAACTGCTTTATTACTATGCAAAGACTTTTTCTGTTTTGTTCCCAGCGCTAACGGGGGGGGGGGGGGGGAGAGGAGGAGGAGGAAGCGCGCAGGGAGGATCTGGGTACGCCCCGCCAGCCCCAGCAGGGTCCTTCCTGTCACACCCCGTGCAACGCAGCAGGCTCTGTGGAGAGTGAGCCCCACTGCAGTGTGGGGTGCGTCTTCATCCGAGGGGTGCTTGGAGGGACTGGCCAGACGGGCACAGCGGCGAGGAGGTGCTGGGATGCGGAAGGTCCCCGAGCTCCGGGCGGTGCTGGACGAGCTCAGGCTCACAGGTGTGGCCCTGCCTGGCCCGAGCTCTCAAGGTGCATCCAAAGCTTGTGTTCCATGCACCTTGTAGTCCAGGGCTCACCTGTGGGGTCTGGTGAGGCGGAGGCCACATTCTGGGGGTGGCACTCCAAGTTCTTCCGCACACACATTGCTCAGGCGGCAGCAGCCTGTGGGGTGGTTTCGGCCAGCCCTGCGGGGACTGCCCCATCTCCCCAGAGAGGAAAGGGGCTCTGGTGATGGCCCCAGCGTAGGGGGCTCAACCTGCAGAGCCCCACTTGGGGACAGCTCCAGATGACACCTCGTGAGTCGCCTGGAGTGGAGGGGCCCCCGGTGCAGGGCTGCGGGGCCCCAAGCACCTGCCTTCCCTATCCCATGGCCTTGCAGCTGGGCACTGGCCCCGCCCGCCTCAGCCCCAGAGATGGTCCCTGGAGGGAGAGTGTGGTCTGCACCCCACGGCTGGTCCTTGGCTGGCCCCTGCAGGACGAGGCTCAGGGCTGGGCCCTGGAGGACGAGGCTCAGGGCTGGCCCCAGGAACCTCCCAGAGGTCTCTGGGCCCTGCTGCCTGGCTGCTGGGAGGCTGTGATGTTGTCCCTGCCAGGCATATGTGCTCCCTGCCCTGGGCTCAGGCACTTTGGGGGACGCAGCTGCTTCTGTCTCGGCCTCCCCAGGTGGGGAGGGGGCTGAGGGCTGTGGGGTGGGGCCAGGCCCATACCATGGGGCCCACAGCATCTGCCCAGGGACTACAGCTCGAGGTCCCCGGGAGGCTGGGTGGGCGCAGGCCATGGCGGCAGGGGGGGGGGTGCACAGGAGCCCCAGACCCTGGCGGCTTCACACTGATGAGCTGCGGGTGGGCACAGGCCATAGTGAAGGGGGTACGAGAGCCCTAGATGAGGCGGCTTCACACTGATGAGCTGCAGGGCAGGCAGCTCTCTCCTCTAACGGTGATCAGGCCGCGGATGGACGGTTTTACCAGACAGTATTAGACAGAGAGCCAGGTCTAACCGTGTCTGGTAAGACGCTCATCGGCCGGCGGTGGTGTGCGTGGCCTCCGGGTCCTGGGCTGGTGTCTGCAGGGCCTGTGAAGGGAAGGCCCTGGGGGTGGCTCCCCCCACCTCCTGCAGCTGCCCTGATCCCTCCTGGGTCTGCAGAACGAGGCCCTGACGTGCCTCCCTGGCAGCCTCCATCCCAGCACCTGGTCCTAGCCCAGCCCGGCTGTGTGGGGGTACCCGGGAGCCATCTGGTCACCTGGCCCTGCTCTTGGCAAAGGCTCCCTGCAGCCGCTCGCTGGCTCCCTGACGCTGGGTCAGGTTAATGAGTAACAGCGAAGGGCAGCCTCTCCCCAGTGGCCACCCCCTCCCCAGGCTGGGGCTTTGCGTGGGGGTGCAGTCCCAGGCTCCCCGGTTGCAGACCAAAAGGATTAAACAACGGGTAATCCTGGTCTGGTGGGTTTTGGACAAAATTTCCGTTCTTGTTGACTGGGGGAAGGAATGAGACCCCTTGCCCCTCACCAGCATAGCACGGAGTGTCCCCGCTCCCCTGCGTGGTGGGGCTCAGGAATCTGAATCCACCTTGTCCTTTCCGTGCCCCCAGCAGACCCTCCATGGAGCCTGGACCGCCTGAGGGAGGCCACTGTTCCTCTTCCCTCTCCAGCCCTGGCATCCTGGCCTTATGGCCTTTCCTGGAGCCAGGTCACCCCAAAACCCAGCCTGGGAGGTTGCGGGGGTGAGGCAGAGGGCCTCCGGGAGGGGGAACAGGAAGCCCTCCAGGCGACCTGTGGAGGCACCGAGGGGTCCTCAAGGTGTCAGACCCAGCCTGGGTGTGAGTGACCTGGGGGCACCCCCGGCAGAGGCCAGCCCTTCCCCTGGGGGCTGGGCTTTGGAGCTGACACAGGCCCTCTGCCGCCCCGCTCAGCCCTCCGCCCTCACCCATCTGCTGGCCCCGCTTGGCCCCCGGCCCCAGCCCATCTCTGGAGTAGGAGCTCCGGACGTGCCTCGGTGGGGTCTCCGGCGAGCGGTGGGTCACCTTTGAACATCGTTACCAGACAGTGTTAGAGTCAAGCTGGGAAATCCAGCACTGTCCGGTAAGATGCTCACAGGGGCCCGGGAGGGACATGGGATCCCTCAAGGCAGGCAGGGGCTGCTGTGGAAGTCCAGGGAAGACCTGGAGAGGTGAGCAGCCAGGAGTGGCGCCGGGACCGGACAGGGCTGGCAGAAAGGGGCTTGGCGGCCCTAAGACTGCAGACAGGGCCACCCTCCCTGCTTCCTCCAGGGCAAGGGGACCCTGAGGCCACAGACCTGGGGCCATGGGGGGGCTGGTCTGCTCTGTGGCTGGCCCACCCTGTCCAGCGGGAGGCAAGATGGCTGCAGCCAGGCTGGGTGGGCTCCCAAGCTGGGTGGGGCGGCTTCCTCTGGGTTCCACGTGGCTCCCGGCTGGGCCTTGCCCTCCTGAGCCCTTTGTTGGGTCCTGCTCGGCCCGCACCTGCTGGGTGTGGCAGCAGCACCTGCCCGGGCGCTGTGGGCAGGGCCCGGACATCTGAGCGTCCTAATCCCCAGATCGCCGTGTAGCACCCTGGGTGCAGCTGCAGGGAGCATTGCATTCCGGGGTCTCTGAGAGGCTGGTTGGGGGGGCCCCAGCCCCTTTCCCAAGGTCACAACCTCCCATCACTCTCCCCAGAGCCTTCTGGCCCGGATGGGGTGGGGTCGGGTGAGCAGGCTGTGGGAGGGGGAGTGTGGGGCTCGGTGGGAGGCCCTGGGCCGGGATGGGGTCGGCCGGTCGCTGCGTGCAGGGCCCCGCCGTCATCATTACCAGGCAGTATTAGAGACCTGACTCCATCCAATGCTGCCCAGTAAGATGGCCACGGCTGCCCGAGCTGGGCCTGGGGCCGCCCGGCTGGGGGTTGCATGGGGCTCGCTGGGGGCCTCAGAGTTGGGGGGCCTCGTCCTCCTGGGGCACTGAGGGCAGCATTGCCAGAGGGAAGGGGCTGAGGTGAGCCCCACCCGCCAGCCCTGCCGAATCCAGCAGCCACTGGCTTTGGGGCCTGGGGTAGGCACCTGGGGGACCGAAGTGTCCTGGCCAGGGGGTCAAGGACCGGGTCAGAGTGGGGCCGACGTAGACCCTCTGCCCGCCCCGCTCGGCCTCCGCCCCCACCCATCTGCGGGGGACCTTCCCTCGGGGTGGTCCAATCGGAAGGCCTGGACAGCAGCCGTAGCCCCCAGGGCCCCGCGTGCTGCCCGTCTGAGGTTGGGGACAAGGGCCTCTGTCTCCAGGATGGCGTTCCGGGAGCTACTTCCCTGCCCAGCTCCTCCTCTCCTCAAAGACCTGGTGTCTGCCAGGCTCTCAGACAGAACGGTCCCTCCCACCTGGAAACCCCTCTCCCATGCTGCCCTGCTCACTGCACAGCATCTGCGGGTGGGGGTGGGACGGGAGTGTGGGCGGGGGTGGGGGTGGGACGGGAGTGCGGGCGGGGTGGGGGGTGCAGGTGGGAGTGGGTGGGGTGGGGATGGGGTGCGGGTGGAGGCGGGGGTGGAGGTGGGGGTGCAGGGGTGGGGGTGTGGAGGCAGGGGCGGGGTGGGGGCAGGGCAGGCTCCTGGCTATGCCCAGCCGTCCCTGCGGTTTCTGTGTCTGCTGGTCTGGGGTCTGACCCGGGCACAGAGGGAGACCGGCCACAAACAGACACCGGCAGCCGAGCCTCAGACACTGCGGGGGCCGGGCCGCCTCTGCAGGGGGCAGGAGGAAGTAGACGGCCCTGTGGCCCCTCCTTGCTCAGGGCCTGAGGCAGGTTCAGCTCCCAGGCCAGACCAAGGCTCCCTGCCCACTGGACACACCATCCTTCCTGTCCTCCTTCCCGCCCCTTCTCTGCCCCCACTCGGGTGCTGACCGGGCCCAGAGAGCTGGCCAGAGCCACTCTTCAAGATTTCTGGCACCTTCCACCCACAGAGGCTGTGGGGGACACAGGCCCTGTCTGCCCGACCACAACAAACGTTGCTTCCGCCCACCCCCGCCTGCTGCCAGGTCCACCCGGTTCCAGTCTCCTCCTCCAAAGGCCGCGTCTCCGAGGACCTGACCCAGCTTCCCTCACACCTGGACCCTCTCCAGAGACCCCACACCAGGCCTCCAGCCTGTCAGGCTCCAGGCACCGGGCTTCCCCTTTCCATCACCTCACAGGCCTTCACCACCAATCCCATAAAATCCCATCAAATCAGTGCTTCAGGCCGGGCGCGGTGGCTCAAGCCTGTAATCCCAGCACTTTGGGAGGCCGAGACGGGCGGATCACGAGGTCAGGAGATCGAGACCATCCTGGCTAACACGGTGAAACCCCGTCTCTACTAAAAAAAATACAAAAAACTAGCCGGGCGAGGTGGCGGGCGCCTGTAGTCCCAGCTACACGGGAGGCTGAGGCAGGAGAATGGCGGGAACCCGGGAGGCGGAGCTTGCAGTGAGCTGAGATCCGGCCACTGCACTCCAGCCTGGGCGGCAGAGCGAGACTCTGTCTCAAAAAAAAAAAAGAAAAATCAGTGCTTCAGGGACACAATTTCACCTGTTTTCTGAGCTGAGGGAGACGAAGATTTCCCGTTCAGACAGAGTCGAATTTCAGCTCCATTCCTTGCTGCCAGGCTGCGTGGGGGGCCGCAGGTACCCGGCACTCGTCCCTTGCAGCTGGGGCCAAACACTGCCCCCACCCGGGGGATGGCCTCCCACTGCCAGGTTCAGGGCCCCGGGCCAGTGTCCCCAGGCTCTTGGCTACCCAGGGCCAGCCTTCTCAGTGACCCCACAGGGCCAGAGCTGGCCTGGCCGCCCAGGCTTGTCAGCCACTGCATTCTCACCTGGGAGACTGAGGGGCACACGGCAGAGGCTCGTACCCAGGGGCAGACCTGTGTGGCAGGCGGGTGGGAGACGCCTCCTTCCTAAGTTCCAGGGCAGGATTCCCAGGCGCCTCCTGAGCCCAGAAGCTGTAAAGCCAGCGAGCAGCTAGCAGGAGAGGCCGGACCTGGCTCCCGGGCTGGGCGGGGAGATGGTCACCCGGGCCGGCAGGCTCAACTGGGGGACCCAAGACTTTGCAGGGCCCTGTGCCTGGCACAGGGGTGAGGGGCAAGGAGTGCAGCGGGCAGGCGGCCGAGTCTTACCGTGGCCACAGGTCAAGAAATGAAAAGTGAAAATGGACGGTCCCTGTTTTCCGAGAGCCCCACGCGGTGCTTTCTTGTCAACCGTCGCCGGGAAGTGGAGCCAGCGACGTGCCGGTTGAGGTGTTGGGTTAATCATCACCGCGGGGCCAGACTCAGCTTGGGAAAATCGAGGAGTGAGTCAGGAGGCCCAGAGCCGCCCCACCAAGGGGTTCTCTGCGGAACACATGCCCCGGGCAGGCGCCCCTCGGCTCCCCTGGCCGCCCTGCCCGCCTGCCTGGCCGGGTCCCACCTGCACAGGCCGGGGTGGGGTGGGAGCGCCCGGCGAGGAATGTGATCCCAGCGTGAAAAACTAACTTGTTGGTTAACCTGCCCGACGGGCTTAATCAATGGTGAGGTCTCGGAGAACAAAGCCTGAAATCCAACCCGCCCCAACCGCGGAGCCGAGCCGGGAGCCAGAGGCTGCTGGGGGTGGGGTGCGGAGCTCAGCCTGGCCAGCACTCAGCTTCTTCCCTCCGCGTTGCTGGCGCTACACGTCTGCGAGGCAAAGCCGCCATTTCACCCACACGGCGGGCATGGATTTGCAGCCCTCTCAGGCTGGCTGTGAGCACGGCCCCCGCGTCCGGGCCATGTCCACCAGCCCCACAGAGAACAAACCAGGCTCCACAACCTCGGCCCGTCTCATCTTTCCCTAAATACGGTAAAAAATGTTCTGACAAACTCATTTCGCAAATAAATATTTGCAAATCACCAAAATGTCTGAAAATGAACCGCAGACTGCATCCGCGTTTTCACAAACGCAAACCTTAATTTTGCCAGATTCAACGTGCTGCCAACTGCGCTTTTGAGCGTTTCATCTGGGTTACTAGAAAAACAGAACAAAACCACCTCTTTCCCCAGACACTCAGCCTAAACGAGGCCTGAGACGCTCCCAGGGGGTTAATTAAAGCAACAGCTTTTCACGCCCTGAGAATTTTGTTCATCAAGGACAATGAACCTTCCCTCCCACCACCAGGATCAATCAGTTCCCAAACTTTAAGAAAACCAACGATCCGGCCGCTAAACGCGTTCAAGTGCCCCTGCGGCAAGTTCAAGGCTGGGCCCCGGCGGGTCAGACCTTGCTCCTGGCTACAGCCACCGTACTGTGCCGTTTCGCATTTAAGTAAAAACCTGTACAAGAGACGTTGTCCCCGCCCCAGTCACAGTGCGGGGCCTGGGAACCCGCTCCACCTTCTTCGGGCTGAGCCCCACCTGTACCAGACCAGCCATGGCCCCAGGCGCCAACCTCACTGTCCCCGGGCTCGGCAGGCCTCTGAGCAGAGGGTGCGGAGACCGAGCCCTTCCCAACGCAGACTCCAGAGCCCAAGGGAGACGCCGGTATCCTCAAACCGGGCCAAACCCTTCTCCGCACCCACCTCTGAGGCGATGGCTTCCCCTCTCCGCACAAAGTGCCTCAGGACGGCAGTGGTTGCTTCTGGAGAGAACTTTCTAGAAGGTCTGCTATCAGGTAGGCGGCAAGAACATGACCCCTCTCGGAGGCTGCCCTCTGCCCAGGCCCTGCCCCGGCACTGATGGCCTGAGGGCACCCCATGTCTGGAGCCCACACACTGTGCCCGTGCCTGGAAGATGCAGCCTGTGGGCCCAAGATGGCTCCGCACCCGAAACCCAGCCGCGTCCGCGCCGGGGCCCACCTTTCCCTGGGAGGGAAGGACCCGCTCCGGCCTGTGTCTGCAGTGACTGGAGCTCCCCTGGATGCTGGCCGGGCTGGCGACGGCCCATCTGTCACCTGCGCCCCTGCCCCGCGTCGGCCACGGAGGGGCTGGCGAGGCCTCCCCTGCAGGAAGTGGCCTCCCCCACCAACCCCGCGCCTCGGCCTCCCCGCTGCCCGCCCTCACCTGCCCCCCCACTCTTACCTGCCCCGACAGGTTCCACCGCTGCTCCCGCCCCAACCCTGCAGCCAGCGCCTCCCGTGTGCCAGGCCCGGGTGGGTGTGAACCGGCTTCGGAAGGAATGGGGGGGACCCAAGCCCCTGTCCGTCCGGGTCCACAGAGCTGGGCATTTGGCCTCAGCCAGGGTCAGGCCTCAGGGCGTCTGTCGGCACGGGGCGTCCATTGGCGCGGGGAGACCTGCCCGCTGCCCTGCAAAGGTGAGCTTCCTGCTTCTGCTCAGGCGAAGCCCTGGCACAGGAAAAGTCAGTTCAGACCTGCACAGCTGGATAACTCGCCCGTCTCTGGGAGAGTTTCGAGGGCGACGGGACAATGGGAGGTGGTGGCGAGGTGGGGGCCTCGGGAGGGAAGAGCCGGCTCGGCCGGGCTCGCCTTACAAGGAGTGCTGCTCCCCGCCCCACACAGGTGCGAGCTCCCGCTGGCCAATCTCTGCTCCTGGCCCCCGACAGGTGTGTCCCCTGGGCTCCCATAGGCCGGGCGGGAGGCGGGCTGGTGACGCTGACGCAGGCCCAGGCCCCGCACACCCGTCCTGCCCCCACCTTGCCGCCCACTGAGGTTGAACAAAAGTCAGGATGGGAAGGCTTCTGTGGGGCCTGCGTGGAGCGTGGGCGACAGGGCAGGGACAGGGGAGGCCGCGGGCAACTCTCACCCCTCCACCCCCGCCTCCCCGCCCCCAGCTCCGCAGGGCTCCTTCCCAGGCTGCCTTAGAAGCGGGTGGGGTGGCCCCAGGGTGGGTCCAACCTGCCTGCCACCTCCCTGCAGTGCTGGTGCCCTGTCCCATGGGGCCAAGGCCTCTCGTGGACAGAGGGCAGGGGCCAGACCTGCTGGTCTTAGCTCCAGGCCCCCAGCCAGCCCCTAATTTTGGAGCAATGAAGGGACCCCTGCAGGCCTATGTGGGTCTCAAGATCCGTCTCCTCGCCAGGGCCTCGCAGGAGCTATGTGCTCCCAGTCCCACCCCAATGGGCAGGAGGCTCCGAGACCCCACAGACCCACAGCTGGTTGAATGAGGGAGGGGTGTGGGTGCCTTCCTGAGCCTTCAGGGAGAGCTGAAGCCCCAGTAGCCCCTGGAACACCCCTCTTTGGGCTCTGGAGGTCACTTTGGAGCCCCTGGACTGGGGTACAAGTTTTCTTCTGGGAGCTTGGAAGGCCTGGGGGACCAGGAGTCTGGGGGTGGGGAGGGCAGGGCCCCCGCCCTATCCGGGAAGCGCCCCTCCCATGGCAACGTGTTTGCTTCTCGTGGTTCCCAGTGGAAGGGCCCATAGTGAAATCACAAACAGTCCGTAATTAGCCCGACCGGCAGAGAGGTCCCGGCGGACACCACGATTTTCCATAACAAGCTCTGGGAGCTCCGCTGGGAGCCTCGTCACCGAGGGCCTGTGCCGGGCGCTCCTGGCACTGTTCTCACTCTGCCCCAGGGGTTGGGGCTTGGGGAAGCTCAGGCGACTGCCCTGTGCCTGGGCGGGGCCGGGGGCTGGGACGGCCGGAGGCTCACTGGCGCTGGCCTCTGGCCCTGGCGTGGGGTCTGAGCCACTTCCTGGCAGGGCTTTGGAAGCGGGCCCCGGGGGCACCGGTGACCTCTGACCCACTGCCCTCGCCCCAACAGACCCTTCCTCGGACAGTCAGGGCCCGGCCCACTCTGATGCCCACTCAGGTGTCTGTGTGGACAGGTGGGGGTGGGGTCAGCACACACCCGGCCGGGGGGCTCTTGTCTTCTGGGGAGAATGAGGCACTGCCCACACCTCCAAATCCAGAGTCTGCGGTTGGCGTCCGAGTGGGAGAAGCCCGGACCCCCGTCTCGGGCTCACACCCCGGCTGCCCACACGCCGCCTCACTCACTGGTCCCAGACGTGGCCCTTGGCCCCCTGCGCGGCGGGACCTGCCTGGGAGCTGGTCGAGTGTCGGGACAGGTGTGGTCAGATTTCATGGAGCGACGGGGCGGCTGGTGAGCCACTGGAAGCCGTGGGGACCAGGCAGAGTCGAGCTGCGCTGGGGCTGTGTCCACAGGCTGCATGGTTCCCACGGCTGTGGCTGTCCGGGAATGGGCAAGAGGTGGGCAGAAGAGTGACAGCCCCTTGGACGGGACAGGATGGGACGGGACGTCTGGGCAAAGGCTCCGGGGAGGGAGGGCCGAGGGCAGAGCTTCGGGAGAGGCTGCTCTTTTCTCCAAGGGCCACAGAGAATCGTGGAGGGAAGGGGCCGCTTCGGACGTGGACATGGGTCCCTAGGTGCTGGCCGAGGCTCTGAGCAGCAGGGAGAGGCGGGGGGCAGGAGGGGCCGAGGGCCGGGTCTGGGGGCTTCGGTGGTCTTGGAATTGGCTGGTGGGGGGTGGTGAAGGTGGGGCTCTTCCCAGCTGTGGAGGGAAACCTGCTGCCTGGGGAGTCCTGGTGGGAGCTTGGGGCCTCTGACGTGGGGTGCCTCAGCGAGAAGAAAGGGGACCGCTGGCCTTAGACCCCAGAAGCCCCCCTCATGAGTCCATGGGCTGCAGCCCTGAGCCCCCCGGGATGGGCCTGGCTCCGTGGGCTGCTCCGACCGGCCAGAGCCTGTGCAGCCACTCCTGAGGGTGGCCCTGGGAGGGCCAGGACGCAGGCACACAGCCCCACCCCCACCCTTGTCTCAATTAGGGGCAGGGGTGTCGCTGGGACCCACGGGCATCCTCAGGTGAGTCTGGCAGGACTGGGGCCCGGTTGGATGGAGCAGGTGGCCCTCTGGTCCACGCTGCCTCATGCACACGTCCTCCGTTCTGTCCAGGCCCCAGGAGCAGTTCTTCCTGGACCCCCTCTTGGTTTGCAGGAGCCTGGGGGCAGCTCTGACTGAGACAGGGAGAGAGAACACGGGTGAGGTCAAGCCAGGGAACACCTCGCAGAGCCGTGCGTCCCTGTACCGTCTGCCCCCCTCGGACACAGGCCAAGGCCCCACGGAGGACAGACAGTGGCCCCCGCGTGCCCTCTGACCTGATCAGGCCCAGTGTGAGCAGGAAGCAAACTCCACTGACCTCCACTGAGCGGAGAGCCTGGCGCCTCCTTCCTTCCCCTCCCTCCTCCCTGCTCATCTCCCCTGTCCCCGTGCTCTGATCAGGACTCTGCCTTCTCCATCGGTTCCAAAGCTCCACGCGCAGACGAAACACCTGGTGCAACGTCTGCCCTCTGACCTCAACGGTAAAACACCATCCAGGCGCGGTGGCTCACGCCTGTAATCCCAGCACTTTGGGAGGCTGAGGCGGGCAGATCACTTGAGCCCAGGAGTTTGAGACCAGCCTGGGCAACATGGTGAGATCCCATCTCTGCAAAAAATTTAAAACTTAACCGGCTGTGGTGGTGCACACTTGTGGGCCTGGGAAGTGGAGGCTGCAGTGAACCTTGATCGCACCACCGCACTCCAGCCTGGGCCACAGAGTCAGACCCTGTCTCAAAAAAGAAAACACAAAGATAAAAGGCCCCAGAGTTTTCTGCAGATTAATAAACTGTCTCTACCTGGAACGTGAAACAGTGAACGAGTGACTCACCGGCCCTGGGAGGAGGAAGGCCCCAGCCCCGTCCACAGCTCCTCCCACTTGGGCAGCTGTGTCCTGGCCCAGGTGCAGCCGAGCTGTGCCCTGCACAGCACAGGGCCCTCCACCCTCGCTGCTGTGGACGTGGAGAGCAGCGGGGCGCTGGGCGTGCCCCCGTAGCCCCGTAATAAAATCCACTGTGGCCGCTCCCCTGGCTTTGAGGAGGAATATTTGCGTCTGGCTGAACACCTGCTTCCTGGTCTCATGGTGACACTCAGGCCCCACACCATCCTGCCTAATTCCCTAGTAGAGGGAAAATGACCGGTGTCTGGCTGTGGAACTGGAGCTGCCGCTGCTTCTCGTGTGGAGCCGCTCGGAGAAGCGGGAGCTTGGCAGCACGGGCCAGACTTGCTCACACTTCCTCACCTGCTTTTTCTTTCAGACGGAGTCTGGCTCTGTCGCCCAGGCTGGAGTGCAGTGGTGCAATCTTGGCTCACTGCAGCCACCACCTCCCAGGTTCAAGCAATTCTCCTGCCTCAGCCATCCGAGTAGCTGGGACTACAGGTGTGCACCACCATGCCCGGCTAATTTTTCTATTTTTAGTAGAGACAGGAGTTTTACCGTGTTGGCCAGGCTAGTATCGAACTCCTGACCTCAGGTGATCCGCCTGCCTTGGCCTCCAAAAGTGCTAGGATTACAGGCATGAACCACCACGCCTGGCCCCTCACCTGCTTCTGAACCAATCACTGGTTCACACTGCTCTGCTCATCCTGGATGAACCTGGGTATGGCTGCTGGACGACCTCGAGCCAGCCAGTCCCCACCTAGGCCCCAGGACCCTCGGGTGCCTCTGAGCCCGTGGATGGCCGGTTCTGAGGCCCTGAGCTGGGGGGGACAGCTAACGGAGTGGCTGAGGGCTGATGCCCGCTCTGGGGTGCAGCAGGGCCCCTGCACCGCCTGGGTGCAAGGCTCAGGGAGGGGAGGCCTGTGACGCTCGCTGGCACAGGTCTCTCTGGGGACAAGGGCAGGGGCAGGGCTCAAGTCTCGGGAGGCCCAGGCCGGCATCCCTCACCCACCAAGGAAGTGAGTGGCCCTGGGGCACGGCGGGTGGCGCCTGAGGCCTCTCTGCTCCTCCATGGAGAGGGCCCGGTGGCTCTGCCAGCTGGCGTGAGCTGGTCAGTGTGGGACCACTCCACAGCTGACCCCTCACAGTGGCTGCACTTGGGGTCGGAATCACCAGGAACCGGTGGCTGCCAAAGGTTCCGGCCTGGCCCACCTGCTGGGTAGGATGTTGTCATGGCAGCCAGGCGGGGGGCACTGGGTGGGGACAGTGGAGGGGAGGGGGTGTGGCTCTCCAGGGACCAGGGAGGCCCCACCCAGGAGGGCAGCAGAAACTGCCCCTAGGCTGGCGGCTGATGGCAGAGCCGGCCAGAGGGGACCCAGCCCCCAGCCCCCAGCCCTGGCGGGGCCCAAGGTCTCGCTGGGCGGGGCAGGCAGGACAAAGGCCCTTTTGTGCTCTGGCTCTGGGCTACTTCCTGATGGCACCAGCCACCGGAGGCCACAGGAAGCCACGGGGTCCCCGTTTCTTGGGCCAGACTGCGGAGGGTCCCACCTGCGCCAGGGGCTACCTTCCCCCTGGGACGGTGCTGGGAGGAAGGGGAGGGCCCAAGAGCCTCGGACTCAGGACTGGGGCCCGTCTCTGCAAGGGACACAGGATCAGGGCGGCCCGCGGCTCCTCCACTTCCGGGCCCCTCCACTTCCGGGCCCCTCCACTTCCGGGCCCCTCCACTTCCGGGCTCCTCCACTTCCGGGTTCTCCGCGCAGCGCGGGCGTCGCTCCTGGATCCTTGGCCACTGCGGCGCCCGCACCGGCGGGGTGGGTGGAGGGTGTGTGGAGGGTGGGGGCGCCTGCCCAGCCCTCCCTGGGGACGGTGCCCCACCCGGGATGCCAGGCCCAGGGTCCTTGCTCACCCCTCCTGACCCTCCGCAATGTCGGGGTCTTGACCGGGAGGTGGGAGGGGCCCGTGACCCCCCGGCCGGCTGAGGGGAGGCCCGCTGGCGCCTCCACTGATTGAAGGAGGTTCTGGGGCTAATTTTCGCTTTGCCTCCTCTAGTCATCACCACCCTGGAACACAGACAGGCTTTGCTTGGAGAACCTTGGGAGGAAAACCCAGTCTCCCCGGCGGGAAGGGTGGGGCGTCCCCAGGGCCTAGAGTTTGAGATTCAGCAGGATCGGCGGAGGCCCCTCCCACCAGCTCCGCCACCTCGGGCGCCCAGCGGTGGCTTTTCCACCGCGTTGCCTTCCCCCTTCCTGCTCTACGCGAACCCCAGTAGCAGACACCCGTTTCCACCCCGGCGGGAAGGCCAGTGAGCCTCCAGGCCAATGGGAGGCAGGGCAAGGACGGAGCTGGGGGCCGGGCGGGGATGGAGGGGCTGGGCTGGGGGCCCGGGGGCGGGGGCTGCAGTCCCTAGAGCGCCCTGGACCCACCTGCTGCCTTTGCCTCTGGACCTTGATTCTAGGGCCGAGTGCTCCCTGCCCAGGCCGCACCCTCCTGCCATGCTGCCAGACGAGGCGGGTGACACCACTGTGATTCAGTGCTGCACAGAGCGGGGAGCCTGCTGCACCCTCTTCCAGCTACCTTTTCTCCCACTCCTCCCGGCTCCCCCAGCCTGGCCCAAGGGCCCAGGCACCTGCTGGCCACTGCAAGCTCAGGGCACGACGGTTCAAGCCAGAAGGTCACTCTGTCCCCAGCCCGAGGTCCTGGGTCCTGGTCATGCTGTACAACCTTGGGTCTGCCCACAGTGGGTTGCCACAGGGTGGACCAGCCCAGTGCCTGGGACCTCCCCCGGCCCTCCTGAGCAAGTGCCGGGCCACCCTCCCCCCACCTTCTTGCCCTGAACCAAGCTCTGGGACCTGCCCATGTCCAGCTGGGGCCTGGTGGGTCAGCACAGGCTCCTGCAGCCTGGCTCACCCTGACTGGACCCACCTTTGCCTGAGGCCCTGATGCTCCTGTGTCTGCCCCAGGCTGGATCCCTGAGCGCTGTGATGCTCAGCCAAGACCTCTACTGAATTCTCAGGAAGGCGTTAACCAAAAATCTGGAAGCTTTGCCTGTGTTCTGAGATACAGCCCTCTCCTGGGAGCTTGATCTGAAGCCTGTCACTTTGTTTTCTTCTTAGTTATTCATTGAGATCTGCCCCAGTCCTCCACAGCCACTCTCGTCCCCAGAGGCCTCTAGGGCGTCAAATCCAGGGGTCGACCCTATGGCCTCCCAGCCCAGCCTGTGGGCAGCCGGTCACCACGTGCCTCCAAGGCTCAGCCCACTCAGCCACTGGGGCACAGACATCCCTGGGAACCAATGGGCTGGGGTGCTGGTGCCGGGGAAATGGAGTGGGCGGATGGAGACGGAGTCAAGGCGTCTGGAGGCTGGGAAGAGTGCACACTCTTCTCTGGTGTCATTGGCACAGATTTCCTGCAGACTCCAGCTAAGCAGATGCAGTTTCAGTGGGAGTTTCCCAAGTGGGGATTCCATGCTGGCTATGGAGCCCGGCAGAGACCGGGTGGAAGTGCACTGGCCGTGCCTGATGACGGAGGGAACGGAGGCTGCGGTCAGGTTGGCGGTGCCCTGGGGAATCCCAGGACTCCTGGATGGGAAGAGTGTGGGGTCCCGAAGGCCAAAGGGAGGGAGTGTCCCAGGCAGGGGACATGGCCAATGCCCGTGGGGTGGCCTGTTCACAGGAGTGCTGGCAGAGATTCTCAGGTCCACCTGCTGGCGGAAAAGGACCGAAACGTTCAACCATCTGGTTAAAGCTTCGAAGAGCCGAGGAGCTGGCGAGAACTCACCAAGCCAAAGTCACAGAGAAAACAGCCTAGAGCACTATGCCACGTTCCTCGGGGTCAGCAGATGTGGACTTTTGTTCCAATGTGGAAATCATCCACCAGGAGACCCTCCCCACAGAACCTGGGAGCCCCAAAGGACTCCACTCCCAAAGTGAGGATGAAATGAAGGTGACTCCATCCTTGCAGCCCCAATTCAAGCCACCTGGGTCTTCCAAAGAACCCAAAGGCCACTCAGGCGCAGGCAGTATTGTCCCAGGTGTCTGGTAGAGGAAAGCCACATGGGGCAGGGCGTTTGCCCGAGGCATCAAATCATCCTACAGATACTTGTTCAAGTACAGTGACCAGCACACCGTCGAAGATAACCAGTCTCGCAAAGATATGATACAAGCAAGAACTGATGGAAACAGACACCAGTAAGACCTGCTAGAGGCCTGAGATATTGGAGTTATCAGAGACAGACCAAAAAACAACTAAAATCAGTATGTTGAAAACAAAAAAAGATGTTTTATATTTGCAGAGAACTTTACCTTATAAAAATTATGTAGTAGATTAAAAAAAAAACGGAATGAGCTTTTAGAAATGAAAACATGAGGGCCGGGCGCGGTGGCTCAAGCCTGTAATCCCAGCACTTTGGGAGGCCGAGATGGGCGGATCACAAGGTCAGGAGATCGAGACCATCCTGGCTATCATGGTGAAACCCCGTCTCTACTAAAAAATACAAAAAACTAGCTGGGCGAGGTGGCAGGCGCCTGTAGTCCCAGCTACTGGGGAGGCTGAGGCAGGAGAATGGTGTAAACCTGGGAGGCAGAGCTTGCAGTGAGCCGAGATCCGGCCACTGCACTCCACCCTGGGTGACAGAGCCAGACTCCATCTCAAAAAAAAAAAAAAAAAAAAAAGAAATGAAAACATGATAACCACAATTTAAAACTCAATGGATAGGCTTAATAGAAGATTTAAAATGGCTGAAAAGAAAATCAGGGGTTGGATGTGTTGGCTCATGAATACAAAAATTAGCCAGGTGTGGTAGTGCACACCTGTAATCCCAGCTTCTCAGGAGGCTGAGGCAGGAGAATCACTTGGACCCAGGAGGTGGAGGTTGCAGTGAGCCGAGATTGCACCACTGCACTCCAACCTGGGTGACAGAGCCAGACTCTGTCATAAAAAAAAGAAAAGAAAAGAAAGAAAGAAGGAAAGAAGGAAAGGAAGGAAGGAAGGAAAGAAGGAGAGAGAAAGAAAAAGAAAATTGGGGAACTGGAAGACAGGTAAGTGTAAATTATCCAGAATGAAGGCTAGAGATATTTTTAAAAGACAATATGGATAAGGGTGGGAGGGTAAAATACATACATAAAATATAGAGACTTGGAAGAAGAGAGAATGGGAGAAATTAATATTTGAAGAGATACTATCTGAGAATTTTCCAGCACTGTTAAGAGACATCCAAAGACAGATTCAAGAAGCCCCATGAATGTCAAGCAGGATAAATGCACAGACATCCCCAGCTTGCTGCCACGTGAGCCATCCTGAAAGCCAATAATGAGCAGTGGAAAACAGCCAGGGAAGAGTGAGAAAGGTTCACTTGTGAAGACCAGCGGTGGGACCGACGGCAGACACGCCTACAGGACAATGGAGACAGAAGACAGTGGAACAATTGCTTTGCAATAAGCACTGGCCGGAAAGCAAAACAAACAACAACCGGAAGAGAGCTGAGAACATTTGCCACCAGTAAATGTTTGCTAAGAGAATGTGCAAAGCACACACACCGGCAGGACGATTGCAGGCAGAAGGTTGCTGTGCAAAAAGTGATGAAATCTCAATTGATTTTGGCTTTGCACAGCAATAATAACAACAATGAATTGCGGAGTTTTTAAATATTTGGAATTAAAATGCAGTTGTTCGCTGGGTGCCATGGCTCACATCTGTAACCCCAGCACTGGGAGGCCAAGGCTGGGGCATGAGTTGGAAACCTGCCTGGGCAACATGGTGAAACCCCGTATCTACAAAAAATTAAAAAAATTAGCTGGGCATGGGGGTGCACACCTGGAGTCCCAGCACTTGGGAGGCTGAGGTGGGAGGATCTTCTGATCTCAGGAGGGTGACAGACTCAAAAATAAATAAATAAATAAAATGCAATTGTTTACAGTCCCACTAGTGGAGAAACCTGATGGGCACAGCCTCTGCTGGGTGATGGAGGTGAGCATTGACAGAGCTGGATCGTGTGGAAAGCCTGGAACCCCAAGGGATGATAGAGCTGGGTCACGTGGAGAGTGCAGAACCCCGATGGGATGATAGAGCTGGGTCGTGTGGAGAGTGCGGATCCCTGATGGGATGACAGAGCTGGGTCGTGTGGAGAGCCTGGAACCCGGACACAATGGGGTGGAAGGAACTGGGCTCTAGAACTTAGAGCTCCATCTATCTTCCTCTTCACAAAACCCATAACCCCCGTATAACTGTGAGAAAAACATCAGACAAACCCACACTGAGGGATGTTGTACAAAACTCCTGACCAGCACTCCTCAAAACGGTCAAGATCATCAAAACCAAGGAAAGTCTGAGAAGCTGTCACAGCCCACAGAGAGGTGACGAGGTCACGGGGCCTGGATGGGATTCCAGGATGGAAAGGACAGGAGGGGAAGGCCGACCAGCGTGTGGGGTTTAGCTGCTCGCCATCACTGGCTGCTGCGACAAATGGGCCACACCGATGTGCGGGGCTCACAGTGACTCCGGGTCTCTGCAATCTTCGAACCATCTGTGCAGCTTCTCTGTTGATCAGAAACTATTAGAAATAAAAAGTCTATTTAAATGTATATTTAAAGTCCCACCAGTGACCTTTGTTGACATTCTGCTGGTGTCAGAAGTGGCTGCTGTGAGCGGAGGCCCCGGGGGCAGCAGGAGACAGAGACGGAGGTGAACGGGGCACCCAGGCCCTGGCTGGGCAGAGCAGGAAAGGGCGCAGAGCCTCTGAGTCCTGGAGAGCCGAGGCCACCAGGATGGACCGTGGCTGCCCCTCCTCACACTCCAGGCTCCCCCTGGGTGCGGCCTTTCTAGGTTTGGTGACTTGAGCTCACCCTGAGGCCTCTGGCTGGGCCTGAGCATTCCTGGGAGCCTGGCCTGGGCTTGGCAGTGCCGCCGTCACCTCCACGTGTTGTTTGCTAGGGTTGTGGCCTGGACACCGGGGAACTCGCTGGGCGCCCTGCCCTGAGAGACTGTGGGGAGGGGACCTGGGAGACAAACCCTGCCTGGGACACTGAGGCCAGCTGTGCGTGAGGGGGGTGGCACTCCTGTTGGGTGGGGGTTCCGGGACAGGGGAACTGCAGGAGGGGCCCTGGAGCCCGAGATCTGGGTGCCGGGGAAGGCCGTTGAGTGGCGAGGACACCGGGCTTCTCAGGTGTCCTGAGCGGTGCGGGAACGGCCCCCAGCTGGCTCCTCGGAACAGACGGGCAGGGCCTACCCCAGGGGCTGCTGACCCAGTTCCTAAACACACAGTGAGTCCTGAGATTCCAGACCAGAGATGCCTCCAGACCAAGCCCTTACGACCAACCTCAAGGAACCTTGAGGGACATGCCATGGCCCTCAGCACTGTGGGCCCTGGACAACCACTCCCCAGCCGGTGTCCCAGGGCTCGGCCGAGTCCCAGAAGGTGAGGGCACCTGGCAGAAACAGAACCTACGGCTGCAGGCTCCATGAGCCCTGGGGGGGAGCAGGTATGGAAATCCAAGCCCGTGGAACCAAAGCAGCTATGGAAATGTCAGGCAAATCACCGGTGGCAGCCCCGCCAGCCCCGCCAGCCCCGCCAGGCACGCCGGCCCCAGACTCAGCCCCACTGCCGGCCAGGACCCCCCGGCCCCTCACCTCCGCTCCCTGGGACCCCTCCCTGGCTCCTCGAGGCCCAGAGGGAATCTGGGGACTTGGGGCCTGAGAGATGGATGAGGGTGGCTCCCCTGGGGCCCCCAGGGAGTCCGAGGCTGCCCTCCGGCCCGGTGGGCGACAGGACACCCAGGGTGGGAGCTGTTCCAGGGCGGCCATTTTTTGTCCTTGGGAGGAGCAGCCGTGAGAGCTGCCGGGACGGCCCCCTCAGGCCTTGGGGTGGACGCCCTGGAAGAGGCCAGTGAGGGGCCCCAGCTCTGCCTCCCCCCGCAGTCACTGCGATGGTTCAGGCCCTAGGTCTGGCCTCCAAAACAGGGCCCTGGGGAGGACGAGACAGCCCCACGTGTCCCCCCGCTCTCGGATGGTCTTGTCCTGCCCCTGCCAGACCGAGAAGCTCTGGGTCTGGGGCTCCTGGTCTTCTGCTGGGGAAACCGGGGCCTGCTTTGGGGGCCCAGGCCGCCAGGGTGAGCCCTCTTGCCCCTCGCTGGGCGAGGCCAGCCCTGCTGGGAAGGCTCCTAGGTGGGGACGGCTGATGACTCACCGGCCTCCAGGAAGGAACACAGGACAGGCAGGGCCTTCCTGCAGGTGCTGGGACCCACCTGGGCGGGCCTGTGTGTCTGTGTGTGCCCTGCAAACAGGCTGCAGCTTGGGCCTGAGGTCACGCACCTGCTGGGGAGACGGGAAGGGGCCCCACCCGGCCGGCAGAGCTGCAGGCCTCTGTGCACCCCTGGGCCGCCACCTCCCACCTTTCCAGGGCACCAGGAGCCCCAGGCCTGGAGCGGCCTGGCTGGGGAGTCTGGGGGCGCTGAGGACCTTCTTGAGCTCAGGCCTCTGCTGGCCACCGTTCACCTGGCCTGCAGCCCCGTGCTCTTACAGCAGACTTCTCCACTGCTCAGCAGGGCCTAGAGTAGCTGAGAGCGGGCCTCAGGCAGCCCCCCTCATTGCCAGCCATGCAGCCCACACTCAGCACCCCCGTGGGGTCTCCAACCAGCCCCCAGGCCTCCCCCTCCTCCAAGGGAGGGCCGCAGACACTCCCCATTCTCATAGCCTTCAACCGCTGCATCCCCAAAACCAACCTCCTGATGTCCCAACCCCACATCTGTGTCACCTACAGACTCCCAGACTTCCAGGGCACCGGGGTTGGACCCACGGGACCTGCCCTCCTCCGCTACTCCCCAGCATGGGGCAGGGCCCGCAGACCTCAGCCCTCCAGCAAACCCACCCCAGCCACTCAGCCCCCTTCCCCCCTCCCCTGGGGCTGGGGAGGGGTCAGCAGTTGTTCCCACCTTCAGCTTCCAGGCCCCCCACCTCGTGTCCCCGCCTCCTCACCCACCTGCCTGAATTTCCGGGGCGTTTGGGCCTGTCTGTTCCTCTCTGCAAGGCCTCTTGTTTCGGGTGACTCGTCCCAGCCCCTCCCTCTCGTACCCCCACCAGGGCCCTGGGTCCCCCTCGGCTGCTCACTCCACACACGGTGCCTCCGTGGCAACTGCTCCCCCCGACTTCTCATCCCGGACCCGACCTCACTCCTTCCTCCTTTTCTCGGGGGCTGGAGGCCTGGCTGGGGCCTTGGTTCCTCGTTTATTAGTTTTAGAGACTTTCCTTAGTGGAAGCTTTTTCTTTTCATTTTGAAATAATTTCTGTGGAAGAGTTGCAGATGCTGCTGCTTCTGGGGCCTGACGCTCTTATCCTGACATTCTAGTGTCCGTCCTGCGAACAGCAGCCCCTCAAACACCCACAGTCCCGAGTGCAGGCTGCTGACCTTCCCACACCTCGTCCCCGGTTATCCCCACGGCGTCCTTTGTAGACAGGACCCAGCCCGGGCCACACGGTGAGCCGTTCGTCTCTGCCGTCTCCATCAGCCCGGAACAGGCCTGGGCTGTTCCCTGACGCCCTCGCAGGTTCCGGGCCAGGACGTTGCGTGCAGGTCTCAGGTCCTCGTGGCTCTAGGAAGGCACAGAGTGGTGCTGAGTCCTGCTCCTGACTGTCCCCCACGGTGGCTTCCCAGGAACCTTGTTCCTTCCACACTATCAGCCACATGCCACTGTGAGGAGAAGCTTCTCTGCTCCCCATTTGCTTACTTTACACACTCAGAGCGGCCCCGGCACTCCTGCTTCCCGCCGCGGGTCATGGGCTGTTCCCATTGTCTGCTTTGACGCTCGGATGCTGGGCTCTGCTCCTGTCCTCTCCATCATTCCTTGAGTCCTCCCTTGTTTCTTCCTTGTTTCCTGCAAGATGCTCCAGGCTCCTCCTGTATCTTTTCTGCACAGCCCAGGAATCGGCCCGGTTCCTCCCGGTGGAGAATGGGATCTAGAAGCCAAGAGCTGGGCGTGGGTGAGCTCATGGCTTCTGGGGTGTCGCTGGGTGGACGAGCTCAGGGATGAACGTGCGGCCACCCACGGATGCACCCGCGCCTTGGCTCTCCACCCCCACCTGCTGTGACGGGATCCACGGGCTCCGGCCCGTCCAGCCTTCTGGACTGTATGATGTTTGTGGCATTTATCAGCTTTTCAAAATTTGCCATTTATTGTGATTTTGTTTCAGGTTCTAAATAAATATTTCACTTCTTTCCAATTTTTCATGCTTTATTCTGTCCTCTTGGTCTTCCCTTTTTTATGAGACAGGGTCTACTGTGTCTCCCAGGCTGGAGTGCAGTGGCATGATCTTGGCTCACTGCAGCCTCAGCCTCTTGGGCTCAAGTGATCCTCCCACCTGAGCCTCCTGGGTAGTAGCTGGGACCACAGGTGCCACCACACCTGGCTAAGTTGTTTCATTTTTTGTAGAGACGGGGTCTCTCTGTGTTGCCCAGGCTGGTCTCAAACTCCTGGGCTCACGCCATCCTCCCGCCTCGGCCTCCCAAAGTGCCAGGATGGCAGGCGTGAGTCACCGTGCCTGGCCTGTGCTTTTTCTTTTTCTTTTTTTTTTTTTTTTGAGACGGAGTCTCACTGTGTCGCCCAGGCTGGAGTGCAGTGGCCGGATCTCAGCTCACTGCAAGCTCCGCCTCCCAGGTTTTTACGCCATTCTCCTGCCTCAGCCTCCTGAGTAGCTGGGACTACAGGCGCCCGCCGCCTCGCCCGGCTAGTTTTTTGTATTTTTTAGTAGAGACGGGGTTTCACCATGTTAGCCAGGATGGTCTCGAACTCCTGACCTCGTGATCCGCCCGTCTCGGCCTCCCAAAGTGCTGGGATTACAGGCTTGAGCCACCGCGCCCGGCCTGGCCTGTGCTTTTTCTTAAGGAGAGCCCCAAACAATATAAGCCTCAACAACCAAGATGGGCACCATCCTCTCTCCTCACCAACGTACGCTGAGTCCTGGGCAGGAGTGCCCTTGTGCCCCCCACCCCTCCTTCTTTTTATCAGACCCCTTGCAAACTGCAGCCTGAGTCCCATCATCCACCTGTGGGGAGAAGGCTGGGGCCACTGCAGGGCCTGGAAGATGGATCCAGACTCACTGACTCCAATCCCCCAACCCCACATTGCTCGGCCCCTCAGCAGGGTTGGCACCTCAGGCTGGGACCTCTGCCTTGAGGACTTTTCCCCTCAGGCTCCAGGCGCCGGGGGTCCCCACCTTCCTACCTGGGTTCCAGGCACCAGAGGTCCCACTTCCCACCTCCCTGCTCCTGGTGGCTCCTTTTCTGGCCCCTCCTGTTCTGACCTCTGAACCCACCGCCCCAGGGCTGTCCTTCACGTCAGCTGGTTCCCAGGCTCTAACGCCCTCTACAAGTGCAAGTGGCCAGGGGTCACCCAGGCCCACGCAAACCTGAGCTCAGACACTGAGCTTCCCTGGACCCGCCCCCGCCAGCCTCCCAAAACCTGGGGTCCTCCACAGCCCACCTCCCAGGAGAGCAGGCTGTGCTTTCAAAGTGCGCCCGGAACCCAGGGTCCTCACAGCCAAAGGCACTGCTCCCGACTGCCGATGCCCGTCGCCTGGCTGGTGCCACAACGCCCACTGGCCCCGTGGCCACCCTGCACCACTGCAGCCAGTAAGGACGCGTGAGTTGGGCCAGCCCCGCGCTCAGAGCAGACCCGCGTCCCTAAGAGTCCGTGTTGCCCGGTCCCCACTCCCTGCACCCCTCTTTCCGCCCTCTGCCCAGGCAGAGCCCCTCCAGAGCAGCCCCCAGCGTCCATGCACTTCTGGGTCGGGTCCAAGCACCAGCCTTCATGCCCCTCCTGGCCGGCCCAGCAGATCCAGCAAAGCCACTTGGATGTTTCCCCAAGCAGAGGTGAAATGACAGTTAAAAAAAAACCCCAAAACCCATTCAAGGTCAACTTCTAAGGGGCTAACAGCGGCCTCCGGCCACTGCTGACCACCCGCCTCCCTCAAGGCACAGGGCTGCCCCAGCAGGAGGAGGAGCTGAGCCCCTTACTGAGGCCACGGCCAGGACCCCCGTGGAAAATTCCGGCCAGAGGTGGCCCCAGGAAGGCGGCTCTGCACACCCTTGGAGGAGCCGGACACCGTGTCCCCTGCTGGAACCCACAGACTCATGGCACTGCCAGGCTGGGGGGCAGCTTTTCTCCCTGGAGGCCTCGACTTGGCGTAGACCCTGCCCTGGCACCGGCAAGGCCCAGGGTCTCCCCCAGGCCTGGCTCTGACGCAGCCACGTTTGCACAGGTGACAGATTTGCTTCCCAAAGCCACAGTGGTGGCAGCATCAGCATCTAATTTGAGTAAGAATCTCAGATTCCGGGCGGGGGGCTCTGGAACCCCAGGCAGCGCCAGGCAGTACTGAGAATGGGCCCTCCCAGGGCTGCCCACCGGCCCCAGACCCCAGAGGGTGCCGGGAAGGCAACGGACAGGCTCCTTTCCCACCAGGATGGGGCCGAGAGGGCTCTGCGGGATCCCCTGTGGCCTCCCGGCCGCTCCATGCTGCTTTGTGGCCTCTGACCCCTGACCCTCCTGGGTCAGCCAGTGGGGAAGGTCCCCCCCTGGGCCTCGGACGCCCTGGCAGGATCCCCCTGGCACCCTCTGCCAACGCCGAGGGCCGCTCCCCCGGCTCTGCCAGACCTGCAGCCCCTCCGGCCTCCTGGACTCAACTGGGCTCTACCCTTGTCCCCAGCCCTCGGCCTTCTGGGAGCCCTCCTGGGGGGTCAGCCATGAGGTCAGGGGGGTCAGTGAGGTCATGGGGATCAGCCATGAGGTCAGGTGGGGTTGGCCATGGGGTCAGATCAGGTCGGTCATGATGTCACTGGGATCAGTCATGAGGCTGGCGGAGGTTGGCCATGCGGTCAGGTCAGGCTGGCCATGAGGTCAGGTGGGGTTGGCCATGGGGTCACTGGGGTCAACCATGAGCTCAGGTGGGGTCAGTCATGAGATCAGGTTGGGTCAGCCATGAGGTCAGGTGAGGTCAGCCATGCAGTTAGGTCAGGTTGGCCATGAGTTCAGGTGGGGTCGGCTATGAGGTCACTGGGTTCGGCCATGAGGTCAGGTGGGGTTGGCCATGAGGTGGTGGGGGTCATAAGGTCACAAGGGGTCAGCCATGTGGTCAGGCGATTACACGCCCTCCTTGCCTTCCTTCCCCGGGTGGCCCTCAGCTGCTCCCAACTGTCCCCCGGCAGGGTGTGTCCTCTGGAGACACAGGACTCTCAGGGCAGAGGCTGGATGGACGGGGCCAGGTCCGGTGCTGGGGTTCAAGTGACACTGAATGAGGTTCCAGGGGAGGCACAGGAGGGACTGGGGGGGGGCACAGGCTGGGAGGGACGGGGGGGCACAGACCGGGAGGGCCGGGGGGGCACAGGCCGGGAGGGATGGGGGGGCACAGGCCGGGAGGACCACAGTGTCAGCCAGGAGGGACTGCAGTTGGGTGTGGGGTGACCTCCAGGGAGGGGAGGAGCGGGGGCCGTGGGGCGAGGCCCCTCCTGACTGGGTGCTGTGGGCGCTGCTGCTCGCATGCCAGGGTTCCTGCCTCGTGGAGACTCCGGCCTGGGCGAGTGCAGGCCTCAGAGCAGGAACCCCAGTCCTCTGGCCTCCTGGGGGGTGGGAAGGGTGGGGAGAGAGGCCGGGAAGGCCGGGGACTCCCGCCAGGGGAACGAGAGAGGCCTCGGAGGGGTGGGTGGCCTGTCTGGGAAGCTGCTCTGGATCCAGCGTCAGGTCTGGCCCGGTCCCCGTCTGCACAGCCTGCACCACGGGAAGGAGGAATCATGTGGAAGCCCCGAGAGGCAGGCACAGCCCCAGAGGCTGCAGGGGCTGCTGCTGGGGCCCTTGTGGCTGGCGGCTCGGCTGATGCAACCCAGGCCCCAGGAAAGGCTGTCGGCTGTCGTTATGGGCTGTTTCCCGGCAGGGAGGGGAGCCCTGGGGCCCTGGGCTCCTGTTGGCAGAGGCCTGACCCAGCTGGGCCTGGTGTGGCCAGGCTCCTCCAGGCCCCTAAGCTGCGGGAGTCTGCACCTCCCTGCCCTGCCCGTGGGCCGGCTCCTTCCCCTTTCTCACTGCGGCAGAGTTAACGAGGCCTCTGGGCCTCTGCGGGTAATTGGTCTCCAAAGGCGGGAAAGTGTCACCACGGACGCTGCTGGGATGAGAGCAGGAAAACCCCACCACCGCCTTTTCCACTCCCAGGTCTCACTGTGCCCTGGGCCGCCCAGCCGGGGAGCAGACTCGTTTTTCAGAGGCCCAGGAGAGAAGACGTTCTTCCTCCCCTCCAGGTGCTCAGAGGACCGGACACAGGCCTGGGTCTGGGCAGCCACCGAGGGTGACGGGGCCGGCCGGGGGCTGACGGGAGAGGAGCCTGCTTGCCCGGACCTGGGAGGCAGGTGCTGGCTGTTCTCAAGGGGCCGGGTGCGATGGGAGAAGGCGCGGAGACAAGGGTGCATTTTGCAAGAGAGTTTGTGTTTTGATTGGGGCAAAATTCACAGAGCATAAAATAATTTTGAGGTGAGAATTTGGTAGCATTTATTACACTCACAGGGCTGAGTATCCACCACTTGTATCAAGGTCCAGAACATTCTGTCGCCGATGGGAGGCCGAGCCCCCAGGCTGCAGCCACCGCCCCATTCTGTCTCCATGGACTTGCTTGTTCCAGGTGTTGTCCAGTAAAGGGGTCACACAACACATGCAATCTGGGGCCTTTCCCGCCTGGCTGAGGGGACCCCGAGAACCCCACTCTTCACACAGCCACGCCCTCAGACACGGGGCAGCTCTGAACTCCCGCGGAGCCTGTCCAGTTTGTTCACAGCAATGGCCCTGCCCTCAGTCTAGGCCCCAGGACCTGGTAGGGCAAGGGGACAGGAGGGGGCCCGGCAACAGGGCCACACCCTCAGGGGACACCCAGGAAGGACAGGAGAAGCCAGGCAGGGCTGAGCGTGGGGCGGCCGGGTGTCCTGAGAGCTGGGGCTCTGTCTACACGGGCCACCTCCCAGTCGTGGAGAGCAGAGGTCAGCCTGGAACTGCTCCCAAGATGCAGCGCGGGGCTGGGGGGCTAGACAGTGAGTCGGGGGAGCCCCCAGGCCTGAGGGAGGCAGCACGGGGAGGCGGGTTTGGGAGAAAAGCAAAGACCACAGTTTTAGACACAAGATTGTGTGAGAGCAGGACACTTCAGCAGCCATTAGGGCAGGAGGCTGGGCCCATGAAGCTAGAATCTGGGACGACCCACGAGGCCACAGCCCAGGGTGGCTCAGCCCAGCTGGGGTCTCTGAAGTTCCCGGTGCTACAGCTGCCACGTGAGAAGAGGCATGTGCCGCCCTCCATGGCACAGCCTGCAGCAGGCGTGTGGCACCAGCAAAGCCGGGTCCTCCAAAGGCGAGAACAGCAGCCAGGGGTGAACCTGGCATTTTCCGACAACATGGGGGTGTCTGGGGAGAAGGACTCTGCTGCCCCTGCTCCCTCGTGGACGCCAGCGCTGCCTGGAGCTGCGTGGGGACCTGGCTGACAGGGGGCCTTCCCTGCGCCAAGATGCTTGGGGTTGCTAATATCAGGGGTGAGCCGGGCCCCTGACGTGCAGGGTGACCATGTACCCGGAGAAGGAAGATCCTTTTAGAGAAGGAGGAGGAGAGGGCGCAGGTGGGGAGGTGGGAGGGAGCAGGGGTCCCGGCTGCCTTCAGAGGCCGAGGGGAGGCTGGGGTCGTGGCAGGAGGCAGTGGGGAAGCCGTTTTGCTAAATGGGAGGCCGAGAGGGCGGCAGTGCAGGGGTGTTGTGGGGAGGACGGTCTTGATTGACAGATGGGGAGAGGGATGGGGGTGGGGACAGGGGTGGGGATGGGGTGGGGACGGGATTTGGGGAGGCAGTGGTAGTACATGGGGGGGCCTTTGAGGAGAGGGTTTGCTGGGACCCCCGAGTGCCCACCTGAGCGAGTCAAGCTGGTCCCATTTCCCACACCTTTGTCTGGTGGGTCAGAGGCCACCAGACAAAGGCTGAACTAACCGCTTCAGCTCCGCCAAGAACAAAACGGGGTGGGGCCGCGCCCACCAGCATCAGAGACGGACCCAGCTTCTCCCGGGCTGATTCCTGGCCTGGCCCTGGTGTCAGGCCAACGTTGAAGCCTGAGCTCTGTGACTGCCGGGGGTCCCGGAGCAGTGATGGGGGTGTTGGTGAGCACCCCACACCGTTCCCTGGCTGCCTGGTGAAGGCCATTCTGAACTCCACCTGTGGACTCTTGGGCCCATTTCACTGCTTTACACGTTGACACCCCACCTTCTGACCCCACGAAGCTCCCCAGGACCCAGGTCCCCCGGTTCAGAGTCCTGCTTCCCCCGGATGCAGCTCAGCCCTGGCTGCCTCTGCACAGTCCTGGGGCAGCACTCCCACCTTGTGAACAGGGTCCCACCCAGTGTGGCCCCTGGGGTCCAGAACCCGCAGGTTGGGCGCTCCCACGACCTAGAGGCCATCCCATTGCAGAGATAGGGCCCTAGAGTTCACCTGCAACACACCACAGACCCCAGGCCGCTCCTCCGTCCTCAGCACGGCTGCCTCCCTCCTCGGGCAGGTCCATCTTCAGGGAGCTTCTCCCTAAGTTCTCACACCGCAGAACCCCCCAGATCTCCCTCGAGCACAGCCTGTGGCGTCCCAGCCCTCTGCTGCGGTGACCGGAGCCCGAGGCACCAATGGTTGTGTCCGAGTGGGCTGGGCCCTTGGGTCACTCCAGCCAACTTCTCTGCCAGGTGGGACCAGCTGCGGCCATCCCACCACCCAGAGGAGGGGCCGGGCCCAGACTTGGTCAGATGGTGCCCCCCAGAAGGCTCCGGCACCAACCAGCGGGAGGAGGCTGCTCTCTGAGCCCCTTTCCCACCAGCCAGCATCCCCCGCACGCAGCCCACAGCTCATCCCCGTGTCCCAGCTGGGGTCCCGAGCTCTCACCCCTGCTGCCACCCCCGGCTCCTCTCCCCTGTGACCAGGTGCTAGGCAGCCTGGTCAGGCCCAGGGTCCATGCTGTGGCAGGTAGGAGAACACGTGTGCCCCTGCAGGAGACCACAGAGGGCCTGCGGCGGCATGTGTAATTAGCATGTGTATGGTTGAGCCTGCGTGTGGCTGAGTGCGTGTGTGCATGTGTATAATTAGCATTGCATGACTGAGCCTGTGTGTGTCTGTGTGTGCATGTGTGTGATTAGCATGTGCGTGGCTGAGCACGCGTGTGGCTGAGCACGTGTGTGCATGTGTGTGAGTAGCACGTGCGTGGCTGAGCACGCGTGTGGCTGAGCGTGTGTGTGCATGTGTGTGAGTAGCACGTGCGTGGCTGAGCACGCGTGTGGCTGAGCGCGTGTGTGCATGTGTGTGAGTAGCACGTGCGTGGCTGAGCACGCGTGTGGCTGAGCGCGTGTGTGCATGTGTGTGAGTAGCACGTGCGTGGCTGAGCACGCGTGTGGCTGAGCGCGTGTGTGCATGTGTGTGAGTAGCACGTGCGTGGCTGAGCATGCGTGTGGCTGAGCGCGTGTGTGCATGTGTGTGAGTAGCACGTGCGTGGCTGAGCACGTGTGTGGCTGAGTGCGTGTGTGCATGTGAGTAGCACGTGCGTGGCTGAGCACGCGTGTGGCTGACTGTGTGTGTGCATGTGTGTGAGTAGCACGTGCGTGGCTGAGCATGCGTGTGGCTGAGTGCATGTGTGCATGTGTGTGAGTAGCCCAGAGGAGGAGGACAGGCAGAGCTCCAAGAGAGGGGCTGGGGGAGGAAGCCCCAGAAGAGGTTGTGGAGGGCTCAGCTCAGACCCTCTGGGGTTGAGGCCTGGAGCCTGAATGCTGGGAGGTGCCACCATCCCTGAGACCCTCGCCCCGCCCCCTGCTCATTCCCACTGGGCAGGAACTCGTGGGGACGGCCTCCTCTCCCAGAGCCCTGTCCTGAAGGCCTCCATGGGCTCCTGTGATGGGAAGACACCGCTGAGGCGTGAACTCCCTCGGGGCCACACAGGACGTGTGAGCCTGAACCCAGAGGCTGCGCCACACCTGAGCATGTGCCTGGTGGGGGAGGAGGGAGTGTGAGAGTACCCACTCCTGCTGGCAGGCTCAGGGTTCCCCACTGCAATGGCTGAGACCCCCTGCAGGGCCCACCCCACTCACTGCTGGGGGACGGAGGCCTCTTGGACAGAGGACCCCGGGCCCTGTGAGTGTGGGGCCCGCTGGGCTGGGAGGGAGGCGGGGAGAGGGAGACAGGAAGGGTGCCCTCCAGGCTTTAAGCTTGTCCAACAGAGCAGGCTGCTGTGAATGGGTCCGACACAAATTTGTAAACTTTCTTAAAACATAAAACATAATGGGATTTTTTGGCAATGTTTTTTCGCTCATACAGCCATCGTTAGCATATTTTATGTGTGGCCCAAGACGATTCTTCCAATGTGGCCCAGGGAAGCCAAAAGATTGGCCACCCCTGCTTCAAAGCGTCTGCCCTGTTCCTGGAAACCCCCAGCCGGGACTGACTTCAGTCCAGAGGGTTCCCAGCCTGCGGGTTCCGGAGAGGGACCAAGTGGGGGGTCCTCGACAGCAGCTCTCCCACCCCAGGGCCACAGAGAGCCTGCGGGGGGCAGGGCTGAGTGTCCCAGGCCCCCAAAACCCGGCCCAATGGGGGCAGGGTCCTCGCGTCCTCGAGGTCCGGCCCCTCCTCCCGTGTCCCGGGTTCTGGGCCCCGCCCGCCCCGCTGCCGCCCCCTCCCCCAGCTGCCGCCCCCCTCCCCCCGCTGCCGCCCCCTCCCCCCCGCTGCCGACCCCCCCCCGCTGCCGCCCCCTCCCCCCGCTGCCGACCCCTCCCCCCGCTGCCGACCCCTCCCCCCGCTGCCGGCCCCCTCCCCCCGCTGCCGGCCCCCTCCCCCAGCTGCCGCCCCCCTCCCCCCGCTGCCGCCCCCTCCCCCCCGCTGCCGACCCCCCCCCGCTGCCGCCCCCTCCCCCCGCTGCCGCCCCCTCCCCCCGCTGCCGACCCCTCCCCCCGCTGCCGGCCCCCTCCCCCCGCTGCCGGCCCCCTCCCCCCGCTGCCGGCCCCCTCCCCCCGCTGCCGGCCCCCCCCGCTGCCGCCCCCTCCCCCCGCTGCCGCCCCCTCCCCCCGCTGCCGCCCTCCTCCCCCCGCTGCCGGCCCCCTCCCCGCGCTGCCGCCCCCTCCCCCCGCTGCCGCCCCCCTCCCCCCGCTGCCGCCCCCTCCCCCCGCTGCCGACCCCCCCCGCTGCCGCCCCCTCCCCCCGCTGCCGCCCCCCTCCCCCCGCTGCCGCCCTCCTCCCCCCGCTGCCGGCCCCCTCCCCGCGCTGCCTCCCCCTCCCCCCGCTGCCGCCCCCCTCCCCCCGCTGCCGCCCCCTCCCCCCGCTGCCGACCCCCCCCGCTGCCGCCCCCTCCCCCCGCTGCCGCCCCCTCCCCCCGCTGCCAACCCCCCCCCGCTGCCGCCCCCTCCCCCCGCTGCCGGCCCCCTCCCCCCGCTGCCGGCCCCCCCCGTTGCCGCCCCCTCCCCCCGCTGCCGCCCCCTCCCCCCGCTGCCGCCCTCCTCCCCCCGCTGCCGGCCCCCTCCCCCCGCTGCCTCCCCCTCCCCCCGCTGCCGCCCCCCTCCCCCCGCTGCCGCCCCCTCCCCCCGCTGCCTCCCCCTCCCCCCGCTGCCGCCCCCCTCCCCCCGCTGCCGCCCCCTCCCCCCGCTGCCGACCCCCCCCGCTGCCGCGCCCCGCCCCCCCCCACGCCCCGCACGCTGGCCTCCCCCCACGGCTCCTCAGATCTTTCCCGAGCGACGGGAGCCCCCAGCGCACCGACCGCGCAGGGGCAGGGGGATCCCAGGACCGGCCCCCCCCCAGGACCCGCCCCTCCCGGTGCCGCCTTTGTCCCGCGCGCACCTGGCGGGGCTCCGGTTTCCCGGGCAGCGCTCGCTCCGGCCGCGCCCTCCCCACCCTGGGCTCCCCCAGCTCTCGGTGGGCGCCGGTCGTTAGCTGGAAACCAAAGAAGGGGCGCGGCCGAGCCAGGCAGGTGGCCCAGAGGCCCAGGTGCAGCCCCTGCCCCGCCCAGGGCCAGACCGTCTCAGCCCAGCCAGCGCGGGTGTGGGGTCCCCATCATCCCACAGAGGCACGTGGGGCCAGGTCCTCAAACTGACCACCCGGCCGCCCCTCCCGCTGCCCTCCCCCAGGCCCCACCAGTGCCAAGGAAAGAGTTAAGTCCGCCTGGCGACCGCACCTTTGTTTGCCTGAGAGCTGCACCTGCGCCCCAATTAACGTGGGCAAATGAAGGGAGACCAGGTCCAACCAGAAAGGAATCTCCCTCCTGTGTGCCAGGCGGCCCCCGCAGGGACCCAGGGCAGGGCCGGCTCCACACGCCCTGCAGCTCCCACCTGAACCTCCTCCTGCACCCCTCCCGCCTCCCATCAGAGAAGCTGAAGCTCCCTGTGCGGGATATTACTTTCTCAGCACCCCACACAAACACAGCATCTGGCCTAGTTCCTCTGCCCTGCCTGGCACCCACAGGGCTGCCACCTCCACACCCACCGTCCTCAGCCCCCACCCTCATCCCCTCCACCGTGTTTCTCAAAGCTCTGCCCCTTCCCCTCCCCCTGACCACACCATAGGCCAAGGGTTGCAGTAGCCCCCAGCCCAGCCCCCAGGCACCCAGAGGGCCGTGAACAGTGGGCCCCAGGCACACACAGGGCTGTGAACAGCAGGCTCCTTTTGGCCTTGGCCCCCTGAGCACACAGCCCCCTATCTCTTCAGTGGAGTGAGAGGGGCCGGTCTGTCAGCCAGGACTGGGTTTGTGCCACCAGGGACCACACCAATTCCAGACCTGGGTTTTAGCCCCTGGACAGAGTACGAAATGCAAAAGCAGAATTTCCAGAAGCCACGTGCGGCGTCCACACAGCTGAGCTGTGGACAGAATGAGGTGTGTTGGGATGGGAGACACCCGTGCCTCCAGCAGTGCGAGGAGAATGTGGAACGCTCGGGAGCCCCTCACCCTCAGCCTTGCCCACGGGAGCTGGGGCAGTGGCCCCTGCCCGCCCACATTCACCAGCTGCCCTGGCAGCATGAGACCAGCCTCGTTGGGGTATTTATGTCAGAGGCCTTCGAACCAGAGCAACTCCATCTTGCACAGAGCCTGGGTAAAATGAGGCTGAGCCCGGCTGGGCCGCGTTCGCATGCAGTCAGGCGTCCTTAGTCACAGGATGAGATAGGAGGTTGGCACGAGATCGGTCACAAAGACCCTACTGATACACAGGATGCAGTAAAGAAGCTGGCCCAAACCCACCAAAACCAAGGTGGCCGTCCCCACTGCTATTATGCACTGATTATAATACATTAGCATGAGAGAGACACACCCACCAGCACCAGGACAGTTTACAGTCGCCATGGCAATGCCAGGAATTTATCCCAGACAGTCTAAAAGAGGAAGGAACCCTCAGTTCTGGGAATTGCCTGCCCCTTTCCTGGAAAACTCCGGAATAATCCACACCATGTTTAGCACATATCAAGAAACAACAGTGTGTTCTCGATGGAGCAGCCCAGGCCGCTGCTCAGCCTACGGGGCAGCCCTTCTCTTATTCCTTTACTTTCTTATTAAATTTGCTTTCACTTGACTCAGTGGACTTGCCCGAACTGTTTCTTGCTCAAGGTCCAAGAGCCCTCTCTTGGAGTCTGGATCGGGACTCCTTTCTGGTGACATTTACGCCGAGGGAGTTTGTGCCCAAAGGCACAGATCAGGCCCCTACCCCAAGGGCCCCCACTGCCTGGGACCCTCCCATTCCGGACTCTCCCAGGCTCCTCCCTGGGGCAGGGAGGTGGCAAGACCCTGTATCCAGGCCCCCGAGGTGGAGTGGGGTCTCCCGAAGGCCCAAAGGACACGGGAGAAGCCCCCGGGTGGTCAGAGCATCAGGGCAGGGAGGGGACGGTGACCCCGGGGGACGGTCAACGGCTGCAGCCGAGATGTCTGCCTGGGGAGGTGGGATCACGGGCGGGGTCTCCAGGAGTGGAGGTCTTGGTGGCTACATGGAGATCCAAGCCCTTTGATGCTGCGGGCGAGGTCGGCGGCAACCCCACAGGTCTGTGACTCTGGAAGGCCTCTGGGAAGCCAGCCATCCCTGCCCAGCCCCCAGGGAGCCTGGCGAGGAAGCCACGCCCCTCACGGTGTCCCCCTCCTGAGAGGGCTGCAGCCTCAGATGTCAGACGCTGTGGGATGTGCCCGTCGGGAAGGGGTGACCAGACAAGGCTCTGGTGTTGCTTCAGTCAGCCCCAGGCCACTGTCCCCAAAGCCTCCCCACAGGGCCACTGCTACTGTGGGGTTCTGTGCCTGCACGGACCCCCACCGACCTCCAAATGCGCAAACACAGGTGCCTCCCGGGGGCAGCTGTTCGGCGGAACGCTGAAAAGGGCTGGTGCCCAGCCCACTGAGGCTCCTGCGGGCACCTCAGCAGGACAGCGGACCCCGAGGGGCTGGCAGATACGCCCAGGGCCCTGCGAGGCCTCGGCCTCCCCGTGTTGCAGGGCTGTATGCAGGGTTTGGGTGTAGGGACAGCCACCCTGTGCCAGGCCTGCAGGACACCCCTCCCGCCCTGAGGCAGCCCCTCTGGTTCCTGGGGGAACCGATGTCACTAGCGCTGCCAGGACAGCACAGAACGGTTTAGGGAGGGAAGTGCTGGAGACCTGTTCTGAGTTTTGAGAGTGGAATCGCGGTGGCAGGGGTGAGGTGGCGAATGGCTTGGGGCGGGGCAGAAAGCAGACGCGGGCGTGTGGGAGGGGGCGTGAGGGATTTTGCCATGAGGGGTTGTTTTGACAGCACTAGTTACCTGAGGCCTGTATTTCTCTTCTTTTTTTTTTTTTTTGAGACGGAGTCTCACTCTGTCGCCCGGGCTGGAGTGAGTGCAGTGGCGCGATCTCGGCTCACTGCAAGCTCCGCCTCCGAGGTTCAAGTGATTCTCCTGCCTCAGCCTCCCCAGTAGTTGGGATTACAGGTGCCTGCCACCACACATGGCTAATTTTTGTATTTTTAGTAGAGATGGGCCAGGCCGGTCTCGAACTCCTGACCTCAGGTGATCTGCCTGCCTCGGCCTCCCAAAGTGCTGCTGGGATTACAGGCCTGAGCCACCACACCCGGCCAGAGGCCTGTATTTCTTAGGACAGACAGAAAATCACTAGGTTTTCTTGCACTTGGGAGGGAAGCTGAGCACAGAAGCATGAGCAGCCACCCTTGTCCAGGAAAGGAAAACAAAATCTGTGTCCTGGGAACTTTCCTTCCCCGCATCAACCACCTCCCCGCCAGACTCCAGAAAACAGCCCGTCTCGGCAGACCCGGGACTCAGATCTGACCCCAGAGCCCCGACCCGGTGGAAGGGAGGCTGGGAGGCCACAGAGCAGGGCCAGGGCCCGTGTGGGGTCACTCAGCGGGGAGGAAGTGAAACATTAAACCCCAGGAGGAGTCATCCTGGCCCCGGCCCAGCCTCCGCCTGACACTGGAGTCAGAGCCCAGCGTCCGCCGAGGAGGCCGGGCAGGCGGCGGCAGGCAGGGTGCAGGGCAAGGGGTGCGGCCACTGGAGGCCCGCATGCCAGACCCCAGGCATGGAGGCTGCAATGCCCACCCAGCCGGAGAGTCATCCTTGGCAGGACCCCACCAGGAGGGACGTACCAGGGATGCTGGACACCGAGGCCCCGCCACCCCGAAACAACATCTCCACGTAAACCCAAGCGACCTTCCTAGGGTGGGTGTGACCCGCCCTCCCCACCACGCTCGGTGCAGTTTTCTCCTCCACCTGTGGCTCCCCAGGATTCCTGGTCTTTCTCCATGTTTCCTGCTTGCTCCTAAAAGTCGGCTCTCACGCGGAACACGCAGCAGAACTCTGCTCTTCCTGGGGTTTTTAGGGATCAGGCATTACGAGGTCCCCCGGGCTACGCAGTGACCCCTCTGGCAGGTTGTGTCCCCCAGAGTTCATGGTTAGAATCCAAACTCCCAGTACCCACAACGCGAGCGTATGTGGAGAAGGGGCTATGAGACAGGGCAGTATGTGGGAAGTGGCTGTGAGGATGAGCCCTGGCCGGGTCCCACTGGTGTCCTAGTGGCAGAAGGAGGTTAGGACAAAGGGACACGAGACGGACGTGCGCAGAGGCCGCCTGCGAGGACGCAGTGGGAGAGGCCTACCCAGAACCAGCCCAGCAACCCTGGGACACCAGACCTGCCCCTCCCTCTCTGGGGCTGTGAGAAAACACGTTTCGGTTGCTTAAGTCCCCGGGCTGGGTATTTTGTTCCGGCAGCCGGAGCTGGGATAACCCCAGACGCACCCAGCCAGCCCTGAGGGAGGGCGTTCACCAGCTTCCCATACGGGTTGTAGGAGGCCACACAGGCACCCTCCTCGGCCCTGGGCACCCTTGTCATATCTGACAACCCTGTATAGATCCCCTGCAAGCATCCAGGGGCCAAGGCGGCCATGTGCCTCCCCGGACAAAGGGCTTCCCTCCACACACGGGCTCAGGGCCGCAGGTTCCCCGACATCGACCCCCGGCAGCCGCCCGGTCTTTCTCCCATTTGCTAGCAGACACATCCCAGGTGACACCCCACCTCGGACGAGGCCCTCCCGGCAGGCGCCCAGCCCCAACGCCCAATGCCCAATGCCCAATGCCCAGGGCTCACGGCAGTGATGGCGGCGGGTCTCAGGCAGGAGTGGGATCCCTCTGCTGTCGGGTCCTACCCCTCGGCCCTCCCCCGAGAGGCCCCCACAACCTCGCCCTCTGCCCTGCACAGGGACCCCTGTCTCAGGCTCTGCCTCCGGTGCCCTGACCCCGGGCGCAGACGGCCGCGTGCCTGTGACTCCGCTTCCCTGGTGGTGAGGGGTCTGGCCTTGTGTCTGATGACGTGGGTTTTGCTTCCTGATGTCCTCACTGGGGCTAACCCCACCGTTCTGTGGAGTTCCTCACGACGGTTTGTAAGGGCTCAGAGTGCAGCGTTGATTTCAACCATTTGTCTCTCTCGTTAAAATAGTCCCCTGACTTTGCCTGTGGAATATTTTGCTCTCTTCCCGTTTTAAGTTAAATGTGGTTGTTGTGACAGACAGAAATGCGGGTTTTTCTCCAGACCGTCTGTGCAAGGAGAGGAAGCCTTGAAAGGAAGAGGCACAAACTATTAGGAATGTCCTCGAAGAGATGAGTGAAAACATGTGGCCACGGAAAACAATGAGGATGCGACAAGAATGACTCTGAGGGGCCGGGCACGGTGGCTCACGCCTGTAATCCCAGCACTTTGGGAGGCCGAGACGGGCGGATCACAAGGTCAGGAAATTGAGACCATCCTGGCTAACACGGTGAAACCCCGTCTCTACTGGAAAAAAAAAATACAAAAAATTAGCTGGGCGTGGTGGCGGCCCCTGTAGTCCCAGCTACTCGGGAGGCTGAGGCAGGAGAATGGTGTGAACCCAGGAGGCGGAGCTTGCAGTGAGCCGAGATGGCGCCGCTGCACTCCAGCCTGGCCGACAGAGCGAGACTCCGGCTCAAAAAAAAAAGAAAGACTCCGAGGACAGAAACGAAAAGCACTGGAGGAGATGGAGCCAGGACGTTCCCCAAATGTGAGGTGAAAAGGCAAAGAAAATGGGACAGAAAAGGGGATTAGAGGACCTGCTCCAAATCGCAACGATATTCACCAGAGAAAGAGAAAGCAACGACAAGAAGAAAACAGAAAGAGCAAAATCGTTTAAAAATTGTAATCCAAGAACATTTCCTGGAGCCGAAGGTCAGGCATTTCCAGACGGAAAGAGCCGCTGAGGACCCGGTGAAAGATGAAAAGAGACCCACACAAAGATCCACCTTCACGGGACGGCAGAGAACGGAGACAAAAAGAAGGCCCCAAAAACTTTCAGCAAAACACCCGCAGAAATAGGTTCCACACCAAGGACCCGGGGCTGGGATACCGTCACCGGACCCACAGCGGCCTCGGGAGCCGGGATCCCTGCGAACCGGACCCACAGCGGCCTCGGGAGCCGGGATCCCTGCGGGGAGGTTTTCTTAACTCGAAGGGAAGCGAAGGCCTTGGTGGGGGCCCGCCCTGTGCCCCCCACAGGGAGTTGTGAGGAGCTTGTTCCACCAAAACACTGAGTAGACAAGAAAGGGGAGGCGTGGGGCCGAGGAAAACCCCACCCAGGGGAGAAGCAATGTGACTTTGGGACGTGGACCACGAAGCTCGCAAGACACCAGCCCTGCCCCAGGCCCGAGGGAGCTGACCAGCACTGGGCAGGGCAGGAGGCTCCAGGAGGCCCCTCAGAAATACCTGGCGTGCTGGAATTTAAGTCATGGGGGAGAGTCTGAGGCTGAATTAGTAATGAGTTCAGAGAAAGCTAAGCAAGAAGAAAAGCGAAGGCGATTATTAACTTCAGGGAAACAGCTCAGAGTTCGGGTGAGAACAGGCGGCCATGGGGGACCTGGCACCAAGCCAGTCCCCGGTGCCCAACAGAGCGACCGCGGAGACCAGACCCCAGGCCCAGTGCGTGACGGCGGAGTGAGAGGCAGAGACCAGACCCCAGGCGCAGCGGGTGACGGCGGAGTGAGAGGCAGGAGGGCGGCAAACAGCCCTTCCAAACAGTGCTGAGTAGCTGCCGTTTGATGGCGGCACTGGAAGTAAACGCAGGAGCCTCCCAGCACATGGAGCTGGTGGCCTCGGCGCGGCCAGAAGGTCACGTGTGCCCAAGCCTTGCAGAAGTGTTTGACTCTCAAGCAACCTATAGGCTTACCTTTTTTTTTTTTTTAAAGACAGAGTCTCGCTCTGTTGCCCAGGCTGGAGGGCAGTGGTGCGGTCTGAGCTCACTGCAGCCTCTGCCTTCCAGGTGCAAGCGATTCTCCTGCCTCAGCCTCCGGAGTAGCTGGGATTATGGGTGCCTGCCACCACATCCAGCTAATTTTTTTGTATTTTTAGTAGAGACGGGGTTTCATCGTGTTGACCAGGCTTGTCTTGAACTCTTGACCTCAAATGATCTGCCCACCTTGGCCTCCCACGTGCTGGGTTACAGGTGTGAGCCACCTCACCCGACCACGAGCATAACTTTGATAGAAAAGGCAATAACAAATTAGGTTGGTGTGAACTCTATCCTCCGAGGCCTGGGAATCGTTTTTAAAATATAAAGGTTTCCAGAACTCACAGCTGTGAACTTATCTGTTCTCAAGGGGCCATCTTTGATCGATTTTCCTAACTCTTCTATGATAATCGGCCTTTTCACCTCTTCCACTTCCTCTCGCTCTGGCGGCCGACGCTCATCTGTAACAGTGCCTGTTTCCCTGGATTTTCCCAGCCCAGGGCCACGTGGTCTGCAGCTCCCCCACCACGGCCACAGCATTCCGTCCCTGTGTCGCGTGGCCGCACATGGCCCAGCACCGTGGGAGCCTCTCCGTGTCTGAGGTTAAAGGCAAGTCGGTGCCTCACTCAGTGTGTGCCTCACAGGCCGCCCTGACACTCTGAGCTCCAAATCTCTGCAGGACTGGATTTTGGCCGGGATAGAGGAGGCTGTGCCCCCACCCAGTTGTTCCCAGTGCCCATGCACCTCGCCCTGTCAACTGGAATAAATCTGGTTTCCCTGCAAGAGCTCTCTGCCAGGAAATGTAAATCAGAGCTTCTCAGTCTCTCTCCCCCTCCGAGGGCCCCCTTGCTGGGTCATTTACAGGCCCCCTGGGAACTCCGGGGCCTTCACAGCCATCTTTTCCTACAGGAACCCCAAACACCCATAATCATCACGGGGACCCAAGACCCCACCTTCTCCCAGGGCACACATGGTCACCCTGTGGCCCCCTCCAGGCAGCTACGATCAGGCTGTGGGACACCAGGCCCGGCCCATCTGGCCAGCAGAGCCCCGCAGGCCCCAGCCGACCCTCAACACCCCCCAGCCAATAGCAGAGGCCGCCAGCCCTGGGAAAGGCGCTCCTGGCTGAAACCTTCCTCTTCTGAGGCCTTGCTCTCCCCACAGGCTCTGCCTGCCGCGACCGAGCCCTGGGCTCACCAGCGGGACCCCCAGGTCCTCCCCAGCACACCATGGAGGCCCCTGAGGGCTGGGTCTCAGCCGGGCGACCGGGGAGGGGCTGGTCCCGGAAGAAAAGCTTTGTGGGGTTGTGAGTGGGGGAGCTTTCGGCTCATCAGAAGCCACCAGCCCTTGAGACAAAACCTCCAGACGCTGCGGGTCAGACCCACAGAGCCTCAGTCCTACCTGGTCCTGGGAGGGCGGAGGACAGTGTGGGCCTGGTCCCAGGACAGCGGAGGGCAGTGTGGGCCTGGTCCCAGGACAGCGGAGGGCAGTATGGGCCAGGCGCGGACTCCCCCGGGTGCCCTCATGGTCTTATCTTGGCCCGGACGGCGGAAGGCGGCGGAAACCTTTGCCTGGTACAACCACTGCTGCTCTACAGCCCAGGAATTTTGCATTGAATAATTTTTAACGTCTGCTCTGAGAGAGGAGCTGGCCTTGGGTTTAGTGTCCATGCACACAGGAATGCCGGGGCTCCATTTTCAAGTAAGTTCCTCGCGGAAAGCTGGCCTCGGAAAAGCAGAGAGAAAAGAGCAAGAAAAGTCGGAGGGGCTGGCAGACCTCGCTGGCGTCCAGCAGTGGCCAAGCCTGAAGCCCAGGTCTGACCTCACAGATGGACAGCTCCCCATCGGGGAGAAGCTGCGGACATCTGGGGGGGGCCACCAACTCCCTGGGATCCAAAGCAGGGTTTACACTTCCTGGCAGGGCGGAAAGGCTGCACCTCACACCTCTCTGGGTGCAAAGCGGCTCCGGGACGGCTCCCCTCTCCTGTGTGTCCACCCTGCCTGTAACCCCGGGCCTGGTCCCGCACAACCTCGTTGAATGCCGGAACCTGAGGGAGCCCGTGCCACCCCCAAAACCTGCACCCCCATCTTGCAGTCGCTAACCCTAACCCTAACCCTAACCCAACCCCACAGCAGGGACCACCAAAGCCCCAGTCCTGGGCCCACAGCGGGGCGGTGGCAATGACACCCAGGGCCCTACGGTTGAACGTGGCCAGGGCTACACAAAGACCTGGAACCACCTCGTCTCCAGCCACCATGGGGGAGGCGGCGGCCCTGTGGCTCTACCCGTGGAGTTGGGAACCACAAGGCCCCAAAGCAGACTTGTCCTTTAATTGAGTTTTGCTGGGGCCAGCTTGGGGACCGACCTCTCACAAAAGTGCTGACCTGCCGGGGTGCCAGAGCCCCAAAACCACACAGGAGCCGGGTGGGGGCTGGGCGTTGCCCGCAGTGTCAGCCCCCCAGACCCAGCCACCTCGGCCCAGGGCAGCACCCATGGAGGACCGGGGTCTGGGTGGCCAGTGACTTCCTGTGGCCACTGCTCAGTCCCACTCTGTCCAGCCCCCGGGAGTGGCTGTGGAGGGCGCCCTGCATGCTGGAGGGCCAAGATGGGGAGGACTCTTGTCCAGAGATCCAGGGGTGCCATTGCAGAAAACAGAGCATCATGTGCCAGGGTGCGACACGCCTCGTCTTTTCCACGGGACAGCGAGAAGCACAGGCTGGGTTTTGCAGACCCTCACACTCCTGCTCCTCACAAGGGAAGTGCCTCCAGGGAGCTGCATTTGGGAAAATATTCCACCAAGCACTAAAGAAACACAGCCAAAAAACATCCACGGGGAAAATGTATTCAGATCAATAAAGCTGCAGCGGGCCAGGTGCGGTGGCTCATGCCTGTAATCCCAGGACTTTGGGAGGCCGACACAGATGGATCACGAGGTCCAACATGGTGAAACCCAGTCTCTACTAAAATACAACAAATTAGCCAGGTGTGGTGGCACGTGCCTGGAATCCCAGCTACTCAGGAGGCTGAGGCAGGCGAATTGCTTGAACCCGGGAGGCGGAGGTTGCAGTGAGCAGAGACTGCACCACTGCACTCCAGCCTGGGTGACAGAGCGAGACTCCGTCTCAAAAAACAAATAAATACATAAAATAAAAACAATAACAACAACAGCAACAAAAAACTGCAGCAAGGGCCTGGTGCATGCACCGCTCATCCACAAGTCAAAGTGCAAACCCCGTGGTTGCACCGGCCGGACCTCGGGTGTGCCGGCTTCCCCACACCCAAACCAGCACACCTCACACCCGCTGCTCGGGGAGGGCCGCTGAAGCCACAGTGACCTGAGCGAGAACCCCCCCATGGCAAGAAAGACCCGCCTCCCCCGTGACAGAGAAAGACCCACCTCTCCCATGGCAGGGAAAGACCCGCCTCCTCCATGACAGAGAAAGACCCGCCTCCTCCATGGCAGAGAAAGACCCGCCTCCCCCATGACAGAGAAAGACCCGCCTCCCCCATGACAGAGAAAGACCCGCCTCCTCCATGACAGAGAAAGACCCGCCTCCTCCATGACAGAGAAAGACCCGCCTACTCCATGGCAGAGAAAGACCCGCCTCCCCCATGACAGAGAAAGACCCGCCTCCTCCATGACAGAGAAAGACCCGCCTCCTCCATGGCAGAGAAAGACCCGCCTCCTCCATGACAGAGAAAGACCCGCCTCCCTCAAGGCAGAGAAAGACCCGCCTCCTCCATGACAGAGAAAGACCCGCCTCCTCCATGGCAGAGAAAGACCCGCCTCCTCCATGACAGAGAAAGACCCGCCTCCCCCATGACAGAGAAAGACCCGCCTCCCCCATGACAGAGAAAGACCCGCCTCCCCCATGACAGAGAAAGACCCGCCTCCTCCATGACAGAGAAAGACCCGCCTCCCCCATGGCAGAGAAAGACCCGCCTCCTCCATGGCAGAGAAAGACCCGCCTACTCCATGGCAGAGAAAGACCCGCCTCCCCCATGACAGAGAAAGACCCGCCTCCTCCATGACAGAGAAAGACCCGCCTCCTCCATGGCAGAGAAAGACCCGCCTCCTCCATGACAGAGAAAGACCCGCCTCCCTCAAGGCAGAGAAAGACCCGCCTCCTCCATGACAGAGAAAGACCCGCCTCCTCCATGACAGAGAAAGACCCGCTTCCTCCGTGACAGAAAAAGACCCGCTTCCTCCGTGACAGAGAAAGACCCGCCTCCCCCATGACAGAGAAAGACCCGCCTCCTCCATGACAGAGAAAGACCCGCCTCCCTCAAGGCAGAGAAAGACCCGCCTCCTCCATGACAGAGAAAGACCCGCCTCCCCCATGACAGAGAAAGACCCGTCTCCTCCATGACAGAGAAAGACCCGCCTCCTCCATGACAGAGAAAGACCCGCCTCCTCCATGACAGAGAAAGACCCGCCTCCCCCATGACAGAGAAAGACCCGCCTCCCCCATGACAGAGAAAGACCCGCCTCCCCCATGACAGAGAAAGACCCGCCTCCTCCATGACAGAGAAAGACCCGCCTCCCCCATGACAGAGAAAGACCCGCCTCCCTCAAGGCAGAGAAAGACCCGCTTCCTCCATGGCAGAGAAAGACCCGCCTCCCCCATGACAGAGAAAGACCCGCCTCCTCCATGACAGAGAAAGACCCGCCTCCCCCATGACAGAGAAAGACCCGCCTCCTCCATGACAGAGAAAGACCCGCCTCCCCCATGACAGAGAAAGACCCGCCTCCTCCATGACAGAGAAAGACCCGCCTCCTCCATGACAGAGAAGGACCCGCCTCCTCCATGACAGAGAAAGACCCGCCTCCCCCATGACAGAGAAAGACCCGCCTCCCCCATGACAGAGAAAGACCCGCCTCCCCCATGACAGAGAAAGACCCGCCTCCCCCATGACAGAGAAAGACCCGCCTCCCCCATGACAGAGAAAGACCCGCCTCCTCCATGACAGAGAAAGACCCGCCTCCCCCATGACAGAGAAAGACCCGCCTCCCCCATGACAGAGAAAGACCCGCCTCCCTCAAGGCAGAGAAAGACCCGCTTCCTCCATGGCAGAGAAAGACCCGCCTCCCCCATGACAGAGAAAGACCCGCCTCCTCCATGACAGAGAAAGACCCGCCTCCCCCATGACAGAGAAAGACCCGCCTCCTCCATGACAGAGAAAGACCCGCCTCCCCCATGACAGAGAAAGACCCGCCTCCTCCATGACAGAGAAAGACCCGCCTCCTCCATGACAGAGAAAGACCCGCCTCCTCCATGACAGAGAAAGACCCGCCTCCCCCATGACAGAGAAAGACCCGCCTCCTCCATGACAGAGAAAGACCCGCCTCCCCCATGACAGAGAAAGACCCGCCTCCCTCAAGGCAGAGAAAGACCCGCCTCCTCCATGACAGAAAAAGACCCGCCTCCTCCATGGCAGAGAAAGACCCGCCTCCCCCATGACAGAAAAAGACCCGCCTCCCCCATGGCAGAGAAAGACCCGCCTCCTCCATGACAGAGAAAGACCCGCCTCCTCCATGACAGAGAAAGACCCGCCTCCCCCATGACAGAGAAAGACCCGCCTCCCCCATGACAGAGAAAGACCCGCCTCCCCCATGGCAGAGAAAGACCCGCCTCCCCCATGACAGAGAAGGACCCGCCTCCTCCATGACAGAGAAAGACCCGCCTCCTCCATGGCAGAGAAGGACCCGCCTCCTCCATGGCAGAGAAGGACCCGCCTCCTCCATGGCAGAGAAGGACCCGCCTCCTCCATGGCAGAGAAAGACCCGCCTCCTCCATGGCAGAGAAAGACCCGCCTCCTCCATGGCAGAGAAAGACCCGCCTCCCCCATGAGAAAGACCCGCCTCCCCCATGAGAGAGAAAGACCCGCCTCCCCCATGAGAGAGAAAGACCCGCCTCCCCCATGAGAAAGACCCGCCTCCCCCATGAGAGAGAAAGACCCGCCTCCCCCGTGACAGAGAAAGACCCGCCTCCCTCAAGGCGAGTGGATCACCTGAGGTCGGGAGTTCAAGACCAGCCTGGCCAATGGTGAAACCCTGTTTCTACTAAAACTACAAAAATTAGCTGGGCATGGTGGCAGGCGCCTGTAATCCCAGCTGCTTGGGAGGCTGAGACAGGAGAATCTCTTGAACCCGAGAGGCGGAGGTTGCAGTGAGCCAAGATGGCGCCACTGCACTCCAGCCTGGATGACAAGAATAAAACTCCATCTCAAAAAAGAAAAATAAAAGAATTCCAGGGAAGAGGCCACCACGCTGGTGCCGCCCAGGGAGCAGCTCACGCTGACTTCGCAGACACACAGGGAGGCCGTGGTGCGGGAGAGTCAGACCGGCTGGCAGGCCAGCACTCCAGGCTGCTGAGGGGCTGCTGCCAGCCGACGGGAGGCGCCCCGGTCCCCACCCCACGGTCCCTGCCCTCCCCCATCTCCCGTCCTTCCCAGGGGTGCCTGACTGTGACGGACAGCAGTGTATTTGGTGCTGCCTGTGTCTGGGGAGCAGTTCTGGAGTCTGTCTAGGGCTTCTACTTATTTGAAGGCTGTTGTGACTCTCTCATATTTATCAGCAAATTTTCGGGATTTTTTTTCTGGCAGGTGAATGGCCCAGGGCTGGGAGCAGGGTCTGCTCTCCTGAGCTGCTCTCCCGGGCCACTCTCCCGAGCTGCTCTCCTGGGCTTCCTGAGGGCTCAGTTCTCTGGAACAAGGTGGACTGGGGATGGGTCCCCTCCAGGTGCACTCCACCCCAAGCCCAGCACGAAGGGCACAGAGGGCAGAGGTCTGGATGGGGTGCCCCAGCCTAGGAAACCGTGCTTGCCTGGGACTCCCAGGGTGTGTTGGAGGAGGACGGAGGACCCAGGAGTCTTCCTGCACGGAGCCTGGGCCACCAGCTCCTTGCCCTGGGGCAACTTGAGGGCCTGGGGAGGAAACATCTTTACTGGAGTCCTGGCCTGAGAGGATGCTGAGGGTTAACCCCTGAGGCTGACCCCAAGGGTGTCCATCCCTGCACAGCTCAGCTGGTCCCACCAGCCACTGTGGTCGGGGAAGAGTGAAGCTTAGGCGAGGTGTGGGACGGGCCCCTGCTGGCCTCAGAGTCCACCCCTGCAGGCCACACCTTGGTTGCTGCAGTCCCTTTGAAGGAGAGGAAGGCCTGGAGGACACGCCTCGAGGCAGACACACACCCTCCCTTGTCCCCACCCCACTCCTCTGAGCTCCTGTCTCCGCCACGGTCCTCTGAGCTCCTCTGGGTCCCAGGCCTCGAGGCAGACACACACCCTCCCCTGTCCCCATCCCGGTCCTCTGAGCTCTGGGGCCCACTCCTGTGATGGGGGCGGGCAGCTGTGCTGGGCCCTGAGACCAAGCACTTCCCTGCGGGGTCAAAGGCCACCTCGCTGTCTGAGTGCCACCCTGGGGTGTCTTTCTGTGCCACAGCCCTGGGAGCCGGGAGCTCCTCCAGCACCATGGCCTTCCCTATCGTCTCATCAGCACAGAGAGAGCAGGCACAGGGACTGTCCTGTGCCACACAAGCCAGGCTCCAGCAGCCGGGGCTCCCACCGTCCCCAAACCGAGCTGGGGACCCACAGTCGGAGGCCCCCCTTTCCCCACATCCATCCTGCCTCTGCCAAGCGGACAGACTCCTCGGCCTCCATGGCCGCTCAGGGGCCACCCTGGGGAAAGCCTTCCATGGCCTTCGTCCTGGTGAGCCCTTATTTGTCAAATAAATATTTGCGCAGGGTGGTGCTTGCTGCTCAGGGTCAGGCATTAAATGAGCCTAAAGTCCGAAGAGCCTGCAGCAGCACGGTGGCCCAGGCCAACAGCAAGCGAGGGGGAGGCTGGACCAGGGGGCTCTGCCTGACCTGGACGCATCTTCCAGCACCGAGCTCCTGACTCACATAAACTCTACAAGGCCAAGGGGTTCTCGGGGTTTGGAGAACATGGAGACCCCGGAGCTGATGCGAGGCAGTCACCCCCTGGGTGGGGCAGTGGGTGGTGAAGGGCCGCACCCTCAGCCTGTGAGGCTCCTTCCAAAGAGAACCTGCGGTGCCTGCCCTGCCAGTGCCCACGGGGCTGCAGTTTCCAACAGTACAGAGGCCGAGGGAACCTGAGAATGTGAGGTCTCAGAGGCAGCAACCCCACGCCTGTGGCAGCCCCAAGCAGCGAGCAGACTCCGTGCAGGAGGAGGCCCCAACAACGCCCAGAATTCACATGGTTTCCTGCATGAGTTAGGTGCTGCCTTGTAACGAGTGACCCCACACGCAGTGGCTGGAACATAGACGTTTATCACGTTTGCTTCCGGGGCTCAGGAACTCAGACCTGTGGACATAGCAGGAGGCACAATTGTGATGTGGACAGGGCTGTGGTTTGTCAGAGCTCAACTGCAGGGTGTGTGTATGCATAGGTGCATGTTCAGGTATGTGTGCAGGAGTGTGCACAGGTGTGTGCTCAGGTGTGTGCTCAGGTGTGTGTGCAGCTGTGTGCTCAGGCATATGCTCAGGTGTGTGCTCAGGCGTGTGTGCAGGCGTGTGCTCAGGCATGTGCTCAGGTGTGTGCTCAGGCGTGTGTGCAGGCGTGTGCTCAGGTGTGTGCTCAGGTGTGTCCTCAGGTGTGTGCAGGAGTGTGCTCAGGTGTGTGCAGGAGTGTGCTCAGGTGTGTGCTCAGGTGTGTGTGCAGGTGTGTGCTCAGGTGTGTGCAGGAGTGTGCTCAGGTGTGTGCTCAGGTGTGTGTGCAGGTGTGTGCTCAGGTGTGTGCTCAGGTGTGTGCAGGAGTGTGCTCAGGTGTGTGCAGGAGTGTGCTCAGGTGTGTGCTCAGGTGTGTGCTCAGGTGTGTCCTCAGGTGTGTGCAGGAGTGTGCTCAGGTGTGTGCTCAGGCATGTGCTCAGGTGTGTGCTCAGGCGTGTGTGCAGGCGTGTGCTCAGGTGTGTGCTCAGGTGTGTCCTCAGGTGTGTGCAGGAGTGTGCTCAGGTGTGTGCAGGAGTGTGCTCAGGTGTGTGCTCAGGTGTGTGTGCAGGTGTGTGCTCAGGTGTGTGCTCAGGTGTGTCCTCAGGTGTGTGCAGGAGTGTGCTCAGGTGTGTGCAGGCGTGTGCTCAGGTGTGTGCTCAGGTGTGTGCACAGGTGTGTGCAGGAGTGTGCTCAGCTGTATGTGCAGGTGTGTGCTCAGGTGTGCATGCAGGTGTGTGCTCAAGTGTGCGTGCAGGAGTGTGCACAGGTGTGTGCAGGAGTGTGCTCAGGTGTGTGTGCAGGTGTGTGCACAGGTGTGTGTGTAGGTGTGTGCACAGGTGTGTGCTCAGGAGTGCACGCAGGTGTGTGCTTAGGTGTGTGCTCAGGTGTGAGTGCAGGTGTGCATGCAGGTGTGTGCTCAGGTGCGTGTGCAGGAGTGTGCTCAGGTGTGTGCAGGAGTGTGCTCAGGTGTGTGCTCAGGTGTGTGTGCAGGTGTGTGCTCAAGTGTGTGCTCAAGTGTGTCCTCAGGTGTGTGCAGGAGTGTGCTCAGGTGTGTGCAGGCGTGTGCTCAGGTGTGTGCAGGAGTGTGCTCAGGTGTGTGCTCAGGCATGTGCTCAGGTGTGTGCTCAGGCGTGTGTGCAGGCGTGTGCTCAGGTGTGTGCTCAGGTGTGTCCTCAGGTGTGTGCAGGAGTGTGCTCAGGTGTGTGCAGGAGTGTGCTCAGGTGTGTGCTCAGGTGTGTGTGCAGGTGTGTGCTCAGGTGTGTGCTCAGGTGTGTCCTCAGGTGTGTGCAGGAGTGTGCTCAGGTGTGTGCAGGCGTGTGCTCAGGTGTGTGCAGCAGTGTGCTCAGGTGTGTGCTCAGGAGTGTGCTCAGGTGTGTGCTCAGGTGTGTGTGCAGGTGTGTGCTCAGGTGTGTGCTCAGGAGTGTGCTCAGGTGTGTGCAGGCGTGTGCTCAGGTGTGTGCTCAGGTGTGTGCACAGGTGTGTGCAGGAGTGTGCTCAGCTGTATGTGCAGGTGTGTGCTCAGGTGTGCACGCAGGTGTGTGCTCAAGTGTGCGTGCAGGAGTGTGCACAGGTGTGTGCAGGAGTGTGCTCAGGTGTGTGTGCAGGTGTGTGCACAGGTGTGTGTGTAGGTGTGTGCACAGGTGTGTGCTCAGGAGTGCACGCAGGTGTGTGCTTAGGTGTGTGCTCAGGTGTGAGTGCAGGTGTGCATGCAGGTGTGTGCTCAGGTGCGTGTGCAGGAGTGTGCTCAGGTGTGTGCACAGGTGTGTGCAGGTGTGTGCACAGGTGTGTTTGCAGGAGTGTGCTGAGGTGTGTGTGCAGGAGTGTGCTCAGGTGTGTGCTCAGGTGTGTGCAGGTGTATGCTCAGGTGTGTGTGCAGGAGTGTGCTCAGGTGTGTGCTCAGGTGTGTGCAGGTGTGTGCACAGGTGTGTGCAAGTGTATGCTCAGGTGTGTGTGCAGGAGTGTGTGCAGGTGTGTGCAGGTGTGTGCTCAGGTATGTGCAAGTGTATGCTCAGGTGTGTGCGCAGGAGTGCGCAGGTGTGTGCTCAGGTGTGTGCAGGTGTATGCTCAGGTGTGTGTGCAGGAGTGTGTGCAGGAGTGTGTGCAGGTGTGTGCCCAGGTGTGTGTACAGGTGTGTGCAGGTGTGTGCACAGGTGTGTTTGCAGGAGTGTGCTGAGGTGTGTGAGCAGGTGTGTGCAGGTGTATGCTCAGGTGTGTGCAGGTGTATGCTCAGGTGTGTGTGCAGGAGTGTGTGCAGGTGTGTGCACAGGTGTGTGCAGGTGTATGCTCAGGTGTGTGTGCAGGAGTGTGTCAGGTGTATGCTCAGGTGTGTGTGCAGGAGTGTGTGCAGGTGTGTGCTCAGGTGTGTGTGGCATGAGCTTCCGTACTTGCTCCTGTGCTGCTCACTGTCTAAGGCTGGCACCCAGGGCGAGCCATTCCAGGCGGAGCACACAGGACGCAGCCTTTTCAGCCTCATCTGGAGAGCACCATCCCCACTTCTGCCTTTGTCCACAGGAGAGGGGCTTGCGCGGGGGACCAGCAAGCGCTGCCTGCCGGAGGCCCCGGATGTAGAGCGGCCGCGGCCAGGACCCTCGCCGGGTGGGTTTGGTATTGCTGTTTTCCTGGAAGCTGCTGCGTCCCATGCGCGGGTTTGCTGGCACCGGCGGTGGGTTCATGGAATGAAGTAGAGCAGTCTTGAGAAGATCTGCATTTTGTTTTAGCTTCATGCAGGCACACGCGGGTGCACACGGCCCTGCGGGGGCCAGGAGAGCAATTGCAGAGAAGGCTGTGCCGAGGCTGCAGAGCTGAGGCCAACAGCAACCCCAGAAGTGTGGGGCTTGTCCTCACGCCACTCCTCAAAGCATTCCTCTTCATCTTCACAGACACAGCTCCGTGTCTGGCAGTTATTTCACCGTTTATATCATATTTAAACTGCATCCTTGCACAACCAAAGCTCTGGCCCGAGTCTGAGTGACTGGCGTCCCTACAGTGAACCAGGGTTTCCTGTGTGGATGCAGGACTTTGGTGCATAGAGAACCCCGTGGGGCAGAGGGGCTGGTGGATGGGGACCCAGGTGGGTGTCTGGGGTTCGAGGCCGGGGTGACTGCCCCACAATGGCCCCAAGGGTGTTGGTCACAGGCCTCACCTCCCCGCGGGCGAGGGGCCCCCTTTGATTCAGGAGGTAGAATTTGGCACCAGAGGGAGGCGCCATGGGCACGGGAAGATGTCCCCACCTCGCTCAGTGGTCGGCAATAGGAAGGGGGGGGCATGAGGCACGGGGGGCCGTCAGGGGTGTGAGGAGCACGGCTGGGGTCTGAGCTTCGAGGGGCCTTAGCTTCACTTCCAAGGGAGCTGGCCTCACAGGCCGAGGCGGGGACCCTCTGCCACCCACCCAGCCCGGCAGGGCTGCCTCCCATCAGCTCCGGGGATCCCCCAGATCCCAAGAACCCCTGCTCGGGGTCTCCTGAGGAAGGTCCCAGCCACACTGCCGGACTTCCCGGACAGGAGTCGGAGCAGCTGGGACGGCAACGCCGGTGCAGTGCCCAGGTTGGGCCCGGTGCCCGTGGGGGAGGGATGCCACCTGCAGGCGGGCTCAGGGACCTGGCACTGGGGAGACCAGGGTCCGCGGACGCCCCAGCCTGTGCTCCCAGGGCCCCACGACCCAACCCGAGAGTCTCTGCCCGGGTGCCAGGCCCACTGAGGCCACAGCGGAGGGTGGAGGGCGGGGTCCCACAGAGGCCATGGCCGGACAGAGGCCCCCAGCCACCTGCTCAGCCGGGCAGCCGAGCTCCAAAGGCAGCTGTAACCATGGTCATCTCAGCCCTGCCGAGGGCGAGGCTGTCTCACAGCCGCTGGAGGCGCTTTAGCGAGTGCAGGACAGTTTCTGGGGAGGAGATGCCCACCCACACGGAGCGTTCCTGAAGCTCTGAGGAGGGAGCAGCCACAGCCCAGCCCACTGGTCTCCACGTCTCCTGGTCATCCATCAGCCGAGAGCCCAGCGAGCATCAGGGCCAGCAGCTCAGCCTGGGAGGCTCCAGGACCTCAGGGCCGGCACCCCTCTGCCCAGAGCAAGGAAGGCCCCTCCCCACCCACAGAGCAGGCACCACGTGGGGCTGGCCTCACCCCTGGGCCTGCTGTGGCTGCTGTAGGGGCAGGAGTCCCAGACGAGGCGGGGGGGAATTCCAGGGGGCAACAGGGGGAGAGGTAGCGTGGGCACCAAGAGGGGCTGGGGTGGCCACAGCCCTGTCCTGCACAGGAGAACACAGGGTCTACCGCCACAGACCAGGAGGCTTTGGCCTCGTTGCAGGGCAGCAGTCTGGCTGGGGAGGAGGTAGGGCTGGGAACAGCACTTGCCTCCTCTGATTAGGGGATTAACTGTGTGCTGATAATTGAGCCGCCCCCGGCACCTGCCTGTTTGGAAGTGCTCACACCTCTGCTCACACCTCCGCCCGCTCACACCTCCGCCCGCTCACACCTCCGCCCACTCACACCTCCACCTGCTAACACCTCTGCCCGCTCCCACCTCCGCCCGCTCACATCTCCACCTGCTAACACCTCCACCTGCTAACACCTCTGCCCACTCACACCTCCACCCGCTCACACCTCCGCCCGCTCACACCTGCTCACACCTCCACCCGCTCACACCTCCACCTGCTCACACCTCCGCCCGCTCACACCTCCGCCCACTCACACCTCCGCCCACTCACACCTCCACCTGCTAACACCTCTGCCCGCTCCCACCTCCGCCCGCTCACATCTCCACCTGCTAACACCTCCACCTGCTAACACCTCTGCCCACTCACACCTCCACCCGCTCACACCTCTGCCCGCTCACACCTGCTCACACCTCCACCCGCTCACACCTCCACCTGCTAACACCTCCGCCCGCACACACCTCTGCCCGCTCACACCTGCTCACACCTCCACCCGCTCACATCTCCACCTGCTAACACCTCCGCCCAGTCACACCTCAGCCTGCTCACACCTCCACCCACTCACACCTGCTCACACCTCCACCCGCTCACACCTCCACCTGCTCACACCTCCGCTTGCTCACACCTCTGCCCGCTCACACCTCCACCTGCTCACACCTCCACCTGCTCACACCTCTGCCTGCTCACACTTCTGCCTGCTCACACCTCCACCTGCCTGTTTGGAAGCGCTAACACCTCCACCTGCTCACACCTCCACCTGCTCACACCTCTGCCCGCTCACACCTCCGCTCACACCTCCGCCTGCTCACACCTCCGCCTGCTCACACCTCCACCCGCTCACACCTCCCCCCGCTCACACCTCCACCCACTCACACCTGCTCACACCTCCACCCGCTCACACCTCCACCTGCTAACACCTCTGCCCGCTCACACCTCCGTCCACTCGCACCTGCTCACACCTCCACCCGCTCACACCTCCACCCGCTCACACCTCCACCTGCTCACACCTCTGCCCGCTCACACCTCCACCTGCTCCTCCCTTGGGCAGGGAGGCCTCTGGGCCCTCCATGTCAGTGTGGGGGGAGGGGTGGACAAGGTGCCAAGACTCTGCACTGCCAGGGGTATGGGGCACCCAGCTGCAGTTCTGAGCCTCCCTCGTCCACACATGTCCTGGTGTAGCTGTGTGGGGGCCAAGCCCCTTCCCCGTGAGCTGAAGAACACCCTCCATCAGGGAGGCATGGCCCAGCCTGCTGGGAAGAGCAGCCCTTCTGGGAATGGCCTGTGGATAATTGGGGTCCCAGTGCAATGGGAAGCCAGCAAGCTTTGGCACGCCAACCCCAGGGACCGCAGAGAGGTGACGCAACAGAAACTGCACCCCACCGAGGCCTCCAAAACCGAGCCCCACTGAGGCCCCCAAAACCGAGGCTCACTGAGGTCCCCGGGAGCCCTCAGGAGGAGCTGCTGTTTGGCATGGCTGGGAGCTCCACCTCAGTTTCCCCTCTTTCTGAAGTCATCTCTTAGGGGTTGTTTTGTTTGTTTTTGAGACAGAGTCTTGCTCTGTCACCCAGGCTGGAGTGCAGTGGTGTGATCTCGGCTCACTGCAACCTCCACCTCCCGGGTTCAAGAGATTCTTCTGCCTCAGCCTCCCAAGTAGCTGGGATTACAGATGCCCGCCACCACGCCTGGCTAATTTTTGTATTTTTTAGTAGAGACAGGGTTTCACCAGGCTGGTCTTGAACTCCTGACCTCAGGTGATCCGCCTGCTCAGCCTCCCAAAGTGCTGGGATTACAGGCGTGAGTCACTGCGCCCAGCATCATCTAGGGGTTTTGAACTCTTTGTCCAAACAGCCATGTTCTAGAATAAAGGACAAAGTCAAGGCCAAAGGACCGTCAAGCCCAGTCAGGGCCGAGAAGCTCAGGGACCCCCGACCCCAACCCTGCTTCCCCTAGCAGAATGGCAGAAGAAGAAGGCAGCGTCACGACCAGGAGGCATCCGGGCCCACGTGAGTGGTCCAACCTTCTGGACCCCTGGGGCGCCCGCCCCACCCTGCTCACCGCCGTGATCTGTGATCCAGCTCCACCGTTTTACCCTTTAAGAGCTGTCGAACCAGGCACAGCGAGAGGCAGGCAGGTCGAGCCAGGGAGTTCCAGACCAGCCCGGTCAACACAGCAAGGCTGTCTCTGCTTAAAAAAATGTTTAAGAGGGAATGATAGGCCGGGCGCGGTGGCTCAAGCCTGTAATCCCAGCACTTTGGGAGGCCGAGGCGGGTGGATCACGAGGTCAGGAAATCGAGACCATCCTGGCTAACATGGTGAAACCCCGTCTCTACTAAAAATACAAAAAAAAAAAACTAGCCGGGCGTGGTGGCGGGCACCTGTAGTCTCAGCTACTTGGGAGGCTGAGGCAGGAGAATGGCGTGAACCCGGGAGGCGGAGCTTGCAGTGAGCCGAGATCACGCCACTGCACTCCAGCCTGGGAGACACAGCGAGACTCCGTCTCAAAAAAAAAAAAAAAAAAGAGGGAATGGTAGACCGTGGAATCACAGAGCATGCACCCTTTGGAGTCAGGGTTTTCTCACCAGCCAAGGCCCTTGAAGTTGTGCGGGTTGCCTACACACGGATGCTACCTCCTTTTTGTTTCTTTTTTTTTTTGAAGGTGGAGTCTCATTCTGTGGCCCAAGCTGGAGTGCAGTGGCATGATCTCGGTTCACTGCAACCTCTGTCTCCTGGGTTCAAGTGATTCTCATGCCTCAGCCTCCTGAGTAACTGGAATTACAGGTGTGTGTCACCACACCCGGCTAATTTTTGTATTTTGAATGGAGACGTGTTTTCACCATGGTCGCCAGGCCTGTCTCAAACTCCTGACTTCAAGTGATCCGCCCGCTTCGGCCCTCACGGTGCTGGGATTCCAGGTGTGAGCCACCGCGCCCAGCCGGATCCTGGCCTCTTCACGGTGCTTGCTCCTCAGGCTGTCTGCACGGGGTGGGCTCACCACCCACCTGGGGGGAGAACGTTGTTTCAGGTGTGGAACTACTAAAATGAAGCTGCCAGCGAGTGTGTGAAGTATTTATTTCTCTGCGATGGACGCCCCAGAATGCGACTGCTGCCTTCCATAGCACCTGCATGTTCCAATTTTTTTTTTTTTTTTTTTTTTTTTTTGAGACGGAGTCTCGCTATGTCGCCCAGGGTGGAGTGCAGTGGCCGGATCTCAGCTCACTGCAAGCTCCGCCTCCCAGGTTTTTACGCCATTCTCTTGCCTCAGCCTCCCGAGTAGCCGGGACTACAGGCGCCCACCACCTCGCCCGGCTAGTTTTTTGTATTTTTTTAGTAGAGACGGGGTTTCACTGTGTTAGCCAGGATGGTCTCGAACTCCTGACCTCGTGATCCGCCCGTCTCGGCCTCCCAAAGTGCTGGGATTACAGGCTTGAGCCACCGCGCCCGGCCACATGTTCCAATTTTTAAGGAACTGCCAAGGCCTCCCTAGGGGCCGCACCACTCCACACCCCCAGCAGTGCATGAGGGACCAGCTGTGGCTGTCAAATCCTGGTCATCTGGACAGACAGTGGCATCTCCTGGTGCTCTGAATTCACAGCCCACTAGCCAACATTGCACACTGTATTTACAAATGCGTATGTTCTAACTCCTTTGCAAACACTTTGAATTAACAAAATCTTCCCCACTAAATCACTGGTATACCTCCAGACTCATTAAAAGTATAGTTTATTCCTAAAATCTCTTAAGTTTTTCAAGACCCTACATAAATGTAGTAAGATTCCACTTCAACTACAGAGCCTAAATAATTTCCTCATTTGAACGATGATTCAGCAGCAAAGCCGCCTCTCTCTCAGGACAAGTTCTCTTCAGCACTATGGATGCTGGGCTGGGCACGGCAGCTCACACCTGTGGTCCCAAGGCAGGAGGAGGATCCTTGAGCCCGGGAGGTCGAGGCTGCAGCGAGCTATGATGGCACCGCCACACTCCTGCCTGGACGACAGAGCAAGTCCTCATCTCAAAAACACACCCGCCCCTACAAAACCCCACACATTACAAACATAAAATAGGTTATATTTTAATACAAACAATACTAGTGCACAACTTAGTTCCCCAACCTTCCCATACCGAATTTGAAATCTCCAGGGAGGAAACTCCTGTTCAGGGACACAAACAGCCCAGTCGGCAGAGGTGGGTGCCCTCAGCCCCAAGACGTCTGTGGGGTCTCTGGTGTGATCTGCGGGCACCTGCGACTTACGCTGCTTCCCTGTGGCCTTCAGACCTAGCATCCCCGCTATAACCTGAGTATGGGATTCAGCCCAAGCGGCCCTTAGGGTGGTAAATGTCCTTTCTGTTTTAGTCTAGAGATTGTCGTTCAACTTGATGCGACCCTAAGATGTCCTTACGTTTCCACCTGGCCTACTGGAATCCTGCACCCTTTCATGTTCTCGGGAACGTGCACCCCGTGGGGTTCCTCAGGAGACTCCAGGGACATCTCGTGTGGCCTCATCTTCCTTCCCCAGGGAGAGGACTAGCTATCCACTGCCCGCCTGGCAGACGAGGGAATGCCCAGTGCCCAGGCAGCTGCTGTCAGGTTGGCCCAGGCCTGTAGGGGCTCTGCTCCCAGAGGTCGGGTGGGTGCCAGTCTCAGAGCACAGTTTGGCAGGTGCAGGGCGGGCCCTGTTGGGGCCTGCAGCCCAGGCCCAAGGCACACATGCCCATGCACTGCACAGCTTCCTGCAGCCCCAGGGCTTTGCCCTCTTCCCCCTGACAGGGGCCAACGTGTGGAGAGGTGCAGACCACCGTGAGTGATGGAACAAGGGGCGGGGACACTCGTGCACCAAGCTCCAGCATAAGGACGCGGTCACCCAGGGTCACAGTCCCAGGCCAAGCCAAGGGGTAGGGACTTTTTTTTTTTTTTTTTTTTTTTGAGACGGAGTCTCCCTCAGTGGCCCAGGCTGGAGTGCAGTGGCTGGATCTCAGCTCACTGCAAGCTCCGCCTCCCGGGTTCACGCCATTCTCCTGCCTCAGCCTCCCAAGTAGCTGGGACTACAGGCGCCTGCCACCTCACCCGGCTAGTTTTTTCTATTTTTTAGTAGAGACGGGGTTTCACCGTGTTAGCCAGGATGGTCTCGATCTCCTGACCTCGTGATCCACCCGTCTCGGCCTCCCAAAGTGCTGGGATTATAGGCTTGAGCCACCGCGGCCGGCCGGGGTAGGGACTTGAAACTGACACAGCAGCTTCTGCACCTGTGAAGTGAGCTGGGAAATGCTGGTCTTCAGGAAATAGTCAAGAAAGTGGACGCCAGGCATGGTGGCTCACGCCTGTAATCTCAGCACTTTGGGAGGGCCAGGCGGGAGGACTGCTTGAGCCCAGGAGTTTGTGAACAGCCTGGGCAAAACAGACTCGTCTCTACAAAAAATAAAGAAATATGTGCCAGGCATGGTGGCAAACACCCGTGGTCCCAACTACTCTGGAGGCTGAGGTGGAGGATCACTTGAGCCCAGGAGGTCCGGGCTGCAGTGAGCCTCGATCACACCACTGCATCCAGCCTGGGTGACAGCGTGACACCCTGTCTCAAACACACACACACAAAAAGGAAGTGGAAACACTGGCTCAGCTCCACGATGAGGTGCCGCAGACGACAAGAGCCCGTGGCACAGACTCGACTCCGAGAAGGGGACTGTGACTGTGTCCTCCCCGTGGTCCTCAAACGTCGCCCAGGACAGGTTCCTCTTAATGGGGCCGACACACAGAAGCTGCACATCCGCGGGCGCATGGCCGGAAACCCTGCAGCTGTCAGCGAAGCCCTAGTGCTGGGCGCCCACGCCCAGGCGTCCCACGGCCAGAGGCACTGGTGGCATCAACTCCTCCACAGAGGCCCCGAGGGAACCCTGGGATGGACCCTCAGACGAACATTGTCCTTCTAAAGAGAAGATATAAGCGTGGCTTCCCCACCTGTCCCCAATACTCCTGTTTAGAAAACATCCTCACGCTGTTAAGATGGGAGCTTTATTTCCATTGAAATCTCTGGCATTTAAACTTGGGAGGGAATCTGGAAGCGGCGTCCACCAACGGGGAACAACCCCAGAGAGCACGCAGGGTGGGCCTAGGAGCTCCCGGGAGCCAAGGGAGCTGGAGGGTCTGGGGGTTTGGGGGTCTGAGGGGTTGGGGGATCTGGGGGGGTCCTAGGGGGTTGGGGGGTCTGGGGAGGTTGGGGGCCCCGGGACACCTGCAGCGCCCCCCAACCCTGTGCGCTGGCCCAGCCAGGAGAGGGCCCGGGGACACCGACAGGACCCAAGCCTTTGATGAGCGGACGGACGCCCCCAGTTCCTTCGGGGAGCTCCTTTAAAGGTGTTCGCCGAAAGCTGCGAGAGCCGCGGGACGCGCAGAGCGGTCCTTTTCCTCCGAGGGTGGCTCAGAGGCAGAGTCCCGGAGAAACCCACGCGCCCGGCCTGTGCGGCAGCGACGCCACCCGGACCCCGGGACAGCCGAGACTCACGGGGGAGCGTCCTGAGGCCGCAGGGCCCTGGCCCGTCCGAGATGCGGAGCCCCGGGAGCCCTCCGGGTCCCAGCCGTCCTAGCCCCGCACCCGAGCCGGGGTCTCTCCCGCCGCGCTCCGACCCCGGCAGCCGAGGTCCCAGCACAGGCGCCGGCCGCGGACCTCGGGCGCATTTGGCGGCGGCTCGCGAGGCGCTCGGGGCGCTCCGTGGGTCTGGAGGGCGGGGGCTCCGCGCGCCCGCGGCCAAACCTGGTGCAGACGAAGCCGAAGCCGAAGCCGAAGCCGAAGCCGAAGCCACCGCCCCGGCCGCCCCCAAACGCTCCGCCTCCGCCTAAACCTGCGGAACACTAAGGACGCCGACTGTTGGGCCGTCGCCCGGGAGACCCCGACGACGCCCCGCCCCGTCTCCCGGCAACGCCAAGCAGCCGGCGCGCGAGGAATCCTGGGGAATGTAGTCCCTCCCTATCGGGGGGGGGGGGGGGTGGCCCGAATCGTACGCCGGGTCTTCCAGGACTACATTTCCCAGGGCGCTCCGCGCCCCGCCCCGGCACCCCACCCACGGCCTCGCGCGACGGTACCACCGGGCGAGGGCGGCTCTCGCGCGGGCCTCCGGGAGTTGTAGTTTTCTGTGGGAGCTGCGGGGCCTGGCGCCGGGGCCGGGGCGGAAGAAAGACTACAAGTCCCAGGGGGCGCGGCGCCGCCGCCTGAGGGCGGGGTGTACGAAAGAGAAACTCGGAGGCCGCCCGGGTGAGTGAGGGGCTGGGGGCGGGCGTGAAGGCAGCGGGTGGGGGCGCCGGGGTCAGTCTGGGCGGCTGGGTCGGCGCAGGGAGCGCGAGAGGCAGACAAAGGTCGGCGGCCCGGCCCGGCCCGAGGGACGCCCCCTGCACGTCCCCCATCGTTCAGCGCGCGGAGAAGCCGTCCGCGCCTGGGCCCGCGTCCTCGTCGCCGCCTCCCAGCAAGCCTGGCCGCGTCCTGTTGGGGAGAGGCGCCCAGGCCGAGCGGGACGCCTGGGGAGGGGAAGGGGCGTCTGAGGAGGGAAGGGGGAGCCCAGGGAGGGGCGGGGAGGGGGTCCCGGGACAGGGGAGGGGGTCCCTGGGGAGGGGAGGGGCTCCCGGGACAGGGGAAGGGGTCCCTGGGGAGGGGACAGGACGGGCCCCCGGGAGAAGAAAGGAGGCGCGCTCGCCTCTCCTTCCCCGCAGCCGGGAGTGGGGGCCCCGGCGGTCCCCGGTGTCCTAGAAGTCGGCCACGATTCGGGTCTTTTTCCCGCGAGGCTTTGGGATTTGTTTTTGTCCGTTTGTCACCTGCAGTAGCCGAGGGCTAGTGGGTGGGCTTTCAGGAGCGCGTCGTTGCGGTGGCAGCGAGTCGATGTTTGAGTTTGAGTGTAATTTAAGCCCAGGTGTTCGGGTGCATTTGTTACCACGTTTCAAAGCAAACGCGGCTTCTTCCCTGGGAAACTACTTTGTGACTGAATTTCTTACCCGCCTCGTCCTGTTAAATTTCAGGATGTCAAACTTGGCACCCTGTTTCTGGTTTTCGTTATTCTTAGTATTACCACAGTGTGCAGAGAAGGCAGAGCTGCGTCTTCCTCTTTTATTTTTCCGTAGGTTACTGCTCAGGTGGTTTGGTTACATGGGTAAGCTTTTTAGTGGTGATTTTTGAGAGATTTTGGTGAACCCATCACCCGAGCAGTACAAACTGCAACCTATTTGTAGTTTTTTATTCTTCGCCCCCTCCCACCCTTTCCTCCAGAGTCCATTGTATCATTCTTAGGCGTCTTCCCGTTTCCTGATGGCTTAACCTGGGAAACCGTCGTCCTCGCAGAGGGTGCCGGTACCGAGCCCCGGAGTAGGGGCAGCCGCCCGGGACGTTCAGTGATGAGCCCAATTACTCAGGTTTCCGTTCCCCGTTTGCGTTCAGCCAGGATGCGTCATGGCCACGTTGTTTTTAACATACATGTTTATGAATTATACAGAAACGTTCTTTTCCTGACACACACACATCCTGCCCCCAGTACTCCTCCTAAAAGCCGGTCAGGCAGGTGTCTTCACGCGCAGTCACCTCAGCGCTGGGGTCCACGGGCAGCATCCCGGGAACCCCCGAGATACTTCCCAGCCCCTCCCTGCCTTACCGCTGCTCTCCACCTTAGCTTTGACTTATTGGGTAGCTCATTTAAAGAACAGCTGTAGGTGCTGGGGTGTGAGATCGCTTGAGACCAGCCTGGGCAACATAGGGAGACCCCGTCTCTATAAAAAATACAAAATACTATCCAGGCATGGTGGCAAGCGCCTGTGGCCCGTTAAAGTAGGTTGCTAGTCAGACATGAGCAGGGCAGAAGAGGGCCCCTCTACCAGGGACATTTGGCTGGTCAGTGAAGGCGGCCTTGGCCGGGCGTGGTGGCTCACACCTGTAATCCCAGCACTTTGGGAGGCCGGGGGGGTGGTGGTGGGCGGGTCACAAGGCGAGGAGTTCGAGACCAGTCTGGCCAATATGGTGAAACCCCGTCTCTAATAAAAATACAAAAATTAGCTGGGCGTGGTGGCCTTCGCCTGTAGTCCCAGCTACTCGGGAGACTAAGGCAGGAGGGAATTGCTTGAACCCGGGAGGGGTAGGTTGCAGTGAGCCGAGATCGCGCCATTGCACTGCAGTCTGGGTGACAGAGCGAGACTCTGTCTCAAAAAAGAAGGCCTAGAGGGAGCGTGGGCACAACTCCAGTAAACTCTGCGCATACTTCCTCCCAAGTGCTGGCAGCCGTGCGTGAGGATGGCCTACCCCGAGGGAAGAACTGGGAGAAGTAACACACCCCGGAAGCCTGCCGGTAGAAGACCCGAAGTCAAAGGTCAAACCACGCACTTGATCTCTCAGGTCCCCCGCCTGGCCCTCTTCCAAGGGTGCTTTACTTCCTGTCATTCCTGCTCCAAAGCTTCTTCATCAACTGTTGATCCTGTTGTAAAACTGCCTGGCTCTCTTCTGCCTCCTGCCGCTCAAATTCTTTCTTCCGAGGAGGGAAGAATTGAGATTCACTGCTGCTAGCGTGCTTTGGTGTCAGAAGTGGGATATGTTCTGCCACTAACAGTCCCAGCTACTCGAGGGACTGAGGCAGGAGGATCACTTGAGCCCCGGAGGTGGAGACTGCAGTGAGCCGAGATCACAACGATGCACTCCAGCCTGTTTCACAAAGAAAAGAAAGAGCCACCGCTTCTCACCACTCCGGCTGAGGATTGTGTGTGCTGAGATGGAGCATGGAGCTCAGGTGAGCCCGCAGAGCTCTGTTACCTGCAGAATGTATCTGAGTCGCGGCCCCAAAGTATGTCAGCGGTGGCCTCAAATCTCGCCGCTTCAGAAGAAAAAATTCGGTGGAAGGACATGAGGCAGAAGGAGAGACTGAGGCAAGTTTTAGAGCAGGAGTGAAAGTTGAAGCTTTAGAGCAGGAATGAAAGGAAGTACCCTTGGAAGAGGGCCAGGCTGGCACTGTGAGAGATCAGGTGCGTGGTTTCACCTTTTGACTTAGGGTTTTATACGCTGGCAGGCGTCTAGGGTCTTGCACCCCTTCTTCCCTGATCCTTCCTTAGGGTGGGCTGTCCACCCACGCAGCAGCCTGCTGCACGTGGGAGGGAGCATGCGCGGTGTGGTCCTTGGAGGGAGGGAGCATGCCCGGTGTGGTCCCTGGAGGGAGGGAGCATGCACCGTGTGTTCACTGGTGGGAGGGAGCATGCGCGGTGTGTTCACTGGAGGGAGGGAGCATGCGCCGTGTGCGCCCTGCGGGAGGGAGAGTGCGCCGTGTGGTCCCTGGAGGGAGGGAGCGTGCGCGGCGTGGTCCCTGGAGGGAGGGAGCGTGCGCGGCGTGGTCCCTGGAGGGAGGGAGCGTGCGCGGCGTGGGCCCTGGAGGGAGGGAGCGTGCGCGGCGTGGGCCCTGGAGGGAGGGAGCGTGCGCGGCGTGGGCCCTGGAGGGAGGGAGCGTGCGCGGCGTGGGCCCTGGAGGGAGGGAGCGTGCGCCTTGTGTTCACTGGCGGGAGGGAGCGTGCGCGGTGTGTTCACTGGTGGGAGGGAGCGTGCGCCGTGTGTGCCCTGCTGGAGGGAGAGTGCCTCGTGTGCGCCCTGCGGGAGGGAGCATGCGCCGTGTGGTCCTTGGAGGGAGGGAGCATGCGCGGTGTGGTCCCTGGAGGGAAGGAGCATGCGCTGTGTGGTCACTGTTGGGAGGGAGCATGCGCGGTGTGTTCACTGGAGGGAGGGAGCATATGATGTGTGCGCCCTGCTGGAGGGAGAATGCGCCGTGTGCGCCCTGCGGGAGGGAGCATGCGCCATGTGGTCCCTGGAGGGAGGGAGCATGCGCCGTGTGTTCACTGGAGTAGTGCTCATGCTCACCTCCTCCCGCCTCCCTGTGCAGTGACTGCTGCCCGGAGGCTGGCGTTACGGTGAGCGTGGGTGTGGTCTACCCACTGCCCCAGCCGGTGGTTGCTTTTACAGGGTGGTTTTGCAAGATGATACTTACTTAAAATCACAGTGACCTGAGCCATCATTTTTTCATTGAAACGAATTCTTTTTTGTTGTTGAGACGGGGTCTGGCTCTGTCGCCCAGGTAGAGTGCAGTGGTGCCATCGTGGCTCACTGTAGCCTTGACCTCCGGGGCTCAAGAGAGGCTTTCACCTCAGCCTCCCAAATAGCTGGGACCACGGGTATGTGCCACCAAGCCCAGCTGTTTTTTTTGTTTTTTTTTTTTTTTGGTAGAGATGAGATCTCACTTCCAGGTTGGTCTTGAACTCCTGGGCTCAAGCGATCCTCCCACCTCGGCCTCCCAGAATGCGGGATTACAGGCCAGAGTCACCACACCTGCCCTGAAACCAGTTCTTCTAAGGGAAAATAAGGGTGGTGAAACAGTGTATAGCACAATTTAAATTCTCACTTTTACATTGACTTGTAGAAATTTTCACCCCATTATGTAGCTTTGTGGCTCCAATGAGATTTTCAAAATAGAAAATGCGTTTATTTAGTTACTGAGGCATAATTTATATGCAGTGAAACACAGAGCTTGTGTCCAGTTAACTTGTTTTGACAAAGGAGTCACCTGCGTAACCCAGACTCCTGTCGTGATGGAGAATCTTCCTGAGACCCGCGGAGGCCACTGCAGGACCAGAGCGCTGACTCTGAGTGTTAGGAGTCACATGTGTGGGCGGTTTTGCGTCTGCCACGGTTCACACAGAGAACCGTTTTGGAGTTTCCTCTGAGGCGCTGCACGAGGAACTGCTGTGGGACGTGCTGTTGCGGGCTCGTGGTCTCTGAGGGCGCTCCGGTGGGTTTCCAGCGTCTGAAGACCTTGGGCCTATTTTTGTGCACATGTTTGGTGGGCAGGTGGTGTTTTTCTTGGGAACGTGCCCAGGGGATTCCTTTTCTCTAGCAGTTAAGCAGGCACTGGCCTGAGATGAGCGGAATGGAAACAGTGATGGCTCGCTGCCAGGCGCTAACTGACTCCCTGTTTCCCGGCCATAACTACAGCATCACTGTCGGTAACTTCCTCCTGGTAAGACACCGCCGACCACGGACTGGTTCTGAAGGTCCATAGAGGATGTGACTGGCGTGACTTCCAGGCCCCGCCTCACCTTTGGCCATACAGGGCCTCATTGTCTTACACGTAAATGTCTCACCTCTCAGTGAACATGGGTCCTACGTTACACGCGTGTTTATCCAGTGCACATGCATTAAGACACGCAGGAGAGAGGAGCGCTTGGGCCCAGGAGTTCAAGACCAGCCTGGGAAACAGCAAGGCACCCTTTTTACCGAAAAATAAAAATAAAATTAGCCAGATGTGGTGGCAGGCATGTAGTCCTAGCTACTTGGGAGGCTGAGGCGGGAGAGTTGCTTGAGCCCAGGAGTTCAAGATGGCAGTGAGCTGCGATCGCACCACTGCACTCCAGCCTGGGCAACAGCAAACCCCTGTCTCTAAAAGAAAGAAAGAAAGACATTTTAAAAAGGAAGAAAGGAAAGGAAACTGTTCCCATTAAACACCAACTCCCCGTTCCTCCCTGCCCCCAGCCCCTGGTAACCACCATTGTCTTTTCTGTCTCCATGAATTTGACAGACGACCCTGGGAACCTCATGAGTAGAATCATACGGTATTTCTCCTATTGTGATGAGCTGCTTTCACTTAGCATAGTGTTTTCAAGGTTCATCCTTGTTGTAGCATGCATCCAAAGTTTCTTTTCAGGACTATAGAATATTCTACTGTGTGTATAGACCACGTTTGGTTTATCCATTCATCTGTGGGTGGACACTTGCCCCCACCTTTTGGCTGTGGTGAACAATGCTGCTGCAGACGTGGTGGCCGTGGTGGACCATGCTGCAGGCGTGGCCATGGTGGACCATGCTGCAGACGTGGTGGCTGTGGTGGACCATGCTGCAGGCGTGGCCATGGTGGACCATGCTGCAGACGTGGTGGCCGTGGTGGGCCATGCTGCAGACGTGGTGGCCGTGGTGGACCATGCTGCAGACGTGGTGGCCGTGGTGGACCATGCTGCAGGCGTGGCCATGGTGGACCATGCTGCAGACGTGGTGGCCGTGGTGGGCCATGCTGCAGGCGTGGTGGCTGTGGTGAACAGTGCTGCTAAGACATGGTTGTACAGACATCTCTTGGAGTCCTGGTTTTCAGTTCTTTGGGGTGTAGACCCACAAGTAAAGTACCTGGGTCATAGAGTAATTCTGTGTTTAATTCTGTGTGTGTGTTTAGTTTTTGAGAAACTGACATACCGTTTTTCACACCATTTTATATTCTCAGCAGCGTGCACAAGGGTTCCATTCTCTCCGCATGCTTTCGCCAACATTTATTTCTGTATTTTTGGTAATAGCCATTCTCATGGGTATGGAGTAGTATTTCATTTTGGTTTTGGTTTGCATTTCCCTAATAGTTAGTGACGTTAATCGATACTTTTTAGTTGAAGATTTAGCCATTTGTATTTAATGCTGATATTAGAGGGTTTGGGTTGGAGTCCCCCATCTTTATGTTCGATTTTATTTTTCCACCTACTTTTCCCTGCTCCTCCTTTTTCCTTCCTTTTTTGTAGGTGAATTGAGTTGTGTTTTTTAATCCAATTTTATCTCTTCTGCTGACTTTTTAGTTCTGCCTCTTTGTGTTGTTTTTTAAGTGGTTCCTCTGGAGATTAAATATGCACGTTTAGCTTATTGTAATCCATCTTTAAAAATATTCCTGTGCTTCACAGAACCTTAGCGAACAGACTCCAGTTACACTCCGTGCTCTCGTCGGCATACATTTCACTTCTAGGTATGCTGGAAAATTCTGCAACACACTTACTATTATTATTTATTTTATTTTATTTATGGATTTTGAGATGGAGTCTTGCTGTGTCACCCAGGCTGGAGTGCAGTGGTATGATCTCGGCTCACTGCAACCTCCACCTTCCTGGGTTCATGCCATTCTCCTGCCTCAGCCTCCCAAGTAACTGGGAGTACAGGCGCCTGCCACCACGCCCGGCTAATTTTTTTTTTTGTATTTTTAGTAGAGACGGGGTTTCTTTCTTTTTTTTTTTTTTTTTATGAGACGGAGTCTCGCTCTGTTGCCCAGGCTGGAGTGCAGTGGCCGGATCTCAGCTCACTGCAAGCTCCGCCTCCCGGGTTCACACCATTCTCCTGCCTCAGCCTCCCGAGTAGCTGGGACTACAGGCGCCCGCCACCTCGCCCGGCTAGTTTTTTTGTATTTTGTAGTAGAGACGGGGTTTCACCGTGTTAGCCAGGATGGTCTCGATCTCCTGACCTCGTGATCCGCCCGTCTCGGCCTCCCAAAGTGCTGGGATTACAGGCTTGAGCCACCGCGCCCGGCCGAGACGGGGTTTCACCGTGTTAGCCAGGATGGTCTTGATCTCCCTACCTCGTGATCCGCCCACCTCAGCCTTCCAAAATGCTGGGATTACAGGCATGAGCCACCGTGCCCGGCCCACACTTATTATTTTTACTTTAGTTAATAGTCTAATATTAAGGGTTTATTTATTTTTTAAATCCAATGCGTTTACTTTTTTTTTTTTTTTGAGATGTCTTGCTCTGTCATCCAGGCTGGGGTGTGGTGGCGCGATCATGGCTCACTACAGCCTCAACCTCCTGGACTCAAGCTATCCTCCCACCTCCCTCCCGTGTAGCTGGGACCACAGGCGAGTGCCAGCGTCTGGCTGATCTCTTGTAAAGGTTTCGCCGTGTTGCCCAGGCTGGTCCCAAAACTCCTGCCTTCGATCCTCCAGCCTCAGCCTTCCAAAGTGCTGGAATTCCAAGTGTGAGCCACTGCTCCTGGCCTTTACTTCTTAAATTGAGAATTTCTATACAATTTTACGGTAGTTGGCCAGACATGCTGAACATATTTGCTGAACATTGCAGTTGAAAACTGTCAGACACCAGTTTATTCTGGAGTCAGAGGGCCTGGCCTGGGCCTATCCGTGCCGCCTACTCACCGTGTGGTCTTGTTCAAGTCTTTTCCTTATCTTTAAAGTGGGGCGATAAGAGGCATCGTTGACATTAGTGAAGACAGATCCCTTTGCGTGGGGTCTGGCACGTGGCAGGTGCTCTGTAAGTGTTGGTTGCTGCTGTTGTTGGACAGTGAACAGGTTTACATCCCTTGGAGACCCAGGATCTGTAGCACAAAGAGACTCGTCCTTTCAGCCCGTGCTCTCCACGTTCTGTGCTGCCAAAGCTTTTTTGTCTCCTTTGAGACAGGGCCTCGCTCTGTTGCCCAGGATGGAGTGCAGCTGCATTCCTGGCTCGACCAGCTTGAATGCACCTGCACTGTGGCTTCGAACTCCTGGCCTGAAGCAGTCCCCTCGCATCAGCCTCCCAGGCAGCTGATATTCCAGGTGTGAGCCACCATGTCCAGACCGCAGGCTTGTTACTGCCCAGAGCTGAGCCCCTGGGAAGCAATACCAGTGCCCACCGTCTGGAAACTTTTGGTTTCTGGATACAGAAAGCCATATGATGGGGTTTTTCTTCCAGTGCGAAAGAATAAACTTCTAACAGAGTGACCCTGCCATGGCGCAACTATAACCCTGGACAGAGTATGAGAAACGGCTCCCTGAGGGCTGTGGAGAGGGGCAAATTTTGGAGGCAAGTTTAGACTTGAAGGAAGCAGCCAGCACAGTTTCCTGTTTTTGCATCTTTGCCCTGAGGGCAGCCACAGTCCCCACATGATAGTGTGAGGTGACTAATGCACTGACAGAAAGTCTGCTATCTCGGCCTGGCGCAGTGGCTCATGCCTGTAATCCCAACACTTCAGGAGACTGAGGCAGGCGGATCGTGAGGTCAGGAGTTGGAGACCAGCCTGGCCAACATGGTGAAACCCCGTCTCTACTAAAAATACAAAACATTAGCCAGGCGTGGTGGCGGGCTCCTGTAATCCCAGCTACTCATGAGGCCGAGGCCGGAGAATCGCGTGAGCCTGGGAGGCAGAGGCTTCAGTGAGCTGAGATCTTGCCACCGCACTCCAGCCTGGGTGACAGAGCGAGACTCTGTCTCAAAAAAAAAAAAAAAGTAAAAAGTCTACTATCTGGCCGGGCAGCTCACTCCTGTAATCCCAGGATTTTGGGAGGCTGAGACGGGAGAATTACTTGAGGCCAGGTGTTCAGGACCAGCCTGGGCAACACAGTGTCTACAAAAGACTAGAACATTACCTGATTCCCAACTATTCAGGAGGCCGGGGTCAGAGGATCGCCGCCACTGCATTCCTGCCCGGGCAACAAGGCAGAATGTGTCTCCGAAAAACAAACAAAAAAGAAAGTACGCTACCTTCCTCGTTCCAGGAGCAGGCAGGGGAAGGAGCGAGGCACCCATAGCCACTCGAAAATGAGAGTAGAAGCCCCAGAAGGAATCAGAGAGGAGGAGTCCTGTGTGTAGATGCCACTCGTTTCTGGCAAACCCCTGACCCCTGCATGCACCCCGTGCCATGCAGTGACCTGAGCCACCGCTCACCGCAGGTGTGACAGCGTTTGCAGTTTGAATCTAATGAAATTAATTGCCTGCTAAGTAGAAACATGGATTCTCTTCAGAGGAATATCTCAGAATCCGGTGTCTCCACAATGTGACGTTTGCAATGTGTGGGATGCAGTTCAAACTAACATATGAAGAGCCGGGAAAATGTGCGCCCTTCTCGAAGGGAAAGACGACAGACATGAATCGTGCTCTGACCTAGCTGCTGGGGTCATCAGAAAAGCACTTTGGAGCAGGCTTAGGGACTGTGCTCAGTGAAGAAAGGGGAAATGCACGCAGAATGAACAAAGTGCCGGAAATCTCAGCAGAGGAAACATGTTTAAATGAGCCAAATGGGAATTTTAGGTTAAACAAATACAAGATCTGGCTGGGCGTGGTAGCTCACACCTGTAATCCCAGCACTTTGGGAGGCCGAGGCAAAGAATCGCTTGAGCCCAGGAGGCGGAGGTTGCAGTGAGCCGAGACTGTGCCACTGCACTCCAGCCTGGGGACAAAAGCGAAACTGTCTCAAAAACAAAAACAACAACAAACAAAAAAACCAAGATCTGAAATTTTATTTTGTTTATTTTATTTATTTATTTATTTATTTATTTATTTTTTTTTGAGACAGGGTCTTACTCTGTCACCCAGGCTGGAGTGCAGTGGTGTGATCTCGGCTCACTGCAACTTCCGCCTCCCGGGTTCAAGTGATTCTCCTGCCTCAGATTCCTGAGTAGCTGGGACTACAGGCACTTGCCACCACGGCCGGCGATTTTTTTTTTTTTCTTAAGTACAGAGGGGGTTCACTATGTTGGCCAGGCTTGTCTCAAACTCCTGACATCAGGTGATCCACCTGCCTCAGCCTCCCAAAGTGCTGGGATTACAGGTGTGAGCCACTGCACCCAGCCAAGATCTGAAATTTTAAAATTCATCAAATGAATATAACAGAAGAGAAATAACAGAGAAAATAGGCAGAGTCCTCAAAGACAGAGGAATAGAAATTGTCCAATCTGTGAAAAAAAAAAGAGAGAGGGTGGAAGTGATTGGAGGAAAAAAACAAAACAAAACCATGAACAGAGCCTCAGGGACCTGTAGGGCAATATCGATGAAATGTCTAACACTTCAGGGACCTGTAGGGAGATATGGACATGTCTTAACATGCAGGTAATTACAGAAGTCCAGGAGAGGAGAGGCACAGCTGACAGAAGAAATACTTGAAGAAACAGTAACCAGAAACTTTCAAATTTGGTGAAAGACATAAGTTTATAGTTTTAAGAATCTCAAACAGTATAAATGTGAATAAAACCATACCTGGACCCATCACTTCAAAATTTTTTTTTTTTTTTTTTTTTTTTTTTTGAGATGGAGTTTTGCTCTCGTCGCCCAGGCTGGAGTGCAGTGGTGCGATCTCGGCTCACTGCAACCTCCACCTCCCGGTTCAAGTGATTCTCCTGCCTCAGCCTCCCGTGTAGCTGGGACTACAGGCCCACACCACCACACCCAATTAATTTTTGTATTTTTAGTAGATAACGGGGTTTCTCCTTGTTGGCCAGGCTAGTCTCGAACTCCTGACCTCAGGTGATCCACCTGCTTTGGCCTCCCAACGTGCTGGGATTACAGGTGTGAGCCACCATGCCAGCCCCAAAACGATTAAAAACTAAAGATTAACTTTTAAAATCTTGAAAGCAGCCAGAGAAAAATAACAGATCACACACAGCACAGCACTGTCAAGACTGTGAGCTGATTGATAAACCGTGAGCTGACAGACCCTGGGCCGACAGAGCCTGATCCTACAGAGCCTGGGCGGACAGAGCCTGGGCCGACAGAACCTGGGCCGACACAGCCTGGGCCGACAGAGCCTGATCCTACAGAACCTGGGCCGACACAGCCTGGGCCGACAGAGCCTGGGCCGATAGACCGTGAACTGATAGACTGAGTCTGTGAGATTTAAAAAAAAAATTTTTTTTTGATACAGAGTCTCTGGGATTAGCGGCGTGTGCCATCACACCCAGCTAAAAGATACACTTTAAATATAAAAAACACAGGTAGGCTGAAAGTGACTGCAAAAACCACAAACACACACACACACGTATACATATATACATATACACACATATATACACGTGTATGTGTATATATATAATCAGGCTGGAGTGGCTTTTGTTGTTGTTGTTTGAGATGGAGTCTCGCTCTGTCTCCAAGGCTGGAGTACAATGGCTTGATCTCGGCTCACTGCTACCTCCATTTCCTGAATTCAAGCGATTCTCCCACCTCAGCCTGCCAAGGAGCTGGGACAACAGGCACGCACCACTTTACCCAGATAATTATTGTATTTTTAGTAGAGATGGGGTTTCACCACATTGGCCAGGCTGGTCTCGAACTCCTGACCTCAAATTACCCGCCTGCCTTGGCCTCCCATATTGCTGGGATTACAGGCATGAGCCACCGCACCCAGCCTGGAGTGGCTATATTTATGTAACACGAAATCAGTTTCAAGATACAGAGTGTTACCAGAGGGAAAGCAGGGGAGGGAAGACATCAGTTATGAATGTGCCTAATAACAGAGCCTCAAAATACATGAAGCAAATCCAACAGAATTAAAGGGAGAAATAGACAATCCCACAATCATAGGAGGAGATTTTAATCTCTCTCTCTCTCTAATTCTTAGAACAGTAGACCAGAAACATCTGAAGACATGGAGGATCTGAATAACGCTATCATCATCTTGACTTAAGTAGTATTTATAGTAACATATCAGGCTGCACGTGGTGGCTCACACTTGTAATTCAGGCACTTTGGGAGACCGAGGCAGGTGGATCACCTGAGGTCAGGAGTTCAAGACCGACCTGGCCAACATGGTGAAACCCCATCTCTACTAAAAACACAAAAATTAGCTGGGTGTGGTGACGGGCACCTGTAATCCCAGCTACTTGGGAGGTTGAGGCAGGAGAATGGCGTGAACCCAGGAGGTGGAGCTTGCAGTGAGCCGAGATCACACCATTGCACTCCAGCCTGGGCAAGAAGAACAAAACTCTTCTCAAAAAAAACAAAAACCAAAAGTTACACATAGTAAATAACCAAAGTGCACATGGTACATTTTCCAGCACAGACCAACTGCTGTGTCCTAAAACAAGTTCCAACCAATTTTAAAAGAATCATACGGCCGGGCGCGGTGGCTCAAGCCTGTAATCCCAGCACTTTGGGAGGCCGAGACGGGCGGATCATGAGGTCAGGAGATCGAGACCATCCTGGCTAACACGGTGAAACCCCGTCTCTACTAAGAAATACAAAAAAAAAAAAAAAAAAAAAAAAACTAGCCGGGCGAGGTGGCGGGTGCCTGTAGTCCCAGCTACTCGGGAGGCTGAGGCAGGAGAATGGCGTGAACCCGGGAGGCGGAGCTTGCAGTGAGCTGAGATCCGGCCACTGCACTCCAGCCTGGGCTACAGAGCGAGACTCTGTCTCAAAAAAAAAAAAAAAAAAGTATCATACAAAGTACACTTTCTGAGCACAAAGGAATTAAATTAGAAATCAACAACAAATAAAACAGGAAAAACTCAAATGTTTGGAAATGAACCCACTTTTGAATAAACCCTGGGTCAAAGAAGAACTCAAATGGGAAATTAGAAAATATTTCCAGGCTGGGGCCAGGCGCGGTGTCTCACACCTGTAATCCCAGCACTTTGGGAGGTTGAGGCGGGTGGATCACAAGGTCAGGAGTTCAAGACCAGCCTGGCCAGCATGGTGAAACCCCATCTCTACTAAAAATACAAAAAATTAGCTGGGCGTGGTGGCGCACACTTGTAATCCCAGCTATTCGGGAGGCTGGGGCAGAGAACTGCTTAAAAACCCGAGAGGCGGAGCTTGCAGTGAGCCGAGATTGTACCACTGCACTCCAGCCTGGGCGACAGAGCGAGACTCTGTTTAAAAAAAAAAGGCCGGGCGCGGTGGCTCAAGCCTGTAATCCCAGCACTTTGAGAGGCCGAGACGGGCGGATCACGAGGTCAGGAGATCGAGACCATCCTGGCTAACACAATGAAACCCCGTCTCTACTAAAAATACAAAAAAATTAGCCGGGCGAGGTGGCGGGCACCTGTAGTCCCAGCTACTCAGGAGGCTGAGGCAGGAGAATGGCGTAAACCCGGGAGGCGGAGCTTGCAGTGAGCCGAGATAGCGCCACTGCACTCCAGCCTGGGCGACAGAGCGAGACTCTGTCTCAAAAAAAAAAAAAAAAAAAAAAAAAAATTCCAACTTGGGTGGGGAAAAAACAGAAGAAAATATATTTCCAACTGAATGATAATGAAAATATAACATCAGAATTGCTGGTGTAGCTGAAGCAGTACTTAGAACTCTACAGCTGTAAGTGCATGTAAAGGCATGAAAGCAGAGACCTGAGATTCACTTCCGGAAGCTAGGAAAAGAAAGAAACCCAAAGCCAAAAAAGGGGGCCAGGCGGCCGAGCGCGGTGGCTCACGCCTGTAATCCCAGCACTTTGGGAGGCCGAGGCGGGTGGATCACGAGGTCAGGAGATCGAGACCATCCTCCTGGCTGACACGGTGAAACCCCGTTTCTACTAAAAATACAAGAAATTAGCCGGGCATGGTGGCGGGCGCCTGTAGTCCCAGCTACTCGGAGGCTGAGGCAGGTGAATGGCGAGAACCCGGGAGGCGGAGCTTGCAGTGAGCCAAGATCGCGCCACCGCACTCCAGCCTGGGCGACAAAGCGAGACTCCGTCTCAAAGAAAAATAAAAATAAAAATAAAAAGGGAAATAAAGAAAAATACAGAAATCAATGGCATCACAAGCATGAAAGAAAAAATGGAAAAACTTAACAATATGAAAAGCTGATTTTTTCCCTAAAAGATTGGAAAGATTGACAAACCTCTACCAAGAATGGTCAATTTTAAGAAATGAGAGCCAGGTGAGGTGGGTCACACCTGTAATCCCAGCGCTTTGGGAGGCATAGGCGGGAGGACTGCTTGAACCCAGGAGTTTGAGACCAGGCTGGGAATTATAAGGAGACCCCATCTCTACAAAAAAGAAAAAAAAAAAGAATTTAATGAGCTGGGCGTGGTGGCTCGAGCCTGTAGTCCCAGCTACTCAGAAGGCTGAGGTGGGAGGATCGCTTGAGCCCAGGAGGTTGAGGCTGCAGTGAGCTGTGATCGCACCACTGCACTCCAGCCTGGGCGACAGAGAGAGACCTGTCTGAAAAGCAAACAAATAGAAAGATAGGCCGGGCGCAGTGGCTCATGCCTGTAATCCCAGCACTTTGGGAGACCGAGGCAGGAGGATTGTTTGAGCCCAGGAGTTCAAGACCAGCCCTGGCAACATTGTACTTCAGTTTTATTTCATAGTGAGACCCTGTCCCTACAAAAAAAAAATCAAAAAATTAGCCAGGTGTGGCAGCACTTGCCTGTGTTCCCAGCTACTTGGGAGGCCGAGGTGGGAGGATGACCTGGGCCTGGGAGACTGAGGCCGTGGTGAGCTGAGGTCACACCACTGTGCTCCAGCCTGGGTGACAGAGGGAGACCATGTTTCAAAATACTAGGTGACTATTATGACCGATTTTAGGCCAGTAAATGTAGCAATTTCAATGCAATGGATAAACTCTTGGAAGAATGTAACTGGTCAAAAGTGATGGAAATCTGCATGGCCCTCTTTCTGTTCAGGAAATTGAATTCATTACCAGAGAACCTACCTACCAAGAAAACTCCTGGCATACATACATGGTTTCCTGGTGAATTCTAGCCAACATTCAAAGAAGAAATCACAATATTCTTACACAATCTTTCAGGAAATAAAAGAGGAGAGGGAATGGGTGCTGTGACTCCTCCCTGTAACCCCAGCACTTTGGGAGGCTGAGGTGGGAGGATCCCTTGATTGCAGGAGTTCAAGGCTGCAGTGAGCTATGACAGCACCACTACACTCCAGCCTGGCAACAGAGTGAGACCCTGTCTCTCTTTAAAAAAGGAGGGCATATTTCCCAGCTGGTTTTATGAGGCAATATAACCCAATACCAAAACCTGACAAAGACATCTAAAAAAAAATAAATAAATAAAATTATAGACCACTATCCTTCATGAACACAGGCAAAAATCCTTAAGAAGGCCGGGTGCGGTGGCTCAAGCCTGTAATCCCAGCACTTTGGGAGGCCGAGACGGGCGGATCACGAGGTTAGGAGATCGAGACCATCCTGGCTAATACGGTGAAACCCCGTCTCTACTAAAAAAAAAAATACAAAAAACTAGCCGGGCGAGGTGGCGGGCGCCTGTAGTCCCAGCTACTCGGGAGGCTGAGGCAGGAGAATGGCGCAAACCTGGGAGGCGGAGCTTGCAGTGAGCTGAGATCCAGCCACTGCACTCCAGCCTGGGTGACAAAGTGAGACTCTGTCTCAACAAAAAAAAAAAAAAAAAAAAAAAATTCTTAAGAAGGTATTGGCAGGTGAAATCCAACAATAGCCTAAGAGGGCAGCACACGTCGGCCAAGCATGGTTTATCCCAGTGATACAAGGTTGTTTTGATTCATAAATCAATCTTTGTCACCACGATGTCACTAGAGTAAAGAAGGGAAGGACGAACAGTGAAATAGGTGCAGAAAAGACATTTGGAAACATTTATACCTGTTTTATGATTTTTTAAAATAAACCTCAGCAAACTAAGACTAGAAGGAAACTCCCTGAGTCTGATACACAGACATCTATGACAAACCGACACTAGACATTGTACTTTTAATGCCGAAATATTGAGCAGTTTATCCCTAAAATCAAGAACAAGGATGACACCCATTCTCACTCTTCTGTCCAACATTATACTCAAAGTCCCAGCCACTGCGATAAGGTAAGAAAAAAGGCAAATTGAAGTCACAAGGATTAGAAAGGAAGAAGTAAAACTGTATTTATTTGTAGATGACATGATTATTTATGTAGAGGACCCTAAGAAAGCTACAGAGAATTGCTAGAACTATTAAGTGAATTTGGCAAGATTCCAGAAATCAAGGTTAATGTGCAAAATTTTATCATTATATAGTAGCAGCAAACTATTGGAAAATGAAATCAGAAATTCCATTCCATTTGTAATAACAAAAAGTAAAATACTTAGTAATTACCTTGATAAAAGATACATAAGACCTGTTCACTGAAAACTATAAACACTGCTGAGACACACTGAAGAAGACGTGGAGGGATGAAGAGACAGCATGTCCCTGATGAAAAGACTCAATCCTGTTCACACCTCAGCTCTCCCGTCAAAATCGCAGTAGGCTTTTTTGTAGGAATTGAAACAATGAGTCTAAAATAGGAAACACATGTGACCTAGAATTGCCAGAGCAATTAAGGAAAGCAGAGCCGATTTCAAAGTTTCTGTTCGAATTACTGCGTCAGTAATCCAGTCAGCCACGGTATCTCTGAAGAGGAGACACACAGGTGAGTGGAACCGAATAGAAAGCCCAGAAATAGACCTCACATCTATAGTCCATTGATTTTCAATAAAGATATCAACATAATTCCACATGGAAAGAAGTCTTTAGCAACTGTTTATATATAAGGAAAGAAATGACGTTTGACCTGCATTTCACCATACACAAAGGTGACTCAAAATGCAAAAACTAAAACCGTAACACTTCTGGAAGAAAGCAGTAAATCTTAGTGACCGTGAGGTCAAGGCAGAGATTTCTTAGGACACAAAAAACAAGAACCACAAAAGGAAAAATGAATGCATTCAATTTTATTAAAACTTTCATTAAAATTAAAAATGTTGGCCGGGCGCGGTGGCTCAAGCCTGTAATCCCAGCACTTTGGGAGGCCGAGACGGGCGGATCACGAGGTCAGGAGATCGAGACCATCCTGGCTAACACGGTGAAACCCCGTCTCTACTAAAAAATACAAAAAACTAGCCGGGCGAGGTGGCGGGCGCCTGTAGTCCCAGCTACTCGGGAGGCTGAGGCAGGAGAATGGCGTAAACCCGGGAGGCGGAGCTTGCAGTGAGCCGAGATCGCGCCACTGCACTCCAGCCTGGGTGACAGAGCCAGACTCCGTCTCAAAAAAAAAAAAAAAAAAAAAAAAAAAAATTAAAAATGTTTGCACTTCAGAAGATGTCCATAAGAAAATGATAAGACGGGGGCCAGGCGCAGTGGCTCAAGCCTGTAATCCCAGCACTTTGGGAGGCCGAGACGGGTGGATCACGAGGTCAGGAGATCGAGACCAGCCTGGCAAACACGGTGAAACCCTGTCTCTACTAAAAAATACAAAAAACTAACCGGGCGAGGTGGCGGGCGCCTGTAGTCCCAGCTACTCGGGAGGCTGAGGCAGGAAAATGGCATGAACCCGGGAGGCGGAGCTTGCAGTGAGCTGAGATCCGGCCACTGTACTCCAGCCTGGGCGACAGAGTGAGACTCCGTCTCAAAAAAAAAAAGAAAATGATAAGACAGGGGCCAGGCACGGTGGCTCACACCTGTAATCCCAGCACTTTGGGAGGCCGAGGCGGGCGGATCACGAGGTCAGCAGATGGGGACCATCCTGGCTAACATGGGGAAACCCCGTCTCTACTAAAAATACAAAAAACTAGCTGGGCATGGTGGCGGGCGCCTATAGTCCCAGCTACTTGGGAGGCTGAGGCAGAATGACGTAAACCCGGGAGGCGGAGCTTGCAGTGAGCCGAGATTGCGCCACTGCACTCCAGCCCGGGCGACAGAGCGAGACTCCGTCTCAAAAAAGAAAAAAAAATGGTAAGACAAACCACAGGATGGAAGAAAATATTTGCAATACATAAATCTGATGAAGAACATGTGTTTTAGCCGAGCGCGGTGGTGACGCACACCTATAGTCTCAGCTGCTCGGGAGGCTGAGGTAGGAGCATCGCCTGAGCCCCGGAGGTCAAGGCTGCAGTGAGCCACGATGGCGCCACTGCACTCCAGCCTGGGCGACAGAGTGAGGCCCTATCCGCCACCCCACCCCACCCCGCCAAAAAAGTGTATGTTACAACTCCACCCAATTAAACAAAATGGGCAGAAGATATGAGCAGACACTTCAGAAAAGAAGATGTATAAGTGGCTAATAAGCACATGGAAAGATGCCATCATTAGTCTTCGGGGAAATGCAAACAACACAGACTCCCGCACGTGCATGACACCCTGCGTGCACCCGCACTGCCAGTGGGAGGGCAAAGATCCCGCACGTGCATGGCACCCTGCGTGCACCCGCACTGCCAGTGGGAGGGCAAACAGCACAGCCCCTGTGGAAGATGGCTACAGTTTCTCAGAAAGTTAAACGTGCACCTTCCTGTGGGCCAGCCACTCTGCTCCCAAGAGAAATGAAGACAGACGTCCACATGAGGACATGTGCCAGGGCCTCTGCCGCAGCTTCATCCAGTCACCAGGAACTGGGAGCAGCCCAGGCACCCACCGGTAATGGTGGCGATGTTTGGCCACACGGTGGAAAAATCCTTCGGCTGTGGAAAGGAAGAAAGTGCAGATAAAACAATATGGAAGGATCTGAAGGTCAGTGTGTGCAGCCCCTTTGTATAAGACTCTAGAAGATACGGCTGCAGTCCCGTCAACTCCTGGGCGCTGGGAGCCCAGGCTTTTGGGGGCCGCAGCGAGCGCTGGTAGCTGCGTGGGACCAGGCGCCGTCCCAGTTGTGGTGGCAGCTTCAAGGGGGTGGTCAGACTCACCCGCTTGTGTACTGACATGGATGTGGTTTATTGTATGTAAAGTACACCTCTGTAGAGTTGACTCAATAGCAGATGAAAGTGTTGGTTGAAATCTTGGTCTTCTGGTTGCTGAATCAAAATGATGTTTTGTGACTTAATGTGGTACTCAGGACACCCTTTAACCAGAGAGGGAGCAGAAGGATCCGTGATGTCTGGAGTTTTCCACCAAGCAGAGGAAGACGGACTCTGCCGGGCAAATGTTAAAGGGACAAAAGGAAAAACAGACTTGATCACACTCTGTGGGTGGGGCGAGCAGCATGTCTGTGACTAACACGTTCCATCTGAAGGATTTCACGTCAGAGAGAGGAGGAGCTGAATTAGAGAAGAGCATGCTTTTTTTTTTTTTTTTTTTTTGAGATGGAGTTTGCCTTGCACAGGCTGGAGTGCAGTGGTGCAGTCTCGGTTCACTGCAGCCTCCACCCCTGGGCTCAGGTGATCCTTCCACCTCAGCCTCCTGAGTAGCTGGGACCTCAGGCTCCCGCTACCAGGCCCAACTAATTTTAAACTTTTTGTAAACTTTAACGGGGTCTGGCCGTGTTGCCCAGGCTGGTCTCCAACTCCTGAGTTCAAAAATTCCGACCACCCCCACCTCCCAGAGTCCTCCAGCAGGCTCACACCTAGGCAGCCTGGTCAGTTTGTGAGGCCATGACCTGAATCCAGCATGGAGTGGGGGACAGAGTGGAACATCCCTGTGGCAGGGATTGGGTCTGTGTCCTCCAGGGCCTCAGTCTCCCTGCTGCTCACAGCCCTTGTCCAAGGACCCCTGGCCTAGGCCATCAAGAGGAGCTCCACAGGCCTGGCTTGGCCTCAGCCCCTCTCAGGGTAACTTGCCAGGGAGGCCCCTGAGCCAGTGCAGTGATACCACTTGAGGGTTTGTGCGCCTGGCAGGCGTCTCCTCCCTTTACTTAGGAAGGCAGGGCCATGGCGCCAGGTCCTGTGGCTGGCAAGTGCAGGAGAGAGGGGTTTGTGCGGGAGGACCGGTGCCCACTGCGTGCAGCCTGGGCCACTGAGTTCCGTGCTTGCTCCCTGAGCAAAGGCCAGGCCAAGGGCCTGTATCCCAGGCACTCTCACCCGCAGGAGGCCAGCAGGCCAGCTCGGGGGAAATGCTCGTGGAGACAGCCCTGCCAAGGCCCCCACAGCCCAGGGACGGCCCCTCCAGGACGCTCTGCTCGACAGCCAGGGACCAGCAAGGGTGTAGACAGAGGCCCAGACTGGACCCAGACCCCGCACTGTAGGCCACAGCCCACATGGGTTGCCCTCGAGTGACCACGGTCTCACCTGCTGCCTTCATCTGCAGGACTGGGCTGGGGTCTGCACGGCTCAGCTGAACCCATGAGCTCCCAGAGCTAACCCCTGACCACCAGGGCAGGCAAAGGGCTGATGTCGGTATCCCCCATCCTGGAGGGGCAGGTAAGGCCCCGCCTACACCTCGCCCCACCTGTGCCTCCAAAGGCCCCAAGCCCTCACTCTTTCGTCCCACTTCCATTTGGCCCCGCCCTCTCCATCATGGCCCTGGACCCCTGCCATGGCCCTGCCCCATCTCCATTTGACTCAGCCATCTGCCTCTGCCACAGCCCCACCCACTTCCATTTGGCCCCGCCCTCCTCACCACAGCCCCGCCCATCTCCATTTGGCCCCACCCTCCCTGCCTCAGCCCCAGCCCATCTCCACTTAGCCCCACCCTCCGTGCCACAGCCCCACCCACTTCCATTTGGCCCCGCCCTCCCCACCACAGCCCCGCTCATCTCCATTTGGCTCCGCCCTCCTTGCCTCGGCCCGCCCCGCCAACATCTCTATTTGGCCCCACCCCCGCTGCCCCGGCCCCACCCCATGTCTTTGGCTCTGCGCGCTCCTCACTGTTGCAGGCCTTGCGCATCCGCTCCTGGCATGGCGCTGCGGCACCTCGCCTTCCTGGCTGGCCTTCTGGTGGGAGTTGCGAGCAAGTCCATGGAGAACATGGTAGGTGCCCCCGTCACGTGTCCACGCGGCCTAAGCCAGGGCCTCTGAGGAGGGCGGTGGGCCCTTCCCCTAGGGGTCTAACCCTTCAACCTTTAGGACACTGATGTCCCAGTCCCAGAGGTGCTGACCGGGGCCACTGCTCGGGTCAGAGGGGCCTGTGCCTCGCAGAGGGGAGCCCTGCACTGCCTGCTTGGTGAGCACCTGCTCAGGAATGGCTGGGTCTGGCGGGGCCCCCATGGTGAGGCATCGTGACCCGCACTGGGAGCAGCTCTGCCAGCGGTGACGGCACAGCCCGCCGCACGTTGCTATCCGGGAGTGTAGCTGCAGCGGTTCCCGACTCCCAGTTGGAGTGGTGGGGGGTGGGGACCCCTTGCCAACCTGGCTGGGGCGTTTGAGGGACTGGACCTGGACCTCTCCCTGGCGGTGTGGATTCTCTCCCGTACTCCACCGTCACCCCTGGACGCCCTCACCGTTCACTGCATTCAGGTCACGAGCAACAGCACAGCTGTGATCAACACACAAGCTGAGGGCACCCTGAGCCCCCCAGGCCTGTCCAGCCTGCCTGTGGTTAAGGAATGGGCCCTCACACACACCGTAAATGCCAGCACCCAGTGCACCTGTGCAGCACCTGGGCACCCAGGCGTGAATTCGTCCCCTGAAATGCCAGCCAGGCCCAGGCACTTCCTCTGTGGGGTCAGGCTGGAAACCTGTGATGGAGGGGTGTCCAGAGAATTGCAGAGAATGTCGGTGGCACTGCCACGGCCTGCGGGTGCCACCTCGTGGGGGTGGTTTACTCTGTTCCAGGCCCAGCTTTTCCTTGGAGACCGCCCACCCAGGGTCCCACAGGGATGTGCACTGTGGCCATGAGTCCCCTCCTTGCTCCCAGGCCCACAGGGGACAGAGGGCCACCCGATGCTGACTCCAGAAGAGGCTGGAGCTGTGGATGTCGAGATGTGCTCACACGGCACCCCTCAGCCACTGCTGCTCTGGGCACGAGCCTGCCTGGCAGGTGCGTCCTGGAGTTTCACTTCTGTGTCCCCTCCAGGCCCAGCTGCCCGAGTGCTGTGTGGATGTGGTGGGCGTCAACGCCAGCTGCCCAGGCGCAAGCCTGTGTGGCCCAGGTAAGCGACTTTGTCCCAAACAGATTCCAGACCAGCCACTGAGCCACCGGCGTGTGTGCCGAGGTCCCTCCCCTCGGTGACAAGGACAGTGCTCATCTGCTCTGCGGGGCCAGGGGGAGTGGATGGGACGGTGAGGACTGCGGAGCTTGGGGAAGGACAGCTGAGCCTCCTTCCTGGCGGGCAGCCTTGAGCATTGGCCCAGTGAGGAGACTGGCCCGGCAGAGGGCTGGGAGCAGAGGCAGGAGCTGAGAACAGAAAGGTGCTGGGGGAAGGGTCTGGGGGAGCGGCCCATGAGCTCAGCCATTCTCATGGGGGCAGTGCTGGCTCTAGAGGCCTTTGGCAAAGCCCGAGACATTTTTGCCTGTCCGTGCTCGGGCAGAGGTGCTGCTGGCCCCTGTACGTGGAGTGGGATGCTGCCAGAGGATGCCTGTGTCAGTGCGCCACGGGCAGGCCCTGTTCATTGGAGGTTCTTGGAGGCTGCAGAAGGGACTACCTGGGGGCAGCTGGACGTCGGGAGGTCGAGGCTGGTGGGGGCAGCCAGTGGGAGCAGCCAGGGGAGGGGAGGACAGAGTGAGAAGGTGCACGGGCCTCTCCTTGGCAGCCCTTGGGGTGGTCTCCAGTGGGGCCGTGGTGGACTTGGGGCTGAGATGTCCAGGCTGTCCCTCCAAGGGCCTTGGCACTCTCATCCTGGGGGTCCAGCCCTCCCATGATGGAAGAACCCAGAGGGGTTGCTCCTGGGGACCCAGGGGCCTTGTGAGGAGGGCATGGCCAAGATGGAGGCTGAGGCAGCCAGTGAGGCTGGGCGTAGGGGTCCGAGGCTGGGCGTGGGGGTCTGAGGCTGGGTGTGGGAGTTGGGGAGGCTGCAGGAAGGCAGTGACATCTGAGGTGCAAGCGGGGTAGGAGGAGGAGGGGGGCACCGCTCTGAGGGAGAACAGAGAGACTGGGAGGAAACTGAGCACCTTGGGGCCCGTCATGCTCTGAGGCTGAAGCCCTGGTGGCCAGGTGGAAACCACCCCACTCACCCCCATGGCAGCAGGAGTGCTGGGGGCTGGCGTCTCCCGTGAGGGATCGTGTACCCCAGGCACTGCGTGGGCACAGGCGAACTATGCAGCAGTCACGGTGCCCATGGAGGGGCCGGGCCAGCGGGTCGTGAGGTCCAAGGGCCGAGGTGGCCCCATGTACGGGCGCAGGGTGGGAACCGTCAGGCGCATGTGGAGAGGGGCCAGGCCTCGGTGTTGGATGCACTTCTCCCTGCGTACGGCCCCGCCACTGGCAGCTCATAGAGAAGTCCGGTCACGTGTCTGCTCGGGGAGGCAGTGGGCACTTCTGGGGACAGCGCAGAGCTGGTGTTGGGCTCCCTGCCGTGGACTCCATTCCTCGGCCTCCGGGGCAAGAGACTCTCAGGTCAGAGTGAGCCTCACTGAGGTCCGCCTGAGCCCTGTGCCAGGAGATGCCGGGAGACAGAGGCTGCCCCAGCGCTGGGAGAACGCGGCTCCGCCCCGGGAGGACTGAGTGGGTGGGCTTCCATTCTCCCAAGAGGTGCATCCGCGGAGCGGCCCCTGTCACAACCGCGCGGGGCCACCGTGTCGCCACGGCCCGTCCGTATTCAGGTCAGTCTGTGAGGAAGGGTCGAGGCGTGTGGTCCACCCGTGGCCCACACCAGCAGCAGCACTGTAGTCAGCATCCAGCGTGTGTCTGCTCAGCTCTGGGCTAAGTGTTGGAGATACTTAGAAAGTCGAGGGGTAAGAGTCAAGTCCTGTCCTTAAAGGCACCCTGGCCGGTGGGCAGAAATGAGGCTTCAGGGCAGCATCGGCCTGGGGTGGGAATGAGGCTTGGTTTTGCAGGATCCCCCGGGAGAGACCCCGGGGAGGGCGCCAGGGTGTGGAGGTGACAGACAGACTGAGGGTCAGGATCAGCTTGGGGCAGGAGGCTGTGCTGCTGGGGGTGGGCCCGTCCTGCCTGGGCCGCTAGAGGGAACACGGCATTCGAGGCAGCGGCTCCAGGCATTGCAGGTGGGGGTCCTGGAGAGGCCGTGGGGGGGTCCTGGGGAGGTTGGGGGGGGTCCTGGGGAGGTTGTGGGAGGGGTCCTGGGGGAGGCCGTGGGGGGGTCCTGGGGGAGGCCGTGGGGGGGTCCTGGGGAGGCCGTGGGGGGGTCCTGGGGAGGTTATTGGGGGGTCCTGGTGGAGGCCATGTGGAGTCCTGGGGAGGCCGTGGGGGGCTCCTGGGGAGGTTGTGTGGGGGTCCTGGTGGAGGCCATGTGGAGTCCTGGGGAGGCTGTGGGGGGAGTCCTGGGGAGGCCTTGGGGGGGTCCTGGGGGAGGCCGTGGGGGGAGTCCTGGGGGAGGCCGTGGGGGGGTCCTGGGGGAGGCCGTGGGGGGGTCCTGGGGGAGGCCATGGGGGGGTCCTGGGGAGGCCATGGGGGGTCCTGGGGGAGGCCGTAGGGGGTCCTGGGGGAGGCTGTTGGGGGTCCTGGGGAGGCCGTGGGGCAGGCGTTGCAGTGGGGGTTCTTTTTTTTTTTTTTTTTTTTTTTTTTTTTTTGAGACGGAGTCTCACGCTGTTGCCCAGGCTGGAGTGCAGTGGCGCGATCTCGGCTCACTGCAAGCTCCGCCTCCTGGGTTCAGGCCATTCTCCTGCCTCAGCCTCCTGAGTAGCTAGGACTACAGGCGCCCGCCACCGCGCCCGGCTAATTTTTTTTTGTATTTTTAGTAGAGACGGGGTTTCACTGTGGTCTCGATCTCCTGACCTTGTGATCCGCCCGCCTCGGCCTCCCAAAGTGCTGGGATTACAGGCTTGAGCCACCGCGCCCGGCCGCAGTGGGGGTTCTTGAAGAGTCTGTGGGGCGAGGGCTGGGTGGTGGAAGCTGGGCCCAGCCTCCAGTCCTTCAGAGCACAAGCCCCTGCCACAGGCCTGTTAATTCTGGATGCTGCCGCCTACCACTTTCTGGAGCGCGCAGTGTGGAGTGCTCAGGGCCAGGGTGCTCTGTGTGGAGCGCACAGTGTGCAGTGCTCAGGGCCCTGCCACGCTCCCTGGGGGTGTCCTTGTCTACCACCCGCCCACCCTCCAGAACACGTTCGTGTTAGTGTCCGGAGTGGAAGTTACCAGAGAATCATTCCCAAGAGACCGAGCTGCTGTGGATTTCGCGTTGGCTGACATGCCTGTTCTCTGCCCCACACAGGCTGCTACAGGCACTGGAACGCGGACGGGAGCGCCAGCTGTGTCCGCTGCGGGAACGGAACCCTCCCAGCCTACAATGGCTCCGAGTGTAGAAGCTGTAGGTCTGCCCGGCTGCCCCGGCTTCCTTCTCACAGCTCCAGCTGTGGGAGAAACTGTGGGAGTTGCTGTCTGTGTCCCCACCTTGCCCCAGAGCCACTGTCCACTGGGGGAACAGCCCTGAGACCCCCTCTTCTCGAGTCCTCTGGCCCATTTGGGACAGCTCTGTGGTGAGGGCTGCTCCACCCCCTCAGCCCCTTGCCTTCGTATTTCCGGCCTGAGATCCCCTCAGGGTGCTCGTGGGTGTCCCTGTGGGCTGCATGCTCACAGGCTTCCCACGGCTCTGCTCTCCTACAGTCGCTGGCCGGGGTGCGCCATTCCCCATGAACAGAAGCTCAGGGACCCCCGGGCGACCACATCCCGGTAAGTCTCAGCAGGCCATGGCCACCTCTGCCAGTGTCCTGGGGACTGGGGCTGTCAGAGCCAGTGCAGACCCTGACCACTGACGCGGCCACAGCAGGCTCAGGGTCTGCAAAACAGGACCAGAGGAGAGTGGGGCAGCCCCTGCAACTTGGGGTCAGCTGAAGTGGGTGGGGATGTGGGAACGTCACCAGGGCTCCACCACATCTCCAAAGGGCCGTAGTTAGGGGAAGCCATCACGGCCACACCGCACCCTCTCGGGGTCACGCGGCTCACAGCCACACGCTCTCAGGTTCACACTCACAGCTCACGGCCACACCGCACCCTCTCAGGTTCACACTCACAGCTCATGGACACACCACATGCTCTCAGGTTCACACTCACGGCCACACCACATGCTCTCAGGCTCACACTCATGACTCACAGCCACACCGCACACTCTCAGGTTCACACTCACGGCTCACGGCCACACCACACACGCTCAGGTTCACGCTCACGGCTCATGGACACACCACATGCTCTCAGGCTCACACGGCCACACCACACACAGTCTCAGGGGCACGCTCACAGCTTGGTCCTGCCTCTGCCTCGCCCCAAACCCACCCCAGCCTGCGGTCACAGTCCCAGGAACCAGGAGGAGCAGGTGCTCTGAGGTCTCTGCTAACCATGCCTAGCAACTCTTCCAGGGTTTGTGGCCCCAGGAGACGCAGACACGCAGGCTGGACAGGAATAGCTGCCACACTGCCTGGGCCTGGGGCCACCAACACCTGATCCTCAGGAGGACACAGGGCCCGTCTCCCAGACAGACTCGTCTCCTGGGCCTCTGAACCCACCTGAGATGTGGATGTGGCTTGCAGACCCTCCTCCTTCAGCAGAGAAGGACGTGCTGGACCTGGGGCCGGGGCTGAGGGCTGTGTTCTGAGACGGCAAAACCCTCATGTCTTTAGAGCATGGACCCGGGCCCTGAGCTGGCCTGGGTCCATCGCTGACCTGAGTGGCGTGCTTTAGGGTGGGGTTGGCCTAGATGGGCTCCTGGCCTCCTGTGGCTCTGTGCTGGGGTCGGAAGGAGCAAGGCCCCCAAGCATGGCAAACACGCCTGTGTCTCCGGGTTGGGAAGTCCCCCCCCCAGCATCTCAGAGCACACCCAGCAGCCATCGCCAACTTTCCTGAGCCCCAGGCCAGCAGCCCCAGCCCGTCCTGGCCCAGGCAGGTGGAGGTGAGTGGGGAGGTCCTGGCCCAGGCAGGTGGAGGTGAGTGGGGAGGTCCTGGCCCAGGCAGGTGGAGGTGAGTGGGGAGCAGGAGCACCTGCTGCCAGCTTGAGCCTCTGCCCTGTGTGGGGGCCCCAGGGCCTGTGCTGACTCCCGAGGAAGGAACAAGGCTGAGAATCCCCTGGTCCCCCAGCTTTCAGGGGCAACTGGAATCGGAGAGGCGTTTCTGCAGAGCCTGGCCAGGGCCAGATCCTGTAACGCTCCCAACATCCGAGCTCCTGCGAGAAGCCGAGGCCGGGGCAGGTGGTCACTTTCCCAGACCCTGCAGCCAGATGTCCAGGCATGGCTGAGCCTGCAGGGATGACCCAAGGCCAAGTGCAGAGCCCTCGGCACCCACAGCCGGTCCGTGAGACTCAGGCGTGTTCAGGGAGCAGAGAGTCTGCCGTGCGCTGGTGGCTCTGGGGGCCAGGCGAGGAGGCAAGAAGCCAGGGCCGCCGTCCTTCCTGCCCGCTCAGCGGTGTCTGTCTGCAGGGGCTCCGCGCGTGGCCGCCTCCCTCTTCCTGGGCACCTTCTTCATCAGCTCCGGACTCATCCTCTCTGTAGCTGGGTTCTTCTACCTCAAGCGCTCCAGTAAACTCCCCAGGGTCTTCTACAGAAGAAGCAAAGGTATCTCCTGGACCAGCGCGTGCCCCACAGGAGGCCACAGGCAGGCGGGACCCAGCTGTGGGGATGGGGTGCCCCAGGGTCTGCCACGTGGCTTTTGGGTCCCGTGAGAAGAGCCGTCACTTCCTGGAAACGGCTGTGTGTGGATTTGATGGTCGAAGCACCAAGGGGCCTTCCTCGGGCCCAGAGCCTCCGCTGGAACCCTCTTCCGGCAGAGGCGGCTCCCGGGGCCCTCAGGGCATGACGAGGGGCGAGTGGAGCGGGGCCAGGTGGCTCTCGGCAGCTTGGACTTGCCGGGACTCCTCTGGCAGCCACGGCCCCTCCCTCCCCTCTCCTGGGGTCAGGGCCGGCCAGGCTGGTGCAGGGCCCACACCCCAGGCTACACCATGCTGTACCCATGGTCACCCCAGGCCTGGGCACTGACCCCTCCCACCGAGAGACCTTGTGGTGCCTGTGGTGCCTTCAGGTGGGGGCGAGTTCTGAGCAGGGTCCATGGTGCCCTCATTGTCCAGGCCGGCCCTCGCGGGGTCCCTGCCAGGCAGATGGTCCAGCCGGCAGATCGGACCCCGAGGTGAGCACTTGGCCAGACTGTCATAGCCGAGCTGGGGCCTCCTCCCAGGTCTCTGGGCAGCCCCACCTGGCTGCTGTGAGACCCCGTCCACCCCTCTCAACCTCTCTTGGGGTCCCAGGGCTCAGCCTCCAGTCAGGAGCCTGCTGCCAGGGGCTGCTGCACAGCCGGGCACCGAGAGGCCCCGGCCTGCTCAGCGTCTCTGCCTGTGGGCATCCTCGGAGCAGGGCAGGGCTCAGGGCTTGGTCAGCCCTGGTGGCCACGGGACAAGGAGAAGCCAGGTTGACCACGATGCCACAGCACTGCCACCGTGGGGGCACCGTGGAGGCAGAAGCCCATGGCCCTGGGGCTCCTCCTGGGAGGGTGGGAGGGCAGCCCTTCCCCTGGGACCCTGGAGCCTAGGGAAGCGCTTCTCATGAGGGTGACTCGTCCCCTCTGCTGAGGCGGGAAGGTGGGTCTGGGGAGAGGGGACTCGCCTGGGGTGCTAGGGAGGCCCCTGCACCCCTGAGTTCCCTGGAGGAATGTGGCACCGCGGGGAGAGGTGGGGTGAGACCAGCCTGACCCCACAGCCCCGGGGGCCTCTGCTGCTCCGCGGACTCCGCACTGGACTGATGCTGAGGCAGCTCCTCGGCTCCAGGATGACTGTCCGCTTTCTTCCCCACAGCCCCAGCCCTGCAGCCTGGCGAAGCCGTAAGTAACCCGTGTCATCTGGGCTGAGCGTCCCCGGCCGCGTGTGTCTGTGCCGGGCCATCCCAAGTCCTCACTCTGCCTTTCTCTCCTTTTCAAGGCTGCAATGATCCCCCCGCCACAGTCCTCAGGTAACAGCAGCATCTTCCCGTGGGGTTTCCCATCTCTAGGCCAGACCCAGGGTGCTCGTGGGTGTGTCCCCAAACAAACGGGTTTGCCTGGCTCTGGATCTCGGCCGCCCCTGCCCAGGTCCCCAGAGAGACCCACGAGGCTGGGCCAGGGCCGGATTTGGCTGGCACCCCCTGCTGCGGATCTCAGCCAGATCTGGCCAACACACCCTGTCCGCCCCCTTTGATCCCCAGGACTTCCATGCCCTTTCCTGTTCCTGAGACGTGGGGTCTGCAGGAAAGGAAGACCCACCACAGGGCAGACCCCCAGTGCCTGCCCCTCCTTCAAGTCCAGCTCCGCCCAAGGACGGACGCAGCTGGCCTCCGCCAGGCCCTCCTGAGCAGCCGTGGCTTCAGTGGCACTGGGTCAGGTGGACCCAAGGGTCAGCCTGGTTAGGACCCGTTTTATAGGCGGGGCCACAGACACAGAGGCTGAGTGACTGGCCCACAGCCACAAGCTCTAAGGCCATGAGCAGGGCTCACCCAGCCTCCGTCCCCTGTGCAGAGGTCTCTCATGGGGGCAGGTGACAGTGCCTTAGGGGACAGACAGTTCTCCATCAAGGCTGGACCTGCCCCGTCCCTAAAGCAGCTGTGTCCGCAAGGGCCCAGCAGACCACAGGGTGCCCAAGTGCCCCGGGCCTGCCAGCTTCAACAGCAGACCTTTAATCTGACTGTCCTAGAGTTCAGAGTCCAAAACCAAGGGGCAGGCGAGGCCACATGCTTCCCGAGGCTCCAGGGGAGGACCCTGCCTGCCTCCCCAGCCCCTGCCGGCTCAGGCATCTGGCTGCGTTGCCCGTCTCTGCCCCCCCGGTCCCACGGTGTCTCCCCCGCCTCTGCATCTTCTCTCTCCGCCTCCCTCTCAGGTGGGCACTGGCCGTTGATTCAGGGCCTGCCCCAGGAACCCTGGGCGATCACGCCTGAGACCCTGAAGTTAATCCCTTGCAAAGCCCCTTCTAAATAGGGTCACATTTGAGGTCTCGGGGCTGGGGCCTGCTTGTCGCCCCGAGGTACATGGTGCTCTGTGACCCACATCTTTGTCTTCAGGGATAGCCTGGCCCTCGTCCCGGCCCCGGGGCCCAGGGTGTGAATGAGAGGATGCAGCGGCGCAGGAGGAAGCCGTCCCTTTCCCGAGCCGGAGCTCTGAGGGCACCTTCGGGGCAGGGGGCATCTGGGTTCCCATCTGGTCAGCGTAAACAGCCCCGGGCGCCTGTGCCATGCCCGCTCCCGAGAGCCTCCGGTAGGGGCTGAGGCCTGCACTGTCCCTGCTGTCCAGGTCCCACTCTGACCCTGCCTGTCTCTGACCCATTTCAGTACGGAAGCCGCGCTACGTCAGGCGGGAGCGGCCCCTGGACAGGGCCATGGACCCCGCTGCCTTCTCCTCGGCGGAGGCCCGTATCAGCAACGTCTGACCTGGAGGCCGAGGCCACACCATGCGCTTGGCAGCAGGGACCCGGAGGCTGACCCCTTGGCGTCGCCCCGCGCCTGGGACAGGCCTGGGCACAGCCCTGGCTCTGAGTCTCTCTGTCTCCCAGCGACAGACACCGAGGGGTCCCGGGCTGCCTGAGGCTCCTTCACACCACAGCGGTCGGCTTTATGGGACCAGGAGCAGGCATCCGTGAGACCTCAGAGCATCAGATCGAGGCCCTGGGGGGTCTGGGCCCCCCAGGAAACATGATGAGGCCCCAGCACCTGCAGCCGAGATGCAGGCCTGGCTCAGGCAGCCAAAGCTGGTGTGATCTACGGGGCAGGCACCGCTCTGCCTAGAAAAGCCGGGGGCTCTGCTGCGATGCCCTCCGGAGCCCACGATGGGCAGGACTCCTCCAGCACCACCGCACCAAGACCCCTGAGAACAGTGAGGCCTGTCCTCGTGCCATTGCAGCCGATGCCGGGCCAGTGGGGAGGACGCAGCCTGGGAACCAGCTGCCTGAGACTGGGGCGCCTCTGGGCCGTCCTCCCGTGTGGCAGAGACCCCAAGCACACGGCCACCCATTTCCGGGGATGCAGGATGCTTCCTCTTCATCTCTTTCTGTATCGAAGCAGAAATTCATGTGCGGGAAAGTCCTCCAGAGCTCTGCAGCCCCGCTCGGACCCCCTGGGCCCCCGGGCCTGGACCCCGTGCCTGGACCCCCTGCCTGGGCCCCGGGCCCGGCTGATCCCTGCCCACGCGGGGCAGCCCACATCGAACCCCCACAAGTCACCGCCTCGCTGGACCTGCCAGGCGGCCCTGGCGCTGTCTGAGTCCCGGGGTCCCTCCGGGGTTCCTGGGAGAAAGGCGCGTTTGTGGCCGCCCCCTGCACGCCAGGCTCGGGCTCCACTGTGGTCTCAGATGCACTGTCTGCTTTAGCATCGGGCCCCCATCTGAGGGGCGGCCTGGCCTTCGGGGCCCCACGCTCCTCTGTGAAGTCCCCTGTGGGTGTCGCCATGGTCCCCGGGACCTGGGCCAGCGGGAACGTGGGGGCGCTGGTGCTGATATAAAGTCAGCATTCCGAGCTGCCCTCTCCCGTAGCATCCTCTGTTCTCTAAGTGCAGGTCGGGGAGCAAAGCCCCCGCCAGGCTGGCCCACGCACTCACCACCGTGTGCTGGGGGCCAGGAGGCGGGACGGGGGTGGAGGAGAGTTGAGCCCCCACCTGCTGCCTGGTTGGGGCCCTGAGAGCTACGAGCACAGGGTGCCCCCACCCCCCGCACCCGCACATTTTCTGCCACAGGCCTATTCCCTGAATACAACCTGTGCAGGTGGGACCTGCGGCCCCCGACCCCCCAGCTCGGACCTGAGGTGGGACAGAGTGCGGACGTGCGTTTCCATGGGCCGGCCGGGCTGCATGGGGCTGTGGACACGGGCCCGGGAGGGCTGCCGTGGGCCATTAGGGGCAACAGTGGGGGCGTGTTTGCTGACAGTGGTGGGCCTGGCCAGAGAGGGCTGAGCTGGGGCAGGACAGGCCTTGAGGGGCAGAGGGCCTGGGAATCAGGACGCCAGAGCGCTGCCCCTGCTCGTAACTGTGCCCCCCACCCAGGCAGAAACGTCCCCTGCCTGGAGGGCTGTGTCTTTAGACACCTGCCTCCCTGTCCCTGAAACCCCCAGCCTGAGGTTTGCAGCCAGGGAGCACCTGGGGGAGCATCGGCTCTGCCCTGGGCCCTGGCCCAAGAAGTGTCCTGGGGCTGGGAGGGTCACCTGGTCCTAGGGAGAAAGGGAGGGACTGGACAGCCCAAGGCTACCCTGAGCCCAGCACCGGCAGCCTCACCTGACGGAGAGCGGGGTGAAGGGAAGGAGCCAGACTGAGAGGAGTGGGGTGGAGGGAAGGAGACAGGGACGGAGGTGGGGATGGAGGGAAGGAGACAGACCAAGAGTGGGGTGGAGGAAAGGAGCCGGACTGAGAGCGGGGTGGAGGGAAGGAGACAGGGATGGAGGTGGGGATGGAGGGGAGGAGCCGGACCGAGAGCGGGGTGGAGGGAAGGAGCGGGACCGAGAGGAGTGGGGTGGAGGGAAGGAGACAGGGATGGAGGTGGGGATGGAGGGAAGGAGCCGGACCGAGAGCGGGGTGGAGGGAAGGAGCGGGACCGAGAGGAGTGGGGTGGAGGGAAGGAGCCGGACCGAGGACCGAGAGCTGGGTAGAGGGAATGAGCCAGACTGAGAGGAGCGGGGTGGAGGGAAGGAGTCCACGCCCCGCTGGAAACTCCACTCCTGCATTTGCACCAGGCTGGGCGTCTGGTTTGGAGGATAAAATCAGAAACAGGCACGGACAGCAGGTTCAGCCAGGTAGGCTCTGGAGGCCGGGCCAGACACAGGCACTGTCCCAGCCCACCCTCTGAGTAGCCCCCCAGGTCCCATCTCTCAATTCTGGGTCCCCTTCCTCTCTCCCACCCAGTGGCCCAAACCAAAACCCCAGGGTCCTCCTGCCACCTCTGTATACCCGCCTCAGCTGGCTCCCCGCGTCCCCCACCTGCGCACTTGTGATTGGCCCCTGGTGGGCAGCACGCGGTCAGCCAGGACCTGTGGCAGCGAGGGACGCACCCTCCTCACTAGGTATGGGAGGGACTTACTGGCTGGGCCTAGGGTTGGCCCAGCACGTCCCAGAGCCCTACTCCCCGACACCAGCCTCCCCTCTGCACATCTGGGCTCCTAGGAAAGAAGTCCAGCCCCAGAACCAACAGAGCTGCTGCATTTGAGCCAATGGCCCAGCATGGGGCGGGGTGGGGTGGGGCGAGACTGGGGGGGCCCCAGAGCAGCCCAGGCCCGGAAGGCCCCTCCCCACGCCGGCCACACCGAGTCCCAAGGCCTGGCAGTGCCGGGTCTGACCTGTAATCCAGGGGCCTGGAGGGGAAGGAGTCCCTGAGAGGGCGTGAGGAGACCGAAAGTGAAGGAGGTGAGGGGTCAGGCGCTCACGCCAGCATGCAGGCCTCAAGCATGCACACGTGTGATCACACACACGCCCACAGGCTCACCCAGCTGCCTGCCCACTGGCTGCGATGGAGGGGACCAGGCGGGCCCACCCCATGCCCTGAACACGGCCAGCCAAGCTGCTCCGCTGCCATCCCGAGCCCCCCGAGAGCCCAGCACCCCGACCCCGGCCTGGTCTGAGCTGGGAGAGGTGGAGCTGCTGGCTCCTCTCCTACACAGGGAGGCCTGGCCTGGCCCCGAGACCACACATTCCTCCGGCCTTCCCTCACCTTCGCCGCCAGCACGAGTGTCAGCCGGGAGCCCAGAGTGACCTCAGTGCCCAGATATTCCCAGGAGCTGTCGGGAGGACATTCCCAGAGCTGCAGGGGCCCGGGCGCTTCCTGGAGGCGGCACGCGACCCGACTCACGGCCCTCAGGAAGCAGGAGCCTCCAGTGAGCGCTTTCCGGGCTGGGCCTCGCAGTGGCTCCCCACACGGAGTCCCCATAGCCTCCGCCACCCTGGACCCCCTCACAGAGCTCCCATCCCTCCCCAGCTCTGAGCATCCACCCCTCCCTCTCTGAACCCCCAGCCCTCGCCCCACTCTCCGAGCATTCACCCCTCCCTGGCTGAGCTCCGACCCCCTGCTGAGCTCCCCAGCCCCCCACTGAGAGTCCTCATGGGACTGGCAGGGGTCCCGCCCTTCCTGAGCCCAAGCCCCATCATCCTCCTCCTCCACGGGGCATTGCCCGGCCTCTGCAGTCTTGATTCCCACTTCCCAGCATCCCTTGGGCTCCAGGATGCTTACGGCAGCACTAGGGGAGCCTCTGGGTCCTCACTGAGGGGTCAGCGGGCACCTGCGGGGGAGTTGCCTGAGGGCAGCCTGTGGGGTGGCCTGGCCAGCTCTCCCACTAGGGTGGGCCCCTCACTCCCAGCCCCACCCAGTGTGACACCCCCCAGGCTGGTGTGTGCGGTCCCAGCTCAGGTCCAGCCCAGGCCTCACGGCGGGGATGGGGCTGTGGCACCCAGGTCAGACCTGCCCTTGCATGAGGTCCACTGGGCTGGGGGAGAGACGCCTCAGTGAGGTGGGGAGCCAGCAGCTGGACAGCCTGGGGGTGCAGCTCTATACCAGGCCCTCGGGCAAGCAGCAGAGTGTGCAGGGGGGTGGGGGCAGCCCATGCCACTGGCTGCTCCTCTGGGCCTCTCACACCCTCCATCCCAGCCCCCCGGCTCTCATCAGCTCCAGCCCTGGTCTTTGCACAGACCAGTTCTGTAGTCTGCTGGGGCATGTGGACACGGCATGTGTGTGAGAGCGTGTGAACACAGCATGTGTGTGAATGTGTGGACACGGCATGTGTGAGCATCTGGACATGGCATGTGAGAGCGTGTGGACATGGCACGTGTGTGAATGTGTGGACACAGCATGTGTGAGCATCTGAACATGGCATGTGAATGTGGACAGCACATGTGTGAGAACGTGTGGACACAGCATGTGAGCATCTGGACATGGCACAAGTGTGAGCGTGTGGACATGGCACGTGTGTGACAGCATGTGGATATGGCGTGGTGAGTGGACATGGCACGTATGTGAGAGTGTGTGGACATGGCACGTGTGATAGCATGTGGACGTGTGTGTGAGAGCATGTGGACACAGCATGTGTGAGGGTCTGGACATGGCACATGTGTGAGAGCATGTGGACATGGCATGTGTGTCTGTACATGGCATGTGTGTGAGAGAGTGTGGACACGGCAACTGTGAGAGCGTGTAGACGCGTGAGAGCATGTGGACACGGCACGTGTGGGAGCGTGTGGACATGGCATATGTGAACGTCGACATGGCATGTGTGTGAGAACGTGTGGACATGGCACGTGCGGGAGTGTGTGGACACAGCACGTGTGAGAGCGTGTGGACATGGCATGTGTGATTGGACACAGCGTGAGATCGTGGACACGGCACATATGTGAGCATGTGGACACGGGATGAGTTGTGTGGACACGAGGGGCATGTGTGTGACAGCGTGTGGACACACAGCCCATGTGTGAGAACAACTACGTTTGTGTGTGGATGAGGCAGGTGAGCACATGGGTGGGTATGGGCAGGGAAGTGGCAGGAATGGGCTGTGAGGTGAGGCAGCCATGAGCAAAGGGCAGGGGCAGGCTGGGCATAGGTTGTGGGGGGCTCAGGGGAGGGCCCTGCTGGGAGCCCACCCAGGAGCTCGGGGGCCACAGGGACCTGGAACCCAGCGGAGCAGCTTCCAGCGGTTGCTCCAGCCTCCTGGGGCTATAGGGAGACAGGGCTTGGTCCAAGCACACACCCCAACCCAGAGCTGCCCAGACGGCAGCAAATGTGCTGACCCCCACCTGGCTCCGACCCTCACCCCACTCCCTGCCCTCCAGCTGCCTGGCCTGCCAAGGAGAGGATGAAGCCAGCCAATCCCTGAGGCTTGTGGCCACACCCTGGGCCAGCACGACCCACAGGGTATAAATAGACCTGCTTGGGAGCCCACACCCGGCAACTCACACCTGCCTCAGACCAGAGCTCTGCGCGGGCGAGGGCGCACGCGTTCCCTGTGTCCCCACCTGTCTTGGACGGAGCAGAAGCCACACCTGCCAGACCAGTGCCACCGGGACAGCTACTGGTGATTGGCCCCGGGAGGGATACCTGCCAGGTGAAGCACAGGACGGGCTGGGCCCGGAGACGAGGAAGCAAACTGCCAGGGCAGGGCAGCCCAGGGCCTTGGAGCCCAGCCGTGGCCAGTGAGGAGGACCATGCCCAGGACCCGCTGACCCCCGGCCACCAGGTAAGGCCAGCTCAGCCTGTGTTCACCCCTCACCTGCACAGGCTCAGGGTGGGGCACCATCGTGGAGGGGTGGGGCCTGGTGCCAAGGAACCGGTTCTGTGGGGTGCACAGTCCCCAGGTCCCAGTGCCTGGGGCACTCACGGCCTCACCGTGATGGTGCGTGACTCAGATGGTCACGGTGGCCTGTCATCCTGCCAGCCTGTCTGGGACTCACTGGCAAGTCATGGGCGGGCGAGGGCAGTGCCAGGAGTCACTTCTGGGGCACCCTCCTGGGCCTCAAGGAGACGCACAGCCAGGCCCTTGAGGCTCACTCTCACCCTTGCCCACTTCCCTCCAGCTGGGACCCCTGCAGGGGATCCTGGGTGCAGGGGAGGGGCGGGAGGTGGAGCAGGGTCCCAGGTCAGCTGAGATGCCCACCTGAGCCACGCCCAGGGGCAGAGCAGCGTCCCCCAGTGTCCGTCCCCCAGGGCCCCTGCCATGAAGTGGGAGTGGGTCAGGGAGAAGAAACACCCACTCAGTGGGCGGCTGAGGGTGCCCTGACCATCACCTGACCATCAGGCAGTGGGCCCAGAGGGAATGGCTGGGCTTATCCAAGTCCCAGTCCTCCGCCGTGCACATCAGACCCTCAGCAGCCAGACAAGCTGGCCCTGCAGGCCCCAGGTTGTGCCTGACACTCACCTTCCTTGGGCACTGATCCCTGTCCCTGTCGTCCCGAAGCCCCCCGGGGCTCAGCCCGGTCCCCAGACCCAGAGACCCCCACACGCCACCCTCACATAGCTGCCTGCAAATCGGGCCTGCACCACCCAAGCCAGGCACCCATCCTGGGATCCGAATTCAAACTCACTTCACTTGACTTGGAGCCCCTGGCCTGCCTGAGAGCCATATCCTCCAGGGTCCAGGGCCCGCTGGCTCCCTTGGGGTGGCCCTGGCTGAGTCACCCATGCTCTGGGCAGCCTTTTCCACAATGTGAGTCCCCTGACGTGGGCCCAGCCTTGCAGAGCCCTGACATAAACAGTGACCACTGTGGCTATCGTCATCCTCACCATTATTTCTGCCCAGGCAGAATATTGTCGGCCAGGCAGGTGAGGCAGGGCCGACAGGAGGTGTCTGCCGAGCAGTCGGCGAGACCCCCGTGCACACGGCCTGCATTCCCGGAGACGGCCTGGGGTCCCGTGGGAGGCTCACCTGGTGCAGCCGTGTGATGGGGCGGAGAGGGCAGGATTGCACGTGGGGCAGAATGACCTCCAGGGGCACCGGAGGAACTTTCTGGAGTGGCGCACGGGGAACAGAGCCCTTCCCTGGCATCTCCGGGCAAGAGAGGGGAGGGGGAGATAAAAGACCACCAGAAAGGGGCGGCCTGTGGTTGCTCAGCACGGTCCCTGTCCCACAGCTCCGAGACATGTCGTCCGGCCAGCAGGTGTGGCACACGGCCGTGCCCCCCCATCGCCGGAGCAGCTCCACAGCCTCGATGCCCAGGTCCCTCAGCTCGGCTGGCAGCCCCAGGTCCCCTGGTACCCCTGGCTCGGAGAAGGTGGCCTCCCCCCTGGAGTGCTCCATCTGCTTCTCAGGCTATGACAACATCTTCAAGACGCCCAAGGAGCTCTCCTGCACCCATGTCTTCTGCCTGGAGTGCCTGGCCCGGCTGGCGGCTGCTCAGCCTGTGGGCCGCCCCGGCGGTGAGGCTGTACCTTGCCCCTTCTGCAGGCAGCCCACGACCGTGCCGCCTGCCGGAGCTCCCGCACTGCGCACCAGCCGCCAGTTGCAGGCCCGGATGCCAGCGCATTTGCGGCGCGAGGAGCCCGTGTGGCTGGAGGGCACCAAGCTGTGCTGCCAACCACTGCCCACCACACCTGGCCACAAGCCCAGCTTTGTATGTGTGGACGTGGGTTTGAGCAAGCCTGCCGAGCCACCCGCACCCGCCCAGGACCCTGCCCCCCGCCGGGGTCGCCTGGCCCGCTGCTGGATGCGCTGCAGGGACTGGAGGCGCATGGCACTGGTCTCTGCCCTGCTGCTGGTGCTCTTCTGCGTGGCACTCTGGCCGGTGCAGTGCGCGATCAAGACTGGGAACCTGCGCTGCCTGCCGCTGCCCCCCCGGCCCCCGGCCCCCACCACAGCCGCCTCCCCCCGCGGGCCTCTGACTGACAACTAGGGCCACCGGCCTTTGCACAGGTCAGCCGCCCTCACCCAGCTCCACGGGTGGGTCCCCCACTGGGGGGCTCAAGGGCGCAGCAGCCACTGGAAGTCGATCCCCGAGGATGCAAAAGGGGCCTGGCATCTCTGAAGACTCCTTCTGGGCCCCACCAAGACCAGGCTCCATTTAGCTTGTCCGCCCCTCACTCTCCAGGCTGGGTCCTGACGGGGTGGACAGGAGGGTCCCCAAAGCCTCCGGGAACCACAGGTTCACCGGGCGCGGTGGCTCATGCCTGTCATCTCAGCACTTTGGGAGGCTGAGGCGGGAGGATCACTTGAGGTCGGGAGTTCAACACCAGCCTGGCCAACGTGGTGAAACCCTGTCTCTACTAAAAATACAAAAATTAGCTGGGCGTTGTGGCAGGCGTCTCTTAGCTACTCGGGAGGCTAAGGCAGGAAAATTGCTTGAACCCAGGAGGTGGAGGTTGTAGTGAGCCAAGATTGCACCACTGCATCCAGCCTGGGTGAAACAGCGGGACCCTATCTCAAATTGAAAAAAACAAAAACAAAAATAAAAAACCAGGCTCCTACAGGAAGCGCCCAGGAGAGAAGCTGGTCAGCGCTCCTGCCACCCACACACAGTGTGACTTGCCTGCCAGGGAAGCCCCTTGCCAAGAAGGAAGGGGCCTTGCCATGCTTCGACTCATGCCGACATGTCCCCCTCAGGGCTGGCCCCACCGTTGGGTGGGGATGCCAGTCTTCCCCTCTGACTGTGGGGAGAGAGTGGAGGCAGGGCAGCCCCCCAGTGCAAGGTAACCGCAGAAACCTCCAGCTGCCCTTGTACATTTTAAAATAAATTATTTGTATCCATCTTTGGTAAGAGGGCCTCACCTTGGGTTCGCCTGCTGCAGCCTCAACCCAGATGATACCCTGACAGGATTAGACTCCCGGCAGACACTGGGACAGGTGGGCCCAAGGTTTCAGGGGGTCCAACTCCCAGCCCCTCTGGCTACGGACAGGCTGGGGGTTTCTGGAGTTGACTGGAGACTCACCGGTGTGAGACTCCCCCGGGGACGCTTGGGGCCTGACCAGGGGGAGGGCGTCAGCTTGGCTCAGAGCCCAGTGGCTGACAAAGGGGGCCTTTCTCTTCCCCATCCCCCACTGTGGCCATACTAGGCCACACCTCCAGGATTTCATGCCCATGGCCCTGCCAGCGTCCCTGACGGGAGAGCCACAGAACCCATGACCCCTGTGGGAACCGAGAAGCAAAGGTAACAGCCGGCAGTCTGCAGATCCACAGACCCTCCGGCAACTCCCGGGCCAGCCTGGCTGGGGAAGAGGCAGAGTGCAGCTTCGTGAGGCCTCGGCAGGAGGCTTGCCAACCCCAGCCCTACCCCATCTGTCATCAGCCCCAGGAATCCTGCACCACCAGGCAGGCACGGCCAGGAGGGCCCAGGCCAGTTCCAGCTCACGCAGGCCTCCTCGGCCTTCTCATCCCTGACCCCAGAGCCCAGGTACTTCCTGCTCCAACCAGCTGGGCCTCTGATCCAGGATGGGGAGGGCTCAGGAAGGCCCCACAGAAGCTGACTCCGGCTGTGGGCACCACACCCACCCTTGCCCCAGGTCCCAACAAAGACACAGAAGGGAGAACACAGCACTTCACAGGAAGGCCGCAAAGCCGGTGATGTGGGGAGTGCAGCCACGGGTCACAGCGACATCACTCTGTGTCACACACACTGTCATGCCCACGCAGGCCCACACCCTTGTCATCGGCAGGGCCAGGCGCGTGACGCTGCACGGGTGGCCACATGAATATGTCACACCCACCTCACTCCACAAACATCCACCTTGTGACTGATGGGGCCACATCCCAGACCACGGGAGCAGGCAGGGCCGGCAGACGGGAGCTGCGGTGAGGGCAGCCTGGTGTCCTGGCCGCTCAGACCCGCACTGAGTGGCTGAGCTGGTGGCGCACACGGGTTCACACGTGGTCACGGGTGGGCTTCGCTGCCTGCCGCTCCCTCTGCCGCCCCTGGGCCTCCCTGAGCTGGGGACAGCTTGTGGCTCCGTCCCGGACACAGTGCCGGCCCGCGGCTCCGGCCCCACGCGGGCTCCTCAAACACCCGTGGCTCTGCAGGTTCGCGTCCAGGGCTGCGGGGTCCTGCGCGCGGAGCAGCGGCTCAGCCCGGCGCCCCGCACGTCCCAGTCCCTCCCGGAGGACCCCGGCCCGGCCCCGGCTCTCCACTCACACTGCAGGCGCCCGGGGAGACGCGGGCCGGGGGCTGCAACCCGATTCGCGGGGGGCGGTGCCCACTTTTTGGTTCTCGCGCTCCTGGGGCGGCTCGAGCTGTGGGGAGGGGCCGCCGGTCACCATGGCGACGCCCGCGAGGCCCCGCCCCGCAGGGCCCCGCCCCCGCCTGCTCGCGCAGGCGCAGTCGCCCGCCCTGGATGTATCGCTGCAGCGCCAGGTGCACGAGCTTGTCCTGAGCCTCCCTCTGCACCATCCCCGAGCGCTGCCGCCGAACCAGCTGGATAGGGACGTCGATCTCGCGGTCCAGCCCCGGGAACACGCGCGCTTAGGGAGGGGCTACGGATGAGGGGCGGGGCTTGCCGGGCAGGGTGGAGGCACCCAGGGAGGAGGAGCTCACCTGCCTGCGGATGACATCTGCCAGGATGTCAATCACGATGATGGTGCCGGTGCGTCCGATGCCCGCGCTGAGGACAAACCAGGCGGCCTTCGATGGGAGTGGGGGGCGGGGGCGCCCCGCGCCACCCGATGGCTCCGCCCGCATCGTCCCGCGTGGCCCCGCTCCGCCGCACCTGAAGGGCACCCCCACGGGCCCGGCCCCCCGCTCGCTGCTCTGGGCCCGGTTCACCTCGTCCCGGAAGCCGAGGACGCCGTAGTCCGGCCAGCCGAAGTACTGGAAGTGCCGCGCCCTGTGCGGTGGCTCCTCCGGGCGGAGCAGGCGTTGAGTGCGACCCCCCGGGGGGGAGGGGCGGGGGGAGGACGAGGCTGAGGCACAGCTGGGTTTGCCGGGAGTGCCCAGGTGGAGGGACTGCGGGGGCCACGTGGAGCAGGAGGAGGGAGGAAACGGGGAGGGGCGCCGAGATGGCCCCAGGTGGCTCAGGTGCCTGGGGAAGGCAAGAGGAAGCTGGGGCAGGGGAAGCAGGCTGTGAGGACAGTGAGTCTATAAGGAAAAACCAAATGCGAGGGCTCCATGGCGGCCTGGGGGATCCCCTCACACACACTGGCGGGGGCTGGGGGGAGCAGGAGGGAATCTGCCTGGGACAGAAATGGGCGCCGCTGGTGTGCAACGGAGACCAAAGCTGCAGTTTTGAGAGGTGTGTGGGGGGAGTGGCGGCCAGCCTCGGGCTGAGAATGTGGCCACCTCAGTGACCCCTGCCCAGGCTTGAACTGCACCTCCTGGGTTGAGGGGCGTGGAAGTCCCCAAAGGCGGTGGGGTTGGATGCAGGCAGGTGTGGGGGTCTCCCAGTGCAGGTCCATGGTAGGCACGCTCCCCTGCTGCCAGGCTCACCTGGCCCGGCCGCCACACCTGCAGCTCCTGCACGCAGTAGCCCTGGGCCTGGCCCTCACCCAGGATGCCCACATGCACCCAGCCAAACTCTGGGCCAGTCCCGGAAACACTTGTTCTGGGGGGAGTGGTTCGCATCAGCCTTGCCGGCAGCCCCCCAGCACCCTGCCCCTGCGCCCTGCAGAGATGCAGGCGTGTACGTGCAGCCACGGGGCTCTGTGGGAGCCTCCCCACTCCCACAGCGTCCCACAGGCTCCTTGGCCTGGTCGGGAAGGGCCTTGGGCAGCTGAAGATGCACAGGGTGGGATGGGCACTGGGAGTGCTGGCACCGCGCCCCTACCCGGCCTCGCTCCACCTCCCTGCTGGTGGTGACAATGCCACACGTGTTCTCCTGGTGCACCACGGCCTGCAGACAGCCCTGCGTGGCGATGTACACCCGCCATGGCCTGGCTCCTCCTCAGGGTCAGTCTGAAAGGGGATGAGGCCAACTGCTGCTGTTTCCAGAGGACAAACAAGTCCATGCAAATGCTATGCAAATATTATGCAAATACTAAGCAAAGGAGCTCTGGTGGCTCAAACACACTCCTCACTCCAGGCCAGCAAGGGGCTGAGGACCTATGCCCGTCCAGCCTCTCTGAGGACCCCTTGGGGACTGCTGCCCACCCCTCCCCTGGGGACCCTGGTTCTTCCTGGGCCCCCCAGGAGCAATGGGCCCAGGCCCACCTCCTGCGCACACCCACCCTGATGTAGTCGGCTCCAGGCCCACTGTCATCCTTGTCGAGCAAGATGACTCAGGTGGTGTCAACTGGGAAGGGAGGTGCCGCTCAGTTCTCCAGGGCAGAGCTCGTGGGCCCAACCCTGCCTCTTTGCCTGCAGACCCCGTGGTGAGCAGAGATGGAGGGTCCAGGGTGTGGGAGGGGAAGCCTCAGGTCCGTGGTGGCAGATGCTTGGCCTGCCCCCGACCTTCCCCAGGCCCGATGGGTGACGCCCTGGCCTCTGCCCTCACAGTGATTCTTGGGCTTGTTCTCTACCCTCTGCCCCTCCTTTCCAGGGTACAGGAACCAGCATTCCTGCTGCTGCAGCATCTGGAGGTGATGGAGCCTTCAGTTCACAGCCCTGGCTCCTTCCCAGAGCCCTAGATGGCCAACCCCACCTTGTCCTGTGTGGGCAGAAGAGAACCTAGGTGCTGAGGCAACAGACTGAAGGCACAAACTGTTTCAGTATAATAAAGAAAATAGAGTAAGAATAGTCATAATACAAATTAGATACAGAGATGATCACGGGCAATTATCAATCATTATTATAAACATTATTAATCATTAGCTTTTAATATTACTCCTTGTTGCATTACTAATATAACCTGGGAATAACGGGCGGGTGTAGGGTCAGGTGCTGAAGGGACACTGTGAGAAGTGACGAAGAAGACAAGAGGTGAGCCCTCTGTCACGCCCACGTAAGGGCCGCTTGAGGGCTCCTTGGTCAAGCGATAACGCCAGTGTCTGGGAAGGCACTTGTTACTTAGCAGACCGCGAAAGGGAGTCTCCTTTGCTTGGAGGAGTCAGGGAACGCTCTGCTCCACCAGCTTCTTGTGGGAGGCTGGATATCATCCAGGGCTGCCCGCAGTCATCCGGAGGCCTAAACCCCTCCCTGTGGTGCTGTGCTTCAACGGTCACGCTCCTCGTCCACTTTCATGCTCCTCCCGTACTCCTGGTTCCTCTTTGAAGTGCGTGGTAGATAGCGAAAGAAAACAGTGAAAGTCTTAAAGTCTTTGATCTTTCTTGTAAGTGCAGAGAAGAAAACGCTGAGGTATGCTGCCTTCGCTCTGCTTCTGATACCTAAAAGGGAAGGGCCCCCTGTCCCGTGATCACGTGACTTGCTTCACCTTGTCAATCACTTAGAAGATTCACCCTCCTAACCCTGCCCCCCTTGTCTTGTATCCATTAAATATCAGCGCCCCCAGCCGTTCGGGGCCACTACCGGTCTCCGTGTCTTGATGGCAGTGGTTCCCTGGGCCCAGCTGCTTTCTCTTTATCGCTGTCTTGTGTCTTTATTACAATCTCTCGTCTCCGCACACGGGGAGAACGCCCGCTAAGCCCCGCAGGGCTGGACCCTACAGTCCTGGACCCTGTGCTCCCAGCCCCAGGGGACAGAGTCTGAGGGTCGCAGAGGTCAGGACACACCTCGAACTCCACCCAGAAGCCCTGCCTGGCCTTCCCGCTGGCATCGGTGGCCCTGCAAAGCTCCTGCACACAGCGCTCCAGGCTCCGAGCACTGATCCTTGTGGCCTTGAGGGCTGCCAGGGAGAGGCCTGCGTCTAAGTTCAGGGGGACCCAGGGCCCCGCAGACCCCACAACACTTCAGGGCCCGCAGACTCCACCACAGCCCCCCGGGGCCCTGCAGACCCCACCACAACCACTGAGAGTCCTACAGACTCCACCACAGCCCCCCAGGGCCCTGCGGCCCCCACCACAGCCCCCCGGGGCCCTGCAGACCCCACCACAGCCCCCCCCACCGAGGGCAGCTGCCCCAGGCCCCCCCCCAAGAATCTGGCCACCCTGGCCCAGCCCCGCACCCCTGCGTCTGGTCACCCTGCCCTGGGCCCTGTGCCCCTGCACGTGGCCACCCTGGCCTGCTCCTGCACCCTCATCGGGTCACGGAGAGGGGTTTGCAGGTTCTCCTTCCCGTGGCCATTCAGGCGCCTGGGGGCTCCCCTGGTAGGGGGTCGTCCCTGACCCCAGTGGACCCCCAGCTGCCTTCCTGGGTGAGGCTGTGCCCTCGGCTCTGGTGCCTGTGCAGGGGCCTACCTGCTTGAGGTGCACCACAGCCCCCGCCTTCTCCATCGTCGGGCTCCACTGGGTCTACGAGGGTATCCAAGTGCTCCCTGTCTCCCACGTCGTACTTCTCATCTGGCTGTGGGGGCGGCGCTGAGGGGCCTGGCCAAGGCCGCCTGCCCTTCCCAGAGGCCGCCCCAGCCCACCGCCGCCTCCCACCTGGAAGCAAATCAAGATGTGGGTGACCCGTGGCTGGCAGCCCACGCCCTGCGCCTTGTCCCACTCCTGCGTCAGCACTGACAGCGGCAAGTCCCCAGGACTGCTCTGGCTCTCGTGCACCAGGAAGCTGCCCGGATGCCCCTTCTGCAGCAGCAGTTTCTCGGCCTCCTTGCCAGACAAGCTCCCGTGGTACTACCTGGCCCAGGCAAAGGGGAGCTCAGGTGAGGCTGGAGGCCACGGCCTGGCCAGGTGAGGGGGAGAGACCCACACAGATGGGGCAGAAGGCTCAGTGAGACATACGCAGACCTTGGGGTCCAGGCAGCGCCCCCACCCAGGCCCCAGAGCTGCTCTGCCCACCTTTCTGGCCCTTGCCCACCCAGGAGCCTGCAGGAGGCAGGCGGGCGCTGCAGGGGTGGGCGGCCACCAGGTGGCAGCCTGGTCCTCAGCAAGGAGTGGCCGGGCGGCCTCCCCAGACCAGGCCTCCTTCCCTGTAGATGCAGGACCCTGCAGTGGGGAAACCGAAGCTGGAGGAACTGGCTCAGCCCAGGGCAACAGCCAGGAGGGCAGGGATGGGGCCAGGGCAGGCACTGGCTCCCCTGAGTCACCCTGGACTCCAGTGCCTGAGACCTGAAGGAAGGAGGCCTGGGGGAGGCAGGTGCAGGACCCTGCACCCTCTGCTTTGCTGCAGCCATGCCCTGAACCAGTGCTTAGCAGACGCCATCCCTCAGGATGCAGGCACGTGCACTGACACACATGCATACTCACACACGAACACACAAACACATGCATAAACACACACGAACACATGAACACATGACACACGCACACACATGAACACATGAGCACACATAAACACATGTGTACCCAAACACACATGAACACACGACCACACGACCACACACATGAACACATGACACACGAACATGCACACATGCACACGCACGTGTGTGCACCCGAACATACGCACACATATGAACACACACAAACACACACAAACACATGAACACACGAACACACACATGAACACACGACACACGAACATGCACACATGCACACGCACGTGTGTGCACCTGAACATACGCACACATATGAACACACACAAACACACACAAACACATGAACACACGAACACACACATGCGTGCTGACAGACACATGGATGCTGGGCCAGAGCTCACCACTCTGACGTGGGGTCCTGGCAGCCCAGCAGGCACCGGAGCTGCACCCCCAGGCTCTGGCAACACAGTCACAGCCCCGGAAGCCCTGCCTGTCCCCAGGCCCCTCACAGGGCAGGAAAGGGTCCTGCGGAGACCCTGACTCAATGAGGCCTCCCCAAAGGCCTCTCTAAATAGTTCCTTCCCGCCCAGAGGCCGCCCAGCACCACGTCCAACTCTCACAACCTTCCCAGCACGTCGGCCCCCTGCACCAAGGCCTTGTGTCCAGGAAGCTGCCCACCGGCCCTCCAGGAGGACCCAGGTGTGAATTGCCCCAGGCCCCCAGCTGAGGACGTCCAGACCCCACAAGGCCTTCAACCAGAGCCTGTCCATGCCCTGACGGACACCATGAAGCCCCCGGGGCTGCTCTCGCTGGGCCTGGCAAGGAAGTTCCCACACTGACCCCTGGAGAGGAACAGCTGCTCCGCCTCCACCCCGCGGACCTCGGGGTGGAGCCACCAGGAGTGAGGAGAGCAGGTCAGTGCCCAGAGGAGGAGTCTGGCCCCACACAAACCTCCCTCACTGTTTCCATGGTAACACCCACGATGGTGGCTTGAGGCCACTGTGCTCAAAGCCAGGAATGGTCACTGGCCAGGGGCTGTGGGGTCCCAGGGACATGGACGGGCTGGAATTCTCCCCCAAGTGGCAGGGCCTGGGGCCAGTGGGGCTCCCTCCTTCTCCACATGCCCCCGAGGCTCTCAGCAGCTCCATCCACTCCACCCTGCAACCTCCACGGCCAGGACCTCGGACTTCCAGCCTCCAGAGCTGAAGGAAGGAGCTGCCTGCCTGCCCAGCTTATGGTCACTGTTTCAGCAACCCAGCTGCCTGACGACAGGTTCTCATCTCCCGGAGGGCAGAAGCTGTTCCCCGAACTGCAGCGTCCCAGGTCCGTAACACTGGGGCTGAGACACTCGACAGAGGGACGGGGCCGTAACACTGGGGCTGAGACACTCGACAGAGGGACGGGGCCGTAACACTGGGGCTGAGACACTCGACAGAGGGACGGGGCCGTAACACTGGGGCTGAGACACTCGACAGAGGGACGGGTGGATGCACAGGGAGGGGGGCGAGAGGCCAGCAGATGCCTGTGCAGCCCCAGGGAGCCTCGCTCTGTGTCTCAGGCGGGGCAGGTCAGGAAGCTTGGGGGTGTCACTGAGGAGCTGGACTTTGGCTCTGCAAACCTCGGGGCCCCACGCAGGCAGAGGCTGGTGCTGCCAGCACCTGGAGGGGAGGCTGAGGCTGCAGCCCTGCCCCTTCCTGGTGAACAGCCACCCTGTTCCCAGGACCCTCCTCGTCCACAGCCCCCCCACGAGGTCAGGGCTGCCCTGGAGCCCACGTCCGAGATCACAACTGCCCCTTACTTTCGAGGCACAGGACTCCAGAGCCCAGGACTACATTGTACTCGGGTGGCAGCCCCAGAGGCCAGAATGTCAGCAAAAAAGAGTGAGTGACTGAGGGAGGGAGGGAGGGAGGGAGGGGTGGAGGGAAGGAGGGGATGGAGGGAAGCGGGGAGGGAGGGAGGGAAGGGGAGGGAAAGAGGGGCAGAAGGGGGGAAGGAGGGAAGGGGGGCGAGGGAGGGAGGGAAGGGGATAGGAGGGACCCCATCCCCGGCTCCAGCCCACCCTGGCCAGGTCCCTCTCCTGGGGCCCCAGCTCCTCCTCCTCCTTCAGGTCCTGCCTCCACTCCTTGCAGCTCCTGTCCCTCTGCTCCCCTCTGAGCACAGCTTCTCTCGGAAGAAGCATGTATGGCTGTGTGATTTGTAAATGTGAATGAATTAAAATTCATGGCCGGGCACGGTGGCTCACGCCTGAAATCCCAGCACTTTGGGAGGCCGAGGCAGGCAGATCACCTGAGGTCAGGAGTTCGAGACGAGCCTGGCCAACATGGTAAAACCCCGTCTCTACTAAAAACACAAAATTAGCTGGGCGTGATGGTGCCTGTAGTCCCAGCTACTCGGGAGGCTGAGGCAGGAGAATCACGTGAACCTGAGAGGCGGAGGTTGCGGTGAGCCGAGATCGCGCCACTGCACTCCAGCCTGGGCAACAACAGCAAAACTCCGTCTCAAAAAATAAAAATAAATGAAATAATAATAATAAAACTCAGCAACAGCAACTTTGCCGCCACTCAGGAACACTGTGGTGCTGGTCAGCACGGCCAGTCCTCTCCCGTGTCTCCAGAGCTGTGTCCCGCCCTCCAAGCCCACAGAGGACGTGGCTCTCAGGGTCCCCATGGACCTTGGGGCCCAGCTGGTCCTCAGCAGCCTCCAAGGCCATCCGTGCCACCTCCTTCCAACGGCGCCTTCTCCGCGTGGCTGTGCGGAGGCTGCGTTTCCCGGCTTCCCACCTTGCCCTGGCCAGGGCCCTTTGTCCTCCTCCTCCTCGATGGGAGCCCACAGGCCCTGGCTCTTCTGTCTGCGCAGAGCCTCAGCCCGTCCAGCGCCACCTCTGCTCTGAGCTCCAAACTCAGACACCTGGTTTCAGCAGCTTCGTTTGGAAAGCCAGCAGCACCTCGTTCCCACCATCTTCAAAACCCAAAGCTCCTGGTCTTGTCCCCGCCCCCCACACCCTGTTCTTCATCTTCCCCACGCGGGCAAGGGTGGCGGCCCTGCCTCCGGCCCCCCTTGGCACTCCCCACCGGCTCCGATCCATCAGTTCCTCTCGTCCTACCTTCAAAAGGTGCCCAGAGGCCACACGCAGTGGCTCACGCCTGTAATCCCAACAGGGTGGATCACGAGGTCAGGAGTTCAAGACCAGTCTGGCCAACATAGTGAAACTCCGTCTCTACTAAAAATACAAAAATTAGCCAGGCGTGGTGGCACACACCTGTAATCCCAGCTACTCTGGAGGCTGAGGCAGGAGAATCGCATGAACCCGGGCGGGGGCGGAGGTTGCAGTGAGCCGAGATCATGCCACTGCACTAGAGCCTGGGCAACACAGCGAGACTCCATCTCAAAAAAAAAAAAAAAAAAAAGGGTGCCCAGAGCTGACCACTTCTCCCCCGACTGCCTTGGCCTGCCGGGACTATTGGTTCCGTTCTGCCTGACTCTGACCCCATAGCCAAGCCACGGCTCTCGGGAAACGCAAAATTCTGTCCACCCGGGCCTGGCCAGCCTGCTGGGCCTGCCCCATGAGGTACGGCACACACCTCCAGAGGGGCCCTCCCGGGCTGGCCCTGCAGCCCCATCCCTGTCCCTGCTTCTGCATTCAGCGCTGATAATGGCAGGCAGCACCCACATTTGCGTTCACTCTCTCCCTGTGTCTTCGCCTCTAGACAAGAGCCCGTGAGGTCGGCCCCCGTCCAACCTCATGGCGCCCCAGGGCCTGCACACTGGTTCAGGGAGGCTCAGGAGCTCAGATGATCTGTGCACGGCCACCCAGCAGTGAGCAACACCTCCATCTACACCTGGCCTGTGGGGAAGGGGGGATCGCCCGCCAGGCACGTCCTGGGCACTTGCTGGGCCTGGCACCCTAAGCTCCTTCCCATGAAACGGGCTCCATGGGGGAGCCAGACCTGGGGGCAGTTCCCACTGAGTGGCCATGGGGGAGGCTACCAGGGAAGGCTTCCTGGAGGAGGAGTGCCACGTGGTGACCTCCAGGGCCTGTCACAGGAGAGCAGGTGAGGCCACCGGGAAAGGGTAAGCGCATCCCCGGGCCGGCACTGAAATGCTGCGGGGCCAGGGGAACGGACGGGAACCCAGGAGGCAGCTTCCAGCCCCGGCCTGGGCTGCCCACTCTGCTGAACCACATCCCACACCTGCTGCCCCTCCCCAGCCCCACAGCCTCAGCCTCCACCCCAAGACGGGCGATGCCCAGGGTGTGGAGGCAGGGACGGGGTGGAGACACAGAGCCGGGGAGAGACCTCATGTGACTCCTCCATCACACTTTCCAACCCCTCCTCCTGCCCGAAAGCCGCCACCAAGTCTGTCGCGTGGAAATCTCCAGGGGCGGGGCCCCGAGGCTGCAGCAGATCACACCACCGCCCCCAGCATCACCGCATCCCCACTCCCCGCTCCCGGCCAGCCCAGTGCAATCCCAGGCTGAGCATGGGCCTCACACCTGGGCCTGGAGGTGGAGCTGGGTGCCCAGCAGGCGTGGGGGAAGAGGGCGCGGCCCAGGTTCCCAGCTCCCATCCCTCCCTCTGGTGGTGCTGCTCAGGCAGGAGAGGTTTGGAAGGCCTGGACCCTCTCTAGAGGGCCCAGGGTCACCTCTGTGCCGAAGGGGGGTCCTGGCTCCACGGTGGGCCAGTGGCTCAGCTCTACCCTGGTGACAGGGCCCACAGCGGGAGGGGCGAGGGGACTGGCCGTGGGCAGGACACACTGGGTTTCAGACCCCCAAGGTCCCCCAACAGGTCTAATGACACCAGACAGATGAGGTCACCCAAGAGGTCACCCTGACCCAGACCGGCCACCGGCTGCTGCAGCTCCCTGCATGGCCCTGGTCTTCGTGTCTCATCCGTAGTGGGGACGGCTCCAGCCCTGGGACACTGGGACTCCCCCTGAGGAGAAGTGTGGGTTGCAGGGTTCGTGAATGGCTTGTCAATGTACATACACACACACACACACAGACACACACACACACACAGACACATACACACACACACACATATAAACACACATACACACCCAGTATGGGGGCGGCATACACACACACAAACACACACACAAACACACACACACAAACACGCATACACACAAACACACACACGGTATGGGGTGGCATACACACACATAAACACACACACACACACACCTGGTATGGGGCGGCATTACACACACACACACACAAACACACACACACATACACACCCGGTATGGGGGCGGCATACACACACACACACACACACACACACACAAACACACATACACACAAACACACATACAAACACACATACACAAATACACACATACACGGTATGGGGGTGGCATACACACATAAACACACACACACAAACACACACACACACATAAACACACACACACACAAACACACACACATATACAAACACACACACATACACACATAAAACACACACATGGTATGGGGGCTGCAAACACACACACACACACACACATACACCCACAAACACACAAGTACACACACACACCATATGGGGGCTGCTTTCCCCCACGCTGGGGCCTGGCCACACCTGCATCTTGATGGTGCCAGGTGTGCAGACCGGGGAGAGGGTCTCAGAGCACGGGAAGTGCCCGTTCCACCTCCCTCCCTAGAACCTCCAGGTCCCTCCCGCAGCCCCCAGGGCTGACCCCTCAGGACCCAGAGGAACCACAACCAGGGTGGGCTCTGCCCCCGACACCAGCCACAGTCACGATTCCCTCCCCAGCCCCCGAAGCACAGGAAACCCAGGAGCTCGGTGGGTCCACCCCCGAGGGACCCAGGACCCAGACACCATCATTGCCGCAAGACACGCACGGGGCACAACCCTGCCAGCCCCGCCGCGCTGCACAGGAGCCCCAGGGCCGAGTGGTGTCCACAGAGGTGACGCTGACGTGGCAGACCACGAGGAGGGGGCTGGGGTCAGCATGGTGGATCTACCCCGGGATTTGGCTGGGACTGCCCAGGCCTGATAGGGCTGTGGGCAGGGTCTCAGGGGCCAGAGGACTGACAGTCCAAGTGGCCGTCCCAGCGCGGGGCGCGGAGGGGGTGGCCAGGTTGCGGCGGAGTCCAGCCCCGGGCTTTCCCAGGCAGGCCCCGGGTCACAGGCCGATGACAGGCACATGGCTCTCCCTGGGCACCAGCACTCTGCCCAGGGGTCCTGCCAACCAGTGCCTGAAACGGACAGTACACAGGCAGCCTCCTCCTTCCCGGGTTCCAGCTGGACGCTGAACATGACAGGCACGGGGCTTTGGGCGGACAGATTCTCAGTGATCCAACTCAGTCCACTGTTCCCACGCCTGAGAAGCCCAAGACCGTGCTGGAGGCTGCCTGGGTCCCCCCACACACCTGCGCCTCTGCCCTAGCGATCCTGGGCCTCTGCCCTAGCGATCCAGGCCCCTGACTGCTGGGGCACTGCTGGGCAGGGTGGGTCAAGGGTCTCTACTTTGGGTTATGGACCTTGAGCTCAGGCTGGGAGAAGACCTGTGAGCCCTGTTGGTTCCTTCATGGACCTGGGGGTCACTCAGGGTCACAGAGCAACTGCTGTGAGCTCCAGGTTCACCAAGCCTCAAGCTCCAGAGGAGGGGCTCTGGGTGCTGCGCCTGGAGCTGGGAAGCGGTGACGAGTGGCTGTCACCTCCGAAGCTCCCGGCTGACCGCCAATGCACGCTGCAGGGTGAGCCTGCATGTGGGCACACGCGGAGGGTGCAGGGGTCAAGCAGAAAGGGCAGGAAGTGCCCGGCTGCCGCACACGTACCACCCCCTCTCTGGAGGCAGGAAACACGCCCGACCTGCCGCCCGTCCCAGCTCCGACGCACCCCCGGCCCCGAGCCCCGCGACCAGACAGGGATCCACCCTCTACACTGGGCCCCGGGGGGTCTGGAAGGGAAGTGAGTCCTCCAGAGAGAACCGGGCCCTGGTAGGTGGGCACGGGTGGGTGGGGAGGGCAGAGGGCTTCACCTCCAGGATCCCCTGGTGTTGCTGCCTCAGTTTCAGGACTAGGAAAAGCGGGGTGCCCCCCAACAGACTGCATTCCCGGTGGCCAAAAAGGGAGTCTGGAGCCGGGCACGGGGTAAGAGGACAGAGGGAGAGGCTGTGCCCGCCACCCGCAAGGCACCTTCCCCCGGGTAGGGGTGCTGCTGACCCTCACCTAGGCCCAACCTCTGCAGCCCTTTCCACCCGCCTGAGTCAGGCCAGGCCTGGCGGGCCAGGGACCGGAGTGTCCCGGCAGGGCCTGAGGCTGGAGGACGGCAGGAGTCCGGGACCCCAGGTCTGAGGGGCGACCCAGCTGGGAGCGCGAGGAGGTCCCGGGTGGCATCTCGCCACGCCCACCCGTCGAGGCCGTAGGCGCTTTTCCTGGGGTCCAGGATTCTGGGCCGCCGCGCGCCAGACTCACCTGCACGAGGCCATGTCTCACCGCGCCGCTCGCGGGCGCCCTGGGGCCGCACCTTCCGGCAGCTTCGCGAAGGCCCCGCCCGGGCCCCGCCCCTGAAGCCCCGCCCCGGGACACGCCCCCGGCTTCCTTAAAGGGTCCGCGCCAGCCAGTCTTGCCGGGCGCCTGGGAGGTTGGGCTGCGGGCGGAAGCTCCGGTCGTCCCCGCTTCAGAGCCGGGTCGCGGGTCGCGGTTCGCGGGTCGCGGACGCTGTTGCCGGCTCCGTCCCGCGCTCCCTTCCAAGACCCTCTGGCTTTTCCGGGGCCGTCTCCTCTGCGGACGGGGGCCGGGGCTCCAGGCTGGGGGGCGTGGCGGGGCGGGGCCCGCGGGACCGGCCCCCCGGCTGTGCCGCGTCCGCCCCCGCGCAGGTCCCAGCCTCAGGCCCGCCGGTTTCGCGAGTCTGGCTCCCACCGCGGCGGGTCCCGGACGCGGGTGCCTCTCCCTGGCGTGCGCTCAGCTGCCCTCGTTTTCAGGCGTGGCCCGGGCTGCCCTGGGCTTCCGAAGCCTCTCAGACCCGCAGCCTCCAGCCTGGGACCCACCAGCGCCTCTCCGCCCGCGCGGCTTTCCTCCTCTTCACCCCCGGCCACGAAGGCGTCACCCTCCAGGTCCCCTTTGAGTCCTCTGGGTCCTGCGCGCTCCGCAGCGGTTGTTCCCCCAAACTCCGTCTCCTGGTTCTGCGCCTCCTCTTCCTCCCCTCCGAGGTCCTCCTCCCCCCTTCATTTCTGACGTCGGAGCATTTTCTCCCCTGCTAGGCAACACCCAGCAGGGGCACCTGCGCCAGGCTTCAGCCCAGCCTCTCCCTGCCTGGCACCCCTCGGCCCCCTGGACCCCACTCAGGGGACCCTAGCTTCCCCAGCGCGGCCCTCCCTCCAGACGCATCAGGGCGAGTCCACCCAAAGCTTCGGTGCCTCCAGCTCCATCTCCACCTCCCTGAGCGCCTCTTCTCGCCCCCCTCGACCCACCCATTCTCCCTCAAATCCCTCCCTCTGCTCCCCCTGCAGCCGAGCACCCTGTCCCAGCCAGCGGCGTCCTCGTGAATTCTGGTGCTCTCCTGCTTGGAGCCCTCCGGGAACCTCCCACATCTCATCAGGCAGCGCCCCCAGCCCTCTTCCCCAGGCCCACGCAGCCCCACTGGACCTGCCCTGCCCATCTGCGTCCAGCCCCTGCCGCTCTGATCTGTGGCCTCTGTCCTGCACGCTGGCCTCTGGCCACTCCTACGCCTCCGCTTCTGCTGAAAGCTCCCTTCGTCAAGACACAGGGCCCTGCACACCATCCAATGGACCCACACCACATGCCCCACCTCGCGCCTCCTCACCTGCCCTTCCCCGCTCATGCTTGGGGTCTGGGTTTGGGCATGTTTTCCCTGGACCTTTCCGGGAGCCCAAAGTTGGTCTGCCCCCACCCTGGCCCCCCACCGTCAGCGACCTGTGTGTGGCCACCACTCCGGGACTCTGTCCTCCCTGACCCCCAGTGCCTGACACCTGCCAGGCACACAGGGTCGCTCAGCGCATCCCCAGAGGACCGAGTGAGGAAAGGCTCAGAAAACAAACACCCAGACTCGTGGGACCACCTGGGTGTGGAGCTTATGGGCATTATCTTCTTTTTCTTTTTTTTGAAATGGAGTCACGCTCTATCGCCCACGATGGAGTGCAGTGGCACGATCTCAGCTCACTGCAACCTCCGCCTCCCGGGTTCAAGCGATTCTCGTGCCTCAGCTTCCCGAGTAGCTGGGATTACAGGCATGCGCCACCACGCTCGGCTAATTTTTGTGTTTTTAGTAGAGATGGGGTTTCGCCATGTTGGCCAGGCTGGTCTTGAACTCCTGACCTCAGGTGATCCACCTGCCTTGGCCTCCCAAAGTGCTAGGATTACAAGGAGTGAGCCACCACACCCGGCCTTTTTTTTTTAAAATCATTAATACAAAATAGAAAAGTACACTTCGTTATTTTTCATAAGAGCCAGCACTTTGCAAAGGCCACCCAGCTGGTCACACACCCCACCCCTTCTTCCCCTGCTTCTCCCCAGGGCTCACATCTGCTGGTGCTGGATGCCAGCTCTTTGTTTTTTAGACAGGTTCTTGCTCTGTCACCCAGGCTGAGTGCAGTGGTGCAATCACAGCTCACTGCTGCCTCAACCTCCTGGATTCAAGTGATCCTCCTGCCTCAGCCTCCCGAGTAGCTGGAGCTATAGGTGTGTACCACCACGCCTGGCTAATTAAAGAAAATTTTTTGCAGAGATGTGGTCTCACTGTGTTGCCCAAGCTGGTCTCAAACTCCTGGCCTCAAGCGATCCTCCAGCCTCAGCCTCCCAAAGCGCTAGGATTACAGGTGTGAGCCACGGCGCCCTTCGCTGAGGTTCAGCCTCTGCAGTGCTCTCACCCACACGCTAATTTAGGAAGCAGGTTAGAGGGAGTCCAGGAGCCCAACTATGCTGGGGTTTACAGGCTGCCAGCAGTGCCAAGGGTTGGCGCTGCACATCTGGGCCAGTGAAAAGGCTGCCCAGCAGCCCCACACACCCTGGCTCCCCCCAGGCCCTTCCAGCCCTGGGTGCAGCCTCCTTCCAACCCTGTGCCCTGACACAGACGTGGGCCAATTACGTGTGCAGACACACACACCCACACGTGCACGCTGGAGAGCCTCCTGCCTCCACGGCCCCGCCCCCCCACGGTGCTCCACGTTGTGTGCTCCCCACTCAGGGCCTCATCAGCCACAAGGAGCCCCTGTGCAGGGCCTGGCTCCATCCAGGGCCACCCAAGGAAGCTCCAAGTCTGCGCTCCCACCACAAAGCTGAGCAAGAAGCCGCCAGGCCAGGGCGCTGGTGAGGACAGACCCAAGCCAGGCCAGGGCGCTGGTGAGGACGGACACAAGCCAGGCCAGGGCGCTGGTGAGGACGGACACAAGCAATGCTTTCAAAGTTTTCAGACTTTATTTCACAGCGATCGACACAGAAATGTACTAGAGTTAGTAACAGGGCGCCCAGCCTCCCCGCCGCCCGCTTCATCGGGTGCTGCTCCTAGGAGGACTGGGCGAGGGCTGGGGCTGGGGCTGGGGATGAGATGGGGGTGAGGAAGGGATGGGACGTTGCAGTTTAAGGCATTTCTGGCTTCGGAGCCATCCCTGCCACCCCTGCACCTGCCCCTTGACCTTGGTCAGACACTGGCTGGCCCCTGGTCGTTCTGAGACAAGGATGACCGTCACTGATGCTATGGGGAGGGTTTGCAGTGAGGCAGCCCTCAGCTGCTCTCAGGCGAGACGGGAAAGATGAGACCCACCACTCCAGGGGTCAAATAAAATCAATACACGAAGAACACGGCCGGTGGCCAGACCCAGATACCCAGGCAGGCAGCAGAGGTCAACTGCACCCCACAGTGAGCTCCCCTCGATAGCCCCTCACAGGGCCTGGGGTGTGGCAGAGGGACACGGCCGCATCCAGGGTGGCTGGGCAGGGCCAGCTGAGGGTCAGGGCACCTAGACCGGCCCTGGTCTGGCCTCTGCTTCTCAGCAGCCTGGGGCTGGTTCAGGCAGCACGGGGAGGGACGCAGAGCTGCCCAGCAGTAACATTGTTTCGAAGTCACAGTATTGGCATAGGAGGCCAAGGCAGGGCCCAGAGCACACACAGGAAGGAGCAGCTCAAATGAGGGCTTGGAAAGGCCCTGTCGGGGCACCCGGAGGAAGGGCCCCCTCAGACCTCAGCAGCCCCTTCCTCTCCGGGACGCAAGCCCCACCTGACAGAGCGAGGGTGATTCAGGGGCCGGGGCTGCTTCCTGGCGGGGACACCGTGGGGGAGGCGCAGTGCAAGGGGGGGCTCAGCGCCCTGAGGCAGACGTGTGTGTCCTGAGGCTGCCATCCACGCCAAGCCCTCCACGCTGCCACCTCGCCTGTCCGTCCCTCGGCACCAGGTCTGTCTGCAGCGCGGCTGCCTGGACGGAAGGGAGGCCGGGCCAGCAGTCCCTCCGGCCAACGTTGACTCAGGCAAGAAAATCATATCAAAAAGCGACAAGTTTACAAAAATAGAAAATAATTACAGCGGGCGTGGGGCTCTGGTGCCAGCTCATGGGGCGGGGCAGGGCCGCAGCTCTGGTTTGGCGATGGCGTCCTCCAGTAGGTGCAGCGGGCGCTGGCCCACCACCACGTCCCGCAGGCAGCCCACGAAGCCCGTGCCGTAGGCCTTGGGCAGTGCTGGGCCCGCGGGCAGCTCCGGCAGGCCCCCTGCAGCACAGACAGTAGGAGTCACCCGGCTGTGACTCAGTGATGCTGATGGGCAGAGGGACTCACGGGCACCCCAACAAGCAGGTGACCAGCAGGGGGACCACACCTGGGCCCCCGCCTCCTGGCCCCACGGCACTGGGAACTGCAGGGGCTACAGCGGGAGAAGAGAGAGCCCAGCCCGCCAACTCACATGCACCCTGACTCAAGGTGGGCCCTGGGGGGTGAAGTCTGTCCCTTGATATTATGAGACCCTTGGGTATCCCTCCCGAGTCTCCCCAAAACACTCACCAAGCCACAGGGCTCCATCAGTGTCCAGCTGCGTGGCACCCAGCGGGGAGGAGCCGGTCACAGGGGCCTCATTACCCACCTGCAGGGAACCTTCCCTCTGCTCCCTGGGGGTACGGGGAGGGGGAGACCATCAGGGCCCAGAGCTCCCTCTGCCTCCTCTAGACTGTAAACCCTGCATCCTTCCTATGCCCTGCAGGTGCCTCAGCCTGGGGGACCCCCCAGGTGTCACCCCTGGGGGCAAGGATGGGCTGGCCTTGACCCCAAGGAGAGCACTAGGAGCCAAGGTGGGGGACATTCCCGCAGCTCAAGCTTTGCTGGAGGTGATGGCCAGGCTCGGACCAGAGCAACCCCCAGCAGGCTCTGGGCAGGGCTGGGGTGCCTTTCAGGCCTGGAAGCTGATCACTGCTTCTCCTGCATCTTCTCGGCCCTTCCTCCTCCCACTGGCAGCGACCTCGGCTCAGGCAGCAAGGCTTGTCCTCCCTGACCCCCGGCCATAAGTGGCTGGACACAGCCCAGCTGGGCAAGTGTGGGCAGCCCTCACCACTATTCTCGGCATGCTGGGTTCCCTACTCACCTATGTGCCACGACCCGCAACCAGCGGTTGGTGTTGACGGGCACGGTGGAACGCAGCACCACGGGCTGGGAGCCCAGGTTGTAGCTCAGCTGCAGGTGGCCGTCCACAATGGCCAGTGCCACGTAGTCCGCCCGCTCCGTGGCCTTGCCACTCCAGAGCACCAGCCCCTGCGTGGCCTCGGTGCGCAAGCTCAGTTCAAAATGGTTGCTCTGCAGTGCCTTCTCGCTGGAGGGCAGAGGGCAGGTCAGGGCCTCTAGGAAGGTGGCAACAGGACAGGGTGGGGGAGGTGGGAGGACAAGGGCTCCGGCAGCAGAGGCCACAAGGGCTGGTGACGGGACCCAGGGGTGGCTGGTGGGCAGACACCGACAGTGGGAGGGAGAAGAGGGATGGAGACGGGGGCAGCTTGGCAGAGAGAGATCAGAGAGAGAGGTGGGAGGACAGATGGGCCAGCCGGGGATCTGCAGGCGCTGCTGCCACGTGCTCACCTGTGAAGGGCCCCGGACTCCAGAGTTTCGGGGCTTAGAAGCAGGAAGAGAGGGAGGCAGGTGAGCAGGGGACAGGCGCGCCAATGCAAACCCTCCCCAACACTGTGGGCTGCAAGGAGCAGGCGCCCACAGAAGACACACGTGACCTCGAGGATCATAGGCCTGCCCACCAAAGAGCCCCAGCAAGGACACTTAAACATGCGTGTGCGGACACGCGAGGGCACAGACACCCAGGTGCAGACAGCAGGAGCACGGCCAAGGCTGGGCACAGAGATCAAGGAGGTAGGCGCAGGGTGGCATGAAATGGAGACCAGGGGCTCAGATGCCCCAGTACACACATGCGTCTGTGCATGCATGCAGATCTACACACGGACACACGCACCTGCATGTCCACACACATACACACGTGTACATGAACACACACAGACACACCTGAATGCTCCCCACTTACACCTGTTCACACACACACATCTACATATACCCCCATATATACACGCACATACACGGACCCATGCACACACACACACACGGACACAAAGCTGCATGTCTCCCCCCCACACACACATATACATGGGGCCATGCACACACGGCTATATATTCACACACGTACACCTGCACATCCACCCCATATACATAGACACGCACCTACAGACACCTGCATGTTCACACACACGGACGTGCACACGGACACAGACACGCATGCATGTGCGCACACACGTGTGTAGCCTCCGTGGTGGGGGCTGGCTGTGGGGCGACCCTCAGCCTGTGCCCTGGGAGGGGCGACTGCACTTCTGAGGCAGGAACAGCCTCTTGCCACAAAACAGCGCCGGACCCCCATCCTCCACCACGGGGGACGGACTGGGGGGCTCAGGACTGTGCTCCCCACCAGAAGGATGGAGGGAGGGGTGGGAGTGAGAGGGAGCAGGCGGGGGCTGAGCTCTACTCACACGGGGATCTCATTGGCCAGTTCGCTTGGAAACAAAGAGACAGACAGTGAGAGGTGGGAGGACAGAGGTGGCAGCGCCGGGCCGCCCCTCCTGGCCTCGGAGCGAAGGCGTGTGGGGGTCTGGTGTCCCGCCCCGAGGGCACAGACGGGACCAGCGGCCAGCAGAGGATGGCACGTTACCTCTCGGTCACAGCGTTGAGGTACTCGACAAAAGTCCGCCCGTCAAAGGCCAGGGTATCCACGTCCCCTGCCGACTTCTCCACCAGCCCTGTGAGACAGGCAGGTGAGGGTGGGCCTCGTGGGCTCTGGGCCCGTCCAACCTCTACCCCCTGCCCTGTGCCAGGCTCACCGTTCTCGCAGTGTGGCCCTGAGAATCCCCCGGGACACAGGCACACATAGGCAGCCTCCCTCGGGACACAGGAGGCCCCGTTGAGGCAGGGGTGGCCTGAGGCCCGGGTGCAGGGGTGATCTGCGAAGGATGTGACGTCCACCTGCCGCAGCACGTGCTCCGGGGTCAGCAGCTGGCGGCCTCCCAGGGAGACCTGCGGGGCAGAGTGAGAGCCTTGTCCCGCCTGCCGCCCCGCCCACCCTGGAGGCCGGTGGGACGCCCCACCCCCACATACCAGCTGGATGGCACCGTTGAAGCCAGAGGACACGGCAGCAGCACGGGCCAGCTTGCTGAAGTCAGGAGCTCCCCCTACATAGAGCGGCTCCTTCAGGTTGAGGACGGTGTGCGGAACCTGCGGGGACAGCGGGTGAGGGGCTGTGCAGAGCCCACCCACGGTGCAGACCCAGGGCCCAGGCAGTTGCACGCACCCCCCTACCCAGCCGCCCATTGCCTATCTAGGGGGCAGTGTTAATCACACAGAAATGGCAGGGTCCTTAGTGGGGAGGAGCTACCCCGGGGGTGGAGGCGCCAGAGATGTGAGCGGATGAGAGGCCGACAGTACCTTACGGGACTTCTGGCCTCCGAAGAGTGGGTGGGGTTGCAGAGCGAGAGCAGAGAGCAGGGAGGCAGAGGAGGCAGAGGACAGGGCAGGCGGCCAAGAGAACAGGACAGAAAAACAGCTCCGTGAGCGCCGGCAGGGGCGGGGCTGCCGCCCGAGGAGGAAGAGCAGGCAGCAGCGGGAGTCCCCTCACAGCCCAGAGCACTCACCGGGGACTCCCCCAACACGCGGGGGCCGTCGCCCACACGCATAGCACCCTTGCGGCCGTTTCGCTCCAGTGAGACCCTGGTCCAGGCTCCCAGGGTGACTGGCTCCTTGCTCCTGGTGAGGAGGGGTCAGTGTGAGTGGGCTCTGGCCGCCACTGGCCGCCTGACCCCCCACGGCCCGAGCGACCTGTTGGTGCTCCAGCCCCAGGCCAGTGCCCCAGGCCTCCCACAGCCACCCTTGCCGGCCCACCTGATGACCGCCGCCCCCTTGCCCAGGTCGTAGCGGAACTCCAGGCGGCGGTCCTGCAGTGCCAGCGACACGAAGTCTCCCTTGCCGTCCGTCTTTTGCCCGTTGTAGAGCAGAAGGCCACTGGGGCCTCGTGCCAGGAACACGACCTCCAGCGCCATCTTCTCCCTGGGGTCATGGGGAGTTGGGGTGTCTCGCTGTCCTCTCCCCACGGGATAGACAGAGGTGGAGGCCGGCCCTTCCCCGCTCCTGCCCCACCGACCCCAGGTCCCGTGCAAACGTGTGCAGGCCTCTCAACTCCAGATGGGAGAAGCCGTTGAAGTCAGCCACGAAGGGCCCAGAGCCGTCCTGCCCCGAGGCTGTAGGGAGAGTCACCAAGGCTTCAGTCCTGACCCCCAGGGCCTCCTGCACCCCATGCCAGCCGCGTGCAGAGCCTAACTCAAAACCCAAACTAGACTGAGCCGCATCCTAACTGCAATGCTACCTAGAACCCGTACCCACCCAAACGTTTGACCCCACCCCTACCCCCTGCCCTGAAGAGCTCCACACCCCCGACCTGTCTGACAGAGGGTGCCCCCACGCCCCAGGGGGCACTCGCACTGGGCACCACCCTCGGGCAGCACACGGCAGGGCGCCGCCCCGTGGCAGGGGTTGGGCTGGCAGGGGCTCTTCTCATCGGCACAGGTTGGTCCTGGATGGAGGAAGACAAGACCAAGGTCCCAGGAGGTGTCGGTTGGGTACCGCCCACAGGCCCCGAGGTCCCACTCCCACCCGCCCCAGCCCCACTCTCACCGACGCGGCCGGGCGGGCACTGGCAGTGGAACCTCCCAGCCTCCAGGGCCTGGCACGGGGCCCCGCCACGGCAGGGGTTGGGCAGGCAGGGGTGGCTCCCGCACTCGCCCACGCCGGAGCCTCGGGTGGCAGCCCCCGGCCCAATGCCGAGCTCCAGGAGCTGGTTGTTGACGTCCAGCAAACGGATGCAGCCCCTAAGGCCGGCGCCCACGGAGGTCCGCTCCAGCGCCCTGCCACCAGGAGGGACGCCGGGTCAGGGCTCAGGGGTCACAAGCAAAGCCACCTTGCACACCAGGACCCCAAAGGGCCGGGGCCACACCACCCTCCAGGGGACTCACACAGCAGCCTGGTCCTCCGGTACACCGCCCACAAAGAGATCTGTGTCCAGGTTCAGGCCGTCGGTGCCACTGGGGCTTTCGCCCAGAACGGGGGTCTCACCATCCACCGAGAGGGTGCCCCGGCGCCAATGCCGCGACAGCTCCAGGCGGTGCCACCGGCCCGGCTCTACCGGCACCGCACTGGTCAGCACTGCGGGCCCCGAACCGGTGTCGAACCTGAGGGCGAAGCAGGTGCTCAGGACCGTCGCCCGGCCCCGCCCCCCGCCCTGCCCCCTGAGCTACCCCGGCCCCGCCCCCTGCGCTACTCCGGCCACGCCCACTCCCCCGCCCACCTGAGCTGCCCCGCCCCGCCCCCTGAGCTGCCCCGGCCCCGCCCCCTCCCCGCCCACCTGAGCTGCACGCGGCCATCCAGCAGTGCCAAGGCCAGGAAGTCCTTGCCCCTGGCGTTACCATTGTACAGCAGCAGCCCCTGAAGCTCCAGCGCCCGGAATTCTAGCGCCAGGCGCAGAGTGTGGTAGGCGCGTAGGGTGGGGAAGGCCAGGAAGGAGCGGCCCTCGAAGGCCGGCACAGGGGCACCAAGCGCTGCAAAGGGCAACCGGGAAGGCCAGCTGGAAAAGCTCCGAGGATTCCCCACTTTTATCCCTGAAACCGCCTCCCCGCATTTTTTGTTTTTGTTTTTTGAGACAGAGTTTCGCTTTTTTTGCCCCGGCTGGAGTGCAATGGTGCTATCCTGGCTCACCGCAACCCCCGCTTCCCGGGTTCAAGCGATTCTCCTGCCTCAGCCTCACGAGTAGCTCGGATTACAGGCGCCCGCCACCATGCCCAGCTAATTTTGTATTTTTAGTAGAGACAAGGTTTCTCCCTGTTGGTCAGGCTGGTCTCAAACTCCCAACCTCAGGTGATCTGCCTGCCTCGGCCTCCCAGAGTGCTGGGATTACAGGTGTGAGCCACTTCGCTTGGCCGGAACCCCCCCTTAAGCCTGCCCCCAACTGAAAGCCTGATGGTGGCTTAGCCCCACCCTCAATCCTTGCCCCAACCCTGCTGCCTCCCTGTCCTCCCCTGCAGTGGACGTCCTTACCCTTCTCACAGGTGGCGCCTCCCCTGCCTGCTGGGCAGCTGCAGGTAAAGCCCCCACCAGAGACCTGGTGCTGGCAGGTGCCCCCGTGGAAGCAGGGCTGAGAGTCACAGGGCTTTGGAGGTTGCTGGGGGGCTAGGGGCCGACGTCCGGGCACACGGCTGGGGGCAGTGGTGGGGGGCCGACGTGTGGTGGGGGCTGCCGTGGTCTTGGCAACAGGCTGGCTTGTGTGACTGGGGTGCAGGGTCCGAGGGGTCACAGCAGAGGACGGCAGGCGGGACGCCGTGGTGGCTCTGGCCGTGGCGACGGCAGCAATGGCTCCTGACGTGACTCCCGTGAAAAACGCAGGAAACCAGTCTGCCAGCACAGGGAGCTGTGAGGGTTTCCTGGGAGCAGGGCCAGGAAGGGGTGGGGGTGTGGGCATGGGCAGAGGAGGGTCAGGCAAGCCGTGGCACGCAGCCTGGCGCTCACCAAAGTCCATAAATCGCACATGCTCCTGCAGTGGCCGCCTCACCCCCAAGGACCGGCGCCTGGACACCTGGATCTGCCGGAGCAGGGCCCGGGCCACGTCGGGTGCCCTGAAGGCTGTGGCTAGGGAGGAGCGAGCTCTGAGCATGGCAGAGCCCCAGGCATTCCCCACCCACTGCCTCCCAGGAAGGGTCCGGGGTGGGGGTCTCACTGGGGTCAAAGTGCACATCCACAATGGCGCGGACGGATTTGCCGGGCCCCAGGTCCCGCAAGCGGACACTCCGAAAATCCTTCTTGACGTCTGAATTCCGGAAGAGGTCGTCCAGCTGTGGCAGGGGGTAGGCAAGGACTTGGGGGGCCGCCCAAGCCGGGCTGCCCTGGTGCTGCTCTGGGTATCTGGGGAGGAGGGCCAGTGGCTGGGCGGGGGCTGTGCCCCCCATCTTACGGTGCTCTCAATACTCCTGGCTGTCTCCCCGAACAGCTCTGACTTGGGGTCCGCCATCTCAGGCGTGTAGAACAGCTCCTGGCCCTCGACGCCCTCCAGCTCCAGGACGCCCTGGAACACCTTGGTGGCTGTGGGGGAGGTGCAGTGAGGCCCTGCCTGGCATCTGCCTGGATCCAGGCTGGCCCGGGCACAGGCCCCAGCAGCAAGCTACACGGGCGCACGGGAAGGTGGATGTTAGTCAGATGGTCATGAGGTTAGTGGGGACCCCAGGGTGGGGCTGGTGTCGGTTACCAGGCAGACTCCTCAGAGCAGTGTGCCACGCCGGCTTGCAACGAGAGAGACGGGTTAGGAGTGGGGTCCCGGGCACGCACGTGTTTGAGGGGGCCGAGTCCCAAGACCATAACCCTGGCACTGACCTGCTGCCCAGGCGAGGGGGCAGCACCCCGGCCGAGCCCAGGCTGGTCCTCACACTCCCCTCGCCCAGCCGTCCACTCACCAGGGCAGTTGGAGCCCTCTGCGTCCAGCGAGGGCGTCTTCCCATCAGAGCAGCAGCCCAAAGGGGAGTTGTAGCAGGAAGCCCTCTCGATGGGTGGCCCAGGGGTTGCCACGCTGCTGCCCTCGAAGGGCTCGAGCCCTGGGGAGACATGCTCTGAGCCCAGGCTCTGGGGCGGAACCTCTCTGTGCCTGCCCGCCCACCCCAAGTCCTTGATCCCTGCTTACCCCCAGAGCCACCCCCACTGGCCTCCTGGTCCCCGCTCAGTTCCTCATCACCACTTCCATCAGCGCTGCCAGATTCACCAAAGGCAGACGCCACCAGGCTGGGTGCAGGGGAGGGTGCCGTGGGGGGTACGGTCAGCACGGGCCACACAGTGGTCCTGGGGATGCTGGCGGTGGTCCGAGGTTGTGATGAGTGCAGAGGGGTGGTCTGGCTGTGTGCGGTACTGCTGGGAGCTGGGGGTGGGGCACCAGGGGGAGTCGGCAGTGCCTGGCTGGGAAGGAGCCCTGGGCTGGTCACAGTCACGGAGGCAGATGTCGGGTGAGTGCTGGGAGCAACAGCCTCTGCAAGGAGAGGGAGGTTGGCGGGGGACTGGTTGGGACAGGGTCAGGTGGCTCAAGGCAGGTAGGGCTGGATTTAGGGCAGCGTCAGGCCTTCCTGGTCAGTTCTGGGGCAGTGGCCGTCAGGCCTCACCCTGGCACGGGCCCAGGCTCTGGATGGAGATTTGCAGGCCCTGGCGGCAGGCGATGGTCTTCAGCTGACACTCATTGCCGTACGTGACTCCATCTGACCCACAGACCTGGGGTAGAGAATAAGGGTGCTCAGGGCAAGGCCTCCCCCCCACTCCCCTTCACATTCCACACCCCATACCTTGGTAACATTGGCCTCTGGACAGGTGAGCATTGGGCAGACACAGTGGGCTGAGCCAGACTCCTCCACGCACAGTGCACCGAATTCACAGCGCATCTCCGCACAGGTTGTAGGCGCAGAAGCATCTGGGGCACAGGCACGGGAAACCCCTGTGGCTCGGGTGGCCCCACCCCACACCATGAAGCCCCAGGGTAGTGCTGGCCCTCACTCACCAGCTTCACAGCCCGCGGGGCCCAGGGCACGGCCATCTGGACACTGCCCGCACTTGGGTCCAGCCACCCCGGGCTTACAGGAGCACAGCCCAGTCATCTGCTCACAATCATCCCGCACGGCGCCCTGGGGATCACAGCTGCAGGCTTGGGGGAAATCGGGGAGGAATCTGATGTCTGCAGCTGGACAGGCTTCCCCACCTCCTCCCGAACCTGGTCCCCAACCCTGGCCCTGCCGAGCCCCCAGCCGCCCAGGTGTGGGTCAGGCCAGGGTCTGGGCAGGTGCGAAGGGGCACAGTGACAGGGGTGGACAGGTAGGAGGGCACAGCCGGTGGCCAGTCCTGGGCGCTGTCACTCACGTGTACAGCCACTCCGGCCATCGGTGACGATGCCTCGAAAGTTCCAGAAGCCAGGCTCACAGCGATCACACCTGAGGCCCCCCACACCTGGGCGGCAGGAGCACTGGCCTGTGACTGGGTCACAGGTGCCACCGTAGGAGCCATGGGGGTTGCACTGGCAGGCACCTGCAAGGTCAGGGCAGGACAAGGTCACGTGGCCGCACAGCCGCACCAGGCCCGAGGTCAGAGCTGAGCTCAGGTACTCACTGGGACAGCCAGCCAGGCCCACGCCCCGGGCTGCAGTGATATTGTCCTGGCAGCAGCCATAGGGCATCTGGGCACAGTGTGAGGGGGCCACGGGCAGCAGTGGAGCGAAGGTGGGGCCTACAGGGAAGGGTATGGGACTCAGATTTCATGACTCAGACCCATTTCATGGGTCATCCAGGTGCTGGACACCCACCGTGGGCCCAGCCACTCTGCCTCCACCTACCCCCACCATCACCACTCAGCCCTCCTGATCCCAGCTCCCAGAGGAGCCCTGGAGCCTGGGGCTGAGGACACAGGTGAGGCTCCCACATCGTACACAAGGACATGTCTGTGAATGCAGGTCCAGGAACACATAACACACAGAGCACCCAAAGATCAAGGACACACAGCTCTGTGCACACGCAGACGAGTGTCCTTGCAAACCGAGAAATGTGTGAAGACGTCAGCATGTATTCTCACCCACATTCCTCCAAACCGTACGGTTAACGTCTCCCTGCAGACACACATCTGTGCACGTGCATCACACACACTGGGCACAACTTTTACCTAATTAATGTGATACACTGACTGGATGGATATATCCAGAGACTGCCCACTGGGTGGCGCCTCACATGGTTCATGCTGCCTTCCAGCACTGAGGCCTGGCCTGGTGCACGCCCACGACGGATGGACACACGCCCACACACGCAGCAGCACAAATGTGCACATGCACCAACACTGGACACCGCCCACTTACAACACCACACGTCCACGGGGGCCCACCACGGCACACAGGCACGCCCACATGCCCGACGCGGACACCCAGAGGCCGGCGTGCCTGTGCACAAGACCCAGCGTGGGGCCGGCTCACCTCGGCAGGCTCCCTGTGCCGCTACAGATAGCTCTTGCCGTGACTCACACCTGGCCTTCTTCAGCTCACACTCGGTGCTGTAGGTGACCCCATCTGAGCCGCACACCTAGAGGGTGGTGTCAGTGTGAGCGGCTGCAGCCACGTCCTCGCCGCCCGCCGAGACCAGGGGCGCAGGGCTCACCGGGCCGCCCAGGACACTCTGGCAGCTGAAGTCACAGACACACGGCCCGTCCTCCGAGTCCTCGTCCCAGATGCCACCACGCTGCCGGCACAGCTCCTGCTCACAATCACCGTCCTCCCCAGAGCCAGAGCCTCCGGAGCCACACTCAGCTGCGGGGAAGGGGGGCCGAGTCACCCAAGGGCTTCTTGTCCAAGGCCGGAGCCCAGCAGTTCTCGCCAGCTGTCCCCGGCCTACCCTGCTCGCATGGCCCTGCCCGGGCCTCCTCGATCTGTGTCTGCTGCCGGCAGGCGGCTTCCCGTAGCTCGCAGGCACTGCCATAGGTGACACCGTCACTGCCACACACGGGGCCGGGCGGGGGGTGCTCACACCGGGGACACACACACTGCCCCGCCGAGCACACAGCCCCAAAAGCACACACGGCATCTCCACAGGTCTCTGCAGGAGACAGAGCCAGGCAGGGGTCGGCAGGCCCAGGCTGAGGGAGGCACAGGACCCCGGCCCGCCCAGCCCCACGGCCTCACTCACCGCAGGGTCCAGTCGAGGCCACGTGCAGGCTGATCTGGTGTGTGCAGGCGTGCACATGCAGCATGCACTCGCTGGGGTACGTGTGCCCATCGGAGCCACACACGGGCTGGGCCAAAGCCACGCATTCAGAGGGGCACACGCAGCGCCCGGTCTCGGCCTCACACAGGGCTCCAAAGCGGCACTGCCCGCAGGGGTCTGGAGAGGGGGCTCCATCACCATGGCGACCAGGAACCTCCCTCTCCCCGACCTCCACCAGACCCCTCGTCCGCCACTGACCACAGGGTCCTTTGCGCGCCACCCGGATCTCCCGCCCGAGGGTGCAGGCCGTGGCCTCCAGCTCGCACGTGCTGCCGTATGTGACGCCGTCGCTGCCGCACACAGGATCGTAGAGGCTGGAGCACGCCTGCCGGCATTCACACGCCGCCTGCCCGTTCTTCACAGCACACGTTGCCCCAAATGCACACTGCACCCCGAGGCACGGGGACGGGGCCTGGCCTGGGGAGGACACAGGTGCTCAGTGGGCCCACAAGCACCCCCCGCCAGCTGCAGGCAAAGCCCCCAGCCCCACGCAGCAGTCCCTCTCCCAGGGAGGGGATGGTGGAGGAAGAGAGAACACAGGAGAAGGGCCAGATGCACGGCAGACACGGCAGAGAAAGGGACAGACACGCAGCAGAGGCGAGCGGGACATACACCAGGAGTCCCCAGTGGCCGTGGGCGGAGCTGCCCCCAAGCTCAGGGCTTCCTGACTGTCCACAGCGGGCTATGGAGGGGCCAAGCTTCCCCAGCCTGCCCAGGCCACGGACCCCCAGGGGACCACCAGCATCCCCAGGACACCCATGCATGTGGGGGGCTCTCTGTGGGTAGGAGGAGCCTGCACCCCTAGTCACGCCCAGGGCTGCACGGGGGAGGAGGTGTCTGTCCACTTGCTCTGAGGACCACAAGGCCAGGCAGCAGCAAGCCCCCCCCCGCCGCACGGGGGCAGACCTCGGGCTGCGGGCTCCCGGCGGGCAGGCACGGCACCTCATCCTGCCAGCAGGTCAGGCTGGAAGACACAAGAGGCGGAGCCGACAGGGAAGGAGAGACCAAGGAGAAGAGACAGACGCAGAGAGAAAGACCAGAAGATGGGCGAACTGACCAAGACGAACACAGGCAGGCAGAGCCATGGCAGCCATGCCCGCCGGGATACGATGGCCACTGCCTCCCCCTGGCTCTTCAAGTCCTGACACTGACTCCAAAAGGGCTGCCCATGTCCCAAGAGTGAGGACCCTGGTGTCGCGTCCAGCCTGCCCACCCCAGCAGTCTGTGCTTACAGAGTGGGGAGACGCGGACAGGCCAGAGGACTCCCGGGGAGGGCATGGCTGAGGGCAGGGACCAGGGAGCCCACACAAGGCCCTGCCTCTGCCTCACCAGCCCCCAGGTGTCCAGATACCCTCCACACACACAGCCTCCACCCTCCCCAGAGCCTTCCCAGAGGGACCGGCCCACTCCCAGGACCCCAAGAGGAGCATGATGGATGAAGATGGCATGTGATGTCCAGGCAGGAACTGACGCAGGAACAGCCCACCCCGCCTGGCCTCCACCCCGGGGCGCTCACCACACGGGCCCTGGTGCTTGCTGGGGATGGCACGCTGCTGCTGGCACTCAGCCTGCTGGCGCCAGCAATCACTGTCATACGTGTGCCCGTCCTGGGCACACACGGGCCTGTAGGCCCCGTCACAGGTGACACGGTCACAGGAGCAGCGGGGACGGCCACGGCGGGACAGGCACACAGCATTGAAGCGGCAGGGCTCCGGGCACTGGTCTAGGGTGCAGGGGTGAGGGGATCATGGAGAAGCTGGAGCACCCTCCATCCCTGCCCTGGGATGTGCAGGGAGCAGGGGAGCAGGTGGCCCTCCCAGGGGGGAGCCACCCACCTGAAGGCTGGCACTGACCGGAGCCCTCCCCCTAGGGAGCCACCCACCTGGATCCTGGCACTGGCCGGAGCCCTCCCTCAGGGGAGCCACCCACCTTGATCCTGGCACTGGCCGGAGCCCTCCCTCAGGGGAGCCACCCACCTCGATCCTGGCACTGGCCGGAGCCCTCCCCTTGGGGAGCCACCCACCTCGATCCTGGCACTGGCCGGAGCCCTCCCTCAGGGGAGCCACCCACCTCGATCCTGGCACTGGCCGGAGCCCTCCCTGGGGGAGCCACCCACCTCGACTCTGGCACTGGCCAGAGCGCACTTTCTGCAGGAGGAGACCCCGGGCGGCCCCCGATCTGCCCATGACGCAGTCGTTTTCGTAGGTGACTCCGTCGTCCCCACACACTGGCGCCCGCCGGGCAGGACAGCTCTCGGGCCGTAGGAGCATCTCAGGGCGCCGCGTGCGCGGGTTCACGCGGCAGCTGCGGCTCGGGTCAGGGAGGGCGCCCTGGCAGGGGTCTGGGGGTCGAGGGCAGGAGTCAGGACGCTGTCGCCGCGCGCCCACAGAGGTCGAGCCGTGCGCCCGCCGCCGCGCTCACCACAGGGGCCGTCGAACTTCTTGAAGACGTTCTCCTGGCGGGCGCAGGCGCGGCGCAGGAGCTGGCACTCGCCGGGGTAGTCGGCGCCGTCGCTGCCGCACACGGTCCCCTCGGGGGCGCCACGACAGGTCGCGGGGCACAGGCACGAGGCCGTCAGCCCGTCGGCCGAGCGCGCACAGGTACTGCCGAAGCTGCAAGTCACGTTGGAGCAGGGGTCCCGCGAGCCTGCGGGCAGGGCTTGCCGGTCAGACGAGCCGCCCCCGCCCCGCCCCGCCCCGCCCCTCCCCTCCCCGCCCCGCCCTCTCCGACCCGCTACGCCCCCCCGGCCCCGCCCAGCCCCGCTCCTTCCCGCCGGCCCCGACGCTGCCACAGGCCCCGCCCCCACATCGCCATGGCCCCTCCCAGCCCCGCCCCGCCCCGCCCCCTCCCCGCCCCACCCCCGCCCCGCTCACCGCACGGCCCGCGGCTGAGCAGGCGGATGCGGCGTTGCTGGCTGCACTGCGCCCGCTGCAGCTCGCATTCGTTGCTGTAGGTGGAGGCGTCTGAGCCACACACCGGCGCCACCACGCTGGGGCACGGGCCCTTCTTGCAGACGCAGGACGCCCGGCCCGGCCCCTCCGCGTTGGGCTCGCACACGGCGCCGAAGCCGCACAGCATTCCCCGGCACGCTGGGGCGGGTGGGGGAGAAGGCTCAGGGTGCCGGGGCGCCAGTACCCACGTCCACACGCCCGCGAGACCTTGCCGTGCTCGCGGCCCGCGCCTTCACCCCCCTGCGCCACATCGGGGGTTCACCATGGACACGGACACGCGTGCATGCGCTCAAAGGACCGGCCCTGCCCCTCGCAGATCCCGCCCGCCGAGGGTTCCCGCTAGCCCCGGGCCTCTCCAGGGGGGAACATTCTCCCCCACCCCGCCCCTGCAGCCGCGGAGAGGGGCGTCTCCTGCAGGGGGCACCTGACTGTTTCTGCGACGGACGAGCACCCACTTCCCACCCACCTGGTGCGCCCCCAGCGAAAAGCAGAGTCGCCTGGAAACCAACTCGGGCACAATCGGTCCAGGCCCCAGTTCTGCTCAGGGGCCCCTTACACATCCGCACCGGAGCACCTCACCGATTCACCCCATGGAGCCCGGGGAGCCCCTTCCCGCGCTGCTGCAGCGTCCAGCACACCTGAGCCCTGCCGCCTCCTGCCTGGGTCGCGCCTGACGGCCCCACGGGGGCGGGGTGTGAGGCCAGGTCACAGCTCTGACCCACCTCTGGCGCCTCCCTGACTGCTCCCTGCACCCAAGATGGGTGGGGGATCTTCTTCCAGCGGCCTCCCTCTCCCCAACTCTTCCCCAGCTTCCCTGGAGAAGCGCAAATTCCTGGCCTTCGCCTCTACTTTAATCTCCTATTCTTCCTGGCCAGCCCCCGACCCGCGGCAGGCCTGTGCCCTTCTGCAGCCTCCCATCGCTCCCTGGGATCCCTGGGACACCCACACGCTCCCTCTTCCCTGGGCGTCCCCCTTGCCCCCCACCTCACCCCTGCATCCTCCAATCCCCTCACTCTCTGTCAAAGTGATCTTCCTTCTTGGGGAGGTGCAGGAACTGTTGCTCATTTTAGTTCTTATTGTTGCAGACCACAGCGCCTGGCACACATCCCATCACCAGACCTCAACGTGGCCAACAAAGCTGCCTCAGGCACATTAAAACCCAGAGCCCCTGCGGCAGCCCATCCTGAGCACCCCCACCCCCCAGCATGGCCCACCCAGGATCAGGGAAGGGCCCATTAGGGGCTGCAGCTGTCTGGATTTAATAAATGTTTAATTGGGTCCAATTATCATTAATAAGTCATGTCAGAGGGGTGGCTACCACCCATCACTTCCCAGCAGGCTCTCGAAATGGGGCAGGAGGAAACCCCCCCACCCCGGTCTCCAAGGAGGGTGGGTGCACCGGGAGCTGGAGCCAGCTGTTGCCACGGCAACAGCCCACCCCAGGCTCTGGCACTCTCTGTCTGGGTGTCCCTGCCCCCACCCCAGAAGGCTGAGTGAGGGCCATCAGCCTGCCATCCTTGCAACCTACCCATGCTCCCCACCCCCCATCCCTGTCCTCCTCCCCAAACCTTGGCTGTGCTGCCACCCCTCTTCTGCTGCTCCCCCACCTCAGGTCCTGCAGCCAGGCTACTGAGTTCTACATTACCCACTGTGGGACTGTGGGCAGGTTCTCACCTGCCTGGGCCTCAGTGTCCCCTTCTGTGAATAGGAGCAATAGGACCTACCTCCCAGGATTGTGGGGTTAAATGGGCCAGTATCTGCAAAGCTTAGAGGGTGCCCAGCACACAGCACTCTGTGGCCCGTCTGCTGCCATCATAAGTACAGTCATGAGGGCTGCCATCACCACTGGCCTCCCACCGTCCCGGCTCAAACCAAACTCAAACCACATGCACCCCTGGCCCCTTCACTTCCCTTCTGGCGCCCCTTCACTTCCCTTCTGGCTCCCCTTCCTTCCCCTCAGCACCTCCCTCTCCCTTTGGCCCTGCCATGTCCAAGGCCCTGGGACTCCCAGTCCAAATCCAACAGGCACCTGCCGATGCCCGACCAGCTGTTCTCCTGCGCTTCAGCTGGACCTGTGGACTAATGGTTCCCCCCAGGTCCCATCCCCACAGTCAAGGACCCAGTCACCTCCCTACACCTGGGTTCCTGAGCCTTTCTCCCCTTCTGGTCACCTTGGCCCAGCCAGACCTCTCCCAAGGCTCCGACACCACGGCCAAGGGCACTGTTCCTGGATGGCTCCTCATCCACCAGGACCTGCAGCTCCCTCCATAGTCCAGCCCGAGGTCAGTCCTGCTGCGTCCCAAGACAGAGTCTCGGGGAAGAAGGTGATGATGGCAGCTCACGAGGATGAGCCGGGCTGGGCATGGAGGTGCACGGAGAGCAGGCTCTGGGGTGGGAGCCCAGAGATACCTTAGGGACAGGCTCTGAGCGACCAGCTGCTGGACCAATGTGGCAGGGCAGTGGAGAGACTCTGGGTACCTGGGGGGGACCTTGAAGCCGGGCTGAGCACTGGGCCCCCATCCCCGTCTGGTGTGCAGGGTCAGGTTCTGGCCCCTACCCCTCTGCCTCCAGGGCCTCACAGAGTCTGCTCCTCTTGCGATATGGCCCCAGCTGTGGAGTGGGGGTGGATCTCCCTCACAGCATCTGATGGTGTGACACTGCCATCCAGCCCAGAGTTTAAAGGTCACAGTGCTGGTCCCTCCCTCCTATCCCCATCCAGGCTGGAAACACAGCTGCCTCTCAAGAGTGAGCTCAGGAATCACCACCTCCGGGAAGCCCCACACCCCATTCTCCACTCACACTGCAGGCTTAGGTGGGGGGCAGCTCCCATCACTGTGCTGAGTCCACCTCACAACTACTTGCTTCCCCACAGGCCTAGGGGATCACAGAGGCTCCACACGAGATCACCTGAAGACAGGTGCACGTGGTGACGGCACACACGCATCTACCCACCAGGCACAGAGCATCGCAGCAGCAAACCCCGAGACGTCAGGCCACTCGTCTCCCCAGCCAGCTGGCAGGAGGAAGGTGAGACATAGCTGAGGCCGCCTGACAAGGCCACATTGCTAGAAATGCCAGCGCTGGGCTCAGATGCATCCGTGGTCCGGTCACCTGCCCACATGGCCCCTCATAGATGCAGGTGACACACCTAGGCCCCTGTGAGCCCTGTGTTCCCGATGGGTCATTTTTGGGGGTCCTGCCACGTCTGTCCTAGCTCCGCCTCCTGCAGGAGCCCCTCCCCGGCTACTCGGCCTCCCCACCCACTCTCCCGCAGCGTGACGGGTCCCCCCACCATGTGTAATGCTGGAGGCGGCAGTGCTTTTTATAGGAGTGGGTATATTTAACTCCCTTCCTGGTCCTGGGTAGGCTGGGGGATGGAGAGGATGCCCCAGCCCTGCTGTGAGCTACGGCCCGTAACTATGACGGCAGTGAGGTAGCACGTGGGTCACGATGGCCTTGGCGTGGAGCCCTCCACGCCACTGACTGTGTGGCAGGGCGGGCTGTGGCTGGGTGCAGGGAGCAGTATGTAAAGAAAAGGAGACACTCCCAGCCTTCTGGGTGTCAGGAGAGGAGGCTGAGGATGCTAAGAGAGGGGACCTCCCACCGGAGCATATCTTTAAATCCAGATGGCTCCAGGCCTGTGGCTCACAGGTGGTGGAAACTCAGTTCTTGCCCTGGCCCTGCCCAGCCCCAGCCACCAGCACAGACCTGTCTCCTCCCCAGGACACAGCCCACTGGGAGGGTTCAGGACCCTTCCTGCAAGACTCGGGTCCTTCTCTGAGTTCATACCCTCCTGCCCCCAGTCCTGGGGCTACCAGGAGGGAGAGGGTCTTCTAGCACAAGCCAGCTGCTCACCTACCTGCTCTCCCAGCCCATGTCCTGTCAAATGCCTCAGGTCACAAACCGCCCATGGTGCTGTGCTGCCCTGTCCCACAGGGCTCCTGAGTCTCAAGAAGGGGGACAGCAACCCCACTGGGAGGAGCCCCTCAGAGGCCTCAGTCACCTTGGCCATGCAGACCGGTCTCCTCTCCCCACAGTCCAAGAGGAGTCTGGCACTCTGAGGAGCCTTTGGGATCTCGCAGGAACGTTCTGGGGGGCGGGGGTTGGAGGGCCATCAGGGGCTGGGGGCCAACAGACAGGCTGCAGTGCTAGAACCCAGGGGTAGGACTGGTTTGCACAGCCACCATTCCCCATTCCCACTGCCCAGCTCCTCACCCCAGGCCCAGCGCTGCCCCAGCCCAGAGTCTCTGGGACCAGGAGTTGAGTAGCTCAGTGTGGAAGAACCGCTGCCCACTTGCTGGTACGCGGCTTCAGGAGCAAAGCACAGCTGACTACAGGCCACGCCAGCCTGGCCGGCGGCTGAGGAAGCAGAGTGCCTCCATCTCATGCTCTTCAGTCCAGCTCTGGTTCCCAGGTGCCCAAACTCCACACTCCCAGGAAAGACCCCACCCTATCTTGCAGACCACTGAGAACCCCAAGCTGCCCCCACCCCTGCCCCCACTCAGCACAGGTGGGTATCACAGGGCCCCCTGCCCAGGCCAGGCCACCTCCTCCAGCCATCATCCCCCACTCCCAAGACCTGGAAAGTGGCCCAGACAATCTATGCAGCCCAAGGCCCTGTCCTCAGGTCACCTCAGGATTTCCCCAGGTCATCCTCCCCACCCCGTGTCCTGATCAGGAAGGCCTCACAGCGCAGCCCTTGCACAGACAGTCCTGCACACGCGACTGAACACAAGTGAGACCCACTGATGGGGCAGGTGCTGACACAGACAGTCCTGCACACGCGACTGAACGCAAGTGAGACCCACTGATGGGGCAGGTGCTGACACAGACAGTCCTGCACACGCGACTGAACGCAAGTGAGACCCACTGATGGGGCAGGTGCTGACACAGACAGTCCTGCACACGCGACTGAACGCAAGTGAGACCCACTGATGGGGCAGGTGCTGAGAGAAAACCTGGGTGCTCCCTCCCCACCTGCTGGAGAGGACCCCAGGTTTGGCAAGGGTGTCACCAGCCCTCCTGTCCGTGCTCCCCTGCGGCACTGACCGCTTCCTCTCTTCCCCTCATACACCCCGATGACAGTAGCCCAAACACCAGCAGCATCCCCAGGAGGACAGGCTCCACCTCACAAAGCAGATCAACAAGGTCAGCCCGCCCCTCCATCACTTGTGCCCCCCCCATGACAGCCTGCAGAGTCCCAGGCACAGACTGCGGCCTTCCAGGCCCCTCCCCAGATAGCTGTCACTGATCAGGCCAGGGCCCTCCCCCAGCCCAGCCTCCCCTCTGACCTCCTGTCCACTTCCAGCCTCTGTCCAGCCCCACCCCTTGCTCAACAGGGAGAAGGAAGGACAATGGAGCGGAGCCCCCTGACCAGACTCTGGCTCCACCCCACACATCTGACATCTCCTCACCACCCGTGGGTCCCAGGACTTGTTTCCAATTTTGAGGCTGAGGGGGCTGAGGCCCAGAGAAGTGAGTCGTGCTCCAGTGCCACCAGGCCGGGGCCTCCAGACTGCGAGTTCCCACTGCAGCCTACCGCTGCAGACTCCCAGGACAGACCCAGGTGCCCTTGTCCAGCCTCCTCCGCACTCCAGACACACTCCACACATCTGGGGTGCACACCTCCAAATGGCCCTTGACTCCCAAGCGTCCCACAGCCCATCCAGGTCCCCCAAACTCAGCCCCACTCACCATCAGGAGGCGTCGGAGGCACTGGAGTAAAGTGGATCCCAGGTTTATCTGGAAGAAAACAAACCCCCAAGTTAGGCCCCTCTGAGCAGGCCCCTCCCTGTCCCATCCCTTTGCCCAGCCTGGAAAGGGGCACCCCTGCCCACCCACCCACCTCCCTCCCCTCCCCATGGGATCCAGGCAGGGGTGCCGAAGGGTCCAGCCCTGGCCCCATGGGCTGGCTGAGGCCTGAGACAGAGGCCCTTGCTTTTCTCTGCCCCTACAGCCAAATGGTCATGGCCTGACTCCTATCAGATGGGGCCCCAGCCACAGGGGTGCAGGCAGGCCCCACTGCCCTGGAAGAGTCCACTGCAAGCCCCACCTTAACCCCAGCTGCCGGCTCTCAGTGTAGCCGGGTGCCCCTCCCTCCCCAGTTACCGCAGGAAGTGTTTCTGCAGCTTTGGGAGAGGGCCAGGCCCACTGAGAGCCCAAGGACAGGCCTCCAGGGACCAAGGGGTCCACAGAGTGACCCATCCCATCCCCCTGAAGCTGCCAGCGGCGCCGCGGCCTCCAGCCTCTATGTGCAGGGACTTCGGGTTGGGGCTTGGCCAGTGCGGCGCCCCGCCCGTGGCCACCTACAGTTGTTGAGGAACAGCAGCACCGCGAAGCCGAGCGTGGCTGTGGCCAGCAGGATCAGGCAGGCGTTGCACGGGACCATGAAGCCTCGCACCAGCAGGGAGGCGCCACGCGGCTGCCGGGTGTCCCGCGCCAGCGGCAGCGGAGGCATGGCCCGGGGCTCCGGCTCTGTGCCCCACTCTCAGAGTGTGGGGGCTCCTCACGGGGTGCCCTTTGGCCTCTTCAGGGCTGCTCGCCCCATCCTGGGACCCCTGGGGCGGCGGACCGCAGCTGTGCCCTCAGAGTTCACCCAGTCACAGCCCTGGGGGTGCCAGGTCCCGGCTCCAGCCCTCCAGGCTCATCGTGGGAGGAGTGCAGAATTCTCCCGGAGTAGAAATCCCAAATGTGGGCTCCGAGGCAGGCGGAGGAGGGACGGGGAGCCCGCGGTCACCCTTGCTGCCCACAGCCTCCCCGGGCCGGCCGCCAGCGCTTGGTCTTCCCGGAGCCCCGCAGGCCGGAGAGGCGGTGTGCGCGGCAGGTGCGCGGGGTCCAGGCGCCGAGAGCCTGGGCAGCTCCTGTCCCCGGCAAAGGCGGGAGCGGCGATGGGAGCGGGCAGGCAGGAGGGGCGGCCGCGTCGGGAATGAGAAGAAAGCGCCGCCTGCGGAGGCCGCGCCGGCTCCTGGGCTCCCGGGCTCCCGCCACTGGGCGAGCACCGCCAGCTCCCCTCGTCCTCGCGGGGCTGGGGAGGTGAGTGAGGGGCGAGGGCGCCGCGGAGGGAGGGCGGGAGCAGAGACAAAGGAAGCCGCCTCCGGGGACCCCGGCGTCCGCGGGGAGTTCCAGAGGATCGGGCCGACGCGGACGGGAGAGCGCTGCACAAAAGGGAACGCCGGGCAGGCGGGGCCGGCGGCAGAGCTGAGGGCGCTCGGCTGGGGTTGGGGCTGGGGCTGGGCCCTGGATGGGGCCGGGACTGGGGCTGGGTCTGGGGCTGGGCCTAGGGGCTCTGAGGCTGAAGCTGGAGCCGGGGCTGGGACTGGGGGCTCTGGGGCTGGGCCGGGGGTGGGACTGGGGCTGGGGGAGCTGAGGCTGGGGATGGGACTGGGGGCGCTGGGGCTGGGACTGGGGGCGCTGGGGCTGGGAATGGGGGAGCTGGGGCTGGGCCGAGGCTGGGGCTGGGGCTGGGGGCGTTCAACTGGGACCGACACGGGGTCGGCGGTAGGGCTGAGCCGGGGGAGCAGGGTCGGGTGCTGGAGCGGAGGCGAGTACAGCCGGGGCAGGTCGCGGGAGGAGGAAGCGCCTGGGGAGCAGGAGCTGGGCCGGGCGGGTCCGCGCCCCGCACCCGCTGGGGTGAATCGGAGTCGCCGCAGGGGGGCCCGGGGGGCCGCGTGCGCCCGCGTGTACGCGTCGTCGTGCGTGTGCCCGCGAGTGTTTCTGCGCCCGCGGCCCCACCCTGGCGGGGCGTAGGTGGGGGAGGGCCCCAGGTGCGGGGCGAGCTGGAGGGTGGAGTGAGGTGAGCGGCCCAGAAATCGCCTCGCCCACTTTCCCCTGGGGATTGACAGTGGCTCCTCCAGTCGCCAGCGCCCCCGACTCCCGCGCGGGGCGGAGTCATGCAAATGAGCCCCATGCAAATTGCGGCGGGGACTCCCTGCGGGCCTGCGGGCCTGGAACGCCCCCGAGAGGCAGTTCCAGGAACGTCGGGGCCCTGACGTCACTGAGGCCCGGGGCGGGGGATGGGGGTCTCGGCCCATCTGGGACTCCTGACGCGGTAGTCCGGCGTCCCCACACCCGCCCCCGAAGGTCGCCCCTCGCCCTGTCCGCTGCCCAGTTGGGGGATCCGGGGATCAGCGAGGGGCCCGTCTGGTCCGGTGTGTGCACCACCCCTAGAGTCCAGGCCAGGTCCGTCCACCCTGGAGGCCAGAATCCCTCGGCGGCGGCACCTCGGTCCCCCGCACACCCCTGGCCACCAGCAGCCTTTGGAAAAGACCCCTGCGCACCCATTACCCTGCCCTCCCCTCTGTCCCTGCAACGACCTACCCCATCCCCCAAGCCCCAGCTCCAGGAAAGCAAGGACCCGGCGCCTGGGCGCTTCTGCTCCGCCAGTCCCCTCCAGCACCGCAGACCAAGCCATCTGCCACACTCACTCTCACCACTCTGCAGACAACAGCTGCCAGCAGTCACCAGTGCCACCGCGTGGTCACACCCAGGTCTCACCTCAGTCCACCCCAGAGGACCCACTGCCCACACCTGCCTTCTTGGAGTCCCACAGTCTGGCCTGTGGGCCCCTTGACCCCATGGCCTCCATCTGGACTCTCCCCAACGCCTCCTTCCCTCCGGTGCCCTGTCTCACCCTCCTGGTCAGGCTCTTCCAAGGGCCCCAGCCAAATCCCACCAACCCCACCTTAGCTGGGAAGGTCCTGTCTTGCCAGTTCCCTCTCCTGGGACTCCTTTCCACCCCCCAGCCAGGGACCAGCACCACGCCCCGTCACCCAGACAGGAGGCCTCCACATCTCTATGGCCCTGGAACCTGGTGTTCCAATGAAACCTTGCAGGAAAATCCACTCAGCCAAGGGGTCTCACCCACCGCAAGCCACGTCCCATCCAGAGCAGCTGTCAAAGGAACCACTTGGAGACGAACCCCTGCTGGCCTCACCCTCTCCTCAGGGGAGCTCCTACCCCGACCCCCCCCACCCCGCTGGACCTTGGCACTGTCCACACCAGGCTGACAGTGTCCCAGCAGCGCTGACTGTGGGTGCCCTGGGCAGGATCTGACTTTTTATCTCCCCAGCACAGGGTGTGGCCCAGGGATGAGAAAACCCAGCACAGGACTTGTTGTGCAGAGGCAGGTGGTTCACACACATTCCCCATTTCTCACCTCCCAGCTCAGAGTCCCAGGGGCAGTGCCAGGGTCAAACCCAGGCCGTGCTACCAGGTCACGCGCCAGACCGCCTGCTGCCACCACCTTCAGCCATGGGATCTCTTGGTGGGCTCTGCAGGAGGAGGACATGCAGGTACCAGGATGTGGCAGGGGCGGGGGAGCCCCAGGTACAGGCTGGCAGAGGGGACCTCAAAGACTGCCTGGGAAGTTTGCCCCCCCACAGAGACCCTGGGATCTGCCAGCAAAGGGGGCCCAACAAGCTGAAAGTCACATGGGGGGGCCTGACTGGCCCAGGCCAACACTGGAATGAGGCTTAGGGCCCCTTGGGCTGGCCCAGGGGGAAGGGGAACCAGGCAGGCGGCCTGGCTCCACCCAGCCCCAGTCAGTGTCTGAGCCCCCCACAGAGGCCCAGATGCCTTCAGAAAGACAAAGGGCCATTGAGGCCCCAGGCCCAGCCAGGGAGGGGAGCTCAGGCGACATGAGCTATTTTGGGATCTTCAGACAAAATCATTCAGCTCTGACCAGCCCACGCAGGCTCATGTTCGGGAAAGAGGCAGGCATGAGCCCCCAGGTCCCTGAGCTCACACTCACAGCACCATGCGCTGCACACACACACGGCCACACAATGGGTATTCCAGGCCTGCCCAGCACCACACCCGCTCCCTGACCCCCCTCAGCCCCGTTCAGCCCCACTGCTGTCTCCAGCCCCAGCCTCAGTCCTCCCCCCGCACCTGCCCGCATAGACATGGGATGTCCCCCTTCTCCCCCCACCTGCATAGATAGTGGATGTCCCCCCACCTGCCTGCATAGACACTGATGGCCCCCCACCTGCCTGCATAGACACTGGGCATCCCCCCACCTGCCTGCATAGACACTGACGTACCCCCACCTGCCTACATATACACTGGGCATCCCCCCACCTGCCTGCATAGACACTGACGTACCCCCACCTGCCTGCATAGACACTGACGTACCCCCACCTGCCTGCATAGACACTGACGTACCCCCAGCTGCCTGCATAGACACTGACGTACCCCCAGCTGCCTGCATAGACACTGACGTACCCCCACCTGCCTGCATAGACACTGACGTACCCCCACCTGCCTGCATAGACACTGGGCATCCCCCCACCTGCCTGCATAGACACTGACGTACCCCCACCTGCCTGCATAGACACTGGATGTCCCCCCACCTGCCTGCATAGACACTGACGTACCCCCACCTGCCTGCATAGACACTGATGGCCCCCCACCTGCCTGCATAGACACTGGGCATCCCTCCACCTGCCTGCATAGATACTGGGCATCCCCCCACCTCCCTGGCATAGACAATGAATGGCCCCCCCACCTGCCTGCATAGACACTGGATATCCCCCCACCTGCCTGCGTAGACACTGATGTCCCCCCACCTGCCTGCATAGACACTGACGTACCCCCACCTGCCTGCATATACACTGGGCATCCCCCCACCTGCCTGCATAGACACTGACGTACCCCCACCTGCCTGCATAGACACTGATGGCCCCCCACCTGCCTGCATAGACACTGGGCATCCCCTCCACCTGCCTGCATAGATACTGGGCATCCCCCCACCTCCCTGCATAGACAATGATGGCCCCCCACCTGCCTGCATAGACACTGGATATCCCCCCCACCTGCCTGCGTAGACACTGATGTCCCCCCCACCTGCCTGCATAGACACTGACGTACCCCCACCTATCTGCATAGACACTGGGCATCCCCCCACCTGCCTGCATAGACACTGACGTCCCCCCACCTGCCTGCATAGACACTGATGACCCCCCCCCACCTGCCTGCATAGATACTGGATACTGGATGTCCCCCCACCTGCCTGCATAGACACTGACATCCCCCCACCTGCCTGCATACACACTGATGACCCCCCCACCTGCCTGCATAGACACTAGATGTCCCCTCACCTGCCTGCATAGACACTGGATGTCCTCCCACCTGCCTGCATAGACACTGATGACCTCCCCCCACCCTGCCTGCATAAACACTGGGTGTCCCCCCACCTGCCTGCATAGACACTGGGGCATCCCCCCACCTACACTGGATGTCCCCCCACCTGCCTGCATAGACACTGATGACCTCCCCCCACCTGCCTGTATAAACACTGGGTGTCCCCCCACCTGCCTGCATAGACACTGGGCGTCCCCCACCTGCCTGCATAGACACTGATGGCCCCCCACCTGCCTACGTAGACACTGACATCCCCCTACCTGCCTGCATACACACTGATGACCGCCCACCTGCCTGCATAGACACTGGATGTCCCCCCACCTGCCTGCATAGACACTAGATGTCCCCTCACCTGCCTGCATAGACACTAATGTCCCCCCACCTGCCTGTATAGACACTGGGTGTCCCCCCACCTGCCTGCATAGACACTGACGTCCCCCCACCTGCCTGCATACACACTGATGACGCCCCACCTGCCTGCATAGACACTAGATGTCCCCTCACCTGCCTGCATAGACACTGGATGTCCCCCCACCTGCCTGCATAGACACTGATGACCTCCCCCCACCTGCCTGCATAAACACTGGGTGTCCCCCCACCTGCCTGCATAGACACTGGGCATCCCCCCACCTGCCTGCATAGACACTGATGACCCCCCACCTGCCTGCATAGACACTGGATGTCCCCCCACCTGCCTGCATAGACACTGATGACCCCCCCAATCTGCCTGCATAGACACTGATGACCCCCTACCTGCCTGCATAGACACTTGGCGTCCCCCCACCTGCCTGCATAGACACTTGGCGTCCCCCCACCTGCCTGCATAGACACTGATGACCCCCCCAATCTGCCTGCATAGACACTGATGACCCCCCCACCTGCCTGCATAGACACTGATGACCCCCCAATCTGCCTGCATAGACACTGGGCATCCCCCCAATCTGCCTGCATAGATACTGGATGTCCCCCCACCTGCCTGCATAGACACTGATGACCCCCCCAATCTGCCTGCATAGACACTGATGACCCCCCACCTGCCTGCATAGACACTGATGGCCCCCCACCTGCCTGCATAGACACTTGGCGTCCCCCCACCTGCCTGCATAGACACTTGGCGTCCCCCCACCTGCCTGCATAGACACTGATGACCCCCCCATCTGCCTGCATAGACACTGATGACCCCCCCAATCTGCCTGCATAGACACTGATGACCCCCCCACCTGCCTGCATAGACACTGATGGCCCCCCACCTGCCTGCATAGACACTGATGACCCCCCCCACCTGCCTGCATAGACACTGATGACCCCCCACCTGCCTGCATAGACACTGATGACCCCCCCACCTGCCTGCATAGACACTGATGACCCCCCACCTGCCTGCATAGACACTGATGACCCCCCACCTGCCTGCATAGACACTGATGACCCCCCCAATCTGCCTGCATAGACACTGATGGCCCCCCACCTGCCTGCATAGACACTGATGGCCCCCCACCTGCCTGCAAAGACACTGGGCGTCCCCCCAATCTGCCTGCATAGATACTGGATGTCCCCCCACCTGCCTGCATAGACACTGATGACCTCCCCCCCACCTGCCTGTGTAGACACTAATGTGCCCCTACCTACCCAAATAGATACTGGGCGTCCCACATCTTTGTGCAACATTAATTTTGTCCCTCAACCCCCACCCATACAATGGGAAGGCATGTTCCCCACACACCCACACGTGTTCCTGCGTGGATACAGGCACACTCTGGTTGGGCACCCACAGGTACTTATCCTGCCCTCAGAAGGTGAGGGTTGGGGCCTGGAGAGGGTGGAGCACTGGGGCTCTCTGGCAATTGGCAGGCCCCAGAGGGGCTGGGGCTCAGTTCCTTTGGAAAGGCTGGGCTGAGTATGGGTTCTGTCGGCCCACACACCGCACATGCACGCACACGCGAGCGCTCAGTGCCCCCAGCTCTAACCAAGGAAAACAGAGCTGGCATGGAGTGGTCAGTGCTCACAGGTGCTGCCAGCCAGGTGCAGGGGAGCGTTTCCCCACAGGAGAGGGAATGGCCAGCAGGGGAGACGGCAGCTCCGAGGCAGGAATCAGCTTGCTCCCAGCTGTGGGGTCATGGCAGCTGACGACTGCGTCCCAGACCTCTCTCCTGCCCGTGTCCACAGCCTCTTTCTCCCACCGTTCCCTGCACAGACCTTCACTCCTCAATGCACAGCTGACTCCTGGCTTCCTTGGGAAGCCCTGTGGAGGTGCCAACAGTGAGTGTGTGAATGGGGAAGGTACTGATGATCAAATCAGTGAAGGCCAAGGTGAGCCCTGCTCACACCCCACCCTCCTCTGGGAAGAGAAGGGGGCACAGCCCCTCCCCACCAGCCATCGTCGCCAGGGCCGCCGTCGGCCGGGTGTTTGTGTTTGCGCTTCTCCAGCAGGGGGTGCATGGGAGCCTCCCACCTGCGGACACACAGGGGCTTCTCCTAGGGCCCAGTGCGAGGTGGCCAAGGTGGGCTGCCAAGGGGCAGGGCAGGGAGGCTCAGGCCAGCGACAGAGCCCCCCTCCCGACTTGACCATGCCTGGTCTGACTCCCAGACTGCCCTGCCGCCCCCAGACAGAGCCCCATCTGGGCAGGGGTGGGCATCTGTGTCAGCCTCGAGGTTCAGCAGACATGTGAGGGGACTGTGACCCAGGACCCTCTCCTGTCCTCACTGCAGCCCCAAGGGACCCAGCATGCCCCTTCCTCTCAAACCTTCAGAAACCACACTGGTCATCTCAGAGGCAGCACCTGCAAAAGGTCCCGGGCCCTTTGCCAGACACGGGGCAGCCCGCTAGACGCAGCAAACGGAGGGCAGGAGACTGGACAACCAACAGCAAGCTGAGGCAAGACACGTGCACAATGACAGAGGCAGAGCCCAGCTCCCAAGGCCCCCAGGACAGGCCAGGGTCACCCACCACCAGCCCCACACCTGCAGCACCGGCCCTGGCTGAGCCCAGGGACACAGGGTGGCAAGAACGATGGCCCACTAGCAGAGGCTCCAGCCAGAATTCTGAAGTGCAGAGACTGGTACATCTGAGGCTGCAGGCACATGCACACACACGCGTGTACAAACACACAAACACGTGCACACACGCAGGCCACACAGCTGGAAGCAGCCGGCTGCCTGTAGGACAGAGCGCGCCCCTTCTCCCACGCCTCTGCTCCGTGGGGGGACTGCAGGAGGAGGGGGCTGGGAGGGGCCATCTCCCTTTCCCAGGTCCCGCTGTGAGCTGCCCCTGGCAGGGGGCCTTCCTCAGAGGAAGTTCCCAGGATCTGCGCTGGGGGGAGAGGCCCCTTCTGGGGAGCTTCCCTCTGTGCTGGAGGCTCCAGTAGAGAACTGCCTCATCCCCTAGATCCCAGCCACCATCTTGCCACAGCCTGGGGGGCACACAGGACTGCTCCGAGCCCCAGTGCAGCCCCCCACAGGCAGGAGGTGCTCGGGCACTGAGCCTCCTCCTCCAGCGGGCGACTGTCCGTGGCACGACACTCAACCCCGAGCTTCCTCTTTCTTATCTGTGAGGGGAGGTACCTCCTGGGACCCCGGGGTGTCCATCCTCAGGTGGGCGGGCCACCATGGTGTTTACATCTGCAGCCCCAGCAGCTGGGCCTCGGGGGGCCCTGGGGAGCCCAGTACAAGTGGGGAGGGGGTGCCAGAACTAGGACTGCAGGGAGGGGTCCGTTCCTGCCCCACCCAGGCCGCTGGTGGGGCTGTGGACTGGGGTCCCACAGGTGGAAGCAAAGCCCTGGGGGTGGGGCGTCTGCTTCTGCAGTTGTTTTCCACTCCCCTGCAGTGATGGGGGCCAGAGTCAAGCCTTCAGGAAGGAAGCTGCACGGGCCTGGCTGGAATGACCTCAGGCCGGACCTGTGGCCCCGAGGCACGGGCACCCCTCTCTAGAAGAGCTCCAACCTGCCTTCTGCAGGCTGTGGGGTTAATGATTCCCTCTCCTGATCTTGCAGGGACAGGAACCTGTCCTCGCCCTAACCTCCTTCTCCCCCACCTCGGCCTGGAGGCTGCAGCAGGTACCATCCCCACCGCCACCCACAGAGGCCCCACCAGAGCGGCTAGTGTGGGAGGGAGCCCAGTTCCAGAACAACCTTCCCTCTCCAGTCTGCAGGAACAATGGAGCCAGGGCTGTTCTCTGGGTGGGGAGTGAGGGGGTGGGGTGGGGTCTGGAAAAAGCCAACAGTTCTTTCCACCAGCTCAGCCCGGCCCTCTCAAAGAGGTCACCTCCACAGAACTGACCGGCCCAATTCCTCTACCCCTCCCACCACCTTGCTCCCTTTGGTTTCAGCCAGCAAAGCCCCCCCAGGCCAAGGCAGGGGCAAGCCCAGGTGAAGCCGGAGACAGGACAAGTCCATTCACGCAGGAGGGAAGCACCGAGCCCCGACTTCCCACCAGGAGCCCCTGGGTTGGGAGGGACAGAGGTGGGCCCTTCATCTGGCAGACCCCCCTCCCAGCTCCACGAGAGACAGAGGTGGGGCCCCAACTTCCTACCAGGAGCCCCTGGGTGGGGAGAGACAGAGGTGAGTGGGGAGGGGCAGGGGTGAGTGGGGAGGGGCAGGGGTGAGTGGGGAGGGGCAGGGGTGAGTGGGGAGGGACAGAGGTGGGCCCTCCCACCCAGCAGACCCCTCCCAGCTGCAGGAGGGAGATTGGGGCAGCAGCCTCAGGCCCAGACCTGCCTAGGGGAGGGCCCGAGAGGGACTCATGGGGTGGGGGTGGGGGAACCAGGGGGCAGGATGAGAACCTGGAGTCAGGAGGGGGCAGGAGAGGGTGGCAGGAACAGAGAAGCCCCTTCCCCACTCCGAGGGAGAAAGGCAGAGGAGTTGGGGGCAGGAGCTGGGCCCTGGGCAGGAGAGGGGGCTGGGCCCAGCCCTATGGGAGGTCCTCCTGCACCCCAGAAACCTCCCCCATCTCCTCGACTGCCCCACACTGAGGGGAGCCTGGTCTGGGGCTGCTGGGCCCCTCAACCCCAGCACCGATGCTGCCCCCGGGGCCGTGGGACTCTGGGCTTCCCCTAGGACTGCCGTCCTGAGGCCTAGACAGCTGGCCAGGCAGAGAGGAAGGGAGGGCGCGCAGGCCGGAATACAGGCAGGGCCGGGACTAGGCCGCCGGGACCCCGCGCTTCAGAGCTGGGCAGGGCTGGGCTGGGAAGGCGCCAGGCTCACTCCGACCCTGGCCCCCTGCCCTGTCCCTGTGCCAGGCCCCGGCAGGGGCAGACAACACTTCCTTTCTCTGTTCCTGGCTCCTAGCAGGGAGGGATGGGCCCCAGGCGGCCTGGCCGGCCCTCAGCCAGGAGTCCATCCTAGGGGCTTCAGGGAGGCTCTAGGACCAGCCTTCGTGAGGTGGGCTGGGAGGGCATGGGCAGTGCCCAGACAGGACAGGGTGGCAAGGGCCGGAGGAGTCGCCTGTTCAGCCACCAGCCTTGGGCAGCTAGCACTGCGGAGGCCAGGCCACTTCCCTGACAAAGCAGGGGCGGGGGACTCCTTCTAGAGGGAGCATGGGCCTCCCCCGCCCAAAGGTGGCGCTGAGGGAGGGACACATACCTGTCTTAGTTATGCCAGGAATGTGGCTCCCTAGGCAGAGAAGGGGGGAGGAGCCTTTCCTGAGGGCTGTCGACTGGGGGAGGGGCCTCGGCTGGGCAGGGCCAGGAAGACCCGGCAGCAGGGCCAGGTGAGAAACTGAGGAAAGAAGTCCTCGGTAGACCTGAGTCCAGGTGTGGTCCAGCAGCAGGTGCACCTCAGGCGGTGTCCGGGCGGGGTGGTGAGGGGCGTGGCCTGGGAGGACGTGCCCTCCCTCACCCGGGGAGCGCGGAGGGACCTTGACCCCAGCATGGGGTTCCCCATAAAAGGTGGGACCCAGTGGTCTCAGGGGTAGCTTCCGAAGACTAGGGACTGCTCAGACATCATCCTGTGCCCCGGGAGGTGGGGTCAGAGTCTGACAGGGAGAGGTCAGCTAGCCTCAAGCCCCCTCCATCCATTTGTCCCTTCTCCAGCCAGGTAGCTCCAGGGACCTTGTCCCTCAGGGGTCACCCAGGGCTTCTGGAAGGCATTTACCCTGTCCTGGCACCAGTGCTCCCAGCCCCCCGAGATATCCCTGGTCTGCTTCCAAAGCAGAGCCCCACATGTCCCACTGGAAGCTCCTGGGCTCCCTGGCACCTTCCAGTGGACCCCCCTCCTCATGCTGCTTCCCTCCTGAGGCTCCCCTCGGCCCCTGGCTCATCTGCAAGGCCCCTCCCATGACATTCTTCCCTGGCCCACCCTCCCCTGGCCAGCCCCACCCTCCCCTGGCCAGCCCCACCCCAGGGGGGTTTGGTGGCCACAGCCCCTCCCAGGTGCTCCCCAAACTGCATACTGGCTATGGGTCCCAGGCTCCCCACCTGGAGCTTGTCCCTGAGCGTGACTGTGCACAGCTGGGCTAAGCCACACCCTCCTGGCAGGGGCTCCCCACGGACCCTCCTCCCAGCGCTCGGCTCTGCTCAGCCTGGGCACTCGCTCCAGAGCCAGGGCCTGGCATGCGTAGAGCTGCTTTGCTAAGACGCAGAGCCTCGTTCTGCCAGGGTGACTCTCCTGCCACATGCCCTCTGACCTTACAGCAAGTCCTCGGTTACTAAGTCATGGACCCTCAGGCTAGACCCGCCTGGCTGTGGGGTTAATGATTCCCTGGATAGGAACCTGTCCTCGCCCTAACCTCCTTCTGCAGCCCCTCCCCAGCTCCCGACAGCCTATCCTGACTTCACAATGCCCCATCTTTTCCCCAGACCACAAGTGCCCAGAGGAGGGCCAAGGTTATCGTGTCCTTCCAGTGGAGGACCCAGGGGACCCGCCTCTGTGCTCCACTGCGGCCTGGACCCTGAAGGCAGCTTGGGGGCCACTGACCACAGGCTGGGGAAGAGGCCGCAGCACTCCCTATTTTGGGTGCCGCCCCTCCCCCTGCACAGCCCCCAGAAGGCAAGAGCAGTGGACAGTCTAGAACCCTACAAGGACCCCTCAAGAGCCAGGCTAGCGTCAGGGCAGCAGTTTCCTGCGCTTTCCTTCTGGCCAACGGAGCAAATCGAAGAGACAGGAAGTCAGGACCCTTGCCGTTGCCTTGGGGAGGAAGCATTCTCCGGACCCCCCACCGACACATCCCTTCCCAGGCAGCCATGAGGGAGCAGACAGGATGTGGGGGCGACGGGGACCTCCTATATTTTCCCTGCCACATTCCCCAGCCAACAATCTCAGTCCCCAACTGGGACTTGTCCTGGGGGAGCTGTCATGGGACTTCTGCCCCCCCCAGGCTGGGGTCAGGGAGGGCCACTCCTCGGCCATTCGGCAGAGCCATGGGAACAGCCAGCACTCTCGATGGCAAATCACGCACCCTCCAAATCCGCAGAAACCTTCACCGCACAGCCTCGCCCTCCCGCCTGCCCCCACGGCAAGGGGTGCTGGATTCATGGGCCCATCTAGACGGAGGTCTGGGCCAACACAGGCGCTGAAACAGCTGGGGACATTCACCTGTCCAGCTTCTCTCTAGAAGGGGCCTCCAGGAGGAAGTGTGGAGAGCTGGGAGGAGGGGAGGAGGCAGGAGGCCATCCGTTTGCAGGGCTGGGACTTGCCTTTGGCCCATCTTTTCGAGGGCCAAAGATGTCTAATGTGAGGGCTTGGAGATGCAGCTGGAGAGCCGGGGAGGGGCAAGCAGAGAATAAGGTGGGACACAGTCAGACCACAGGTCAGTCTACAAGACACCGTGTGCTGCAGCCCCCAGCAGAGCACGAAAGGGCCCCTCACAGCGACCCCTGCAACCTGTCCACCTTGGCCGCTGCCCTGACCCCCAGCGGCCCCCACGTGAGCCCCCCACCACGCACCTTCCACACAGAACTCCACCTCCTCCAGGTTTCGCAGAGTGATCCGCATGAGGCTGGAGTTGAGCATCAGCTCGTTCTTGTGGGCTGGCCACAGGTATGGGGGTGCAGGGTTCACAAAGAAGATCCTGGTGTCCCCAGTGGACACCTGGTTGTCACAGATGAGGGGGTCTCCGAAGCCGCTGATCACCACCTTGTTGCCGCCGTCCAGCAGGCTCTCCCGGGCCACCAGCTCTTTGCCCTTCAAGTACCGCCAGACCCGAACCTGGGATGGACATGGGGGTAGGGTGTCATTAGTCCTCTTCTGGCGAAGGGGCTAGACTGGGGGCTTTAGCTGCTCAGGACAAACGTCCACAGCAGATTCAAGCCCTGGGCAGAGATGTGGGGAGACCTCTGGGTCAGACCGCTGGGCGGAAGCCGGGGGAAGCACACGCTGGCCACCACGGCCCGTGCAGGAACGCTCAGAGATGCATCACCTGTAAACATGTTCCCTCCCCCAAGTCACCATTTTCAGCCACTCCAGCTCCAGAAACGTCCCTATCAGTTAAGGCTGAATTTGGGAAGGGGGCCCACCTGGCTTGGGGTGCCTGCCTTCCACGTTCCCATCCTCTCCCCACCAGCCCACTGCTCAGGGCCCTCCTCCTGGCAAGCTTGGGCAGTGGAGAAGGGGGACGGGGCTTCAGGGTAAGGGGCCCGCTTGGCTCCTTGCGGCCCTGCGGCTGGGCTGAGATGCCCCTTCCTAGGGCTCCTACAGTCTGTGCAGTCAGGGCAGCCCGTGAACCACGAAATCAAGTTTGGGCAGCGCAGGGTGCCCCACCCTCCACCTTCTCAGCTCCTGGGGCCCTGAGGGCAGCTGCTCTGATGGCTGCCTGTGGTAAAACCTACAGCCGACCTGGTGGCCCTCACAGGGTCAGGGACCCACGCACTCCCCTGAGAACAAAGCCGGGAGAAGAAGCCCCTTCCTCAGGAGATCTGGGGGGCTGGGTCTGCCGGATGGGGGGAGAGACAATGGTTGGCCTGTCCACTGCGCAGCCCCTGCTGGGAGCCTCACGACTGCAGCATCCGCAGGGACCCCCTCCAGTTGCCTAGGCAGACCTCCTCCACGCCCCCCAACAGCAGGCTCCAGGAGGCAGATGACCCAGGCCGGGGGAGGGCCTGGTGGCTTTCATCGCCTTCCCCCACCCCAGCCACACCCAGGAGCAGCGGGGAGGAAGTCGGGAAAATCCTGCAGGGACCTGGCAAAGTGCCCTGGCCGCTGTGGAGGAGACGGGGCCGGCGGGGGAGCCCAGCTGTAGCCCGCACCGGCCAGTCTGAAAGAAACTGCCACCTTTTCCACCTCCATGGAGGGGAAACGAGCCGATTTCTGGTCCCAGGAGGTGGTTTGGGGGGTACAGGGGAGCCGGGTTGGGTTCCCCGAGCCCTTACCAGAAGATGGTGGGGGGCCCGGCGTACCTACCCCGGGGGCTCCCACAAGCATCTGAAGGAGAAGCCGGGCAAACTTCCCCTCCCCGGGCTGGGGAGCCCCGGTTCCCGCAGGAGCGCGATGGGGCACCGGCCCTGCCCCCAAGCACTCGAGGCCAGGCATCGGCCCCGCCCACTTCTCTGCTCCTGCACGCCCCCCCTCGCCACTGCGGCACCCCCCACCTGTCTCCTGGTTGGGGAGCTCAGGCTGTGAGCCCCTTTCTCTCTCCTGACCACCCCCTCTAGCCCTGGGAAAGGCCTCTGGGGAGGGGGACAAGCGGACCCCAGGCCCAGCCCCCGCTCCCCGCCCGGGCAAAGGCCCCTCGCCCCAGGCCCCTCTCCTTCTCCTTGGCCGGTGGGGAGGGCGTGAGGCAGCCGCAGTCCCGGGGCGAGGTGCACTTGTCTCCGCGAGGAGGGAGGGGGCGGCGGGCGGAGGACGGCGGCGGCGCAGCAACTTTCCCCGGCGCCCGCGAGTTTCCCGGGACCTGGCGACCCCCCCTCCCGGGGCTTGGCGGTCGCCAAGGGAGCCGGAGCGGGGGCTGCGGAGCGACCGGAGCTGGTTCCCACGGCCTGGGGCGGGGGTCCCGGCGGGGCGGCCGGCGTCGCGAGGGGAGCCGGGGTCAGGGTGGGCGCACCTTGCAGGAGTACGTGTGCTGCACCGGGTCCACGTTGAGGATCTCCTCCACCGTCCCCGTGAGCACCACGTTCGCCTCCTCCTCGCGCCGCTCCAGCGCGCGCTCCGGGCACGTCCCGCCGGCTCCGGGCAGGACGCACGCGGCCACCACCAGCAGCAGCAGCGGCCGCAGCGGGCCCGGGCGGGACGGGCCGGCCATGGCGCAGGCGAGAGGCGGCGGAGGAGCGCGCGGGCCGCGCCGGGGACGGGACTGGACAGGACGGGACGCGGCTCCGGAGGCGGCGGAGCGCGGGCGGGCGGAGCGCGGGCGGGCGGGCGGGCGGGGGCGGGGCCCCGGCGGCGCCCCTCCCCCTCCCTCCTCCCCGCCCCCACCCCTCCCCGCGGCCTCCTCCTCCCCCTCCCCTCCCCCGGCCCGCCCGGAGCCCTGCGACCCGCGCCGGCCGCGAACAAAGCCCCGGGACGCGGCGCCCCGCGCGGCGGTGGGGCGCGGAGGGGGCGGCCCGGGAGGGGCGGGGAGGGAAGGGGGGGTCTGGATCCCGCAGGCGCCCCTCCCCCGCCGCGGCCCCCCGGAAGTGCGGCTGCACCCGAGTTAATGCCTAATCTGGAGGAGACGTGACGGGACTGCCGAGGGGTTCCGGGCGGCGCCGAGCCGGGCGGCGGTGCTTACAGGCCGCCGGGAGGGTCCCCAGACCCGGGCCCGATACCGCCCCGCAGGCTGCGCCCCTCCCGCGCGGGGCGGGACACGGAGGCTCGGCCCGGCCGGGACCCCCGGGGCTGCAGCGAGGGGGCGGGTCCCGGCGCCAGGGCGGGCGCTGATTGGCCAGCATGGCCCGCGGCCCCGCCCATTCCAGTCCCGCCCCCAGGCCCCGCCGCGGGGAGGTGCGCGCCCCCTTCCGTCCCGAGGCTGCAAGCGCGGGTCCCGCCACGCCCCCTCCCAGCTCCGGGCCGGGCGCCTCTGCAGCTTGGCCTGGCTGGGTGCAGGGGGAAACTGAGGACTGGAGGGCCCAAGTGAGAGCCTGGCCTAGCTGAAGATTGAGAGGAGGGAGCGGAGGCCCTCTTTGTCCCCTCAGAACTGTGACTAGGCCGAGCGTGGTGACTCACGCCTGTAATCCCAGCATTTTGGGAGGCCGAGGCAGGTGGATCATGTGAGGTCAGGAGTTTGAGACCAGCCTGGCCAACATGGTGAAACCCCGTCTCCACTAAAAATACAAAAATTGGCTGGTGTGGTGGCGCACACCTGTAGTCCCAGCTACTTGGGAGGCTGAGGCAGGAGAATTGCTTGAACCCAGGAGGCAGAGGTCGCAGTGAGCTGAGATGGTGCCGCTGCACTCCAGCCCGGATGACAGAGCAAGACTCTGTCTCAAAAAAAAAAAAAAAAAAAAAAAAATTAGCCGAGGGACCGGGCACGGTGGCTCATGCCTGTAATCCGATCACTTTGGGAGGCCAAGGTGGGTGGATCACTTGAGGTCAGGAGTTCAAGACCAGCCTGGCCAACATGATGAAACCCCATCTCTACTAAAAATACAAAAATTAGGCCGGGTACAGGGGCTCACACTTGTACTCCTAGCACTTTGGAAGGCCAAAGCGGACGGATCAGGAGGTCAGGAATTCGAGACCAGCCTGGCCAATAGAGTGAAACACTGTCTGTACTAAAAATACAAAAAAAAGTTAGCTGGGCATGGTGGCAGGCACCAGTAATCCCAACTACTCAGGAGGCTGAGGCAGGAGAATCACTTGAACTCGGGAGGCGGAAGTTGCGGTGAGCCGAGATCGCGCCACTGCACTCCAGCTTGAGCAACAGAGGGAGACTATCTCAAAAAAAAAAAAAAAAAAAAAAAAAAAAAGACAGGCGCCGGGCTCACACCTGTAATCCCAGCGCTTTGGGAGGCCGAGACAGGCGGATCACGAGGTCAGGAGATCGAGACCATCCTGGCTAACACAGTGAAACCCCGTCTCTACTAAAAATGCAAAAAAATTAGTCGGCCCTTGTGGCGGGCGCCTGTAGTCCCAGCTACTCTGGAGGCTGAGGCAGGAGAATGGCGTGAACTCGGGAGGCGGAGCTTGCAGTGAGCCGAGATGGCGCCACTGCACTCCAGCCTGGGCGACAGAGTGAGACTCCGTCTCAAAAAAAAAAAAAATTAAAAAATAAATAAATAAAAAGGACTGGGCCTGTGGTGCCCCCCCTCACCCCAAGCTAGTTATGGATCTCTGGACCAGAAACCATGAGGGAGGCCCCGCCCTGCTCTGACCCCGTTGGGAGTTCAGGAGAGGCCCCTGGCTCAGTGCTTCACTCACCCATTGTGTCACGGGGGTGAGGTGGGGACCCAGACACAAGGCTGGAGCCAGGACAGCCCCTGCTGGGCACACGTGGGCACACAGTGGTCCGCAGCCAGACTGGGATCTCCCCACCTGGATATGGACCCCCACAGATGAGGGGGGACTCTGCGTCTCCAGCTGGATCCTCCAGAGGGCTCTGAAAGCTGAGGTCCAAGTGCCCAGAGTCTGGACTCTGCGTGTCCCTCCATGCCCCATCCTCGCTGCGTCCTGGCCAACAGTTGGCTTCTGGGAGACTCATTTAGCAAATTGGAGTAGGAGAGCTAGAGAAGGGTGCACCGTTGGGGGACGGGTGTAGCTTGTACTGAATTGGGTGCCCCCAACCTGGGACAAGCTCTTCTTCCTGCATGGTGTCAGCCTCAACTCCAGGCGCCCCCACTGCTGGCCACGGCCCCTCATTCACGCAGAGCCTTGAGGGGATGTGCTTAGTCACCCAGGCTGTCTTCTACAGCTGGCCCCAGTGGTGATGTGAGCACTCAGGACCTGTCTCTATCCCTCCCTCGCCCAGCCCAGGCAGGTGGAGCAGGCTGTGCAGGCTGGGCTAGGGACAGCTGAGGCCCCCAGCCCCCAGTTCCTATGGAGAGCCTGCCTCACAGCCCACTGGGCAGGCCCCAAGGACTCACCCCTCACCGCTTCCAGGGGCCCACTGGGAGCCTCCCCCGTAGCCTTTTGATTTGAGCAGGCTGGTCCCTGCCTAAGCTGTCTGCTGTCCCAGATGGAGGATGGGCAGGATGGGCTCCAGCAACTGTGTCTCTTTTTCTTTCCCTAGAAGTTAATTTCCCAAAGGGTGGGGAGAGCTGTCTTACTTCAGTTTGGTAGGGAGGAAGCTCCGTATTTTGATCCCTCGAGGCTGTAACTGCAAACCCTTATCCTTTCACTTGGCAACCAGGCCTGGTCACCAGGATGGACCCTGGGATCTCCCTCCTGACTCCTCCCGCCACTTCACTAGGGGTCTGAGGCGGACGCTGGAGGAGGGTCACGTGCAGACACAGAGGCAGCCATTTCTCTTTACAACATTTATTTCCAGCCCTCGATCTTGCTCGAATGCCGGTGGAGGCCCTTAGCTCTGCCCGCCAGGCTCTGTGCCGCCTCCCCGCAGGCGCAGATTCATGAACACGGTGCTCAGGGGCTTGAGGCCGTACTCCCCCAGCGGGAGCTGATTCTCCAGGGGCTTCCCCTCGAAGGTCAGCCAGAACAGGTCGTCCTGCACACCCTCCTGCCGGCTCACTTGCTGCTTCAGGTGGGCCACAGTCTGCGTCAGCTGTACCTCGTAGGTGCTGCTCCGGCCCTTGTCGTTCCTCACCAGGATGCTCAGAGGTTCATCGCACTTGTCCACCACCAGCAGCACCGTGCTGCCGGGGCCCAGGCCCTGGTTGGCAAGGGGAACCCTGTCCTGCAGGGTGGCGCCGCTGGGGTGGACAGCCAGACGCTGCTGGAAGGCGTGCACGCCGATCTTCTGGGCAATCTTTGCCTTCAGCTCTGACACCGACATGGAGTTGCTCAGGGACACCTGGAACTCGTTGCCCCCCAGCATCTTCACCTTCAGGTCCCAGCTCTGCAGACATTACACAGGCTCAGAGGCTGCCGCACCAGTCCCAGGCCCACGACACACAAGGCCCTGGCTGCTGGGCGAGCTCCTGTGCCCAGGGACAGTGCTTCCTCCTGTTTGTCCTCTACATCCCATCAGCAGGGACCCCAGGCACAGAAGGCACTGAGGGGTCATTACTAGAAGGCCAGCTGCCCACAGCCATCCGTGGCCTCCCTTTACCTGCTAGGGTGCCCCTCTGTGCCCACCCTGAGGATCTCAGGGGTGACCTGCTTTCAGGAGCACACTTAGAACCTGGCCGAGCTCTAAGCAGCTCTGCTCTCCCTGCAACCCTGGGAGACCTTGGCTGGGGGAGGGAGCTGAAAATTGACTGGCACAGAGGCCTGCCCCCCCCGAGCCCCCACCTGTGACATCTCCCTTACCATGGCTGTGGGCTGTGGGCCACGGGCTGGGGGAGACAAAAATTGACTGGCACAGAGGCCCCCCCCCACCCAACACACACACACCTGTGACATCTCCCTTACCATGGCTGTGGGCTGTGGGACGCGGCACGAGCTCCTGTACTGGCAAAGATGAGTTCACTGCCTCTCAACTGCCGGCTCCTGCAGGCAGCAGCCAGCCCTGTTATAAGCCTGAGCCACACACGTCAGGGGGCGTTGCCGCGCGAGCCTGCTCCGGTGGCCAAGTTTCGGTTTCCTTTTCCCCAGGCATGCCCCAGAGTGAGCAGAAGAAACAAAACAGAATGGCCGAAAGACGGGGAAAAGCAGAAGGGGGTGGGCAGGGTCTCAAAGGCACTGTCAGGGCCGGGGACTCAGGACGGCGGACGGCATCCCCACCCCCACCCAACACCCTGGAAACACCTAAATATCGAGCATTCCAGGTCCTTCACAAGATGCACTAAAGCTGGTTGAATGCCGTGGCTCACTCCTGTAATCCCAGCACTTTGGGAGGCCGAGGTGGGCGGATCACCTGAGGTCGGGAGTTTGAGAGCAGCCTGACCCACACAGAGAAACCCCGTCTCTACTAAAAATACAAAATTAGCCAGGTTTGGTGGCACATGCCTGTAATCCCAGCTACTTGGGAAGGTTGAGGCAGGAGAATCGCTTGAACCTGAGAGGTGGAGGTTGCGGTGAGCCGAGATCGCGCCATTGCGCTCCAGCCTGGGCAACAAGAGTGAAACTGTTAAAAAAAAAAAAAAAAGCGCTAAAGCCTTCACATGAACTAATGGTTTCATTTTCCATTTACCAACTTGCAAACAGTAAACATGGAAAACACCTCCATGGTTAATTCAGAAACAAAACCTCCAAACTCCCCAGAGATGACAACACTTGGTTTAGGGCAGTATTTGCCCAGGTTTGGTGTTTTTTGTTGTTTTTGTTTTTTTGAGACAGGGTCTCACTCTGTCGCCCAGGCTGGAGTGCAGAGGTGCAATCTCAGCTCACCGCAGCCTCCACCTCCCTGGCTAAAGGGATCCCCTCACGTCAGCCTCCCACGTAGCTGGGACCACAGGGGTCCGGCTACTTTTTTGTATTTTTAGTAGAGATGGGGGGTCTCGCCATGTTGCCCAGGCTGGTCTCGAACTCCTGGGCTCAAGTGATCCACCTGCCTCGGCCTCTGCAAGTGCTGGGATTACAGGTGTGAGCCACTGCGCCCGGGCCTCAGACTGTTTTTTAATAAAAGAGACCTATCTTGTATTTTCTACAAAAATGAACTCTGGGACACTACTGAGAAAGTGAAAAGACAATCCACGGAATGGGAAGAAATATTTGCAAATTATCTATCTGATGAGGGCACAGCATCCAGGACATATAGAGAACTCCTACAACTCAATTAAAAAAAAAAAAAAGGCAACTCAATTTTCAAATGGCCAAAAGACTTCAATAGACATTTCTCCAATGACATAGCAACGGCTGTAAAGCGATGCTCAACATCATGATTTGGGGAAATGCAAATCAAAACCCCAGTGAGATGCTATTTCCTACTAGTATGACTGCAATAATAAAAATAAAGGACAGGCCGGGCACGGTGGCTCATGCCTGTAATCCCAGCACTTTGGGAGGCTGAGGCGGGCAGATCACCTAAGGTCAGGAGTTCAAGACCAGCCTGGCCAACATTTTTAGTAGAAACCCCACCTATACTAAAAATACAAAAATTAGCCGGGCGTGGTAGCACACGCCTGTAATCCCAGCTACTTGGGAGACTGAGGCGGGAGAATCCCTTGAACCCAGGAGGCAGCGATTGTAGTGAGCCAAGATTGCGCCAATGCACTCCAGCCTGGGCAAGACAGTCTCAAAAAATAATATAAAATAAACATAAAGGACAGTAACAAGCATTGGAGAATACACACAGAAGTTGGAGTGAGTCCTGGTACGTGCATTGCTGTTGAGAATGTAAACCGTGTGGCCACTGTGACGCTCAAAAGGTCAAACAGAATTATCGGTAACCCAACAATTCCACTCCTAGGCATGTGTGCAAAAGAATTGAGAATAGGTGTTCAAATATTTGTATACAAATGTTCATGGCAGCACAGTTTACAATAAACAAGTAGTGGAAACAGAGCACACGTCCATCAGTGATGGACGGAATATTACGCAGCCGTGAAAAGGACTGAGGCACTGATTCATGTGAAAGAACCTCGAGAACATTATGCTGAGTGGAAAGAGCCAGACGCAAAGGCCACAGAGTGTTGGTTCCATTCACTGCAGGGGAACGACCAGAACTGGCAGATCCACAGCCACAGGACACCGACCCCGTTACCGGGGGCCAGGAAGGGGGAGTGGGGGGTGATTGCTCCAGAGCCACAAGCCCCTTTGGGGGTGCTAATGCTTCAGAACTCCACAGAGGTGATGGTTGGACAACGTGGTAAATAACTAAACGCCACTGGATTACATTCTTTAAAATGGTTGGTTTTATGTTATATGAATTTCACATCAATAAAAAGCAAAGGTGAAAAGGCCTCACCATACTTTCACCATTTTGTAACCCGCTTCATTCATGCAACAGTGTCTCATAAACATCGATCCAGGCCAGGCAGCTCATGCCTATAATCCCAGCATTTTGGGAGGCTGAGGTGGGCGGATCATTTGAGGTCAGGAGTTTGAGACCAGCCTGGGCAACAGGGTGAAACCCTGTCCCTGCAATACATTAAAAAATTGGCCGGGCGTAGTGGCTGCCACCTGTAGTCCCAGCTACTTGGGAGGCTGAGGTGGGAGGATCACTTCAACCCGGGAGGTGGAGCTTGCAGTGAGCTGTGATCGCACCGCCGCACTCCAGCCTGGGTGACAGAGCGAGACCCTGTCTCAAAGCCAAACCAAACCCAAGCAAAACAAACAAAAAACCCAGGATTTTCTATTTCTTTTTATCATTTTAGATGCCCTATTAAACATGGTATATGTTTTCTGAACATGGTATATGTTTTCTGATTTCCTTTTTTTTTTTTTTTCTGAGACAGAGTCTTGCTCTGTCGCCCAGGCTGGAGTGCAGTGGCGCAATCTCAGCTCACTGCAAGCTCTGCCTCCTGGGTTCCCGCCATTCTCCTGCCTCAGCCTCCCAAGTAGCTGGGACGACAGGCGCTGCCACCGCGCCCGGCTAATTTTTGTATTTTTAGTAGAGAAAAGGTTTCACAGTGTTAGCCAGGATGGTCTGGATCTCCTGACCTCATGATCCGCCCGCCTTGGCCTCCCAAAGTGCTGGGATTACAGGTGTAGACCACCGCGCCCGGCCCCCGTTTCTTGATTTCTTAATGCTGACATACGGTGCTAGAATCTTCCTTTTCTTTTGGTTACTCCATCCCATCTCTGCCAGTTGTCTTCCTGCTTCGACAGAACCAACCCAAGGCACAGGCACCGAGGAAGGCGACCAGACCTGCAGTCACTTGCTTTAGTTCCCTGGGGTTGCTGAAGAAAGTACCACAACCTGGGTGTTAAACTGCACACCACAGAAATGTGTTTTCTCATAGTTCTACAGGCCAAAAGCCCAAAATTCATGTGGACTAAATGACCAAGATTATCAGCCCAGGATGGTCCTGATCTCCTGACCTCATGATCCGCCCGCCTCAGCCTCCCAAAATGCTGGGATTACAGGCGTGAGCCACCTGGCCCGGGCAGATTAACTGGTTCTTTAAAGTCTGATTCATTCTTTCTACTTTCTTTGAAAATGGGTGATTTCCTAGTAAAAATACACATTAACAAAATGTACTCTAAAATAAGGAAAATTTAAATACACCAATTAGCATAGAAAAGCTTGGAGTGACCCTTAGAGATCCTCCATTGGAAAAGGACCGCAGGGGCCAGGCGCGGTGGCTCACGCCTGTAATCCCAACACCTTGGGAGGACAAGGCGGGCAGATCACTTGAGGTCAGGAGTTTGAGAGCAGCCTTGCCAACATGGTGAAACCCCACCTCCACTAAAAACACACAAAAAATTACCCGGGCATCATGGTGCCCACCTGTAGTCCCAGCTACTTCAGAGACTGAGGCAGGAGAATCACTTGAGTCCAGGAAGGGGAGGTTGCAGTGAGCAGAGATCGTGCCACTACACCCTAGCCTGGGCAACAGAGTGAGACTGTGTCTCAAAAAAAAGAAAAAAGAAAGAAAAAAGAAAAATACCGCAGGGCCGGGCGCAGTAGCTCACACCTGTAATCCCAGCACTTTGGGGAGGCTGAGGCTGGTGGATCACTTGAGGTCAGGAGTTCGAGACAAGCCTGACCAATATGGTGAAACCCCGTCTCTACTAAAAATACAAAATTAGCCGCATGCCTGTAATCCCAGCTACTCAGGAGGCTGAGGCAGGAGAATTGCTTGAACCCGGGAGGCAGAGGTTGCGGTGAGTCGAGATTGCGCCACTGCACTCCAGCCTGGACAACAAGAGCAAAACTCTGTCTCAACAAAAAAGAAAAGAAAAAATATATTCCCAATAAAACATGTTCAACTCTCCAGATCGTGGTGACATTTCCAGCTTGATATGGTCACATGGTTGTGACCTTCAGCATAAATATGTGTGCCATCCCGCGTGCAATTCCTTACAGACCCGGCTCGGCTCTTCTCCAGCGTCTCCTTTGGGAGTTGTACCTGATTTTATTACCAGTTTTCCTCTGAATCCACTGGGGAATAGGACGATTTTGCTTTTGTTTCTTGGCCAGGAGTCACTTAATCCTAAAGTCTGGTGAGAAAACACAGCGAGAAGCAGAGTCAAGCACAGATGATGGTAATGGCAGAGCAGGGAAGGGAAGGTAGGGGAGGGGGTTCGAGCTTTTATCGTTACAGGACCTCCTGTGTCTCTATCATGCTTTGTTCCATGATCTTTGTTAATCTGTTAATGACATTGTTAGTATGTCTACACCGGCCGGGCGCGGTGGCTCACGCCTGTAATCCCAGCACTTTGGGAGGCCGAGGCGGGTGGATCACGAGGTCAGGAGATCGAGACCATCCTCCTGGCTGACACGGTGAAACCCCGTCTCTACTAAAAATACAAAAAATTACCCGGGCGTTGTCGCCGGCGCCTGTAGTCCCAGCTACTCGGGAGGCTGAGGCAGGAGAATGGCGTGAACCCGGGAGGCGGAGCTTGCAGTGAGCTGAGATCCGGCCACTGCACTCCAGCCTGGGCGACAGAGTGAGACTCCGTCTCAAAAAAAAAAAAAAAAAAAAGTCTATACCTGCTTCCTTTTACTTAATATGTGTGTGGTACGCGTCTTTCCATTGCTTGATGTTGAAACTTCCTGTGTCTTCAGGTTTCAGGTGATTCTTGTCTCTGGAAGCCACACAGAGCCAGGTTTTTGTTTTCCTTTCTTTTTTTTTTTTTTTTTGAGATGGAGTTTCACTCTTGTTGCCCAGGCTGGAGTGCAGTGGTGTGATCTTGGCTCACTGCAACCTCTGCCTCCCGGGTTCAAACAATTTTCCTGCCTCAGCCTCCCGAGTAGCTGGGACTACAGGCACCTGCCACCACGCCCCCGCTAATTTTTTGTATTTTTAGTAGAGACAGGGTTTCACTGTGTTGGCCAGGCTGGTCTTCAACTTCTGATCTCAGGCGATCCACCTGCCTCAGCCTCCCAAAGTGCTGGGATTACAGGCGTGAGCCACCGCACCTGACGTTTTGTTTCATTTTTATTTTTTTATTTTTTTATTTTTTATTTTTGAGATGCAGTCTCGCTGTGTCACCCAAGCTGGAGTGCAGTGGCACGATCTCGGCTCACTGCAAGCTCTGCCTCCAGGGTTCACGCCATTCTCCTGCCGCAGCCTCCCAAGTAGCTGGGACTACAGGCATCTGCCACCACACCCGGCGAATTTTGTTGTATTTTTAGTAGAGATGGGGTTTCACCGTGTTAGCCAGGATGGTCGTTTCATTTTTATTTTTGAGACACGGTCTTGCTCTGTCGCCCAGGCTGGAGTGCAGTGTCGCAATCTCAGCTCACTGCAACCTCTGCCTCCTGCGTTCAAGCAATTCTTGTGCCTCAGCCTCCCAAGTAGCTGGGACTGCAGGCGCATGCAACCATGCCTGGCTTTTTTTTTTTAGAGGTGGGGTCTCACTATGCTGCCCAGGCTGGTCTCAAACTCCTGGGCTCAAGCAATCCCTGGCTTCCTCCTAAAGTGCTGAAATTACAGATGTGAGCCACTGTGCCCTGCCTGATTGTTTGTTTGTTTGTTTGTTTTTTACCAGCCTGATAATCTTGGTCATTTAGTCCACATGAATTTTGGGCTTTTGGCCTGTAGAACTATGAGAAAACACATTTCTGTGGTGTGCAGTTTAACACCCAGGTTGTGGTACTTTGTTCAGCAACCCCAGGGAACTAAAGCAAGTGACTGCAGGTCTGGTCGCCTTCCTCGGTGCCTGTGCCTTGGGTTGGTTCTGTCGAAGCAGGAAGACAACTGGCAGAGATGGGATGGAGTAACCAAAAGAAAAGGAAGGGCCGGACGCGCTGGCTCAAGCCTGTAATCCCAGCACTTTGGGAGGCCGAGATGGGCGGATCACGAGGTCAGGAGATCGAGACCATCCTGGCTAACACGGTGAAACCCCGTCTCTACTAAAAAATACAAAAAATTAGCCGGGTGCGGTGGCGGCGCCTATAGTCCCAGCTACACAGGAGGCTGAGGCAGGAGAATGGCGTGAACCCGGGAGGCAGAGCTTGCAGTGAGCCAAGATCGCACCACCGCACTCCAGCCTGGGTGACAGAGCGAGACTCCATCTCAAAAAAAAAGAAAAAAAAAAAAAAGAAAAAGAAAAGGAAGATTCTAGCACAGTACGTCAGCATTAAGAAATCAGGAAACAGGGGCCAGGTGCAGTGGCTCACACCTGTAAACCCAGCACTTTGGGAGGCCGAGGTGGGCAGATCCCAAGGTCAGGAGATCGAGACCATCCTGGTTAACAGAGTGAAACCCCTTCTCTACTAAAAAGTACAAAAAACTAGCCAGGCTTGGTGACGGGCGCCTGTAGTCCCAGGTACTCGGGAGGCTGAGGCAGGAGAATGGTGTGAACCCGGGAGGCGGAGCTTGCAGTGAGCCAAGATTGTGCCACTGCACTCCAGCCTGGGCGACAGAGCAAGACTCCGTCTCAAAAAAAAAAAAATAAATAAATAAATTATTATTTTTTGGCTGCATGCAGTGGCTCACGCCTGTAATCCCAGCACTTTGGGAGGCCGAGGTGGGTGGATCACCTGAGGACAGGAGTTCGAGACTGGCCTGGCCAACATGGTGAAACCCCGTCTCTACGAAAAATACAAAAATTAGCTGGGTGTGGTGGCACGCACCTGTAGTTCCAGCTACTCGGGAGGCTGAGGCAGGAGAAATGCTTGAACCCAGGAGGCAGCAGTTGCAGCGAGCTGAGATCTCACCATTGCACTCCAGCCTGGGCAATAGACCAAGGCTCAAAAAAAGAAAATTATTTTTTGAGACAGGGTCTTGTCCTATCACCTCGGCTAGAGTGCAGTGATGTGATTATGGTTCACTGCAGCCATCTGGGCTCAAGTGATCCTCCCCCATTGGCCTCCCAAAGAACTGGGGCGACAGGCATGAGCCACTGTGTCCAGCTTTGATTTTATTTTTAAGCCCTTTAACTATCTGGCAACAACAAAAATCGTCCCAAGACTGGCCCTCACCACTTATACCTGTGTGCCCTGGTCCAGACCACAGTAGCCCTTCACGCGGGTTTCTGTGGACACGTCCGGGTGGTCCTGCTCCCGTGCTGACCCCACAGCCTGCTTTTCACCCAGTCGCCAGGTTGATCCGTACAAAACCTCCCATGGCTCTCCTTACCTCTCAGGGCGACCCGCCAGGCCTCGGTTCCCGCATTGTGGCCTCTGGCCCCTCCCGGTGTCCCCTCCGGTCACCCCACACCTGCCCCCCATCCCAGGCTCTTGGCTCCAACGCCTGGGCCTCTGGGCCATGCCTGGCACACACATGCACACTCTCACCCCAGCCCTTGAGACCCGTCCTCAGCCCTCCATCCTCCACACATGCCCCACCATCCTCCATCCTCTAACAACCTCTGCCGGGATCTTTCTCTCTCACCAGAATGTTAGTTCGCTGCTACACCTGCCTTGTATGTTTAATAAAACTAAATTGTAAAATGGAAACATGTGCTGAATCTTAAGTTCCCAAACATTCTGATTTTTTCCCCCTTTCTTTTTTTTTAAATAGCAATGGGGTCTCACTAGATGCGACCACTTGCCCAGGGTGGTCTTGAACTCCTGGGCTCAAGTGATCCTCCCGCCTCGGCCTCATTCTGATTTCTTAATAAATTCAATAATATCCTTCAGTCTTTCTCCTTAAATGATAAACCTAAATGGTTTGTTTGAGACGGAGTCTCACTCTGTCGCCAGGCTGCAGTGCAGTGGCATGATCTCAGCTCACTGCAACCTCTGCCTCCCGGGTTCAAGTGATTCTCCTGCCTCAGCCTCCCGAGTAGCTGGGATTACAGGCGCCCGCCACCACCCCCAGCTAATCTTTGCATTTTTAGTAGAGAGAGAGTTTCACTATGTTGGCCAGGCTGGTCTCCAACTCCTGACCTCAGGTGATCTGCCCACCCCGGCCTCCCGAAATGCTGGGATTACAGGTGTGAGCCACTGTGCTTGGAGATAAACCTAAATGTTTTATTCAGTGTGCATTTGAATTTAGAATCTTGAGGCGCATCTGATAAAACACTCCCCAGTGTTAAAACTCTTGAGTCTAATTTTTTACAATTTGAATTAGGTGTGATTGACACACAGCAAGCTACATCTATTTAATGTGTAATTTAATGAGCTCTGACGTAGGCACCTGGCAACCCGTCAACCACCGGTTTTTGTGCTTCGTCACGTCTCTACGTAATCCTCACCCGCGAAGGATCACGACAAAGCTCCCTGCAGAGCCAGGGTGAGCTCAGGGGGTGAGCCCCATCAGGGTCCGAGGCCTGGGCCAGGTGCAGGGCTGACTTGGGGCCCTGGACTTGGCTGTTGCAGGGGTCTGGCCTCACAGAGGCCAGAGGACGGGGCTCATCCATCTGGAGGAGTCTACCAGCCTTTGCACACATTCAAATCTAGACCCTTCCCCGCCTTCCCGTCTGGTCAGTCACCACTCCTCAGCCACCGCCCTGGATGACATCTGATTGACTCATGGCTCCTGCTCACACGTGGCCTGTGGTCAGAGCTCGAAGGTCACTCCGACAACAGGGCTGGGCCTCCGCCTGGTCCCGCTGGACAGGATGAGCTGGGAAACCCCACAGGTGTGCCATAGCACTCTGAGAAAGTCACACCGAGTCTGTGATTCCCTGTGGCCTTTCCTAAGAAGCATGGATTGCTGACGTCCGAGGCTGGGCTGATCACACAGGCAACCCCCCCCTCCAGGTCCCACGAGGAGGAGCCTCACCCTGTCTCTCCACCTGGGACCAGGAAGGCCGAGCTGCCACCACCTGCCCTGGGTCACAGTCTCACAGTCCTGGATCCCATCTTACCGGGCTGGAGCCTCCCCACACACTTGGCAGGCATGTCACCCCCCAGCTGCAGCCCCATGTAAGAGCCTCCTGGGAAAACAGGGCAGAGGGTCCCATTCTACACAGCAGGCCCAGTGGGCCATTTACAGCCGCCTGGTGTCTGGTGGGCTTGGCCGCGGGGAGAGGGTGTGCAGGTTAGAAGCATGGCTCTGGCTGTGTCAGGGATGACACAGTGGAGAGGCAGGCCCATGACCAGGCAGGGCTGCTGTTCCAGCCAGGGGGAGGCACCCAGCTGGTGAGGGGTCGCGGGAAGGTGGAGCCTGGCACGCTGGACAAGAGGGACCCTCTTAGACCCAAAGGACCTGGCAGGGGATGCAGGAGCTGCACACCTTTGGGGAGCAGGGGACCCAGAAGCCCCGAGCCGGACACCCGACCCCACACGGCCACGGGCAGGGCCCCCGCGCTGGGCCACGCATGCCTCACCTCCTGCTGCAGTCACCGGGTGCGAGGTCAACCCACAGCCGCGTTCAGAAAACTCCAACCCACTGGAGACCCGGGCCCAGCTGTCCTGGGGGCACTGCTGCAGGGAGCTAGGGCTTGGCCATACCAGGCTCCCTAAAGTCTGCCACTAAATGACACTTTCGTCCTTGCCTTCCCAGAGCCAGCAGGGCAGAAAAACCCAGGGGGTTCATCAGGTCCTGCAAGGGGAGGGCAGAGGCAGGTGGTGGGGGGGGGGGGCAGTGCATTTTTTGACTCCTCTGGAATCTGGCTGCTGTGACCTGCTTTGGCCGAGGGAATGTGGTGGAGATTTCACTATGTGCGTTCTGGACCTCGGCCTCAAGAGACCCCAGGCTTCCACTTTGCCCTCCTGGAACGCTGGCCGTGTGCCATGTGTTAGGAGGAAGCTGACGGAGGGTGGGGAGGATTTCAGGCTGCACGGCTCTGGCAGAGCGCCCGGCAGCTGAGGGACAGCAGCCCCGGGTGTCCAGCGTGATGCCACGTGGGCCCTTCCCAGCCAGCTAACCTTGGCCCAGGGCCGCAGCCTGTGTGAGGCCCCAGGAAGCCGCTGGCACTGCCCTGATCCCCGCTCTGAGAAAAGAATAGGCAGGTGGTGCTTAAGCCACCAAGAAGTCAGGATTCCACACGGGCTGTGGTCTGCCCACGTGAACGGGAGGCAGGGAGGGTGAGGGGCAGACACAATGGCCGGCCAGATAGGCTTCCCTTGATAAGGAGAGGAGAACAGACAGAGGGGATGAGGAAGCCGCAGACGCAGGCCGTGCACAAAGACTGCAGATCTCAGGGCTGCTCGACAGCAGAGCTGGGAGCTGGGAGGCGGGCAGAGAGAGTGAAGAGGCTGGAGTGTAGAGGGGTGCAGTTGGGAGAAAGGACCCAGTGGGGTAAGTGGGGAGGGGACAGGACCCCTGAAGGAGAGGAAGTCAAAGTTGGAGAACTGCCGGTGTGGATTTTGAAGGCATGGCTGGGAGAGTGACAGGGAGCAGGTGTCCCCTCCTGCAGGAAAGGGGTGCCAATGACTTCAGCGTGGTGAGGTCTGGTCACAAAGCAGAGGTGGTTTTCATGGAAAACGAAAGCAGTCTGGGAGTGCCAGTGAGGAAGGACAAGGGCACCGACCTCGTCCTGGTGCAGCGGAGAGAAAAGCAGCACCTGCCGGGAGCAGGAACGGGCTGGGAGGGCATCCCAGACAGGCAGGGTGGGCAGGAGACACCAGCACCATCCCGCCTGGGGACACAGCTCCCACCGCTGCTGAGAAGGCATGCAGGTGGGGTGGGAGTGGCACCAGCCTGGTGCTCCTGCTTCTGCCTGAGTCCTAGTCTCTCTCCTGCAGCCTGGATTCCTGCGGCCCTGGCCTTCTATCACTGCAATCCCAGCAAGCACCCAGGAACAGCTCTGCGCCTGCCTCGGCTCTCCAGGAGGGAAACTCACGCCGGCTCCAGCCTTGGTTCCTCGGTGGCTTTGGTCCCAGCTGCCTGAGTGCACAGCCCGCTGCCCTTGGCAGGAGTTGAGGACCACGCTGATGACTGCCTGCAGGGGGTGGCTACAGGTCTCTGATGTCAGGAGCCGGCGTGTGAGGGGGGGGGGGCTGAGGGCCATGGCGAGATGGTAGCTGCCACCTTCAGGTCAGAGGCTGGGAGGGGAGGTCACGGCCAGCACCTCGTAGGCCCTTTGGGGACACTGGCTGGGGTCGTGGAGTGCGGCCACAGTGGCCTGATGTGAGGAGACCCCCCCACGAGGCTGAGGCCCCACAGGTCCAGCCTAGAAGACACCCTGGTTTTCCCCACAGGCTCCCCACTGACGTGTGAATGTCCTCATCAGTCATCCCCCTTAGCTAACACAGGGCCATGCAGACGCCCCGGGGCCACTCGCCATTTGGAGCTTGACCCACTCAGGGCCAGGAGGCTGGCTGGATTTCAGCGGCTCCCAAGAAGCACCTGTTAGATGGGGAGGGGGGTGGGGAACCCGCTGAGCCTCTGCCTCTGTGGGAGACAGGAAGGGATCCCGGAAGGAGGGAGCAGGGGTAAGGAGGGAAGGGTCACTCTCCCTGGGTCAGGGCCCCCGCCCACCTCCACTATTCCAGTCTTGAGTGCCGCACCACAGATGACCCCAAAACAGCATGCTCAGCAACCACCCTACTGTACGCAGACGGTCTTGGAACAGGGCACGCTGCGACCTCGGCTGGAAGCTGCTCAGGAGTCTGGAATCCGATGCTCGTTCCTCCACCGGGCCTCTCCTTGAGGCCAGGGTGGGCTCCCTCCCAGCACCGCAGCTGGCTTCCAAGAGTGACTGTCCCAGGACAGCGAGGTGCGCGTGGCGTCTTCCAAGTCAGCCTCAGAAGTCATGTCTCGCCGAACTCCCCATTCTTCCTGGCTGAGGCTGTCACAGAGTCTCATGTAGAAGGCATTTCAAGGTACGGGGATGGGAGATACTGTCACGGCCATCTCTGAAAAACGCAACCTGCCTCCAACCCCGGGAGTCACCATCCCCTGCTGCAGCCCAGGGTCCACCCCCCCACTCGGAGCAAGGGAACCCCAAGGCCCTCAGGAACCCTGAGGCCCCTACCACAAATCAAGGCCAGATTCGAGAGGCAGGGAGGGGACCGTCACAGGCCAAGGGCACAGACCCCGAGAGACAGACACACAAACGGGAGCTGTCCTGTGGCCAAGATGGTGGGAGGAACACAGGCCCCGGAGACCCTGAAGTGGGCTCCCTGGCGGGGGCGGGGGTCTCTTCCTTTCCAGCAGAGCAGAGGCAAGTGCAGGTGGCCCCTCCTGCCTCTGCTCAGCGAGGATCCTGCCTGCTGCCCGGGGGCAGGAACCCTGGCAGATGGGCACCAGTGCTCACTATGAGTTGGACACCATCAGTGGCTTTATTTTTTTTTATTTTTATTTTTTATTTTTTTTTTTGAGACAGAGTCTCGCTCTGTCGCCCAGGCTGGAGTGCAGTGGCGCAATCTCGGCTCACTGCAAGCTCCGCCTCCCGGGTTCACGCCATTCTCCTACCTCAGCCTCCTGAGTAGCTGGGACTACAGGCGCCCGCCACCGTGCCCGGCTAATTTTTTGTATTTTTAGTAGAAACGGGGTTTCACCGTGGTCTCGATCTCCTGACCTTGTGATCCGCCCGCCTCGGCCTCCCAAAGTGCTGGGATTACAGGCGTGAGCCACCGCGCCCGGCTCATCAGTGGCTTTAAAAGTAGAATCTCCTGGCCAGGCGCGGTGGCTCACACCTGTAATGCCAGCACTTTGGGAAGCTGAGGCGGGTGGATCACCTGAGGTGGGGAGTTTGAGACCAGCCTGACCAACATGGAGAAACCACATCTCTACTAAAAATACAAAAATTAGCCGGATGTGGCGGCACATGCCTGTAATCCCAGCTACTCCAGAGGCTGAGGCAAGAGAATTGCTTGAATCCGGGAGGCAGTGCTGTGGTGAGCCGAGATTGCGCCACTGCACTCCAGCCTGAGCAACAAGAGGGAAACTCCATCTCAAAAAAAAAAAAAAAAAACAACAAAAAGCCTCCTTTTACAGATGAGGAAACAGGTATAAGGAAGGGAAGTGAGCCCATCCAACAACCAGTGAGGGGAAGATCAGCCCCAGCCACGCTTGGCAGGGAGGAGGCTCACGCCTGTAGTTCCAGCACGTTTGCAGGCTGAGGCAGGAGCATCGTCTCAGTCCAGGAGTTCGAGACCAGCCTGGGCAATACAGGGAGATACCAGTCTCTACACACACACACACACACACACACACACACACACACACACACAAAGAAAGGAACGATTCTCAGGCCCCTCCTTCCATCCTGAACTCCCTGCCTGTTTGGGGACTGGGGGAGGCCCAGAGCCCCCCAGAATCCCTTCCCAAGCCCAGGCCCAGAGGCTGGGGAGATTCAGGCGGGCAGCTCCCCTGGCATGACCCCCAGCAGGAGGCGGCGGCGACTGCGGCCACTGGGGGCGCTCGCGGGCTTTCCCGCCCTGGCCCAGCGCTCCCGCCTGGGAGGGGACGCGGAGGGAGGACGAGGGTGGGCGCGGGGCGGGGCCACCATCCACACCATTTCCAGGGCTGCGGGGTCGGTCCGAGCCTCTCCAGCGCCGAGGCGCGCGCAGAGGGGTCGGGGCGGGAGAGCCGGGTTCCACTGGGTGCTGCCGGGGCTTAAGTGCTCGCGGGGCCACCCCCGAGACGCCCGTCCAGCCCCCGCGGCTTTCCCGGGTCGGCGAGGGGCGTGGACAGCGTCTCCGCGGAGAGGGCGCCACCCCCGCTCCGGCCTCACAGCCCCCCGGAGGCGCGCGCCCCTGTGCCGGCGGCGAGGTGTGGGGGGCGCCGCGGGGGGACCGCGGAGGGCCAGGGTCAGCGCCGAGAAGACGGGACCTCCCCGCGTGGGCCGCAGGACTTGCTTGGGGCCAGATTAGACGTGGGGTCCGAGGGGAGGGGAGGCTTCCGGACAGAGACCCCGGGTCCAGGTGCCCCGGCAGGGATGAACCTGCCAATCAGCCGACTCCCTGGCTCAGCAAAGCTCCCTAAAAGGTTCCCCGACCCCTTCCCGGCCAGAAGCTCCCGGTTCCCGCTGGTCCAGCTGTCCCTCCCCGCTTCCCTCGACCCTGCGCCCCTTCGCACCCTGGGAATGCCACGCCCTCCCTTGAGGCTTTGCCCCTGAGGACCCCCCCACCCCGCCGAAGCCTTTGGGACTACCCGGTGGAAAGGGCTTTTCTCCCCCCAGGCCACCCACCCGATTCGGTTCTCCTACAACGGCGTGACTGCGGAGTCGGCCATCGGCCTCCTGCCCGGATTAAAAGCCCGGGAGGGTCCCCACACCCCGGCCCAGGCCCGGCTCTCCAGGGGGCTCAGGAAGCCTCAGCTGCACGGACGCGCGAGGCCCCTGGGGACCCCGAGTGCCGAAAGGACCAGCGTACCCCGCAGGGGCGTTGGAAATAAAAACAGCAAACACGAAGATAGCCACAGCCCTGTTTTACGGAACCTGCCCCTTTGCCGTTACACACATTAACAGTGACCCCTCGTTTTCCGTGAACCCCACTTTGCTGCTGCCGAGTTCGCCAGAGGGACACCCGGAAGCAGGTGGCGACAAGGGCCCCATGACATCATCCCAGCAGGCTTGCGTCACCGCCCCGGGGCCCGGTGACGTCACCAGCTCGCTCGCGTCACGCGCACGTCCCGCTCCTCGTGGTCCTGCCCGGCCCGCGCCATCACCGGCCCGGCCCCGCGGGGTGACCCGTGCGCCCCTTCACCGTCCGCTGCCGCCGGCCTCCGGCCTGCCGACCCGGCTCTGTGGTTCCCAAGGCTTTCTCTAGCCCTCCGTGCCCCCGGCCGCACACCTGAGGGTGGGACCCCCGGGGGCTGAGCCGGTGTCGGGTCAAACTCGGAGACCGAGCAGAGCCCAAACCGGGACCAGAGGGAGGGCGGGCGGAGGAAGCGAGGAGGCTGGAGACCGAGGCTCGCCCACCCCTCGGCGCCGCCGGACCCTGCGCCACTGGGGTTATTTCCTTCCCGGCTTCCCGCGCCGCCAGCCCCAGCTCCGTCCCGCCCCGGCTCCCGGCCCCCTGGGCGGGAGAGCGAGCCCCGAGACTCCGCCCAGCCCCGGGGGTCCCGGTCCCCGTTCGCCCCCAGCGGCCCCTCCCGGCGCGCTGCTCGGCCCTGGCTGCAGCGGGGTCGCGCGCTCACCCGGCCGTGGCCCCCGCGGTGTCGGAGCGGGGCGCGGGCGGGGCGGCCCCGCAAGCCTTTATCGCCCGCGGAGGCCGCGCCGGGAGCCGAGGCGTGACTGACAGCGGGCGGGGAGGAGCGCGGCCGCCGATTGGCCGGCGCGAGTGTGGGAAAGAATGCGGAGCCGGGTTCACACACCCCGCGGCGGCGAGGCCTTAAATAGGGGAGCGGCCTGAAGCGCGCGCGGGCCTGGGGACGGGACCCGCCCGAGGGTCTCGGATCGCCGCGCGCTCGCCGCTCGCCCGCGGTCCCCGGCGGCGCGCTCCAGCCGGCACGGGGAGGCGCGGGGCGCACCATGGCCGCAGACACGCCGGGGAAGCCGAGCGCCTCGCCGATGGCAGGAGCGCCGGCCAGCGCCAGCCGGACCCCAGACAAGCCCCGGAGCGCGGCCGAGCACCGCAAGGTGGGGTCCCGGCCGGGCGTGAGGGGGGCGACCGGGGGGCGGGAGGGACGGAGGAACGCGGGACTCAGCCGGTGCCCGACCCGCAGTCCTCCAAGCCGGTCATGGAGAAGCGGCGCCGAGCGCGCATTAACGAGAGTCTCGCTCAGCTCAAAACCCTCATCCTGGACGCCCTCAGAAAAGAGGTAAGTCGGGGGCGAAGGCCGGAGACCCGGAGTCTGGGGCGCAGCTGAGCCTGGACCTCCCGCCCGTCCCCGCCCCCAGAGCTCCCGCCACTCGAAGCTGGAGAAGGCGGACATCCTGGAGATGACCGTGAGACACCTGCGGAGCCTGCGTCGCGTGCAGGTGACGGGTGAGGCGCGGGCGGCCGCGGCTTGGAGGCGACGGGAGGGCGCGGGATCCCCGGGGCCCGGCACCGACCGCTCCTCCCGTGTCGCTCCCGTAGCCGCGCTCAACGCCGACCCCGCGGTCCTGGGCAAGTACCGCGCCGGCTTCCACGAGTGTCTGGCGGAGGTGAACCGCTTCCTGGCCGACTGCGAGGGCGTCCCGGCCGACGTGCGCTCCCGCCTGCTGGGCCACCTGGCAGCCTGCCTGCGCCAGCTGGGGCCCTCCCGCCGCCCCGCCTCGCTGCCCCCGGCTGCCCCCGCAGAGGCCCCTGCGCCCGAGGTCTACGCGGGCCGCCCGCTGCTGCCGTCGCTCGGCGGCCCCTTCCCCCTGCTCGCGCCGCCGCTGCTACCAGGCCTGACCGGGGCGCTGCCCGTCGCCCCCAGGGCAGGGCTGCAGGGCCAGGGCGGACCCTGGAGGCCATGGCTGCGCTGAGGCTGCGGCCCTGGGACTGCATCGGAGGCGGCGCCCCGTTCTAGGGCCGCGGCCTTTGCCGAGACTGTAGCAGAGAATACGTATTTATTATTCCAGAGGCCGCGTCACTAGTTTTCCTTTTCTGTCTTGGTGAAGAGTCGACTTTGGGAGCGACCCGCAGCCACGCCGCGCCGGGGTCCCGCCCTCCTCCCAGGGCCGCGGGCCGCAGGTGGCTGGGGGTGTCGGGCGGACCCGTGGGGCGGACCCCTCGGCTCCGCGCCCTCCCCTTCCCTCCGCAGCCTCCCTCCCCTCCGCACCCCTGCAGCCCCGCCCGCGCACGCGCCCTCTGCCCTCGCGTGGGGTTTGCCTCGCTCTGCCGTGGCGGTTGTGAGGGTTCCCCCCGGAGGCCCGGATGGGAAGCTGAATGTCCCTGAGTGCCCAGAACCTTCCCAGTGCTGGAAGGCGGTCGCGCAGCATCGCCAGGCAAGTTACTTTCTAGAGGCCCCTTTCCCGCCTCCCAGTCCCCGGACCGCGGAAGGCGGAGGCTGCGGTCCGGGGCCGCGCTGGGGTGAGGGCGGCCGCCCTTGGGCCTGAAGACCCGCGCTGGGTTCTCCTGTTAGGTGCACAGCTGCCCGTGCCCACCGCGGACCCCTCCCCCGGGTGTCTGTGCGGGGAGGGCCCGACCGGAGCGCGCGCGGGTCCGAGCTGGGCTGTGGACACTGAGTGCGGGGGCCGAGGACGTCGCTCACGAGGGCGTGGGCCCAGCCCCGGTAAGGGAGGTTCCGCCTCCCCAGTGGGTGAGGACTGGGGGCTCCTCCCTCATAGCCCTGAGCACGTGCCGCTGTCGACCACCGAGTTAACCAGGCAGCGCCGGACACACCCTGAACCACCAAGGCGGTCGCCATCCCGGGTCCTGTGTTCCGGGGGGCTCGGCGCAGTTCCAGGCACGCAGCCGAGGCAGAGGGTCCCTCTGAGCCGCGCCGAGGGCCATTTCCCAACTGGGGCCGAGTTCACCGGGGCCCACGGGAGGCGAGTGAGCCGTCCCATCAGCGCTGGCCCTCCAGGGCTCCAGTCTGTGCCTCCATCAGGAGCCCCCGGGCCCTCCAGGACACAGCCGTGCGCAGCTTGCAGGAGCCTCGCAGTCCCGCCACCCCTGGCTCCTGGCTGCCCTGCCCTCTCCCTGAGCTCTGAGGGCCAGGCCAGTGACCCTGGGCGGAGGCAGCGTTGGGCTGGGGGCCGCACCCTTGGTCCCACCAGCAGTCCTACCCCGGGGGTCCTAGTCCCAGAGGAGCCTCAAAGTAGCCCTTCTCTTCGGGAGCTTCAGACCCTGTGAGGGAGGCCTCCTCAGCAAGGGGAAGGGACCGTCTTCTTGGGGGCAGGTGGAAGCTCAGCGTGGCCAGGGGAGGGGAGCTGCTCAGAGAAGGCATCAGTGCAGAAGGGGAGGGAGGGCCTGGGGCAGCGAAGCTTGGAGTGTGGGGAGGAGCTCAGGGGCAGTTGGGGCACCCTGCAAAGTCACCCAGGCTGTGGGTCCTAAGAGGGCAGGACATCTCTCCACCAGGCCCTGGCCTCGAATGCCCTCTCCACTGTGGCTAAAGGGCCCTTTGTAGCTGCCCAGGGACCACTCCGGCTCTGGGGGAATCAGTGGGCAGGCCCTTCGCACTCTGGGTCCCTCTGTGCTCCACCACCCGGCCCCGGCTTCTCCCCTGACTTTCCTCCTAACCTGTCCCATCTGCCGCAGGCTTGGTGGTGTATCATCCGGGCCCAGCTGGACGGGGCTCCAGAGGGCAAGGGCCGTATGTCCGGAAGCTCTGTCCTCAGTACCTAAAACACGGAAATGGACCCACAGGGCCCTAATCCGTCCATTTGAGTGGCAGAGCTGGGAGGTTTGGGTTAGACTAAGGAGGTCTCAGGAAACACAGCCTGAGGGGCCGGACTGGACAGGCAACATAGGGGCTGTCCTGGGCTACCCCTCAGGCTGCCCCCTTCTCAGAGCCCCCCGCCATGGCCTCCGGGAGCCAGCCTCTGCCTACACCCAGCCAGGACGCCCGCCACAACCTGCGTTCTGTGGCCCCAGACGGCGGATGCCCCCTCACACAGAAGTCCTTTCTGCCTTCCCCACCGTCCAGACGTTTCCTGCCCCTCCCCGCCTCAGGTGGTGGCCGCTGGGTAGCTGGGATCAGGCCCAGTTCCCCGCCCCTGACCCTCCCCAGCGATTTTTATCTTGGCTTTTGGTTTTTTGCTGAATAATAGATGAAAGTCATCTTCTCGGTGGAGCGGGTGTGGCTGGTGGCCCCTGGTCACTTCCAGTTCATCTCCCACTGCCTCCTTGATGAAGACGGAGGGTCAATAAATGTTTGCTGAATTCCTTTGCCTCTGTGGTGTCTGGGCTTGTCTGTTGTGGGGGGAACTGGGCAACACAACTGCAGATAACAGGCTTTTGAAATCTGGAGAACCTCAGTCCCTGTGTTGACAGAAGTCTAGGCCAGGCCCGTGAACTCCAGGCACTGGGAAGTTAGGGATGGGGGTGGGACTGGGGCTGTCTGGAGCCCAGGCTTGTGAGAGGTGAGGCTGAACTCGCCCTCCCGGGTCCCTGTGTTCACCTGGGTCCCAGCCTCCTCTGGCTCCCCTGGCTCCAGGACTGTCTCCTCACCATGCCTGGCTGCTGCCCCACTGCCCCCTGGAACCCCGGGGCTGTACCCACCTCGGACGCAGCCAGGGCAAGGGGCCTGGGGTGGCAGCCTCCCTGATGTCCCACCGGCCCCTCCTGGCATTCACACCTCAGTGTCCTGAGGGTCCAGTGGGCTGCAGGGTCAGTGGGGTCCTGCCAAGGTGATGGGCTGAGAGTGAGACCCTGTCTCAGAAAGAGAATCAGTTGACCGTAAATGTGGAGACCTATTTCTGAACCCTCAGTTCTATTCCACCGATCAATACATCTATCCTTGTTCTATTATCAATCACACTGTCTTCTTGATGACGGTAGCTTTGCAGTAAGGTTTTTTTGTTAGGTTGGGTTTTGTTTTGTTTTGTTTAGACAGAGTCTCTGTCACCCAGGCTGGAGTACAATGGCGCGATCTCGGCTCACTGCAACCTCTGCCTCCTGGGTTCAAGCCATTCTTGTGCCTCAGCTTCCCTAATAGCTGGGATTACAGGCACCCACCATCACACCTGGCTAATTTTGTATTTTTAGTAGAGATGGGGTTTCACCTTGTTGACTAGGCTGGTCTCGAACTCCTGACCTCAAGTGATCTGCCTGTCTTGGCCTCCCAAAGTGCTGGGATTACAAGCTTGAGCCACCGCGCCCGGCCCACTCTCAGGCGTTTCTTTATGGCAGTGTGAGAACGGATTCACAGTCAGCCTATAAGCTCAGCATAGAGCGTGGAGAGAGGAAACTGGTGGGCAGAGGAAGGCGGTGGCATCTGAGCCATTGGGCTCGCTCTGACCTGGACAGGGCAACGGGTATGGGGGACCTTGGGGGTAGGGACAGGCGGAGCTGGGGCAGCTCTCCTCTTCTGGGACTGACTCCAGGTCCATGTATACCAGTTGAACTTGTCCCACAGCTCACCATTCTTCTATTTTTCTGTTGCTTTTTTTTTTTTTTTGAGATGGAGTCTCACTCTGTTGCCCAGGCTGGAGTGCAGTGGTGTGATTGTTAAAGATGGTTCTTTCCTCCATTGAATTGTCTTGGCACCCGCGTTGAAAAATCAGTTCACTGTAGGCCGAGCACAGTGGCTCACGCCTGGAATCCCAACACTTTGGGAGGCTGAGGCGGGCGGATCACCTGAGGTCAGGAATTCAAGACCAGCCTGGCCACCATGGTGAGACCCTGTCTCTACTAAAAATACAAAAATTAGCTGGGCGTGGTGGGACAGAAAAGACCTGGGGGACAGAAAAGAGGCTTAATTGGCTTGTGCTTCTACAGACTGCGCAGGTAGCATGGTGCTGGCACCTGCTCAGCTTTTTTTTTTTTTTTGAGACGCTCTTGCTCTGTTACACAGGCTGGAGTGCAGTGGCATGATTTCAGCTCACCGCAACCTCTGCCTCCTGGGTTCAAGCGATTCTCTTGCCTCAGCCTCCCAAGTAGCTGGGATTACAGGCATGCACCACCACACCAGGCTAATTTTTATATTTTTAGTCGAGATGGGGTTTCACCATGTTGTTTAGGCTGGTCTTGAACTCCTGACCTCAAGCAATCCACTCACCTCGGCCTCCCAAAGTGTTGGGATTACAGGCGTGAGCTGCCATGTCCAGCCCTGCTCAGCCTTGGGGGAGGCCCCAGGAGATTTCCAATCCTGGCAGAAAGAGAAGCGGGAGCAGGCAGGTCACATGGCCAGAGCAGGAGCGAGAGGGGATGGGGGGTGGGTGCCACCCACTTTTAAACACCAGATCTCCTGTGAGCTCATGTACTAACCCAAGGATTGTACCACAGCGGGTGGTGCTAAACCATTCACGAGAAACCCGCCCCATGGTCCATACCTCCCCCCAGGCCCCGCCTCCAACACTGGGGATTACAGTTCAGCATGAGATTTGGGTGGGGACACAGATCCAGACCGTATCAGTGACTGTGGCTTGTGCCAAACACACCAGATGGCAGGGCTGGCTGCGCTCCAGCATGGTTCCCTCTAGCTGCCAATGCCCCCAACCACGGCCTCTTAAGCCCCAGGCCCAGTGGCACCCTTGGTCTTGTCCCTCCCAGCCTGGGTCAGGGATGCTCTGCTGGCTGTGGCCAGACTTCCTCCTTCACGTGCACGGGGAGGCAGCGCGAGCTGTCGGCAGAGACGCCTGGGGGCCAGGACATCATGTTGTGTGCCCATGCGCCTTCTGTTTCTCCAGTTTGGCTTTAGGAAAAGAGAAGCTCCGTCAGCATGTCCCCAGGAAGCTGGTTTGTTGGGGAAGGGGTGACAGCAGCACTCCAGGAAGCGGCCGATGAATCTACCATGCGGGATTTCGGCTGGATTTTTCCTGACTAAGCCAGGGGCTTGCTGATACCAAGCAGGCTGCAGGCAGAAGGCTTTCACTGCTTCACAAAATCCTTGGGGCAAATGCCTTCTCCATGTGGGGGCAGCGATGAAAGCACGAAGGGTCGCAGCTGATGTTACAGTGAGAGTGTCCCCCTTCCTGGCACTCAGGCAAGGACGCTTCCCAGATGATAGATAGACAAAGGGGACCCTCCCCAGATGGACACAGGGACCCTCCCAGATGATGGACACAGGACCCTCCCAGATGATGGACACAGGACCCTCCCAGATGATGGACACAGGGACCCTCCCCAGATGATGGACACAGGACCCTCCCCAGATGATGGACACAGGGACCCTCCCAGATGACGGACACACGACCCTTCGCACATGGACAGGAGGATCCCAGCAATGTTATAGATGATAGAATTCATAGACCAGGATATGAAAGCCCCTGCTACAACTTACTCCAGATAATCAAGAAGCTATTCCAGGTGTGGTTGCGTGCCTGTAGTCCCAGCTACTCAAGATGCCAAGGCCAGCCTGGGCCACAAAGTGAGATCTCATCTCTAAACAAAGACAGAAACCAACTAGAAAAGCAGAAGCTAGAGGAAATATCGAATGTGTTAGGGACTTTGAAGGTAGGAAAATCCCAACGGGGAACTTCTAGAGATGAAAATTGTGACGTGTGATTTGAGAAGTTCACTGGGTGGAAGTCCCAACAGGTTAGACATTGGAAAGGAAAACAGTAGCCAACTTGAAACTGTAACAATAAAAACTATTTAAAATAAAACGTTTTACAAAACAGAAATAGAATGGTGAGCTGTGAGACAACGCTGAGTGGCCTCACATACGTGTAATTGGAGTTGGTCCTAGAAGAGGGGAAGAAGGTAAAATAGCTGAAGAAATAATGGCTGGAGGCCGGGTGCGGTGGCTCAAGCCTGTAATCCCAGCACTTTGGGAGGCCGAGACGGGCGGATCACGAGGTCAGGAGATCGAGACCATCCTGGCTAAAACGGTGAAACCCCGTCTCTACTAAAAAAATACAAAAAACTAGCCGGGCGAGGTGGCGGGCGCCTGTAGTCCCAGCTACTCGGGAGGCTGAGGCAGGAGAATAGCGTGAACCCGGGAGGTGGAGCTTGCAGTGAGCTGAGATCCGGCCACTGCACTCCAGCCTGGGTGACAGAGCAAGGCTCCACCTCAAAAAAAAAAAAAAAAAAAAAAAAAGAAAAAGAAAAAAAAAGAAATAATGGCTGGAGTTATTCCGAGCTTGATGAGAACCATAAACCCAGCAGTCCAAGGAGCCTCTCAGCACAAGAACCTGGATGGAGACTCCCAGAGCATCGTAATCACGTCAATAAAATGCCGTGAGAAAGCAACAGTGCCCACTCCTGCCTTTTACTTTCGACATTCTAGGAAGTTCTTGCCAGAGCAATTAGGAAAGAAAATGAAATAAAAGAGGCCGGGTGCAGTGGCTCATGCCTGTAATCCCAGCACTTTGGGAGGCCGGGGTGGGCAGATCACCTGAGGTCAGGAGTTTGAGACCAGCCTGGCCAACATGGAGAAGCCCCAGCTCTACTAAAAATACAGAATTAGCCAGGTGTGGTGGCGTATGCCTGTAATCCCAGCTACTCGGGAGCCTGAGGCAGAAGAATCACTTGAACCCAGAAGGTGGAGGCTGTAGTGAGCTGAGGTCGTGCCATTGCACTCCAGCCTGGGCAATAAGAATGAAACTCCATCTCAAAAAAAAAAAAAAAAAAAAAAAAAAAAAAAAATATATATATATATATATATATATATATATATATATATATACATACACACACACACATAGAGGAAAAGAAAACAGAAAATGAAATGAAAATGAAATGAAAGGCATCCAGGGCCAGTCACAGTGGCTCACACCTGTGATCTCAGCACTTTTGGAGGCCGAGGTGGGAGAATCGCTTGAGCCCAAGAGTTCAAGACAAGCCTGAGCAACATAGTGAGACCCTGTCTCTACCAAAGGAAAAAAAGGAAAAAAATGCAAAAATTAGCCGGGCATAGTGGTGTGCACCTGCAGTCCCAGCTACTCTGCAGGCTGAGGTGGGACGGTTGCTTGGGCCCAGGAGGCAGAGGTTGCAGTGAGCAGAGATTGCACCACTGCCTTCCATCCTGGGTGACAGAGTGAGATCTTGTCTCAAAAAAAAAAAAAGAAAGAAAAAGGAAGATGTAAAACTTTTCAGATGACATGATCTCATATGTAGAAAATCCTAAGGAAGCCACTAAAAAAATTATTAGAATGAATAAACAAGTACAGCAAGGTACAGAATTCTTGCAGGGCACAAGATGAGTATTTCAAAAATCAATTGTATTTCTTCATGGGCAACGAACAATATAAAAATGAAACTTTATTTATTTATTTATTTATTTTTTTTTGAGACAGAGTCTCGCTCTGTGGCCCAGGCTGGAGTGCAGGGGCGCGATCTCGGCTCACTGCAAGCTCCACCTCCCGGGTTCACGCCATTCTCCTGCCTCAGCCTCCCGAGTAGCTGGGACCACAGGCGCCCACCACCACGCCCGGCTAATTTTTGTATTTTTAGTAGAGACAGGGTTCCACCATGTTTGCCAGGATGGTCTCGAACTCCTGACCTCAAGTGATCCTCCTGCCTCGGCCTCCCAAAGTGTTGGGATTACAGGCTTGAGCCACCGCACCTGGCCTACAGTCAACTGATTTTCTACACGAGTGCCAAGACAATTCAATGGAGGAAAGAATCATCTTTAACAAACGGTGCTGAGACCCCCGAACATCTGCATGCATGTGAGGGAAGCTGCTCGCCTCATCCACATCACACACACAATGAACTCAAAATGAATGACAGGCCAGGCATGGTGGTTCACGCCGGATCGCCTGAGGTCCGGAGTTCGAGACCAGCCTGGCCAACATGGTGAATCCCTGTCTCTACTACACATACAAAAATTAGCCAGCATGGTGGCAGGCACCTGTAGTCCCAGCTACTCAGGAGGCTGAGGCAGGAGAATCGCTTGAATCTGGGAGGCAGAGGTTGCAGTGAGCTGAGATTGTGCCATTGCACTCCAGCCTGGGTGACAAGAGTGAAACTTCATGTAAAAAAAAAAAAAAAAAAAGGGCCGGGTGCAGTGGCTCATGCCTGTAATCCCAGCACTTTGGGAGGCTGAGGCGGGCAGATCACTTGAGGTCAGGAGTTTGAGAACAGTCTGGTCAACATGGTGAAGCCTATCTCTACTAAAAATACAAAAAGTTAGCCGGGTGCGGTGGCAGGCAGCTGTAATCCCAGCTACTCGGAAGGGTGAGGCAGGAGAATCGCTTGAACCCAGGAGGCAGAAGTTGCAGTGAGCCAAGTTCACACCACTTCACTCCAGCCTGGGAGACAGCCTGGGAGACAAGACTCAATCTCAAAAAAAAAATAAAATAAAATAAAACAAAATAAAACAGAATGGATGACAGACATAAGTTAAGAGTTAAAACTATAAATCTTTTAGAAGAAAATATAGCAGTAAATTGTCATGATCTTGGGTTTGGAAAGACCTTGGGCAAAAACATTCTTAGGTGGGACACTGCAGTGGTTTGGTGTCCCCAGAAGCTCATGGGACACTGCAGTGGTTTGGTCTCCCCAGAAGCTCGTGCTGGGAGCTTGATCCCCCATGTGGAAGTGTTGGGAGGTGAGGCCTTTAAGAGGGGTTTAGGTTATGGAGGCTCTGCCCTCACGAAGAGATGAATGGTTATCGTGGGAGTGGGTTCCTAAGGGAAGGGGGGTCCAGCCTCTCCTCTTCTCCCTCTCTGTCTTCTTTGCCCTTTGCCAGGAATGACACAGCAGGAAGGACCTCATCAGACGCCAACACCTTCATCTGGATTTCCCAGCCTCCAGAACTGTGAGAAATAAATTTCTGTTCATCATAAATTACCCAGCTTAGATACCCTATTAGGGCAGCACAAAATAGACTAAAACAGATACCAGAAGTATAAGTGACCAAAGAAAAACATAGATAAATTAGACATCATCAAAATTTAAAACTTACGTTTCAAATGGCATTATCAAAAAGTGAAAAGACATCACATATGGGAGGAAACATTGGCAAAATATATATTGACAAGGAAATTACCCAGAGTTCCAAACACAATCAACCCCGAACTCCAGAAACAATCAACCCTGAACTCCAGAAACAGTCAACCCAGAACTCCAGAAACAATCAACCCAGAACTCCAGAAAACAATCAACCCAGAACTCCAGACCAATCAACCCTGAACTCCAGAAACAATCGACCCCCGACTCCAGAAACAATCAACCCCAAACTCCAGAAACAATCAACCCCAAACTCCAGAAACAATCGACCCTCAACTCCAGAAACAATCGACCCCGAACTCCAGAAACAATCAACCCTGAACTCCAGAAACAATCAACCCAGAACTCCAGAAAACAATCAACCCAGAACTCCAGACCAATCAACCCAGAACTCCAGAAACAATGGACCCCCAACTCCAGAAACAATCGACCCCCAACTCCAGAAACAATAAACCCAGAACTCCAGAAAACAATCAACCCAGAACTCCAGAAAACAATCAATCCAGAACACCAGACCAATCAACCCTGAACTCCAGAAACAATCAACCCTGAACTCCAGAAACAATCAACCCAGAACTCCAGAAACAATTAACCCAGAACTCCAGAAAACAATCAATCCAGAATTCCAGACCAATCAACCCTGAACTCCAAAAACAATCAACCCTGAACTCCAGAAACAATCAACCCTGAACTCCAGAAACAACCAACCCAAAACTCCAGAAACAATCAACCCAGAACTCCAGAAATAATCAACACAGAACTCCAGAAACAATCAACCACAAACTCTAGAAACAATTAACCCAGGACTCCAGAAACAATCAACCCTGAACTCCAGAAACAATCAACCCTGAACTCCAGACACAATCAACCACAGACTCCAGAAAACAATCAACCCAGAACTCCAGAAACAATCAACCCAGAACTCCAGAAACAATCAACCACAAACTCCAGAAACAATCGACCCTGAACTCCAGAAACCATCAACCCAGAACTCCAGAAACAACCAACCCAGAACTCCAGAAACAATCAACCACAAACTCCAGAAACAACCAACCCAGAACTCCAGAAACAATCAACCTGAACTCCAGAAACAATCAACCCAGAACTCCAGAAACATTCAACCACAAACTCCAGAAACAATCAACCCAGAACTCCAGAAACAATCAACCCAGAACTCCAGAAACAATCAACCCTGAACTCCAGAAACAATCAACCCTGAACTCCAGAAACAATCAACCTGAACTCCAGAAACCATCAACCCAGAACTCCAGACCAATCAACCCTGAACTCCAGAAAAAATCAACCTGAACTCCAGAAACCATCAACCCAGAAATCCAGAAACAATCAACCCTGAACTTCAGACCAATCAACTCTGAACTACAGAAACAATCAACCCTGAACTCCAGAAACAATCAACCCTGAACTCCAGAAACAATCAACCCAGAACTCCAGACCAATCAACCCAGAACTCCAGAAACAATCAACCCTGAACTCCAGAAACAATCAACCCAGAACTCCAGAAACAATCAACCCAGAACTCCAGACCAATCAACCCTGAACTCCAGAAACAATCAACCCTGAACTCCAGAAACAATCAACCTGAACTCCAGAAACAATCAACCCAGAACTCCAGACCAATCAACCCTGAACTCCAGAAACAATCAACCCAGAACTCCAGAAACAATCAACCCTGAACTCCAGAAACAAGCAACCCAGAACTCCAGACCAATCAACCCTGAACTCCAGACCAATCAACCCTGAACTCCAGAAACAATCAACCAGAACTCCAGAAACAATCAACCAGAACTCCAGAAACCATCAACCCAGAACTCCAGAAACAATCAACCCTGAACTCCAGACCAATCAACCCTGAACTCCAGCAACAATCAACCCTGAACTCCAGAAACAATCAACCCAGAACTCCAGAAACAATCAACCCTGAATTCCAGAAACAATTAACCCAGAACTCCAGAAACAATCAACCCAGAACTCCAGACCAATCAACCCTGAACTCCAGAAACAATCAACCCAGAACTCCAGAAACAACCAACCCAGAACTCCAGAAACAATCAACCACAAACTCCAGAAACAATCAACCCAGAACTCCAGAAACAATCAACCTGAACTCCAGAAACAACCAACCCAAAACTCCAGAAACAACCAACCCAGAACTCCAGAAACAATCGACCCAGAACTCCAGAAACAATCAACCTGAACTCCAGAAACAATCAACCCTGAACTCCAGAAACAATCAACCCTGAACTCCAGAAACAACCAACCCAGAACTCCAGAAACCATCAACCTAGAACTCCAGAAACAATCAACCCTGAACTCCAGAAACAATCAACCCAGAACTCCAGAAAACATCAACCCAGAACTCCAGAAACAATCAACCCTGAACTCCAGAAACAATCAACCCTGAACTCCAGAAAACAATCAACCCTGAACTCCAGAAACCATCAACCACAAACTCCAGAAACAATCAACCCTGAACTCCAGAAACAATCAACCCTGCACTCCAGACCAACCAACCCCGAACTCCAGAAACAATCAACCCAGAATTCCAGAAACAATCAACCCAGAACTCCAGAAACAACCAACCCTGAACTCCAGAAACAATCAACCCTGAACTCCAGAAACAATCAACCACAAACTCCAGAAACAATCAACCCAGAACTCCAGAAACAATCAACCCAGAACTCCAGAAACAATCAACCCAGAACTCCAGAAACAATCAACCCTGAACTCCAGAAACAATCAACCCAGAACTCCAGAAACAATCAACCTGAACTCCAGAAACCATCAACCCAGAACTCCAGACCAATCAACCCTGAACTCCAGAAACAATCAATCTGAACTCCAGAAACCATCAACCCAGAAATCCAGAAACAATCAACCCTGAACTCCAGACCAATCAACCCTGAACTCCAGCAACAATCAACCCTGAACTCCAGAAACAATCAACCCTGAACTCCAGAAACCATCAACCTGAACTCCAGAAACAATCAACCCAGAACTCCAGACCAATCAACCCTGAACTCCAGAAACAATCAACCCTGAACTCCAGAAACAATCAACCCTGAACTCCAGAAACCATCAACCTGAACTCCAGAAACAATCAACCCAGAACTCCAGACCAATCAACCCTGAACTCCAGAAACAATCAACCCTGAACGAGAACTCCAGACCAATCAACCCTGAACTCCAGAAACAATCAACCCTAAACTCCAGAAACAATCAACCTGAACTCCAGAAACAATCAACCCAGAACTCCAGACCAATCAACCCTGAACTCCAGAAACAATCAACCCAGAACTCCAGAAACAATCAACCCTGAACTCCAGAAACAATCAACCCAGAACTCCAGACCAATCAACCCTGAACTCCAGAAACAATCAACCCTGAACTCCAGAAACAATCAACCCTGAACTCCAGAAACAATCAACCCAGAACTCCAGAAACCATCAACTCAGAACTCCAGAAACAATCTACCCTGAACTCCAGAAACAATCAACCCTGAACTCCAGACCAATCAACCCTGAACTCCAGACCAATCAACCCTGAACTCCAGAAACAATCAACCCAGAACTCCAGAAAACAATCGATCCAGAACTCCAGAAACAATCAACCCAGAACTCCAGAAACAATCAACCCTGAACTCCAGAAACAATCCACCTGAACTCCAGAAACCATCAACCCAGAACTCCAGAAACAATCAACTCTGAACTCCAGACCAATCAACCCAGAACTCCAGAAACAACCAACCCAGAACTCCAGAAACAATCAACCCTGAACTCCAGAAACCATCAACCCAGAACTCCAGAAACAACCAACCCAGAACTCCAGAAAAAATCAACCACAAACTCCAGCAACAATCAACCCTGAACTCCAGAAACAATTAACCCTGAACTCCAGACCAATCAACCCCGAACTCCAGAAACAATCAACCCAGAACGCCAGAAACAATCAACCCAGAACTCCAGAAACAACCAACCCAGAACTCCAGAAACAATCAACCCTGAACTCCAGAAACAATCGACCCAGAACTCCAGAAACAATCAACCTGAACTCCAGATACAATCAACCCTGAACTCCAGAAACAATCAACCCAGAACTCCAGAAACAACCAACCCAGAACTCCAGAAACAATCGACCCTGAACTCCAGAAACCATCAACCTAGACCTCCAGAAACAATCAACCCTGAACTCCAGAAACAATCAACCCAGAACTCCAGAAACCATCAACCCAGAACTCCAGAAACGATCAACCCTGAACTCCAGAAATGATCAACCCTGAACTCCAGACCAATCAACCCTGAACTCCAGACCAATCAACCCTGAACTTCAGAAACAATCGACCCAGAACTCCAGAAAACAATCGACCCAGAACTCCAGAAACAATCAACCCAGAACTCCAGAAACAATCAACCCTGAACTCCAGAAACAATCAACCTGAACTCCAGAAACCATCAACCCAGAACTCCAGAAACAATCAACCCTGAACTCCAGACCAATCAACCCTGAACTCCAGAAACAACCAACCCAGAACTCCAGAAACAACCAACCCAGAACTCCAGAAACAATCAACCCAGAACTCCAGAAACAATCAACCCAGAACTCCAGAAACAATCAACCTGAACTACAGAAACAATCAACCCAGAACTCCAGAAACAATCAACCCTGAACTCCAGAAACAATCAACCCAGAACTCCAGAAACAACCAATCCTGAACTCCAGAAACAATCAACCCTGAACTCCAGAAACAATCAACCCTGAACTCCAGAAAACAATCAATCCAACTCCAGACCAATCAACCCAGAACTCCAGACCAATCAACCCTGAACTCCAGAAACAATCAACCCTGATCTCCAGAAACAATCAACCCTGAACTCCAGAAAACAATCAACCCTGAACTCCAGAAACCATCAACCACAAACTCCAGAAACAATCAACCCTGAACTCCAGACCAATCAACCCTAAACTCCAGAAAACAATCAACCCTGAACTCCAGAAACAATCAACCGAGAACTCCAGAAACAATCAACCCTGAACTCCAGAAACCATCAACCCTGAACTCCAGACCAATCAACCCTGAACCCCAGAAACAATCAACCCAGAACTCCAGAAACAATCAACCCAGAACTCCAGAAACAATCAACCCTGAACTCCAGAAACAATCAACCCTGAACTCCAGAAACAACCGAGAACTCCAGAAACCATCAACCCTGAACTCCAGACCAATCAACCACAAACTCCAGAAACAATCAACCCTGAACTCCAGAAACCATCAACCACAAACTCCAGAAACAATCAACCACAAACTCCAGAAACAATCAACCTGAACTCCAGAAACAATCAACCACAAACTCCAGAAACAATCGACCCAGAACTCCAGAAACAATCAACCCCGGCAGAGCGGGATGGGCCTGGCGTGGGAGGGAGTGAAGCAGCACGGGCAGCGAGCGAGATGCAGCACCGAGGCTTCCTCCTCACCCTCCTCTCCCTGCTGGCGCTCACCTCCGCAGTGGCCAAAAAGAAAGACAAGGTGAAGAAGGGCAGCCTGGGGAGTGAGTGTGCCTGGGGGCCCTGCACCCCCAGCAGCAAGGATTGCAGTGTGGGTTTCCACGAGGGCACCTGTGGGGCTAGACCCAGCGCACCCGGTGCAGGGTGCCCTGCAACTGGAAGGAGTTTGGAGCCGACTGCAAGTACAAGTTTGAGAATTGGGGTGCGTGTGATGGGGACACAGGCACCAAAGTCCGCCAAGGCACACTGAAGAAGGCGTGCTACAATGCCCAGTGCCAGGAGACCATCCGCATCATGAAGCCCTGCACCCCCAAGACCAAAGCCAAGGCCAAAGCCAAGAAAGGGAAGGGAAAGGACTAGAGGCCAAGCCTGGATGCCAAGGAGCCCCTGGTGTTACATGGGGCCTGGCCCACACCCTCCCTCTTCCAGGCCTGAGATATGACCCACCAGTGCCTTCTGTCTGCTCGTTAGCTTTAATCAATCATTCCCTGCCTTGTCCCTCTCACTTCCCAGCCCCACCCCTAAGTGCCCAAAGTGGGGAGGGACAAGGGATTCTGGGAAGCCTTAGCCTCCCCCAAAACAATGTGAGTCCCAGAGCCCGCTTTTGTTCTTCCCCAAAATTCCATTACTAAGAAACACATCAGATAAACTGACTTTTTTTGCCCCAATAAAAACTTTCTTTTTTAATATAAAAAAATCAACCGTGAACTCCAGAAACAATGAATCCCAAACTCCAGAAACAATCGGCCCAGAACTCCAGAAACAGTCAGCCCAGAACTCCAGAAACAGTCAGCCCAGAACTCCAGAAACAGTCAGCCCAGAACTCCAGAAACAGTCAACCCAGAACTCCAGAAACAGTCAACCCAGAACTCCAGAAAAAAATCAACCCTGAACTCCAGAAACAATGAATCCCAAACTCCAGAAACAACCTTGAACTCCAGAAACAATCAACCCTGAACTCTAGAAAAGGGCCAGCCCATGGATGGATGGTCAGCTGCTTTTGACAAAGGTACAAAGACAATTCAGTAGAGAAAGGAAAGTCTTTTCTTTTCTTTTCTTTTTTCTTTTGAGATGGAGTCTTCCTCTGTCACCCAGGCTGGAGTGCAATGGTGCCATCTCGGCTCACTGCAACCTCTGCCTCCTGGATTCAAGCATTTTCTCCTGCCTCAGCCTCCTGAGTAGCTGAGATTACAGGTGCACACCACCACGCCCGGCTAATTTTTGTATTTTTAGTAGAGACAGGGTTTTACCATGTTGGTCTGGCTGGTCTCCAACTCCAGACCTTGTGATCCACCCACCCCAGCCTCCCAAAGTACTGGGATTACAGGCGTGAGTCACTGCACCGGCCAGGAGAGTCTTTTCAACAGTGGTTCAAAAACAATTGGATATCCATATGCAAATAAATTAACAGATTCTTACCTCACATCATATATACAAATTAACTAAAAATAGATCATAGCCCTAAATGCAAAATCTAACCATAAAACTTTTTGGAGAAAACTTTAAAAATCTTTGTGACCTTTAGGCAAAATTTCTTAGATACAACACTAAAAGAATAATATATCAAGAAAAATGGGAAAATTAGACTTTATTAAAATAACTTCTTTTTTTCTTTTTTCTTTTTCTTTTTTCGAGACGGAGTCTTGCTCTGTCGCCCGGGCTGGAGTGCAGTGGCCGGATCTCAGCTCACTGCAAGCTCCGCCTCCCGAGTTTACGCCGTTCTCCTGCCTCAGCCTCCCCGAGTAGCTGGGACTACAGGCGCCCGCCACCTCGCCCGGCTAGTTTTTTGTATTTTTTGTAGAGACGGGGTTTCACCGGGTTAGCCAGGATGGTCTCGATCTTCTGACCTCGTGATCCACCCGTCTCGGCCTCCCAAAGTGCTGGGATTGCAGGCTTGAGCCACCACGTCCGGCCCTCTTTTTCTTTTTCTTTTTCTTTTTTTTTTTTTTTTTTTGATGGAGTCTCGCTCTGCCGCCCAGGCTGGAGTGCAGTGGCCGGATCTCAGCTCACTGCAGGCTCCGCCTCCCGGGTTCACGCAATTCTCCTGCCTCAGCCTCCCCAGTAGCTGGGACTACAGGCGCCCGCCACCTCGCCCGGCTAGTTTTTTTTGTATTTTTTAGTAGAGACGGGGTTTCACCGTGTCAGCCAGGATGGTCTCGATCTCCTGACCTCGTGATCCGCCCGCCTTGGCCTCCCAAAGTGCTGGGATTACAGGCTTGAGCCACCGCGCCCGGCCCTCTTTTTCTTTTTAAAAAAATTTTGTGTATCCTCGTTGTTAAGCATGAACTGTTTTTCAAAAGACAATGCTAAAAAAATGAAAAGGCTGGGCACAGTGGCTCTTGCCTATAATCCCAGCACTTTGGGAGGCTGAGGTGGGTGGATCACCTGAGGTCAGGAATTTAAGACCAGCCTGGCCAACAGGGCGAAACCCTGTCTCTACTAAAAATACAAAAATTATCCGGCTGTGGTGGTGGGTGCCTATAGTCTTAGCTACTCAGAAGGCTGAGGCAGGAGAATCACTTGAACCCGGGAGGCGGAGGTTGCAGTGAGCTGAGATCGCGCCACTGCACTCCAGCCTGGGCGACAGAGCAAGATGCCATCTTAAAAAAAAGAAAAGAAAAGACAAACCATAGGCTGGAAGAAAATAAATCACATATTTGATAAAAGACTTACATGCAGAATATATAAAGAACTCTGGGCCGGGTGCAGTGGCTCATACCTCTACTCCCAGCACTTTGGGAGACCGAGATGGGTGGATCACCTCAGGTCAGGAGTTTGAGACCAGCCTGGCTAATATGGCGAAACCCCATTTCTACTAAAAACACAAAAAACTTAGTGGGAGGGCGTGACGGCACGTGCCTGTAATCCCAGCTACTCAGGGGGCTGAGGCAGGAGAACTGCTTGAACCTGGGAGGCAGAGGTTGCAGTGAGCTGAGATTGTGCCACTGCACCCCAGCTTGGGCAACAAGAGTGAAACTCTCAAAAAAAAAAAAAAAAAAGAATTCTGCAAACTCAAAAATAAGAAAAAACAACCTGATTTTTATTTCTAATTTAATTTTTTGTAGAGACAGGGTTTTGCCATGTTGCCCTGGCAGGTCTCAAACTCCTGGCCTCAAGCAATCCACCTGCCTCAGCCTCCCAAAGTGCTAGAATTACAGGTGTGAGCCACAGCACCAGGCCACAACCTAACTTTTAAAATGGACAAAATAGGCTAGCCACAGTGGCTCACACCTGTAATCCCAGCACTTTGGGAGGCCAAGGCAGGCAGATCACTTGAGGTCAGGAGTTTGAGACCAACCTGGTCAATATGGTGAAACCCCGTCCCTACTAAAAATACAAAATTTAGCCAGGTGTGGTGTCAGGCACCTGTAATCCCAGCTACTCAGGAGGCTGAGGTGGGAGAATCGCTTGAACCCGGGGGGTGGAAGTTGCAATGAGCCAAGATCTCATCACTTTACTCCAGCCTGGGCAACAGAGCGAGACTTTGTCTCAAATAAAATAAAATGGACAAAATATCTGATCAATCTTTTTACCAAAGAAGATATATGGATAACAAATGCACACGTGAGAAGATGCCCGGTGTTATTCACTGTTAGGGAAATGCAAATTAAAACCAGAATGAGAGCCTTCTGGAATGACTGAATTACAAAGCTTTCAGCGCTGAGAGCGGGCGAGGACACGGAGCCTGGAACCTCTAGTGGGAATAAATAATTCTACAACCACACTGGAAGATGGTTTGGCAGTTTCTCAAAAAGTTAAATATATACCTATCACATGACCCAGCCACTCCAATTCTGAGTATGTACTCAAGAGAAAGGAAAGCTGTGTCTCCACTGCCACCCCCACGTATCTGAGACAGGTCTGACTCCATTCGGAAAGTTGGTTTTGCCGGCCAGGCGCGGTGGCTCACGCCTGTAATTCCAGCACTTTGGGAGGCCAAAGTGGGTGGATCACGAGGTCAGGAGATCGAGACCATCCTGGCTAACACGGTGAAACCCCGTCTCTACTAAAAATACAGAATAAATTAGCTGGGCGCGGTGGCGGGCGTCTGTAGTCCCAGCTACTCGGGAGGCTGAGGCAGGAGAATGGCGTGAACCTGGGAGGTGGAGCTTGCAATGAGCCGAGATCGCACCACTGCACTCCAGCCTGGGCGACAGAGGGAGAATCTGTCTCAAAAAAAAAAAAAAGAAAGTTGATTTTGCCAAGGTTAAGGACGTGCACATGACACAGCCTCAGGAGGTCCCGACGACACGTGCCCGAGGTGGCTGGGGTACGGCCGGGTTTTCTACATTTCAGGAAGACACGAGACTTCAATAATACGTGGGTAATATGTGTAAGATGTATATTGGTTCAGTCCCAAGAGTCGAGACAATTTGAAGAGGGGAGACGGCTTCCAGGTCACAGGTGGTAAAACAAAGGGTCGCATTCTTTTGTGTCTGATTAGCCTTTCCAAAGAAAGCCGTCGGATGTTCCTTGATCTCAGTGAGCAGAGCAGAGGAATGGCTTGGAATTCTGTCCCTCCTGTGTCTGCAGGGAATTTCCCTGTGAACACATCCTGAGGGAGTTAGGCAGTTTTTTTATTTTTTTAAATCTTAGCTGTCTTTTTAAAGACTAGAACAGAAGGCTGGTTGGCCCTAAGCAGTTGCCAGCTTGACTTTTCCGTTTGGTTCAGTGATTTGGGGGATCCCAAGATTCATTTTCCTTTCACACTGCAAACACTTGTACACAAATGTTCATGGCAGTTTTACCTGTGAGAGCCCCAAACTAGAAATAACCCAAATGTCCTTCAACAGAGGAATGGATACAGAAATTGCAGTGTATCCAACAACGGAACACTTTTTATAAAAAGTAACAATGAGCATACACCACAGTGTGGGTGAGCGTCTAAGAAACGCTGTCACCGAGGACAGGCGTGTCCTACTCTTCTGTCCTGTACAAGGAGGGCCCCGTGGATGATTCTAGCCAGCGCGACTTACTCTGCCGGAACAGCAGATTCGTGGTTGCCTGAGCGTGGGGAGGGAAAGAATCAGCAAGGGGCCGAAGGAACATTTGGGAGTGTCGGAGATGTTTGTGGGGGCTCCCAGGGGTATACGTGTCCAAACCTAGCAAACTGCACACTTTAAATAGTTGAAGTGGGCCGGGCGTGGTGGCTCACGCCTGTCATCCAGCACTTTGGGAGGCCAAGACGGGCAGGTCACTTGAGGTCAGGAGTTTGAGACCGGCCTGGCTAACATGGCAAAACCCCATCTCTACTAAAAATACAAAAATTCTCCTGACATGGTGGCGGGCGCCTGTAGTCCCAGCTACTTGAGAGGCTGAGGCAGGGGAATCACTGGAACCTGGGAGGCGGAGGCTGCAGTGAGCCGAGATGGAGCCACTACACTCCAGCCTGAGCGACAGCGTGGGACTCCATCTCAAACAGTAAATAAATAAATACTTGGAGTGTATTACGTGTTAATTATACTTCAATAAAGCTCTAAAAACTGAAAAGGAGGCCGGGCTTGGCGATGGGGCCTGTGGTCCCAGCTACTGGGAAGGCTGAGGCGGGAGGATCGCTCGAGCCTGGGAGGTCGAGGCCGCAGGGAGCTGGGATGGCGCCGCCGCACTCCAGCCTGGGCGACACAGTGAAACTCGGTCTTGCTCCCTGACTGCCGCAGGGTCCAGGGCTTCCACCAGGGCTACGTGGCTTCAGGAAGGGGAGCCTAGTAACCCCCCAAGAGGCGCCCTTCTCGCCCCCTGCCCGCCCAGACGAGGGGCAGGGCCCGGGACCCCCTGACCAGGGCAGGAGCCGCAGAGCCAACCCCGTCCCTGCGCAGTGGGGGGCCTGGTGCCCTCTGGTGGCCGCTGGGGGCACAGCATGCCCCGTCCTCCCAGGGGACTCTGCCCGGCAGGCCCGGGGGCTCCTCTCTGCCTCCACCATAGACCTGGGTTCTTCTTCCTCCCCGGCCGGAGGGGTGCTGCTGCCTGAAGTGCAGGGGGGCCCGGCTATTCCTCATCCTACAGCCGCCATCCCCCTGCCGCTCCCACCAGGAAGGTTCACGACTGGGCTGGAGCGCAGAGAAGGGCTTCCCGCGGAAGCCTCAGGCCAACTCCACTGATAGCTGGTGTGAAAAGGCCTCAGGGTAGGGCCCTTCCCTCCGCAGCCCTAGACCTCCTCCCACAGCTCCCTGCCTTGCCGTGGGCCTCCCTGCCTTTCCTGTCCCAAGCCCCAAAGCCTTCTCATCTCGTGGTGGTCCACGTGGGCCTGGATGCCCACCCAGGATGTGGCGCTGGATCAGCTGGGCGTCCACGTGAAGATAGAGAGGAGCCCCGTGCCCCCCACCTCCCACCGTCCGCAAAAGTCAACGCCAGGTGTGTGGCAGAGCCGAGCGTGAAAGGCAACACAATGAAGTTTTTTTTTTAAATGAAGGAATAGACCAGGCGTGGTGGCTCATGCCTGTAATCCCAGCACTGTGGGAGGCGGAGACGGGTGGATCACGAGGTCAGGAGATTGAGACCAGCCTGGCTAACACAGTGAACCCTGTCTCTACTAAAAATACAAAAAAAATTAGCCAGGCATGGTGGCGGGCGCCTATAGTCCCAGCTACTCCGGAGGCTGAGACAGGAGAATGGCGTGAACCTGGGAGGCGGAGGTTGCAGTGAGCCGAGATCGCACCACTGTGCTCCAGCCTGGGTGACAGAGTGAGACTCTGTGTCAACAACAAAAAAAAAAAAAAAAAAAGGGAATAGGCCAGACGTGGTGGCCCACACCTGTAATCCCAGCACTTTGGGAGGCCGAGGTGGGCGGATCACCTGAGGTCAGGAGTTTGAGAGCAGCCTGGGAAACATGGAGAAACCCCGTCTCTACTAGAAACACAAAATTAGCCAGGTGTGGTGGCGCCTGTCTGTAATCCCAGCTACTCAGGAGGCTGAGGCAGGAGAATCTCTTCAACCTGGGAGGCGGAGGTTGCAGTGAGCTGAGATTTTGCCATTTCACATCAGCCTGGGCAACAAGAGTGAAACTCCGTCTCAAACAAGCAAACAAAGGTACCGTTAAGAGGGTGGAACATGGAGGCAGAGAGGGAGAAGATTCCCCAGTACAAGAGTTCAATGAAGAGCTCGTCCAAAGGAGGAGGCACAGGGAGGCGGCCAGAGCCGAGAGGTGCCACCCAGAAGCAGACGTGCAGCTCCTGCACAACTCCAGCCTCGCCTGGCGAACGGGGCGGCACCTTCTGACGCTGACCCCACGCGTCCTGGAAATGCGAGAGGTTTGCTGAAAGGAGCATTTCCAGACATTCACGGCCACACCGTGTGTGGTAGCTGCAAACTGGAAATTACCCACATCACCACCCACGGGAAACGGCACAGCCGCGTGCGGCATTCACGCAGGACGGCCTCGTCCGCACGGCAGCTGTCTCCCGAGCGCAGCGTGGACCCGAGGACGCAGACGCAGAAAGGGATGCAGGGTGCGATTCCACTTGTGAAAGCTCAGGTCAGGCTGGCCCTGGGTGGCGGGACGCCGTGTCCTGCGGCCTTGTGGTAGCTACTGTCTGGAAAAGCATCGTGTGGCACCAGGCGGCACTTTCCGCACGCCCAGCTCTCGCTGCCACCCCTCACAGTGCAGGCCCCAGTCTCCTAGTCCTGTGCCCTGGACTCCCAAGAACTTCCGGGTCCAAACCCCTCCTTAGAGAGATTCCTGGCCCCCCCAGCCACCCCTCTCCCTACTTCCTTCTCGGGAGAGCTGCCGTCGGAGCTGAGCTCATCTGCCTGTTAGATTGGATGTTTATTGTCGGATCTCTTGCCCTGTCTTCTTGTCCCCTGGCTCGGAACCGGCCTGGGAATGGGCACCGTGAACCCTAAGGTCAGGACAGCCTGGAGGGTGCAGCTGAGCAGAGCTGGGCGTGGGGACACCTGACCCTGACGCTCCCTGGCTGTGTGGCTACACATGAGCCTTCACATGAGCCCCAGAGGTCAGGACAGGGAGGCACAAGCCCTGGCCAGGACACAGAAGCCATCTCAAAAGCAGACCAGGAACATTCCAGGGGTGGCAGGGAGGGCAGGTCTGAGGTTTCACTGTGGGTGGCGGAAGCACGGGAACGGAGCTGCCTGCAGGTCAGCGTCCTCCGGCCTGTGTCTGACCTCACCTCGGCCCGGCCCCGTGCCAGGAAGTCGTTCTCACGTACTGTAGCTGGAGGGCCCTCAAATGCCATCTATTTGTGGCCTGGACCCTGATGGCTGGCACAAGTCACGTGTGACCACAGGGACGCGGTATTTTTGGCACGGGGGTGGAGCCTGTGCAGCCAGCCTAGCACCATGCCGCCCTGGGATGGGCAGCTCAGACCCCCAGCTTGGCCGCCGGGACCCAGGTAGGACAAGGTCAGCTGCTTGCTCCTGACCCAAGGGGTCCCAATGGCAACAACCCCCACAGAGGTTTCTCCAGAGACCAGAGAGGAGAGCGAAGGTCAGTGGGCGGGAAGCCACCATCCCTGGCCTCCGTCTCAGGACTCTGTCCCTGCCAAAGGGACTTCCTACCCCCTGGGTCCAGAGGGGCTGACCTGAGGCCGAGGTCAGTAGGGGTAGACCCGACAGCTGGCTAGGCTCTCCTTGCTTCTCTGAGATGGGGCAAAGGAAGGCACCCTGAGCAGCCAGGCAGGCCTGGGTTGTGCTGCAGACCTCGAGGACGGCCCGAGGTGGTTGCTGGGTCAAGAGACCCATTGCACCCTGCACCTCCTGCCCAGGCTCTCCCTGCTGACCGGGGCCAGCTCTGGTGAGCACCACCTGGAGCTCAGAGAATAGCCTGGCCCAGCCAATGCGATCGGAAGGTCATCACCGAGGGCTGGGCACCTGCTGGGCCCTGCAAACCTCTCCTGTGGCCGGCTGCCAGCTGGGGCGCCCTAGGATGGGCCAGGGCCGCCCGCCTCCCGAGCGCACTGGTCCCATTGGGTGGACCCTGAAAGGTGCTTTGCCGTGTAAAGACAGCTCTGGCAGAAGGTGGAGGAAGTGAGGCCGCCCCAGCTAAGGTGTGATGGGAAACTGAGCGTTCGACCCTGAGGGCGGCTGGTTTTATAACTTCACTGGTAGAAAATCATCCTAGATTCTAGAAACGTAACACACGATGTGATGTAATCATCACACAGCTATCATTTGGGGTGCGTTGGGAATTAGGGTCATGGGAGCTGGGGATCTTCTAACTTGGAAATCGTCACCACTACGTTTGAAGGAAGCGCGACCCTCCCCTCGAGATGTTCTCTTCCTTTCAGGGCCCAGATGGAGCCCCGAGGCGGTGGAACCCCCGGGTCTCGTGCGGCAGGAGCCACATGTGCAGTGTAGTGCCTGGGGCCTGAACCCAGGAAGACCCCACTGGACCCATTCCACTACCCTCCAGTGCCTCTGCTGACCCCACATGGAAAATTTCCAGTACAGCGTCCAGCTGAGCGACCAGGACTGGGCTGAGTTCTCAGCCACTGCCGATGAGTGTGGCCTCCTGCAGGCTGGCCTGGCCTCTGGGGACGAGCCCTTGTCCAGTGACATTGACCAAGGGGACAGCAGTGGCAGCAGTCCCCCCAGGCCCCCGCCTCTCCCAACTGGGCAGCCAGCTGCAGGAGGGCGGAGCTGGCGGGGCTGCGAGGGGGAAGACGTGGCCACACAGCAGCTGGTCAGCAGGTCTCCGTGTGAGCCTGTCTTGGCCCTGGGGACCGGTCAGCAGACACCCAGCACGTCCACACGGGCAGAGGCTCCACCGTCCCTCGGCCCCGGCGCCAGCCCTCCCGGCCAGTGCTCATCCCGCCCTGGTCCGGCGTCTTCTGGAGACCAGATGCAGAGGCTTCTGCAGGGCCCTGCCCCACGGCCCCCTGGTGAGCCCCCTCGGAGTCCCGAGTCCCCTGGCCACAGCACTGGCTCCCAGAGGCCCCCCGATAGCCCTGGAGGCCCACCACGGAGCCCCAGCCGGAAGAAGAGGCGAGCTGTGGGTGCCAAGGGGGGTGGGCACGCAGGGGCCTCTACCTCTGCCCGGACGGGCTCCCCGCTGCTCCCCGCGGCCAGTCCTGAGACGGCAAAGCTGACGGCCAAAGCCAGGCAGGAGGAGCTGGGGCCAGGCCCTACAGGAGCTCCTGAGCCAGGGCCAGATTTGGGCCTATCTACACCCGTCCCTGTGACTGAGCAAGGCACAGACCAGATCAGAGCCCCTCCCCGAGCTGAGCTGCACACGGGGTCCACACCTGTCCAGGAAGCCCACCCAGGTGTCTCATGGGCTAAGTCAGACCTGGCTGTGTCCACACCTGCCTCCGAGCCGCAGCCTGACACGGCTGTGTCCACACTGACTTCTGAGCCTCAGTCCAGTGTGGCCCTGTCTACACCCGTCTCCAAGCTGCAACCTGACACGGACACGGCTGTGTCCACACCTGCCTCCGAGCATGGCCTGGACATGGCCTTGCCGACAGCAGGCCCAGTGGCTAAGCTACAGGTGGCTTCATCTCCACCTGTCTCAGAGGCTGTGCCGAGGGTGACCGAGTCCAGCGGGCTTGGGTCTACCCCTGTTCCCACAGCTGACGCCGCTGGCCCCGCCTGGTCTCCCACCCGCAGAGCTGGGCCTGATGTGGAGACGGAGGCGGTTGTGTCTGCGCCCTCAGCCGGGGCCCCTGGATACCGCTCTGGGGAGCCCGCACTGGGTCTCACCCAAGTCCCCAAGAAGAAGAAAGTGCGCTTCTCTGTGGCTGGGCCCGGCCCCAACAAGCCAGGCCCAGGAGAGGCCTCAGGCCTGGCCCCATCGGCCACAGCCAGGCCCTCAGCCCCCCGGACAGCAACTGGGGGCCACGGGGGGCCCGGAGCCTGGGATGCTGTGGCTGTCGGTCCCCGGCCCCACCAGCCTCGGATCCTCAAGCACCTGCCTCGCCCCCCTCCCTCTGCCGTGATGAGGGCCCGGCCCGGGCGCAGCTTTGCCGTGACCCTCCCAGAGGCCTACGAGTTCTTCTTCTGTGACACCATCGAGGAGGACGAGGATGCTGAGGCGGCAGCAGCCGGTCAGGATCTGGCAGACATCCAGTGGCCGGACATGTGCGAATTCTTCTTCCAAGACGCTGGAGCCCAGAGGCCGAGGCAGCGGGGGTCCCCGGAGCCACTCCCAAGAGCTGATCCTGTACCAGCCCCCGTACCTGGAGACCCTGTGCCCATCTCCATCCCTGAGGTCTATGAACACTTCTTCGGGGACGACAGGCTTGAGGGCGTGCTAGGGCCGGCTGTCCTGCCCCAGCTGCAGGCCCCGGAGCCTCCCAGGTCGGCCTTCCAGGGTGCGGGGCCGGGGACCCCCCTCAAGCCAGCCACAGTAGAGCGGCTCCACCTGGCTCTTAGGCGGGCAGGTACGTGCTCTCGGATCCCCGTCCAGGTCCCAGGCAAACACTGTCCAGGGAGCTTGGCCAGGGAGGGGACCACTGGGGAGGGGCAGGCAGGGCTCAGGTCATCCCCTGGCAGAGGAGCGTGGGGGACCAGCCCCCAGTCACCCCAGGACACAGTCCAGACGGGGTGGCCCAGGCCAGGCGCCCGGGCTGTTCAGGGGGCTGGCTCTGCACTGGCTGTTGCCCTGTGTTCGGGCCCACGGGACGACACCGTCCCTCCCCCAGCCTCTGGCAGGGTTCCCGCCCCGGCCTCGCTGCCTTCAGGGTCAGGCATCTGCGAGGCGACATCTCACACTCATCTCCTCTGGGAGATGCTTCACAGACCAGAAAACGGGGGCTCCACAGGCAGTCCCCCCAGACTGGCCCAACTCAACCAGGTCACCCAAGTCTCAGGCAGAGGAAGCACGGGGCAGATGTGACTCCGACAGACACGTCCAGGGCAGGCGGTTTCCGGGGCAGGCGGCCCCCGGGGCAGGCAGTTCCCGGGAAGACGTGTCCAGGACAAATGTCTCTTACGACAGACATGTCCCAGGGTGGACGTGTCTGGGACAGGCGGTTCCCAGGGCGGGCGTGTGCGGGGCAGGCGGTTCCCGGGGTTGGGGGGAGGCGGTTCCCGGGGTTTGGGGGGGAGGCGGTTCCCGGGATTGGGGGCAGGCGGTTCCCGGGGTTGGGGGGGAGGCGGTTCCCGGGGTTGGGGGGGGAGGCGGTTCCCGGGGTTGGGGGGGAGGCGGTTCCCGGGGTTGTGGGGGAGGTGGTTCCCGGGATTGGGGGGGAGGCGGTTCCCGGGGTTGGGGTTGGGGAGGTGGTCCCTGGGGTGGGCATGTGCAAGGCAGACGGTTCCCTGGGTTGGAGGGAGCAGGGGGTTTCTGGGGTTGGGGGGAGGCGGTTCCTGGGATTGGGGGGGGAGGTGGTTCCCGGGATTGGGGGGGAGGCGGTTCCCGGGATTGCGGGGGGAGGCGGTTCCCGGGATTGGTGGGGGAGGCGGTTCCCGGGATTGGGGGGGGGAGGCGGTTCCCGGGATTGGGGGGGAGGTGGTTCCCGGGATTGGGGGGGGAGGTGGTTCCCGGGATTGGGGGGGGCGGTTCCCAGGATTGGGGGGGAGGTGGTTCCCGGGATTGGGGGGGAGGCGGTTCCCGGGGTTGGGGGGGAGGCGGTTCCCGGGGTTGGGGGGGAGGTGGTTCCCGGGGTTGGGGTTGGGGAGGTGGTCCCTGGGGTGGGCATGTGCAAGGCAGACGGTTCCCTGGGTTGGAGGGAGCAGGGGGTTTCTGGGGTTGGGGGGAGGCGGTTCCCGGGATTGGGGGGGAGGCGGTTCCCGGGATTGCGGGGGGAGGCGGTTCCCGGGATTGGGGGGGGAAGTGGTTCCCAGGGTTGGGGTGGGGGGGAGGCGGTTCCCGGGGTTGTGGGGGGAGGCGGTTCCCGGGATTGGGGGGGAGGTGGTTCCCGGGGTTGGGGTGGGGGGAGGCGGTTCCCAGGGTTGGGGTGGGGGGAGGCGGTTCCCGGGGTTGTGGGGGGAGGCGGTTCCCGGGATTGGGGGGGAGGTGGTTCCCGGGATTGGGGGGGAGGTGGTTCCCGGGATTAGGGGGGGAGGTGGTTCCCGGGATTGAGGGGGGAGGTGGTTCCTGGGATGGGGGGGGCGGTTCCCAGGAATTGGGGGGGAGGCGGTTCCCGGGATTGGGGGGGAGGCAGTTCCCAGGATTGGGGGGGAGGTGGTTCCCGGGATTGGGTGGGGAAGTGGTTCCCAGGGTTGGGGTGGGGGGAGGCAGTTCCCGGGGTTGTGGGGGGAGGCGGTTCCCGGGATTGGGGGGGAGGTGGTTCCCGGGGTTGGGGTGGGGGGAGGCGGTTCCCGGGGTTGGGGGGGAGGCGGTTCCCAGGATTGGGGGGAGGTGGTTCCCAGGATTGGGGGGGAGGCAGTTCCCGGGGTTGGGGCGGTGCAGGGAGTTCCGGGCGGGCATGTGCGGGGCCGTCTCTAAGTGCAGCCATGGGGCTGACGGTGAGCTTCTCTCCTAGCGGAGCTCCGGGGGCCTGTCCCGTCATTTGCCTTCAGCCAGAATGACATGTGCCTGGTGTTTGTAGCCCTTGCCACCTGGGCTGTGAGGACGTCAGATCTGCACACCCCAGACGCTTGGAAAACAGGTTCGGGTGCTGGGGGCAGAGGGAGCTGTGGCTAGAAGCCAGACCGAGGGGCACTGGCAGGACGAGGGGTGCATGGGGGCCCCAGGGCTCTCCCCTGACCTGCTCCTCCTAGGCTGAGCCGTGGCCCTGGCCGCACCGGCCTAGCCCACCCTTTGAGGGCTGGGTCTTGCGGGCAGACGGTGGTCACAGCCAAGCTGGCCCTCAGGAGACCCTGTGCTTCTCTTGCAGTCTTGCTGGCCAACATCGGCACCATCTCTGCCATCCGCTACTTCCGCCGGCAGGTGGGGCAAGAGCGCCACAGCCCCAGCTCCTAGGAGCCAGGCCCGGGCCAGGGAGATGCGGGATGAGGAGATGACCACAGGCACCCAGGACGGGACGAGGTGCCACCCTTGCCCGAGCCCTCTGACCCCTGTCTTCTACGGTGTCCAGGAGGGGGGCGTGTCCTGGTGCTGCTCCCTCGGACTCACCTGAGGATCCAGCCAGTGGCCATGGCCACTCCCCACGCCTGGGAGGGAAGGTGCTAAAGTCTGAGTGGGTGGAGGGAGGCAGGTGGCTGGATAGGAGGGTGGCCAGATTCACAGATGAGAACACAGGGCATTTGGTTAATTTCAGACATGCAATAGTGGGGAGGTCATTTTACTAAGAAGTTATTTGTTGTTTATCTGAAATCACATTTAACCACACCCTGCATTTCTTCCGGGATGCAGTGGGGGCTGAGTGGCAGGACAGGACTTGGACCCTGGAGGGGTCTGAGCAGCGAGAGGCTCTGGTTGGAGCTCGGGGCAAACGGAGGGGCGAGGACACAGGGCAGCCTCCTCACAGGTGGGCCGGGCTGCCAAGGGCTCCAAGGCCCATCACTCTTGATCCTCAAGGGACTGTGGCCAAGGCCTCTCTGAGCTCTGGCCTGAGACAGTGAAGGCAGCCCAGCGGCCCCTGCAGGGTGGGGGTCTGTGGCAGAGCTGTGAGCCCCTCCCTGGGAAGCCCTGGGTGCAGGTGCAGAGGGAGAATTTGGCGGCATCAGACGGAGGGCTGGGCTCCTGGGGTTGTCCTGGCGGCTCCTGTGGGGCAGCTGGGGGCCCACGGCCAAGGGGAGTCAGAGACGAGTTGGGAAGGTCGGTGAGGGGCCGAAGGTGGCAGAGGAAGGGGGCTGCCTGGCTGGGTGCCAGGTGGGGGTCCCCGGGTGGGGGTCCTGCCAAGGCAGTGTGTGCAGGGTCCTCAAGACTGTGGGAGATCCTGGCTGCTGAGCGGAGAACACGTGTACGCGGCACCAATAAAATTCTTTCTTTTCTTTTTCTTTCTTCTTTTCCTCGTTCTCTCTCTCTTTCCTTCTCTTCTCTTCTCTCTCTTCTCTCTTTTCTCTTTTTGTTCTTTCTCGTCCGGTGGTGTCAGCATCTCCCGTGCTGCCCTATGGCGCATGCCCAGGCCATGCAAGGACCCACCCGCCCTCCTCCTTGGGACACCCTGGCCAGTGCTCCTCACACCTTGCTGACCTGTGACCCTCATGCCCTCTGACCTCACATACTCTGACCCTGCTGACCTTTCTCTTTCCTCCGACCTTCACGCCCATGCCGCCCTCCCACTCCCAGTGAGTCTCCCCCCTGACTCCTGGCGAGCTGAGCTGAGGGCCGACCCTGTGGATGGCCAGGACCTCCCTGACCTGTGACCCACCTCGCCAGCCAGGGCATCCTTGGGGTGAGCCCTTCCTGCCCCTCCCTGCCCCGCTGCTGGCACTGAGGAGCAGGAGCCGAGGACAGGCTCTGAACTCAGGGCCCCGGAGACCCCCCATCACACTGGGTTCAGACCCTGACTTGTAATTTGAAGTGGGTTAGAGGGGCGGGTACCCTGGAGCTTGGTGAGGGTGGTCCTGAGAGCCGGCCTCACCATGGCCATCAGATCCACTGCACCAGACCCGCACTGGCCTCAGGCCCTCCAAGCTGGGGGCACTTCCGGTGGGAGGAAGACAAAGTCTCGTCCCAGAGGTGGTCGTAGCCGGGGCCCTGGCTCCTCCTGGAGGACCAGCCATCTATGAGGGAAGGCAGAGATGTGTCAGCCTGTGGGAAGCAACAGGCACTCACCCCAGGAGGCAGGACCCTCACTCACCTGTCAGAGGCAGCCGGGGTTCAGGCAAACCTTCCCTGGCAGAGGAGACCTGGGAAGCCCAAACCGCCAGTCTGAGAGCCAGGTACAGCCCCAGGCAGGGAGCTTGGAGACGGCCGGTCGATGTGCAGATCCCCACCCCCCGGGTTGGCATCACCCACGTCCCCCTGCTCTCCCCCCCAAGTCCCGTCTCCCCACCTCCCTGCTGGCCCCCCCGGTCTCCATCTGCCCCCGTCCTCCTGTTTCCCTCCCCGCTCCCTCAGAGTCCCAGGAGGCCCCACACCAGCGCCCCCAGCACCCCGGAGCGCAGGGCACACTGGCGTGAGGACTGCTACTCACAAGCTGAGGGGAGTCTGGGGGCTGCGGCCCCCCGTCCTTGGCTGAGCCCCGGTGTCTCTGAGAGGCTGTGGACTGCATGACTCCCTTCTTGGAGAGCAAGTGGGGGCCCGAGGGGCTGGAGGAGCTGGAGCCGGGGTCAGAGGCAGGCACAGACACAGGTACCAAGGGGAGTGGGCTCAAGGGCACAGGTCCAGGTGAGCTCTGCATAGCACCGAGGAACTGCCAGGAGAGCCTGGGCTGGGGCCTCAGTGGCATCCAGGGACCCCCAGAACCTCAACCTCCCATCAGAGCCTGAACAGACCTCAGGCTCGGGGCAGCCCCAGACCCAGGCCGAGAGGCACGGTCTAGACCTCCCCAACCTCAGGCTGCAGGCACCTCCCGCCCTTTCTGTCGCCCAGCAGGGGCCTGACCTCCTCCAGGCCCCGGACATCGGTGACCCTGCGGTGGGAGGTGGCGGGGGGCGTGTAGGGGTCAGCATAGAGGGGTGAGTGTGAAGTTTCCGAAGCGTGGTCAGGGGCGTCTGGGCTGTTCTCCAGGCTCAGCCTGTTCAGCTGCAGGGCAGAGGTGGGAGAGATGGGCTTCTCGGCCAGAAGCAGCCTAGGCCACCCCTTCTCTGTGCAAGACACCCCTGGGTGACGCCAGGACAACCAGGCCCAGAGACAGAGGCCAGTGGTGCGGAATGGTGGGAACCAGGCCAGGGGCCGGGTGGGTGTGCTGGGCCCACCTGGGTCAGGTCCAGGTGCAGTGGGGTGGCAGGGCCGCGGCCCTCTGCCCGGGCCTTGCTCCTGGGTGACCGGCTGCTGTTACGTCTCAGCTCAGTCCTCCGTCGGCCAATGCTGGTGCGGTCAGAGTTGGCCTGGTCCTGTGGGGACCACACACCTTCCACAGAGAGCCCCTTGGCCCCTCTCCTGTGTAACTCTCTGAGGCTGCAAGGGGCTCCCTCCAGTCTGAGTTCCCCTGACGAACCAGGGTCCCCAACACACACTTACCCGACAGTCTTCTGTCCCACTTTCGTCTGCCACCCTGTAAGCACTCACCGGTGCGTGCTGGGAGGAGCAGCCCACAGTGGACGGCGCTGAGGACTCAGGCAAGGAGTGGCTGGTGCGTGTGGAGGGGGGCGCCAGGCACCCCGAGTCCCAGCTGGTCCGTCCGCCTGAGGACAGTGAGCCTCGGCCGCTGCCCGTAACCTGGGTGGGCAGCGAGTGGGGGTGAATGAGGGCTGGACCCCCTCCCCACCTGCCCCTGCCTGGACCTACCCTGCTGCCCCCGCTTTTTTCTTTTTGGGACAGAGTCTTGTTCTGTCTCCCAGGCCGAAGTGCAGTGGCACAATCTCAGCTCACGGCAACCTCCGCCTCCCGGGTCAAGCGATTCTCATGCCTCAGCCTGCTGAGTAGCTGGGATTACAGGGGTGCATCACCACGCCTGGCTAATTTTTTGTTTGTTTGTTTGTTTTGAGACGGAGTCTCTCTGTGTCACCCAGGCGGGAGTGAGTGGCGAGATCTCGGCTCACTGCAAGCTCCGCCTCCCGGGTTCATGCCACTCTCCCGCCTCAGCCTCCCGAGTAGCTGGGTCTACAGGCGCCCGCCACCTCGCCCAGCTAGTTTTTTGTATTTTTTAGTAGAGACGGGGTTTCACCGTGTTAGCCAGGATGGTCTCGATCTCCTGACCTCGTGATCCGCCCGCCTCGGCCTCCCAAAGTGCTGGGATGACAGGCTTGAGCCACCGCGCCCGGCCAATTTTTTTGGTATTTTTAATAGAGATGGGTTTCTCCAAGTTGGCCAGGCTGATCTCGAACTCCTGACCTCAAATGATCCGCCTGCCTCAGCCTCCTAAAGTGCTGGGATTACAGGCGTGAGCCACCACGCCCGGTCTGCTGCCCCATTTTTACCACTGCCCAGCACCTGGGCTGTGGGGCCTGCTGATGCCTCACCTGCAGCCCTGGGAAGCTCTCGGCGCCAGGCAGCGGCGGGGCCCCCGCCCTGTGGGTGACGGCACGAAGGCACAGCAGCCAGTGGCTGTAGTCCTCATAGCTGGCGCACACCACGTGGATGGTGTTGATGAGGGGGCCTGGCACACAGATGCTGTGAGGGGCTGGCAGGGTGGGGTGTACCCCTCAGCACCCCCACTAAAGAGCCGGGTGTCCCCCAGGCTCCCGCCCCACCATGGCCTGGCCAGGCAGGAGGCAGAACTGGGGTCAGGGCCCCACCTTCGATCAGGAAGGAGTGGATCTGCTTCTCCTTCTCCTCCAGGTTGATGTGGATGGCACGGAGTGGGAGCTCCCCCTGTGGGGGCGGAGACTGAGGGCCAGGCCTTTGTGGGGGCAGCCCCGGGGCCCCGCCTGGCTTCGTCCCACCCTTGTGCCCTCCAGAGCTTGGCTGGGTACTTGGAGAGGTGGGCACCGAGGCCACCGCCCTGAGGGAGGCCAGTGGGTCCCATATGTCCTGGGGCCACTGCTAGCCCTGGCGGGGGGACCTTCGTTGGCTAGGGGCAGACACACAAAGCCACAGGACTGGCCTCCTGGGGTCCCCAGAGAGGAAGTTGGGCCGGGGGAACCACAGGGAGGGCCCTGTGTTTGTTCCTCAGTGATTGAAGTTTACCATGAGTGCACACCCCCTTCCCGGTGCCCACCCTGGGGGACACAGGCACACACACCCCTCACGGGCAGGCACACATGAGGGAGTCCCCGGGAGGGGCTCTCAGCCCCGTGCTGCCTGCCCCAGGGTGACGGTCAAGAACCTCAGGGTGAGAAGCTCAGGGCGGGCAGGGGCTCCTCCACGTCACGGGGAGACCAGACTGACCAGGACTGCGGGCCTCGCGCTCTGTCTCAACAGGCCCCGAAATACAGGTTCCTCCTGCACGGCCGCCCCCTTTCACCCCCACACAGGTGCCTCCCTGGGGCGGGCCCACAGTGGGGAGGGGCCCACCTTGAAGCAAAGCCCGTCCAGCTCCTCAGAGAAAATGGCCAGGGACGTCGGGTACAGGACCAAGAGCCGGTCCCACTGCTCCTGAGTGGGGGGTGTCAAACGATGCGGGGGCTGAGCTGCTGTGCACCCAGGGCCAGTCCCTGCCCTGCCCAGCACCCTGCACCCCTCCTGTCCCCCTACAGCCGCATGCACCTCCCACCCACCTGTGCGGGCAGGTGCTGCAGCTTGACCCTCGATGCACAGACAGCGCTGCCGCCGGGTTCGTGCCCTGACGCCGTCCGCAGCCGGCTTAGGCGGCGTTGCAGAGTCCAGGGGAGCTCGTCTCCACAGGACCCCTGTGAGGAGGAGGTCAGAGCAGGCTGCGAGGATCTGGGTGGGGAGGGGCGTGGGGTCCCTGGCACTGACCTGTGGCGGTGCCGAGTGGCAGTGTTGCAGCCCCCCAAGGAGGGCCGTCTGCTTCTCCAGGTGGTAAAGCCATCGGTCCAGCTCGGCCCGGCTGGGGCAGAGCACCAGGAGGGGTGCGGGCAGCGGGCCTGCGGGCGGGGCAGAGAGGGCACACACATACACACACATGCCCCACAGCCCACAGGGCAGGCCCCTCTCCAAGTCCTGGGTCACGAGTGCCTCTGGGGGCCCGGGGAGCATCCCAAACACCTGTGATCTGGAAGGCGTGCTCTCGGGACCCCTCCAGCAGGCAGACGCTCAGCTCCGTCAGTGGTAACAGCCCCTGCCAGGCACAGGGTAGGAGCTTCAGGAATCCACGGAGGGAAGGGTGGCCATGGCCCTACCCCCGCCGCCCACTGCCTCACCTGAAAGGTGAGTCCTTCCGAGCCGTGGGCCTGGAAGTACAGGTGGGCGGGGAACAGCTCCAGGTAGCAGTCGCTGACGTCCTGCGCGGGCAGCAGGGTCGTCAGTGCAGGGTCTGGGGAGCCCCAGGCTGGTGGGGATGCTGCACCCGCAGCATGCTCCCCCCGGCCCGGCCCGGCCCCCACCTGGCTGTGCTGGAACCGCAGCTGGACCTTGGCGTAATGTACGACCTTTCCCAGGTTCCTCACAGGCACCCTCCGCCGCGCCTTCTTGAACACACTCAGGAACGGCTGCTCCAGGTTTTCTCGTTGGTTCTGCAGGTCCAGGATGTCCTAGGAGGAGCGGCGCTCAGGGGAGGGGCCTTGCCTGGGCCCCCCACCCCCTCCGCTGGCATCCACACAGCTACAGGACTATAGGCATGGTCTGCCTGTGCACAACCACCCAACATATATGTGAAGAACAGCCTCCCCCAGGCATAGAACCTGCACACTCAGCCTCTCCACAGGAAAACAGTCATGGCAGAACTTACACACACACGTGCATACATATATACACACGTGCACGTTTGCATACACGTACATGCACACACCCCCGATACGTGCACATACAGGCAACATGCATGTATCCATATATGCACACACACACATACACGTGCATACACGCACATATGTGTACACGTACACATAGACACACACATGCCACACAATACAGACACATACAGATGCATACACACATGTACACACACATTCACGCATACGCATGGATACACACGTGCACACATATGCACTTGCACACATACAGATGCATACATGTCCACACACAGACATACACCAAAACACACATGTATACACATACACGTGTCACATGCACATATACACATGTGCGCACACATATACACATGTACACACACATGCATGCACTGCACACATACACATGTACACATGCGCACACATACACACATGCACACCGATACACATGTGTACACACATGCACGCATATGCATACATACACACATGCACACGTACACTTGCACACACATGCACACACATGCATACATGCATACACATCCACATACCAATACACCAACACACGTATACACATACACGTGTGCACACACGTGTGCACATGCATATACACACATGCATACACACATGCATGCACACATACACAGTGCACAAATACGTGCACACACACGCACATATACACATGTGCATACACATGCACACATACACATACACACTTGTGCACACACTCATGTGCGTGCATACACACACACACAGACACACTTCCCCACACAGAGCTGCCTGGTCTAGTGGTAGAGATGGTGAGATTTGAACTCAGTGGATTAAATCCTATCTTCATTATTTCCTAAGCTGTGTAACATGTCTTTGGTTATTCAACCTCTGAAGACTTGTTAGAAGAATTTGGGGGTGTCTGGGTAACACTCAAAACCCTCCCACGTCTCCAGTATTGGCTGGTAAACGTTTAACACCTGGTTCTACAAAAAACAGACACAGAAACACACCAATGCCCTGATTTGTAACGTTTGTCAATTTCCTCAGTGTCAATGTTCTCAGCGCCGCCCATTTCCAGCCCCCAGCCTGAAAGATGTGAGGAGATTTCCGGGGTCGATCCCCTGAGTGTGTGCTGGCCGCTTGCTTAGGTGACAGCCGGGTCCTGGCAGTGCCCCGAGGGGTCAGACCCCCGCTCTCCGGCCACTGCATGTGCTCTTCCCGCTTTGGGGACCGCTCAGTCCCCACCCCCTTCCTTACCCGCTTTGCAGCTTTGCTCAGACATCACCTGCTCCAAGAGGTCCTTTTCTGAAAGCCCCTCTAAAATTCCAGCCTTCCCTGATCCTCTGCACCCATCCCCGCTGTTTTTCTCCTTAGCACCAACCCCACCCTTCTCACTGGATCTTCTATTCATTTGCCCCATCGTCTGGGAGTGGGAGCACCGTGAGAACAGGGGTTGTCTATTCCGTTCAGTTCTGTGTCCCCAGAGCCTAAGGCAGGGCCTGGGATGTGCTGTGGGTATCACTACATGTGCTGAGAGGGGAGAGGAATCCACATCCATGCCACACTTAGCCAATCCTGGCACAGTCCTCTACAAATGCAGGCTTTGATCACCAGGCTAGAGATCAGAAAGGGGACGGGTGTGAACCTGGGGCTGGAGAGCTCTGTGATCCACAGGCTCAGGGGCAAGTGGGAAGGTGTCCTGTTCCCTCTAGGAGCTGGCAAGGGCTACCTGCAGTGCTGCTGTGCCCTGGCCAAGCTTAGCTGCCCCTGAGCAGGCCCAGGAATGTGAACAGACAGACGCATAGGCTTTCCCGGCCTCCCGCCTCTGGGTGGGGCCTCCTGTACCCACACCCAGCGTGGGAACTGATGCCGGGTAGGCACCTATGAAAAATAGGCCACAGACCAGGAAGGGCCACACAGCTAGCCCTGCAGCCCAGCTCAGCCTCGGGGCCCCAGGGAGGACTCAGCCTGGAGCCGGCAGAGCCAGCTCACAGCACTGGGTGCAGAGCCCAGGCACAGGGCAGAGGAGCACTGGCTCCAGGACTGGCCCCGAGCTCCTCCCCCAGCCCCATTTCCTGAGGCTCAGCGGGTTCCCTCTCTGGCTACCATGTCCTGGCAAGGGAGGACCACTAGGGCCACCCACCACACCTCATAGGACCCTACCAGGGTCCCACTGCATGTCCTGGGCCTGGACAGAGAGAGCAGCGTCTGAGATGCAGCCAAAGGGACCCCACCCCTAGGCCAGCCTGGCTCCCTCTGCCTGCCCACTCCTCTGAGGCAGTGTGGTTTCCAAAACCAGCACCTGTTGTCTGCAGGGAACCCTGAAACTCTGCAGGTCAGGAGAGGGTATGGCACGAGCCTCCTGCGTGGCGGGGGCATGTTGGCAACGGGGTCTGCACGGCCACACCAGCTGCTGGACCTAGGAGTGCAGGGCAGGGGTCCTCTCCCCCAGACGCTCTTAGGGCCTGCACATAGCATCCAGCCTGCCTGACAGGGGTGCCGTGGGGGTTCCTCCTCCTGTGCCCTCAACCCAGCACCAGGCACATCTGAAAGGGGCTGGGCATCTACCCTGTGAAGACCCTTAGTCCTACGGGGGCCTGGGCGGGGGGATGGGCATGGGGGTTCTTCTGCTCCTTCCACGACGGAGAGGTGGCCTAGTGTGTGCTCGGGAGATGCCTCCTTGCTGCGTGGCCTTGGCAGGCTGGGAGGAGGCCCTGCGGGCACAGAGGGGTTGCTGTGGACAGGGCAGCCGTACCCAGCAGCAGCTTCCTGCGGGACACCCCGTCAGAAACAGGCCGCGGGTAGGTGGCCGGCTGGCTCACTGCTCACCTGAAGCCCCTTACTGTCAAGTGACACGACCAGCACGACCCCAGCCCCACTGCAGCGACAGAGACGCGTGCGCCGGGCCCCTGCGGGAGGAGGTCCCGGGAGGCCCCGCCCGCGGCCCGCCCCGCCCAGCTCGCTCCCGACTGACTCAGTCCTGCGTCGCGGTTTCGCTCTCCGCTCAGACTTTCGGCCGTCTGAGCTCCCCAGGGCGGGGCAGTCAGCGTCCGCTCCTCACCTAAGGGGGTCTGAATCCCCCCGGGCCGAGGGGAAGACCCTGGACTGCACGGACACGCGGCACACACGCGCGGGCAGAGCCACGCTCCCAGACCCCAGCCACCGCGTGCGCCGCGCTCACCGTGCCCGGGATGTAGTGGAAGAGCTTGTTGGCGGCGGCGTCCCCGCTTCCAGCAGCCTCGGGGCCCAGCAGGCCAGCCGGCATCCGTGCGCCGTCCTCTCTGGGGACAAGGCAAGGGAGCTCGTGGCCCCGGAGCGGGTGGGGGAGCCCCGTGCCCAGGTGGCCACACCCACACCCCGCTCACCTGTTTCCCTTCAATGAGGGCTTTCTGGAGAAGGAGGCCCGGAGCCTCCTGGGGGCCTGAGGGACACAATGGCTGTTCCCCATGGCCAGAGTCGTGCAGGTCGGCAAGTCTGGGTCCCTGTCCACAGCCTCCTGCCCCCGCCTCCCACAGGCAGGCGGGGCTCTGGGACGTCCCGCCCGTCACCCAGGGCTGGGCGGGGGTGGAGCCATTCTGGAAGAGGCCTGGCCCCTACCTGAGCCGTCCAGGTCTCTGCCCTGGGCCCTCCACACCGAGGGGCCAGCCTTGGGGCGATCTCCCCTCTGGCCCAGACAAGGCCTCCAGTGTGCAAGGGGCACCCCACTTGCCTGTGCTCAGGCTTTGTGAAATTGGGGCCACCTTCCAGCACCCCCCCAACAATGTGCACACACATCCTGTTTCCATCTAAACCCTGGCCGGCCTGAGTCACCGGTGACTGCAGGGAGGGCTGAGGCAGGAATTCCAGCGTAGGAGACAGTGCCCAGAGCCACCCCAGCCTCCCCTCCTGCCTGGGCTCCCTCACCAGACCCGTCAGGGTCCTCAAGGCTTAAGGGGACTCTGGGAGGCCACGTGCCACCTAGGCGGCCAGGACAGTCAGCATATGCAGGGGCAGTGCTGTCCTCCCCCGCCACACCCCCAGAGCCCAAGACGTGGCGGGGACCTCAGCCTCAGGACCCAGCCCAGGCAAACCCCACCTACAGTGGGAGGGACTCCATGGCCCCCACCCTCCCTGGATGCACAGCTCTGCCTTGTAGCCCCCAGACACCAGTGCAGCATCTCAGGCCACCCGCCCACGCCCCTCACCCTGGACCCCCAGATAGGACCCAAAGTTGCGCAGCTGCCCCACAAGCCAGAGAGATGCTCAGCCTGGGAAGCCCCAGAAATGTTTATTGTTCAAGTTGGGATTGTATTGCTGTGTGGGGCCCGAGTGCACACGTGTGCACCCACTACAAGATCCAGGGAAGACGGCACAAAGCAGACGATGACAGGAAGGACACCTGCTCCCCACCCTTCCCGGGACCCCGCCGTGTGCAAAATTCGAGCTGGGGTCTGCAGCTGCTTGGAAAGCCCCAGGGCCTCTGGCTCCGCGGCCTGCAGGGTCTGAGCAGGCAATGGCCCTGGGGCAGCGAGGCCCCGACCTGGTCACTCCCGGCTGCCCGCCATGCAGGCAGTGGAGGGGAGGACGGGCGGCCGCAGCACTGCTCACCCCTCAATAAATAAGATAAATAACTAAATAAATAAACAACTAAATATAGACACGAAGGAATGGACGCAGAGACGTGAACAGAAGATGCAAGATGTCCCTGGTGGGGGCCACGGCCCCCTTAAGGCATGTGGGAGGCTGCAGGCCTCTGGGGGTGGGGGGGTCAGAGGCTGGTGGAGGACACGGACAGCGTGGGCGAGGACGGCGGCGGGAAGTTGAGCAGCTCCAGCACCGCCACACCCACACTGCTACGCCGTGTGAACATGCAGGACGCGGCCACCCACTTGTTGGTCCTCGGGTTGTACTTCTCGATGGAATTGAGGCTGGAGCTACCATCGTTACCCCCCACGGCGTACAGCCATCCATCCATGGCCACCAGGTCGTGCGTGCTCCTGGGGGGCAGGCGGGGTGAGCCCCTGGCTGCAGGAAGGGGTGTGGGGGGAGGGGCCGCGCCACGAGAAGCAGTGGGGGCGGGACATGCCCCCTGAAGTGGGGAAACCCCTCCCCACAGCGCAGCCCCACTGCGGACCTGCGGATGTTCATTGGCGCCACGCTCTCCCAGGCTCCGGCCTTGGGACTGTATCTCTCTACCGAGTTGAGGCAGCTGGTCCCGTCGTTGCCCCCTGCCACGTACAGGGCACCCTCCAGCACGGCCACACCTGCTGAGCTGCGTCGGCTTAGCATGGACGCCACGGACGACCAAGCGTTCACCTGGGGGCAAGGGTGTGGGCTGGAGGCAGACCCGCCACAGGCATCCCTCCCCTGCCGCAGCCCCAACTCCAGCGTGGGGTGTCAGGAATGGGTGGGATGTGGGTGACCAGAGAGGGGAGGGCCCCGCAGCGCACAGGAGGGGGTGGCCAGGAGGGGTGCACTATGCACCTGGGGCTCATACTTCTCCACAGTGGCCAGGTGTGAGGAGCTGTCGTAGCCGCCCACGGCATACAGGTTCCCATCTGCGGAAAGTCAACATGCCCGTGGCACTTCTGCTGGCAGTGGGGTCTCCAGGGTGGGGGAAGGTGGGGACCCCCCCCCAGGCAGGCCCCATCACCCACCAAGCGTGGCCACTCGCACATAGCGCCTCCGGGTGCTCATGGCAGCGACGGATGTCCACGTTCCGGTCAGGGGGTCGTAGCGTTCAGCACTGTGGGCACCAGGACCGCCACAGCTCAATAGAGACAGAAAGGCGTCCCGGCCCCAGGACCTGCCCTCCCCAGCAGAACGGCCGAAATCTTACCCTAGGAGTCACAGAGACTCAGACCGCAAAGTCCTACCAGCCAGGACCCGCAGGTGGGCACAGGCCCCTGGCTGCCTGGAAAAGCCTGGGCGTACACCCACCTGGGCCCAGCCTCTGGACCGGAGGTAGGGATCCCAGAGAGGAAAGGGGACTGGGGCAGCAAAGCCAGTTCAGGCCCAATGTGGCCGTGGCCTGGGGTGAAGCAGCCTCGCAGATCACCCCCTTTAACACCCCGTCAGATACGACCTCCACGATGGTGACACAAACTTGCCTCTTGCGAGGTGGACCCTACAAAGCCACTGGGGCCCCAACCCCAATTACTACCTGTTCAGGCAGGAGGCCCCGTCATAGCCGCCAGCCGAGTACAGGAGTCCGTGCAAGGCGGCCACACCCAGGCAGCTTCGCCTCGTGCCCATGGACACCTCCGGCTGCCACGTGTTAGTCACGGGATCGTAGGACTCCACGGTAGCCAGGTCTGAGGTCCCGTCATAGCTAGCAGAATTAACCCACTGCAGGTCAAGACTGGCCTGGCGGGCATGCGCCAGACCCGACCCCAGTCCAGCCTCCAGGCTTACCCACCCACGGCATACAGCCGGTCCCCATGGGGCACACACCAGACCTGACCCAAGTCCAGCCTCCGGGCTTACCCGCCCACAGCATACAGCCGGTTCCCCACCGCAGCCACTCCCACCCGGGCCCGGCGCGTGGACATGGAGGCCACCACGTGCCAGCGGTCGGTGCGCGTGTCATAGGCCTCACAGTCTCCGTGGATGGCAAACAGGCTCCCACCGCCTGGGGAGGGCAGGTGGAGACGGGACTCGTGAGTGGATCCCACTGCTGGGCCACACCCCGGGCTCCTGGAGAGGCCCCTGGATGGAGGGGCGGAGGGGCAGGTCAGGACCTGACCGGCACAGGTGGGGTGGGCTTGTGCTGGTGGGGAGCAGAAGGCACAGGGCAGGAAGGAAAGGGGCGGGGAGCCATACCCACAGCAAAAAGCACAGGCCCGGCCCCCTCACAGCGCCGGGGCCGCGTGCGGCTGGTGCCTAGGACGCCCCTCTGCTCGGGCAGCAGGTGGAACTTCAGGGCCTCGATGAGAAGGTCCTTGCAGTCAGGGTGGTGCCTCACCAGGCTCTCGGCATCCACGTGGCCCAGCAGGAAGTCGCGGCTCAGCAGAGGCAGCCGCACACACTTCATGAGCTGGGGCGCAGGGAACACTACGCTCAGGCGGGACCCTCGGGCACACTGGGCCCCAGGGCTGAGACAACCCCCCAGACGCCTGTACCACCTGTGTGACGGGTTTTTCTTCAGACAGGGTGGGTACCATCCCCACGGAATCCCTGAACTCGGGAAAGATCAGGGCGCACCAGGCCCTCAGCCACCTGCATGCCCTCCTGGATGCTACGGGAGCCCCCGGGGCCGGGCCTCACCCGTGGGACATGCTGCCTGCGGGCGTCCACGTCATGTTTCACCCAGCTCAGGACTGCTCGGTAGACCTCCTCCTCCGAAGGCACGTTTAGGCTGTCACTAGAGACCAGTTCCAGCACCTGGGGGTGGAGGTCCTCAGACCTGAGATCTGGGGAGGGTCCTGTGGGCCCAGGGAGCCCCGAAGATGCCTAGGAGGAGGGTCGGGGGTGGGGGCTGAGTGTTCATACTGGGAGGGGCTGAGCAGAGTCAGGAGCCACAGACGAGGCTCCTGGGGGGCCTCCGTCCAGGAGGGTCTTGGGGATGCACAGCGGGCACTAAGGATTGTGAGCAGGGCTGCATCGGGACAAAATGGGGTTGGGAGTCAAAAGCAAAAACGGGTGGGGTGGAGGGCGCCGGCTGGGCCCACCAGCTGTTACCTGTTTCAGGGGCAGCAGCATAAACTCTTCGGTCTTGGCCACGTCCACGAAGTGCTGCAGGACGTACCTGTGGGCGGCCTTGAGCAGGTCGCTGCAGGAGTGCGCATCGGCAAAGCCCCGGATGCCCAGGCAGTTGGAGGGGTCGAGCTGACTCAGCAGGAACTTGCAGCAGGCGTCTCGGACGCCATTCAGCTGCAGGAGGCTGGCGGCTGGGAGCAGAGTCTACGGGGCACCGAGATGCGGGTGAGGGAGGCACAAGGTGGAGGGCAGCGGGATCTGGCTGAGAGGACTTCACCGGGCCCCAGGGGAGGCAGCCTCACCTGCACGTTGCCCTCGCCCACCACGATCTCAGCCGTGTACGCAAACTGCACCAGCTGGTCCAAGGCCTGAGGGTCGATGTCGTGCAGCGTCACGTGGGTCTGGCGGCTCTCGCTCATCTCATCTGTGGGGACAGCGTGTCAGAGGGGCTGACCCGAGGGACCCACGGAGTCCCCAGCGCCGCGCAGGCGGGTACTTGCTTGTGAACATGGCGTGGAAGTACGGGCTGCAGGAGGCCAACACCACTTTGTGTGCACGGATCTCCTTGGCGGCCACGTGCAGGACGATGTCGCACAGGAGGCCGCGCTGGCGCATGCGGCTCATGGCCACGAAGGCGTCGTGGTAGTGCCGCTTGGAGTTGTGGGCCACGCTGTGGCCCTCGCGGCTCAGCAGCTGCACGGCTCCCTCCATGGGGGCTGCGGGCCGAGCCTGCCGGGGCCGCGTGCGCTCTGCCTCGGGGCTGCAGGGGGCGGGCGGGTCAGGCTTCGCCCGGCTGGCGCTGCCCGCCCGCCCTGGTTGCCCTGGAGACTCTGGGCCGTGCCCGGGCAGCCCGCGGGGACCCAGCCCCTGGTGCGACGGGGGCGCCGGCAGCCCTCGCCTGACCTCCGCCAAGGACCCCCGCCCCGCGCGCGCCGCGTCCAGGCCTGCGCTGCGCCCCTGCTCCCCCGGGCGTCGTCAGAGCCCCGCGCCTGGCCCCGCTCCCCGGCGCCCCCACGAGCTCAGCTCCTCCGCGTTCCCAGCCGCCCTCTCGGGCCCGCAGCGGGAGCGGCGACCTGGGAGCGCGGGGCGCCGGTGGGGACGCTACTCCGGGCCGACCCCGCTCCGCACCCAGGTCCCGACCTCCCCGGGCCCTCGGGAGCGGCCCCCGCCCCTTCTGCGAACGGACGCGAGGGCGGGGGCCGGGCAGGTCCCGAGGCCGCCCCCCGCGCCCCGACCCCCGCCCACTCACGCCGGCGGCTGCGGCGGTGGCGGCGGCGGCGGCGCCTCGGGCCCAGGCCCCGGGCTGCCGTGCTCCGGGCTCTGCGTCCTGCCGGCCGGGCGCTCGCTGCGGGGCTGCATTCGGCTGCCGGACCCGCCGCCGATTCGCGGAGAACGCGCGGGCGAACCGACGCGGAGACTGCCGGAGGGCTGCTCGGCGGTGGCGGCCCGCTCGCGTCGCTCAGTCCCGCCGCTCCCGCCCGCAGCCGCTGTTTCTCGGCGCCGCCCGCCCCGCCTGCCGAGAGGCTTCGGGGACTAGATGTTGGACGCGGATCCTTCCAGCGCCGCGCCCCGGGTTCGCCGCCTCCTCCGAGAAGCCCCCTAAAGGCCCCACCCTCATCCTCCTCCAAGAAGCCCCCCAGGGCCCGCCATCCTCCTCCTCCGGGAAGCCCCCCAGGGCCCGCCATCCTCCTCCTCCGGGAAGCCCCCCAGGCCTCGCCCTCCTGCTCCTCCGGAAAGCTCCCCAGGCCCCACCATTCTCCTCCCTCGGGAAGCCCCCCTAGGCCTTGCCCTCCTCCTTCTCCGGGAAGCCCCCCAGGCCTCCCCCTCCTCCTCCTCCGAGAAGCCTCCCAGGCCTCACTCTCCTCTGGGAAGCCCCCACAAGCCTCGCCCTCCTCCTCCCCCAGGAAGCCATCCCCGCCCCCTTGACCCCCTAACTTGCTCTCCTCCGGGGAGCCCCGCGGCCCCGCAGCACCAAGAGGCCAAATGGGACCCCGAGGCCACTCCGCCCGCGTCCCTCACTCGCCCTTTCAGCGCCAGGGCTGGCGGAGCCGCGCCTGCGCCCCAGGGCGCCCCTGTCGTGGGGTCTGGCTGTCCAGGCCCGCGGGCCCCGGTGTCGGGCTGGTAGCAGGGAGGAAGGCGTCGGTCTCCCCACCGCCTTCACCCCGTGCGGCGTCCCCGGGAAGGGCCGCAGAAGAGCCACCGTCGGCGTCCAGAGGGCCGTGGACGGGGAGCTCCCTGCGTGGTGTTTGTGGCGCTGGCCCGATCTCCGCGGATCGGGCAAAGCCAGCCTGGCCCTCGGGTCGCCCGTCTTTTGTCGAGTTGGCGACATCAGTGCGGTTCCCACCGCCCCTCGCGTTTCCTACTGGACCCTCGACTTTTTATTGTTGATTCGTGGGAGCTCTTTGCATAGGGGACCCGCCGTCGCAGTCTGGCGTCCTCACAGGCGCGTACCCTCGGAGCGCCGGGTGGGCTGCAGGCGCGACGGGGCACCTGGTCTCTCTTTCCCGGGGCGGACACCGGCGTCGCCGCGTCCTGCTGAGCCGGGCGCCGAGCGGGAGGCGCATCGGGGCTCCACCTGGGCTGCCCGCACCGTGCACGCGAACGCGCCCTCCCGCCCGGAGACAGCAGGCGCAGCGGTCGGAGAACCGTAGAACCACTCGGCTGGGCGTGGCACGGCGGGGCGGGGAACGGGGCGGGGCCTGGGCGGCGGAAGTGCGCCGCAGCGCGGCATTCTGGGCCCGGAAGTAGGGCGCACGCTGTGGACTGGTGTCATGGCAGCTCCCCGGAGCCGCAAGAGGTAAGCAGCGGGTCCGAGGGCCGCCTCTGCCTCTCGGTGGGTGTTTGTATCCAAGGGGCTTTTCTTGCTCCTCTCAGCGGGGCTGGCGCGAGCTGCTCCTGCGGGCAGCTGTGACTCCTGCGTGACCCGCAGGCGCCTGGCGGAGCTGACGGTGGACGAGTTCCTAGCTTCGGGCTTTGACTCCGAGTCCGAATCCGAGTCCGAAAACTCCCCAGAAGCGGACACGCGGGAGACACGCGAGGCTGCCCGGAGTCCGGATGAGCCGGGCGGGAGTCCCTCGGCCAGGTGAGTGGGGACAGGGGTGAGCAGAACCTCCTTGCTCGTCCTGGCCCACCCCGCCGCAAGTTTGCTGACCTCGCCTGGGGTCTCAGGGTCAAGGCCTAAGGACCTCCGACCTCTACCCCCAGCGCCTTCAGCTTAGCTTACTGTTTCATCCGTTGTTTGCTGAGCTCCTGCTCCGTGCCAAACCCTGTCCTATGTACGTCCTACGAGCGTATGTTGGGGGTTCTGCAAACGTCTCTTCGCGATCTGGGAGAGCTCTCACGGTCTTGGGTAAAATCACCGCCTGCAGTTCAGTGGAACAGAGAAGTGCTGGGGAGGGAAAGGAGAGACAGGCTGGAGAGAGAATTGCCAGGGGAGCCGAGTTGCTCTGTTAGAAGGAGCGGAGGCTGGGCGCTGTGGCTCACACCTGTAATGCCAGCACTTTGGGAGGCCCAGGCGGGCAGATCGCCTGAGGTCAGGAATTCGAGACCAGCCTGACCGACATGGAGAAATCTTGTCTCCACTAAGAATACAAACATTAGCCGGGCGTGGTGGGTGCCTGTAATCCCAATTACTCGGCAGGTTGAGGCAGGAGAATCGCTTGAATTCAGGAGGTGGAGGTTGCAGTAAGCCGAGATGGCACCATTGCATTCCAGCCTGGGCAACAGAGTGAGACTCCATCTCAAAAAGAAAAAAGAAAGAAACCCAAAAATACAAAAACTAGTTGGGCATGGTGACATGCACCTGTAGTGTTAGCTACTTGGGAGGCTGAGGCAGGAGAATCGCTTGAACCTCGGAGGCGGAGGTTGCGGTGAGTGGAGATTGCACCACTGCACTCCAGCCTGGGCGACAGTGAGATTCCATCTCAGAAAAAATAAAAAGAAAAGAAAAGCAGAGGTGACTGAGAAGATGATGTCTGAATAAAGACCTCAAGCGAGGAGGCCACGCAGGCAGTAGGGGGAGCGTGTCTTGGATTTCAGGTAGCAGAAACAGTAAAGGCCGTGCAGTGAGAGCATTTGGGGAGGATGCAGAGGTAAACGTGGTGGCTGTGGCAGGAGTGAGCTGGTGAGTAGGGGCAGATGAGCCCGGGAGGGTGAAGAGCCAGGGGCCATAGACTGTCCTAAGGTTACCTTGTAAAACAGGAAGTTATTTCTGGGTTTGAGCGGTGGAGTGCCTTGTAGGTGGCAAGGGTGGAAACGGAGGGACTTTTATGTTAACTGAGAGTTGAACTCTGGTGGTTTGAGAGGAGGTGTGAATGGTTTTGAAGGTGTTGCTAATGAGATCTGATGACAAGTTGCGTGCTGGGTATTAGAGACAGAGGTTTGAGACAGAGGTTTGCTTTTAGTCTGAGTCCCTGGAAGGGTGGAGCTACCAACAGCCAGAGTAGAGCATGGCACAGGCGCAACAAGTCTAGGGAAGACCGTGGCTGGGGGTCCTGTGTATTGGGTTTGAGCGTATGTTGTAGAGGCTGTTGGGCAGGAGAGATGGGTCTGCCAAAAACATACCTCCTGGCAATCCTCCTGCCTTGCTTGTTGGTGACTCTCGTGAATGGAGCAGACTAACCCTGTAGGCCACTCCCCACCCCCTCTACTTCCACTTTCTACTGGGGTTGCTGACTTGTGCCTTCTCAGCCGGCGTAAAGGCCGTGCCTCTGAGCACAAGGACCAGCTGTCTCGGCTGAAGGACAGAGACCCCGAGTTCTACAAGTTCCTGCAGGAGAATGACCAGAGCCTGCTAAACTTCAGCGACTCAGACAGCTCTGAGGAGGAGGAGGAGCCGTTCCACTCCCTGCCGGATGTGCTGGAGGTGAGGGCATGGGCCGAACCAGAAGGAGGGCACTTGTGGCCTTTACACCCTCCTTCAGCTCAGCCTTTCTGTGCAGGAAGCCAGTGAGGAGGAGGATGGAGCAGAGGAGGGGGAAGATGGGGACAGAGTCCCCAGAGGGCTGAAGGGGAAGAAGAATTGTGTTCCTGTGACCCTTGCCATGGTTGAGAGATGGAAGCAGGCAGCAAAGGTGAGCAGCAGCGAGGGGTGGACAGCCGGGTGCCCTAGGCAGGAATCTGGCCTTGCCTCACTTGGGGTGCCTGAGGCTGTCCTGGTGGGAGGAGCTCTTCTCCACGCAGGGGACACTGGAGTCCTCTTCAGCGCAGGTCACTATGCCTTGATCCTCCTGCTTGCTTGATTGCCCCAGGACTGTGTGTTCACCTTTGGGTAGATTCCAGGGGCTCTGTCGGTGCCTGGCTCCCCAAAATCTGCCCCACTGTGGGTGGGATGGACTGTCTGTGCCTTTGTTGGCTGGGGGAGCTGGGGTCCTTCTGAGCTTCTCTCAGTGGTTTTTCTAGGGACAAGGATAGGGAGAGCTCCAGATACCACCTGGAGGTGGCCATAGTCCAGGATCTGGAACCCCCAGCCCGTTCCCTGGGGCTCCTGAGCCAGACTCCCTCCCCTTCCCAGAGAATTCTAGACTTTGTTTCCATTTTTGTTATCCGTATGGAGCTCTGTGGGCCCCCCCCCCACCTCTGCCCTGTGTCTGAGGGTGAGGGTGCCTTTCTCTGGGGCCGCCGTTTCCACTCTGCCCAGTGCAGTCTTGGCTCCCCTGACGCCCCTGGTACTCTTGCTCCTTAGCAACGCCTCACTCCAAAGCTGTTCCATGAAGTGGTACAGGCGTTCCGAGCAGCTGTGGCCACCACCCAAGGGGACCGGGAAAGTGCTGAGGCCAACAAATTCCAGGTCACGGACAGTGCTGGTGAGCTGGGGGGACCCTGGCATCCAGGCTGGTGAGCTTGAGGGGACCCTGGCATCCAGGCTGTCTGTTGTGTTCTCTATCCCATGAGTACATCCGGGCCTTTTCATTGCAGTGTTTAATGCTCTGGTCACCTTCTGCATCAGAGACCTTATTGGCTGTCTCCAGAAGCTGCTGTTTGGAAAGGCGGCAAAGGACAGCAGCAGGTAAGAGGGGAGGGAGTGAAAGGGGGATTGGGACTACACACAGGAGAAGCCAGAGGCCTTGTGGCCAGGACAGAGATGTGGTGACAGAGCCAGGCTCTTCTCGGGGACCCTGAGAAGGCAACGAGGCATGAGGGACCCTTGGGAGAGGCTGGGCACTTGGGGCCAGTTGGAGTGGCCCCACCTTCTTTCCTTCCTGGAAAGGAAAGTTCTCTGCTCAGAGTCTCAGGAGGTGTGGATGTGCGGCTGCCTTTGTGCTTAGAATTTCCCAGGTTAGGAGGTTAGGGTGCTTGCTCTCTTCCCTTTCGTACGGCCTTGGAAGTTCTGTCCATGCTCCTTGACCTCTGCACTGTGACTGGCCTGTTTCCTGCAGCTGCGTGTGTCTGTAGACAGGGGCCTCATCAATGCTGAGAACCTGAGGGCCTCAACTTCCCCCTTAGAGGAAGGCTGGGCAGAGAAGGCCGTGGAAGGTTTTCAGAGAGAGATGTACAGCCAAGCATTTGGTAGAGCGTGGGTCACATTGGGGTTCCAGGGGCCGTGCAGCCATGTGACCTTGAGGCAGTGGAGGCCTAGAGTTGAAATTGCCCCAAGACACCTTCCAGAGGAAGAAAGGAGACCCAAGGGAGAGGTCTCGCCATCAGCACCTCGGGGGCAGGAGACAGCGGCTCAGGAGACGGGCACTGTTGCTGCTGGTGGTGGTCGGGGCTGGGCGGATCGAGCAGAGCTGTGTCCACATGGAGGCAGTGCTGTCGGAAGGGGACAGGGAAGCTGGCAGATGGGGGTGGAGGACAGGCAGTGATTGGGGGACAGCAAGCAGCCTGAGCCACTAGGTCAGGGACCCCTGTCAAGGCAGCAACTGTGCCAGAGGGAGTCAGGCCGTGGGGGAGCAGCAGCAGGTGCCCAGCAGCCAGTGTCAACACAGGTGTGAGGAGGGTTGAGGACAGGGGGGCCTTTCTGGGGCCCTGCCCTTGGTCCTTCCCGTGCTTCAGCAGATTTTAGTGAGCGCCTACTGCATGGGTTCTGGTAAATGGTTTTTTTTTTTTTCCGCTTATGAGACAGAGTCTTGCTATGTTGCCCAGGCTGGAATGCAGTGGTCTGACCACAGCTCACTGTGACACCTACCTCCTGGGTTCTCCCACCTTAGCCTGCAGGCGTGGATGATGTTTTGTATATTTTTATAGAGACAGGGTCTCACTATGTTGTTCAGGCTGGTCTCAAAGTTCTGGGCTTGGAGTTTGATACCCCTGCCTTGGCTTCGTAAACTGCAGTGACTACTGGCATGAGCCTCCACACCTGTCCTCTGATTTCGTTTTCTTTGTGCAGCAAATGTGGGCGAAAGGAAACCAGCCTGCGGCAGTTGGTGGTGCCTGGCAGACCCTAGAGGCACCGAGTACCAGCTGCTGGGCTTAGGGGCCTCGTGTGGTCTCGTGGGGATATGATCAAGGGGACTTAGAGAAGGTTTATGTCTGAGAGATGGAGCTGGAGGCTGGGACTTCTGTGGACTCTTAGGGAGGTGGCCAACCCTGGGCCAGGGCAGACAGGAGTTCAGGGCCACTGAAGGAGGGGCTAGTGCCCTTGAGAGGGTCCTGCTAAGCCCCTGTGTCCATCCAGCTGTAAGGTCCCTGAGCTTTCTCGAGAGGAGAGATGGGAGTCTCGCAGGGTTGTGGAGGCTGCGCTGGCCAGGACACGCGCCAAGACGCTGAGCAGCCTTGCGTCCAAGCCGTGGGGCTTCCCAGACAGGGAGGGTGGTTTCTCTGCAGGATGCTGCAGCCGTCCAGCAGCCCGCTCTGGGGGAAGCTCCGTGTGGACATCAAGGCGTACCTGGGCTCGGTCATACAGGTGCTGTTCTGGTGGGGAGGGCACAGGGGCCGGGCTGTATCTGGTGGTCCAGCCCTTTTTTGTATCCCAGAACGTGTGGGTTTGGGGCTTCACTGTCTCCTCCTGCCCCCAGCTGGCGTCCTGTCTGGCGGAGACGACGGTGTTGGCGGCCGTGCTGCAGCACATCAGCGTGCTGGTGCCCTGCTTCCTGACCTTCCCCAAGCAGTGCCGCATGCTGCTCAAGGTGGGCAGCCCAGTCCCCTCCCTGTCTGTCATGGGGTTGGGAGGCCACGCGGCTGCCCCCACCACATCCCACTCCTGACCAGGGCACAGGTGGTGCCCACGCTTCACTGGCTCCACTTGGCTAGCGAGGCCACAGAAGCACCCGCCCCCCCAACCTGGAGTTTCCATCTCAGGCAGCCCCCACCTGCCTGGCCACGTGAGCTGTTCTTTTCCCGGTGTGATTTCACATACGGCGGCGTGTCTGACCTACGCTTCTGTGGTCCTCTTCTCACGAGGAGCAACGCGCCTGTTCTGTGTTTACTTCTGTAACTGAGCTCCTAACTCACAGCTCCCTCGTGCTTTGGGAAGAGCTGGTGGCCACGGGAGCTTTTGCCTGGCTGGGGAGGGCTGTGCTGGCCCTGGGGCATCCCAGCTGAGGAGGCTGGGGGGCCGGCAGTGATGTCTGACCTTCTGCAGAGAATGGTGGTCGTATGGAGCACTGGGGAGGAGTCCCTGCGGGTGCTGGCGTTCCTGGTCCTCAGCAGAATCTGCCGGCACAAGAAGGCCACTTTCCTCGGCCCCGTCCTCAAGGTAGTTGGGGGCCCTGCATCTGTGTCCCTCAGCGTCTGCTTTGGAAATCTCGGCCTGAGGCGCGGGAGGCTGCCTTGGTGGTGCCCCTCACTGGGCCCTGCACTGCGGCTCTGAGCAGACCTGGGCTCCTGGACCACGAATGTCTTACAGAGCATCTGGGGGTGGTGGGCAGGGAAGAGAGCCCTCAGCCTTCTCAGGGCCCCACCTGGACCCTGCTTCACACAACTTCCCCAGGTGAGGGCCTCCCTGGCTGGAGGAGGACACTGGGTGTTGGCATCTGAGGTCATGGTCAGGGTACAGTCCTGCCCGTCCCCCAGCCGTGGGTGGCCTGCATGTGGGGACCCTCAGCCCCCAGACAGGTCCAGTGTGCAGCAGGAACTTGTGCCCCACCTCCTCCCAGGCCTGAGGCTGGTGGGCACATGGGGGTGGGGGCTGTGCGCGGGGCTACGGCTCTTCCTTGAGGCCCAGCTCGGAGGGAAAGGCCCAGGGGTTCACAGGGGGCCTGGAGTGGGCGGTGGAGGTGCATGGCCCTGATCCCAGGTGGCTCTGACCGGGTCCCTCCGCAGCAAATGTACATCACGTATGTGAGGAACTGCAAGTTCACCTCGCCTGGGGCCCTCCCCTTCATCAGTTTCATGCAGCGGACCCTGACAGAGCTGCTGGCCCTGGAGCCGGGTGTGGCCTACCAGCACGCCTTCCTCTACGTCCGCCAGCTCGCCATACACCTGCGCAACGCCATGACCACCCGTAAGAAGGTGTGTGGTGGGCCCTTCCAGGCTCATGCTGGGCATGGGGTGGGGCAGCCCAGGTGCTTGACCCAAGGCAGGGCCTGGGGCCTCCCCGAAGCCCGTCTGTTGGAGACAGCCGAGCACCTCGGTGCAGTCGGTCCTCGCAGGTCGGGGAAGGTGGATGGGTTGAGACCCCGCGTGCGAGGTGAGGAAATGATTCCTGTGCCAGCCCAGGAGGAATGTGCATCAGCCCGGCCGGTCAGCCTGGCCAGTGGCTGACGTGGTTCTCTCTGATCAGGAAACGTACCAGTCTGTGTACAACTGGCAGTACGTGCACTGCCTCTACCTGTGGTGCCGGGTCCTGAGCACTCTGGGCCCCAGCGAAGCTCTCCAGCCCTTGGTCTACCCCCTTGCCCAGGTCATCATTGGCTGTATCAAGTGAGTTGTGGGGTGGGCAGGGCTGTCCAGGAGGCTCAGGAGAAGCAAATTTGCTGGGACTGTGTGGGCAGTACCTCTGGCGTTCAGGGCCCTGGGGCCTGAGTCTGTGTCCTGGCCGTCCCTGAGGAAGGGCTGGGGTCCCTGTACCTGCTACAGGGAGATGCCCTGGATTCTGGAGAGCTGGGCTGGTGGGCACCTGTGACATGAGCTCCTCCAGCAGCGGTTTAGCTGCCTCGGGTGCCACCCGGCGTGTGTTCTCGGGGCTTGTGTGCAGTTTACAGTGAGTTTGGTTCATTACGTGGGGTTTATGGGTGGAGCACATCTGATGCAGTGAGCTGCATTTTGGGTGTGAGCACTCAGGAGGGTCCGGGCAGGGTAGGGGCTGCAGCAGGAAAAGGTGGGAGCGGCACTTTGGCCGGACGCTTTTGTGGCCTCTTTGGCCAGGAGGGGGCATCTGTCTGGCTGAGCCTTAGAAACTCAAAGCTGGGAAGGGAGGTGGGAGGTCGAAGGGAAGAAGCAGGAAGGCGGGAATGGAGAGGAGAGGAGGCAGGAACAGATGAGACCCCTGGCACCGTGTTAACATGAAGTGAAGCTGAAAGCTGAGCAAGGGGTGCAGGTCCCCTGGGGTTCAGACTTGCCTTGCCCTGCTTGAGGGATCTGATGCCAGTGAGGGGGGAGGGGGTCCAAGACGGCAGGGGGAGGGGCAGGGGTTGTCAGAGATGGGGCCTCTGCTCACTCGGCCTTCCCACCCCCAGGCTCATCCCCACTGCTCGCTTCTACCCACTGCGAATGCACTGCATCCGTGCCCTGACGCTGCTCTCAGGGAGCTCGGGGGCCTTCATCCCAGTGCTGCCTTTCATCCTGGAGGTGAGTGGGGTTGTGGTGGGTGTGCGGCCCCTCTGCCTGCTCCTGTGGGGAGCATCTGCCGCTCAGGGCGTCTGTGCTGAGCTGTCCCGCGACCTCCCGGAGCCCTGGCCGCCTCCTTGTCATGGGGTCCTGAGGACGGTGCTCTTCCGCGAGCCAGGGGCAGTGTTGGTCCTTGTCACGGGGTCCTGAGGACGGTGCTCCTCCGCGAGCCGGGGGCAGTGTTGGTCCTTGTCACCGGTGTCCTGAGCCTTGTCACCGGTGTCCTGAGGACGGTGCTCCTCTGCGAGCCGGGGGCAGTGTTGGTCCTTGTCACCGGTGTCCTGAGCCTTGTCACCGGTGTCCTGAGCCTTGTCACCGGTGTCCTGAGCCTTGTCACTGGTGTCCTGAGGACGGTGCTCCTCCGCGAGCCGGGGGCAGTGTTGGGGGACGTGGGGCCTCTGGAGATGAAAACAGCTGCTGCTAGGGCTGCGCTTGAGGATGCCAGGCCCTGGCCCTATAGGTGCTTGCCCAAGACGAGTTGGCAGGAGAGCGGGGCCCAGACCCCAGTGTGAACTGTACACTCTGCAGGCTCTGCCCCGACAGTTGTGCGTGTGTGTGTTTGTATGGGGGTGTGTACATCTGTGGGTGAGTGCGTTTATGTCTGTGTGCGCATGCGTGTGAGTGCACCATCTGTGTGCGCATGCGTGTGCAAATCTGTGTGTGCGCATATCGGTCCGTGTGTGCATGTTTCCATGTGTGCATGTGTGTGTGTGCACGTGTATCCATGAATGCCCGTGTGCTTGCAGGTATGTGCGTATGTGTGCCTGTGTGCATGCATGTCTGCGTGTATCTGTGCGCGTACCTTTGTACGCGTGCATCTGTGTGCATGCATGCTGCGTGTGTATGCCTTTGTGTACCTGTATGCATGCACATGCATCTGCGTGTGTGGACCTGTGTGTGCACCTTTGTGCATGCATTTGCATATGTATACTGTGTGTGTGTGCACCTATGCATATCTGCTATCTGCGTGTACCTGTGTGTGTGCTCCTGGTTGCATGTGTGTCTGCGTGTGTGCGCCTATTCATGTGTGCCCCTGTGCGTATCTGTGCGTGTATCTGTGTGTGCACCTGTATGCTTGCACATGCGTCTGCGTGTGTGTACCTGTGCATATGTGCACTTGTGCATATCTATGCGTGTACCTGTGCATGTGTGCACCTGTGTGCATGCACATGCGTCTGTATATACTTGTGTGCATGCATCTTTGCATGTACACGTGTCACTCAGGTAGGGAAAAGTTGGAGTCTGAAGTTTCGACATTCAGTGGGTGGGTTAGGCCCAAGCCCACCATAAATTTAGGACTTCACGATGTCCACTCTGTTTATCTAATTAGTTCTCAGCCTCATGAAGGCCCAGAGTCATGTCACAGCTGTTTTGGGGGCTGGGTCTCCAGGTTGCCAGGTCCAGAAGGTATGGAAGCCCCAGGCATGTCCTGATTCCCCTTCCACCGAGGCAGGGATGCTGAACATCTTTAGGAAGCCACGTTCACTTCTACGGCAGCCAGCGGTGGTCTCTGACTGCCCAGCCGTTGGCCTGGCCCCTGTGTGTGCAGGCCTCCAGCTCTGCTGCCCAGCTCCAGGCATGTTTTGTGTCCGTCCGCTCTGCTCAGTCTCCCCGGCGGCGGCTTTCTTGCTCTCTTGCAGTGTCTGTTTCTTCACCTCTGCACTGCTCTGGTTCACTGCAGCCGCGCCCCGCAGGCCCCTCTCATGCAGGGATGCAGGCTTCTCCTCTCCGGAAAAAGCAAACCCTGAAGGCTAAAGCAAAGCCCTCAGTTGTAGGCTGTGCCCGCCCTTCCCCGGTGCCTGGGCAGGAAGCCAGTCGCCCGCCCATACTTCGGCCCAGGCTAGAGAAGGGCAGTGCCCTCCCAGAGGCTCATCAGTACCAGGGCGTTTTTCCATCTGGACCTGAGCTCAGCTGTCTGGCAGCCACCCCTGCTGAGTGGGGTCTCTTGCTGGGGCCTCCACCCTTGGGCCCCCCATAACCTTCTGTCCTCTGGGTGCCTCAGCATGTACCCTGAATCTCCATGGTTCACAGCCTGAGGGCCCCTGTGTGAGGGGTCTCCTGGTGGTTGGGGAGGGGTCACAAGACTAAGAGGCCGGGCTAGACTCCTTCTCCTGGCATGTTCTATGGAGGTGCACAGCCTGTGGCTTCTGTGGAGGATGTGGGAGGGGGGCCCCCCAGGCCTCTCTCCGTCCCTTCCTGTGTTGGGCACTCCTCGCTGTTGCTGCTGCATCCTCTGGTTGCTCAGGACAGAGCCCTATGTGGCGCTGCCGTGCTGAGGGCCAGGACGGGCCTCAGTGCCACGTTGTCGGGAATGGGGGCTGTCCCGTACTCTGTGTGGCAGGGACCTCTAGGTCTCCAGACCCGGGTCCTTAGTGCTTCCCAGGATTCTGGGAAAGGACCCGTGTTCCTGATCCTGCCCTGCTGACCAGAACCCCACTCAGGGACACAGCAGGCCGTGGAGGCCACGGGGCTGGGACCATGCCTAGCTGCCCATCTCTGGTCTTAGCTTGGGTCTCCTCGTGCTGAAGCCTGAGGACCAGGGTGACTAGGTCCAGCCAGGCGCAGGACTGAGGGGACAAGGGGGACCAGGGTGCAGCCAGGCGCGGGGCCGAGGGGACAAGGGGGACCAGGTGTGGGGCCGAGGGGATCGGGGGACCAGGGTGCAGCCAGGGTGACCAGGCACAGGGCCAAGATAGCCTGACATGGCCCTCGGGCCAGATGTTCCAGCAGGTCGACTTCAACAAGAAGCCGGGGCGCATGAGCTCCAAGCCCATCAACTTCTCTGTGATCCTCAAGCTGTCCAATGTCAACCTTCAGGAGAAGGCCTACCGGGTGAGGCTGGCCTCCTGGGGAGGGGCCTGGGCAGTTCCCAGGGTGGGGTTGGGGGTGCTGAGGTGAATGGGAGGGGGCTGGCATCCTCCGAGTTCAAGTATGGACCTTCATGGTCTATCAGGGCTGGGGGCCCAGGGCCCTGTCTTGCAGTCCCTGCTCTGGAGATGAGGCTGACCTGATAGCCTGAGTGGAGGAGACTGAGTGCCAGCCCCTGCTTCTCCCTAACGCACTCAGTCCTCTCCCCTGCTCCTCAGGACGGCCTGGTGGAGCAGCTGTACGACCTCACCCTGGAGTACCTGCACAGTCAGGCACACTGCATCGGCTTCCCGGAGCTGGCGCTGCCCGTGGTCCTGCAGGTGTGTGTCCTGCCCACACCTGCTTGTGGCCGACTCATCCTGTCTTATAATGGGCCCGGCTGCCCCGGGCCGGTAGAGGTGTCCTTGTCCCGGATACCTGGGGCCGGGGCAGAGCCCGACTGGTGTAGAGGCTCCACACTGGTAGCCCCCACTCCGGGCCCCCGTGGAGGGGCTGATGGGGAGCCTGTGGTGTCCTTGGGGGCCATGGGACTCTGACAAGGGGTTCTAAGCCATTCAGGTTTGCGGGCAGGCTTGGGCAGCGGGCTAAGGACCCTGGGAGTACAACAGCCTCCTCCCAGGGGGGAGCCACAAGGCTGATCTTCATTTCGGGGTTGGGACTGAGTGTGCCCACCCTGGCTCAGGCTGGTGCCCTGACCGCACACTTCCCCAGGCCATCCCGGGTGTGGGGAGTGGGTGGAGTGTCTTCTCAGTGGCTGGAAGGCCCGGCCTGCCTCGCCAAATGCCCCAAGTCAGCCTCACCGTAGGCCGGAGGAGGGCAGAGGAGGGGCTTGTCCTTGTTCTCAGAAGGTCCTTCGGGGTCCACGGGAGGCCTGTTTGCTCTCAGCCCTGATGTTTCCAGCCTCGGAGGCCTGTGCCCAAAGGGAGGGGTGGAGGCCCTGATGTCTGGCCCTGGTGGCTAGAATCAGATGTGCCAATTACAGGTTTGTGGGGAGGAGGGGTCTGCCCACCTGAGCCACAACTGGTCAGAGGCTCATCAAGATACAGGGGTGTGTGTGTGTGTGTGTGTGTACTCAGTCACACATGGCCACACACACGTGTCACGGGCACAGAGCCGGGACCCTCTTTCCGGGGGCACTCAGAGCAGGGGCCTCAGTCTGTGTTCCTCCCGTGTCCTCTTGCGTGGCGATGCCCGGCATTGGGGCATCTCTGCTTCTGGACTCCAGGGCCCAGGGTTGGGTCTGGAATAGGGGTCAGAAAATGTTTCCAGTAAGGGGCCAAACGGTGAACATTGCTTCCCACAGATGTTCAGCTGCACAGGCAGCTGCAGGAGCCATGCAATGGACACACCAGTGAAACTATTTTTTTATTATTTTTTGAGATGGAGTCTCGCTGTGTTGCCCAGGCTGGAGTGTAATGGTGCGATCTCGGCTCACTGCAACCTGGGCTCAAGCAATTCACCAGCCTCAGCCTCCGGAGTAACTGGGTTTACCAGCACCCACCACCACACCCGGCTATTTTTGGTATTTTAGTAGAGACGGGGTTTTGCCATGTTGGTCAGGCTGGTCTTGAACTCCTGACCTCAGGTGATCCACCCGCCTCAGCCTCCCAAAGTGCTGGGATTACAGGTGTGAGCCACTGCGCCCGGCATAAAACTTTATTTCCCGAGGTGGCGGCGGGCAGCATTGGCCCAGAGGGTGGGGTGACTCTGCCTCTGCCACCCCAGCCGCAACACCTATGCACTTGAGCCCTGAGATTGAGTTCCCTCCTGGGGTATCCCCGTGGCCGCCACGCGTGGTTCTGCAGGGGACCTGGGCCAGCTGTGCACATGGAGCAGCCCTGGGCTTCAGTGGCTGACCCCTCCCTTCCACAGCTGAAGACCTTCCTCCGGGAGTGCAAGGTGGCCAACTACTGCCGGCAGGTGCAGCAGCTGCTTGGGAAGGTTCAGGAGAACTCGGAGCACATCTGCAGCCGCCGCCAGAGGGTTTCCTTTGGCGTGTCTGACCAGCAGGCAGTGGTTAGTGGAACCTGGGGGGTAGTGCCACCTGAGGGCACCTGCCAGGGGTGTAGCTGGGATGTGGGGGTTTGCCCAGGGTAAGGCATGACCCTGAACTCCCCCAACCCCCCAGGAAGCCTGGGAGAAGCTGACCCGGGAAGAGGGGACCCCCCTGACCTGGTACTACAGCCACTGGCGCAAGCTGCGTGACCGGGAGATCCAGCTGGAGATCAGTGGAAAAGAGCGGGTGCGGCTTGGGAGGGGCCTGGGGTGTGGTGTGACTTGCTGGGTTTTCAGATCTAGCTCATGGACTGTGACGTGAGACTTTGCGGCCAGGGTGAGGGTTTGGAAACAGTGCCAGACGGCCGGGGCCATGGCGCTGGGCTGCACTGCCAGGGCAGTGCCCAGATGATTCAACTTGGAGAAGGGGGTAGGTGTTGCAGAACTGACCAGAGCCAGGTGTTTCCAGAGAGGGGAAGCCCGGGGCTGCACTGGGTTGGGGAGGCCACACCCCCTCAGGCCTGATGGGCTGGGGGCTCTGGGCAGGTGGAGTGGCTGGACTGACGTTGCCACCCCGGCCGGCAGGTGGGGAGAAGCAGGAAGGGCTCTGCCTTTGCCCTTGGACATGGGGTGGGTAACCTGGAGGATGGCTTTGTGCTGATTGGGGAACAGAGAGGGGACTAGAAATTGGCCACACGGTCTTGGTGGTGGGTCTGGCGATGCCTGGCCCAGCTGTGGCCGTCAGCCCCTGCCCTCTCCCACCTGAGCCCCTGGCTCTTTGGCCTTCCAGATGGAAGACCTGAACTTCCCTGAGATCAAACGAAGGAAGGTGGCGGACAGGAAGGATGAGGACAGGAAGGAATTTAAAGACCTCTTTGACCTGAACAGCTCTGAAGAGGACGACGACACTGAGGGCTGCTCGGAGAGAGGTGGGGCCTGTGTGGTGCTTCCAGGAGAAGGGTTGGCCTGGAGGGCTCTGCTGGACTTCCCAGAGCCACTGTGACTTTGCTGGACCCTGTGGGTGGGAGTCGCATGGGCTCTGCTCCTTGTTCCTCAGGGATACTGGGGCCCCTGGGCACTCAGCATGGGGTGGAAGAGGACGAGACGCTGGGGCCCCTGGGCACTCGGCATGGAGTGGAAGAGGATGAGGATGACTCCGAGGGTGAATGGTCTTGCGGTGAGGGGGTGTGGCCCTGTGATCCCATCTGGCGGGAGGGCAGAGCATAACCGGGGCGGGGAGGTGGGCCGGGGGCTCGGGGCCAGGCTTTCCCCTCCCTGGGGAGGCCAAATGGTCTATTCTCTCTGGCTCTGGCAGCCAGCAACAGCGGCAGGGCTAAATTAATTAGTGCCGTGATTAATTAGTGATGAGTAACCTCCAAGGCTGGCTTCTTCCTGATAAAGCAGAATGTATGTGGCCTCCATCTCTCCACAGATGGAGACCCAGACGCAGAGGCGGGGCTGGCCCCTGGGGAGCTGCAGCAGCTGGCCCAGGGGCCGGAGGATGAGCTGGAGGCTCTGCAGCTCTCCGAAGAGGACTAAGGCAGCCCATCTGGGGGCCTGCAGGGGCTGCCCTGCTGGTGGCCAGTGTTCCCACCTCTCTGGCAGTCAGGCCCAGAGGCTGGCGTCTGTGCAGCTGGGGGAGGCAGTAGACAGGGGACAGGCTTTATTTATTTTTCAGCATGGAAGACCAAACGGACTGAGAGCTGTGCTGGGCTGGCGTGGCTGCCGAAGCCCCACAGCTCTGGGCTGAAGCCAGCTCCGCTGGGGAGACGATGACCCTGATGTCAGGAGACTAGACCAGTCCTAGTTCCAGGGGGAGGCCTGCAGACCCCTGGCCCCTTCCACCACCTCTGCCCTCCATCCGCAGACCTCGGCTGCACCAGGCTCTACATTCACTCCCCCAAGTCTTTGGAAATTTCCTCCTTTCCTTTGAAGTCACATTTTCCTTCAAAATTTTTTGTTTTGCATCCAAAACCAAAAGAAATAAAGCTGTGGGAGGCAGGGCCATTGTAGTGAGTGGTGGCTCCTGCAGATTTGTGTGGCCCCACCCCGTACCCCCGGCCACCTCAACACACAGGCTGGGAAGGGTCAGGGGCCCCTGGAAGCAGAGCCAAAGTCCCATTCTCCTGCTTGGGTGAAGCTCGACCGGCAAGGGTGTGGCCCCCTCCATAGGGGGACGTGGCCGTCTTCGGGGACAAGGGCTGCTCTCCCGTGCCGAGTTCCCGCTCCGGGGCCCGCAGGATTGGTGGCTGCAGTGGCAGAGCCACAGGGAAGCTGGCCATGTAGAACACTCGGCCCAGGCGCCTGGCCACCTGCAGAGAGAGGGCCTGGTGGGGGCTGGCGCACACCCACCCAGAGCTTTCTGCCCAGCTGTGGTCTGGAGATCCTGACCTCACTCCCCCGCACACAGCTCACCTGGGCCCGGATCTTAAGGGCGGGCCCCAGCTTCAGCCCCATGGTGCTCAGCAGGTGCTCCTCCGTCAGCAGTGGCAGGGTCTCCCCGTCGATCCCCTGCTCCCTGAAGACCTGGAAGAGAGGGTGGGTCAGGACCAGGGTGCCTGCTTCATCCTCCAGCCCAGGAAAGCCAAGGAGAACTGTTTGTGCAGCTCACAGAAATTTTTTTAAAAAATGATCTGTTGGGTTTGAGTCGGTGTCAGGCAGAAGACACCTGGCAAAAAAAGGTGGGGTTCATAGTCCTGTCCCTGCCACGCGCTGCCTTTAGGGAGGGAGAGGACGTCGGGGAATAGCCCTACTCCACCATGCTTTCCAGGGAAGTAGTGAGTGTCAGTCAGCTCCAGTCCTGCCCCGGGGAATGGCCCCCCCTTACCCGAGTGTACTCTCCGCAGCCAGACAGGCCCCCCACGAAGTTGCAGACATCATCCACGGTCCATTTGCTGACGTCCTCGGGGGCTGGGGCCTCCTCCCCATCCACGGAGAGTCCCCCTACGGCGCCTAAGTTGTGGGGCACGTTACTAGAGCTCTGGCTGGCTTTCCAATACCCGCCCGTCTCCTGACCTTCGTGGGCCCCAATTGCTCAGGTGTGGGATGGGAACCTAAGTGGGATTTTCCTCCCCACGGCCCCTCCTCCCCCAAGACCCTTCCACAGGCGGCCTGCCAGTCCTGTGGCCTCTGGAAGGATCTAGAGTGTGGGGGTGCCCACCTGTGTGAAAGTAGGGGCTGACGGCATAGGGGAAGCCCAGGGGCAGCGGAGGGGGCAGTGTGGACCCTGAGAAAAGCCCCTTCCCCTCGGCGCCGGCCCCTCCAGCTGGAGCTTGGCCCGGAGTGGGCCCCCGGCACCCAGCAGCTGCCGCCTCGGGGTCCTCTCCGTCCGAGTCTTTGGGCGGCTCGTCCTCCGAGCCATCTTGTGCCCAGAGCCTAGCCCCCGTCATCTCTTTGGACTCGCTGGGCCGGGCCGAGGCAGAGCCGGGACCCCCTTTCCGGGGGGCTCGCCGGGCAGAGTCCCGGGACGGGGTGGGGGGTCCGGAGCCCGGGGGCCCCTGGGGGGGCAGGGCCAGCAATGGCGCCGCGCCGTGGTTCAGCACCAGCAGGGCCCCGCGCCGCTGCAGCTCCTCGGCGCCGTCGTTGGGGCGCAGGGCGGCCTCGGGCGCCAGCAGCTGTGGGCGCGCGCCCTCCAGCTCCTTCTGCCGCAGGAGGTCGGCGGGCAGCTCCAGCCTGGGCCGGGGGCAGACGCGGGTCAGCCGCCTCCCGGGCTGCGCGGCCCCGCCCGCCTCCCCGCACCTACCGGGCCAGGTTTTGCTTCCGCAGGAGCTCCTGCTGCCGGGCGAACATCTCCGCCTGGGCTGGGGGCAGGAAGCCGTAGCCTGGTGGGGAGGGGACAACGCGGGGTCGGGGGTCCGAGTCCGCCCTTCGCAGCCCCCGACCCCGTCCGTCTCGGTCCGACAGGGGCAGGGACGGGTCCGCGGAACTCCACGCGGATCCCAAGGGGCGCGCACCCGCCTCCTCACCTGGGGTCTGGCACAGAGCCGAGGGCACCCCCAGGAAGGGGGGCCTGAGATGGGGGCCCAGGGCGATGTGAGGGGCATTCTGGGGCGACAGCAAGGGGGGCGGCTGCGGCAGCTCCCTGTGGACGGCAGCGCAATGAGCGGCGCCCCCCCCGCCCCATTCCCGTAAAGGCCCCGGCGCCCCTCCCCCGCCGCCTCCGCTAATTGCCGGCCCCGCGGGCGGTCGATGCGTAGCTCGTTACGGCCCCAGGTCGCGCGCCATCCCCGCCCCCGCCGGCGGCGCCAATTAATCTCGGCGGCGGCGCGGAGGCGCTGACCCGGCGGGCGGCGGCGGCTGCAGCGGTAATTACTGCGCGGGGCGCCGGCCCCGCCCGCTCCCCTCCCCTGCGGACCCGAGCGGCGGGGGAAGCGGGGGCGTCATTAGCCGCAATCCGGGCGGCGGTGGAGGCAGCTGCAGACGCCGGGCTCAGCGGCCGGGCGGGGACTCGGTCTTCAGGCGGCCCCTCCCTTCTCCAGGACCCCCGCCCCCGCCCCGCCCTGTCTCCTGGACCCCAGAAACCCGGGTCTGTGCCGGAGGCCTTGTCTGTGCCGGGAACAGATCCGGCGCCGGCGTCTGAATTTGAGCGCCAGCCAGGATCCCCTCCGTCTCCAGCTCTGAGTCCTCTGGCCAACCCCTCCCGACTGACCCCGGGGTTCCAGCCTTGGAGCTCTCCCCTTCTCTGGCTTCTCCTCCAGGGAACCCCCGGACCGGCCTCAGCCTCTCTCACCCACCCCAGTGGCGCCCTCAACACTGCAGCCCAGAGCGGTGTCACCCCCGAAACGCTCTGCCCGGACCCGAACCTAGACCTGAACACAGTGCTTGGCACACTCGGGGCGCGTGCTGGTGGCTGAGAGCGTGGGGTGCGGGTCGTACCCCAGAAACAAGCAGAGAACGGCAGCCACCCCAGTACCTCTCCGAGAAGGACGGGGCGACAGCTGGGGCGGCGCCCTCCCGGTGCTGAGCCAGGCCCTGCTTCCGACGCTGACCTGCCGCGGAGGAGGGCAGGTGGGCTTCCAGGCCACTGGGGCCCCTCAGAGCTGAAGCTGCCACCTCCTGCCGGACCCTCAGGAGATCTGGGTGGGGGACAACAGCAGTGACCCCCTGGCTATTCGCCCCCCTTCCCCAGCCCGCGTCCTAGCGTAGGACACGGAGGTGGGGAAGTAACCGCAGCACTCGGCCGCGTTCGGCCCCGGGCTGGTTTCGGGCACGGGGCAGGAGGATGGGCGGCCACAGGGCCGGGGCGGCAGACAAGATGCTGGGCGGGGAAGTGTCGGGAAAGGCCCGAAGGGCAGCCGGGAGCCTGGAGGCCGCTGGCCCGAGGCGGTGAGCCTTGCGGGGAGGGGGCTGTGCAGAGGTCCCGAGGACACAGCGCCTGCGGGGCAGCGAGAGAGTCCAGGAGAGCCAGCCAGGGCTGACCGCCCAGGGCACCCCCCTCCTCGGTGGGAGGCAAGAAAATCTGAGGTCCCCGTAGTAGACACGGCCGGCCAGAGCTTGTCACAACGGCAAGGCAGGGCCCGTGCGCGCACGCCACACTAGCACAGGGGTCGCCGGCTGCGCAGGGTCACTGTCCCGCGTGGCCACACTCGCCCCGATGCGCACGCAGCGCCCGCGTCTAAGGCGCCGCCTCCCAGGTCTCTCGGCCTCTCCCTCCCGCCCAGGCCCGGGCCTCCCGAGTCCCCGCAGCCCCCACTGTGCAGGCTCCGCCAGCTCCACCGCCGCCTGTTTATAAATTAATTACCCGAAAGCGGAGGTGGGTCCCGCCCCGGGCCGGGTGCCAGCCCGCAGAGCCCAGCCGGCGCGGCCGCCCGCATCGATCCCAGCGGGGCCCAGCGCCCCCGCGCTCGCGGCCGGGGTTATTTACAGCCGGCTCCGCGGCGGGGGCGGGGGCGGGGGCGGCGGCGCGGCCTGATTGACAGCGCGCTCCCCGGCGGCCGGCGCCCCCTCCCCCGCGCGGCCAGCAGAGCGGCCCGAGGCAGAGCAGGGAAAGCAATTAAAAAGGAGGATTTTTAAATTATTAACATTTGGTGAATTATTCAGGCTCTTGGTGCCTGAGCTGCCCTGGGGGACGGTGCCTGGTGTGAGGAATCCTGCCTCCTTTCCCGGCGCCCCCACCCACCTCTAGCCCGAAAAGCCAAGCTCCCCTGCCAGGCGGGCGGCTGGGGCCTGGGAGGCTGAGTGCAGCGGGCGGGAGGTCCGACTGCATCCCGGAGTGACCCTGGAGAACGTCATGAGGTGGGGTGGACAGGGTCAGAGCCGACCCGAGGGAAGGGGCAGCCCCTCCAGCTGGAGTCTCTTCAGCACTTGGGGAGTCCTGGTGGCAAAATGCCCACTGCACCCAGCCCGGCCGTGCTGCTCACTGCCCCTCCCCAGGCTCCCGGGGCCGGCATCTGGCAGGTCAGCGTCCCCCGGCTGGAGAGACAACTCACAGGCCACAGGGTCCAGGAGCTCTCCTCCGCGGTGCTGCTGAAATGCCCACCGTCCACCCTCACCTGGTCCACCCCAGACTCCATTTCTCCATATACAAAATGTGAGTCACCCATGAGCCTGGGGGCCTGGAGGACATGGAGGGGTGGCCCGCCCCGGGGGGCATGGGGCAGGACGTGTGGCAGAGGGTCCCTCCAGGGACCTGCATCCAGCCTGGCCTTGGTGTCAGCAGAGCCTCAGCAACAGGAATGGCCGAGCACACGTAGGTGGGGAGGTGATGAGGGCTCATTCCTGGGGGGGATCATGCCAGGGTGGGTCCTCACCGTGGCTGGGGAGGCCCAGGTGGTAGAGGCGCTGAGGGTCCTCAAAGGTGCTGGCCTCGCTCAGCGCCGACACGAGCCGACGGTAGTGGTCCTCCGGGGCCATGTTGGGCCCCAGCTCTGGCGGCAGCAGCAGTGCTTCTACTGGGGACCCGGGGTGAGAGGCTTCTCCAGGCACTGCCGGGGAACACCCCCTCTAGAGCCCCTGCTTGAGGTCCAGGGACCCTCGGGGACTGCCCCCTCCCCTGGTGACCTGTGAGACACGCTCTTACCTTGGGGGGATTCGCTTCGTGCCCTCTTCTCCGAAGAGCAGTCGCTGCTGATATGTGGGGAGCGGCCCAGCCTCTTGCCCAACAGGTCACCTGCGGGAGGGCAGTGAGTGCCCACCTGCATCTCAAGGAGTGGAAGGGGGACCCAGCCCCTGCTCCAGCTCAGCCTGGACAGCACCCACCATCTCTCAGGGGGCCCTTGGTCCTGGTGAGTACAGGCCTGCCCAGCCCTGGGAGCCCCAGCCTTCAGCGCAGAGGACATCACGCCTGGCTGTGGTGGGGCAGGGGCCCGGGAGAGCCCTGACACTGGCCTTGGTGCTGGTGCATGTGTGCAGAAGAGAACCACAGCAGGCACCCGGCTGCCCCACCCGCCAGCCTAGCTTCTTGTGCAGGTAATGAGCCCCCCATCATCCCCCTGGAGGAGAATACAAAGCTTTTGATTGGACTGGGCAGCACCTTCCCCTCCTGGACAGGGGTGAGGGCAGGCTGTGCAGGGTCACATGCCAGCGTGGGGTAGGACAAGCCGGGAAGGACCTCACACCTGACCTCTTCCTGCTCTGTGAGTCACTGGCCTGTGGGCCCCCCAGGCCACCTTGAGGCCCTTCCACTCCCAGGCCTCCTACTTGGTCATACCCATCCCTCCCCCAGAAGGCCCAAGTCCTCCTCTCTGGCCCAGTCCTGCCTGAGCTAGCACCCTAGTGTGGCTGTCACATCCTGTCCACCTGCCCAGCCAGGGTCTGGGCTCTTGGGGTGCACCTCCCAGTAGCCTCACCCACCTCCTCAGCCAGGAGGCCAGCCCAGCAGGTGGCAGAGGGGAGGCCCAGGCCAGGCCCAGCCCACTCTCCTGAGGTCCTCCCTTGGGTTCTGCTGACCACACCCATTCCAGACCATACCATCCATGTACCCATCTCCGACCTACCCCAAGCTCCTCCCAAGCCCCTGACTCCACGCCCTGGGGGTCTCCCGGGCCAGCCAGTGCCTCCGACTCTGGCCCCTCCTCATCCTCATGAGGCCTCTAGGTGGGTGGGGTGAGGGGCCACCCCCCTGTGACCCAAGACCTCCGTGAGGCCTAGGCAGTGGGGCTCCCAAGCCCATCCCCCCACAAGCCCTGCCGTCAGCTCCAGGCCTAATTCTTTTTTCTTATTCCCTTAATCTGTCATTTTTATCAGGCTGGGGAAGTGCGGCGGCCACACCGATCAATCCCACATTACAGCTGACAGAGCGGTGCTAATAACTTATTGATCCTGGCCCGGCCGCTGTCAGGCCCGGCCCCAGAGACAGGGTCAGTCCCATGGCCTGGTCCAGGGTCCCCGCCTCAGTGACAGATTGGGCGGCTGGGCCCCGTGGGCGGCGGGGGGCACCTGGCCACGCACGGATCCAGGGACATGCCAGAGCTCCGTGGGCTGGGAGGGGTGGGCCAAGGCTGGAGGAGCCTGGCCCTTTTCCGCACCTGCTGCCTGGCCCACCACGCACATGCCCTCAGGGTTAGCAAGGCCTCTCACCTCCTGACCATTAGTTTTCCATTTTACACGTGGAAACTCCCCTTTCCGTTCATGTGGGGGGCTAAGGCCTCCTCATAGCCTGGGGGAGGTGACTGGGTGGGGGAGTCAGGGGGAAGGGGGCCTGCCAGGAGACCGCAGGAAGGCCGATGAGGCCACGCTCGCTCCTCACTCGTGGACCCCAGCGGTCTCACAGAGGCAGATGCAAGACCTGCTCTGAGTCCCTCGCAGTCCAGGGCCCAGGGAGGTGCAGCTCAGCGGGAGGGCCCGGGCTGGGAACAGCATAGATGTGTGGTTCCTGGGGTCACAGGAAGGGAGAAGAGGTGAACGCCCCCTCCAAGAGGAAGCTCCAGGGAGCGGGCCAGGCCCTGACACGGAGTGTGCGTGGGAGACCTGGACACGGGTCACAGGACACACGGGCCCTGTAGAGCCTAGGAGCCTGGAAGTGCATGAACACGCCCTGACTCCGTGGGTGAGACCTGCCGGGCAGCCCCCATCACGTGCACCCCACAGGACCGCAGACACACACATGCCTGCACATGCGCACGCGTGTACCTGAGGAGGTCTCCCTGTGTGAGGGCACAGAGGGAGGGCCTGCTGGCTCAGAATATCTCAATCACTGTGGGGCTCCCTCAGCTCTGCCAATCGATGGGGCAATTAGATTTTATCAACCGCCTCTCAGCTGTCCTCCACGCGGCATCAGAAGCTGCCCCCACCCAGTCCCACAAAGGCATTCCCAGGCGCACAGAACGTGGATGGGGGACACAGATGGGGGCGGCCTCCCCCACCCCACCTTCCCAAGAGATGCAGGCCCTGCTGGGAACACCCCTGCCCGGGGTCCACAGGGCCTCAGGGGTGACCCCCTCCTTTCACGGCCTGCCCTGGGGCTGAGGCTCTGCTGTGCCCCTCTCTACAGCAGTGCCCTCTGAGGGGGGCCTGGGTCCCCAAACTGCCCCCTCCCTCTGAGGTCCTGTGCCAGGTTCCCCTTATCCCCCCACAACTGTGACCAGGCAGCAGCACCTCCCTCAGGCACCGGATCCCTTCCCTCCCAGAACCCCTTCCCTCCCGGACCCCCTTTCCTCCCGGAGCCCTAGGAGGCGGGACCGGGGACCCCCTTTCCTCCCCGAGCCCTAGGAGGCGGGACCGGGGACCCCCTTTCCTCCCGGAGCCCTAGGAGGCGGGACCAGTCAGGCGTGCGCTGCACGGTTCTGTGGGAGTGAGTGCATTCCTCCAGGGTGTGCATTTCTGAACCTCTGAGGCCACGCCTACGTCTGCTCTGTGAAGAGGGGGTGGCAGGGCCCCGCCACTCCAAGCCCACCCCAGCGGCAGCCACAGTGGAGGCAGCCACAGCGGAGCCACCGCCTCTGCCTCCTGTCTGCCCCGCTGGCTGGGATTAACACAATTACCATCACATGCAGCCCCGGGGGACAGGCCGCTCCTCCTGCCTCTCTGGCTGCCTGCCAAGGCTGCTGGTGCTGAGTGGAGACGCCACTATCCTCTGGCCCCACAGCCCCGACCCCGCCCTCAGGCCCCCTGTGCTCCTCACCTGCAGGTCCCAGGCCGATCTCCAGGCTGCCTCTCTGGAATTCACAGCGGCTCTGATGCTCGGGCATCACGAGGTGGCGGCTGCGGTGGATGCTGGATATGAGGGTGGGAAGGTTGCCGTCCTGGCTGCAGAACGAGAGCGGGAAAGGCTGACCCCGTGGGCAGCTGCGAGAGGCTGGAGCCCAGCCTGGGCACAGGGAGTGCCTAGCTCTGCGTGTGATCGTGGGGACGACCTCTGAGTGCCGCGTGGCTGTGCCCACACCTCGGCATGTGGCCTGTGATGCCACTGTGTGCACACCCACGGAGCAAGCCAAAGCGACACAGAACCTGGCACTGGGACCCCACTGCTGCCCCAGGGAGCGTCTGTGTGGAGCACCAGCGGCTCTGCCTTCACGCCCTCCGGAGGGAATCGCACTGTTACCTCACTCCCTGCCTCAAAGGGGGTCGAGGGGCCCACCCGGCAGAGGGACCCCGCACGGGAAGAGGCTGGTCTGCACAGGGGCAGTCGCAGGACAGGCCCCAGGAGAGGACAAGCCACATGCGAGCTGCCAGCCCCTTGGTCATGAATTTCGGTGAAAACTTGCAACCATTCCCTGACCCCCGGTTTCTGCACACGAGGAAACTGAGGCCCAGAGCACAGTCCTGTGGCTGATGCACGCACACAGAGCACCAGCAGACACATGCAGCTTGCACCAGGCACCAGGGCTGTGTGCTCCGACCTCCCACTGTCCCCCAAGCAGGTGTGGGCTTGGAATCAACATGCATTTAACTCTTTTGTTCCCTCGTTTCTCCTCTTCTTGCTAATTCAGCCGAATCCCACATCCACAGAGTTCCAGAGAGCAATGGGAGGATCTGTGTGGAGCACGGCTCTCCACCCCTTCCCGGTTCCGTGAGCCTCTCCCCAGGTCAGCAGAGAAGGGGCTCAGGGTCCAGGCGCCGCTCCCCAAGCAGCATTCCTGCAGCGCAGCCCCTGCCCACCTGTAACGGAGCAGCCTCCCGGCGCAGTGACCTGGGAGCCAACCCTAAACCTCGTTAAATAGCCCCCAGCCCCCCTGACCTGGGCTGGCTGGAGCTGGGCTAATCCAGGGCTGCCCCTAAGCCGAGCACCAAAGACTTCCAGGCTGGGCTCTCAAGCCTTCCAGGAGACCCAGATGCCGGCTCTCTCCCCACCCCCACCGGCCCCCAGTGGGAACGCAAGCCCCCCCCAGGCACACAGGAGGGCAGCTGGGTGGGAGTAAGTACTTTATGGGATTAATCGGCAGCGAGTCTCATCCCTTCCATGATCCTAATCGATGCGGGGGTGTCAGGAGAGGACTGCTGGCCTCAGCATGGGGTGGGGGCCGAGGGCTGGCCTGGCAGCAGCCACAGCTGCCATGGAGTTCTCCCCAGGGGTCCCCCCTCTGGTGTCCCCGGGACGCCTGCAGGAGGAGAACTAGCTTCCCAGAGACTCCAGAGGGTGGGGGCTGGCTGTGAGCCCTGAGCCTGGCGCCCAGAAGGAAAGTGAGGGAGGGCCTGACAGCTGGGTGGAGGGGCTGTGGCTGGGCAGGGGCACCTGGTGGGGAACCGGGTGCCACCCGCCTTCCCCACTCCTGGTCTCTACCTTGGAGTTTACTCCCGAGGCTCTGACACAGCCTGGCCTGGCCCAGCCCCTGAAAACCTGTTCTGGTCACTTGGCCACTCAGTGAACCAATTATGCCAGTTTTATGTAAAGAAACACGCCCTGGACGTGCCAGAGCGGAGACGCAGGAACCTGGCCCGGGGCACATCAGCACATGGTCCTCCAACCACAGAATGCCCTCTGCACCCTCCTTCGCACAAGGGACAAAGTCCCTGAGGGTCTCTGTGGTGGGGCCGGGCCGCAGGTCAGGAGGTGGGGAAGCTGGGAGACGCAGTCAGGGCCAGGGCAGGAGGTGCAGGAAGGAGAGAGTGAGGGGGAGGCCAGAGCCTGGCAGGTGTGACCCCAGTTCCCCAGGCAGGGGCCTCCCGCCACCGCCCCTCAGTGATGACCACACAGTCCAGCCCTTGCCCATTTTTCCACCAGCTCAGGGGCCCAGGAGAGAGGGGCCAAGCCCCCGCCTGCAAACAATGGCTTGAGGAGCATCTGCCAGCCCTGGTTCCTGAGGCAGAGGAGGATGGCCTGGGGCTCTTCGGGCTCCAAAAGGCAGGTGGTCACTGCAGAGCCAGCCAGACAGAGGGACAGGGATGGAAGGACAGACAGACAGATGGGTGGAGACCAATGGATGGGAGCAAATGAACACACAGATGGAGGTGGCCTGGCCTCAGAGGCACCTGTGGGAGCCCGCACAGGTTCTGTGGGAGCCCGCAGAGGCAGACGGACCCAGGGACAGGCCGAAAGAAACACAGACACGGCCTGGGGCCAGTGTGGCCGCTGGGTTCAGGGACCACCACCCACTCTGACCAGACACCAGGGTCAGGTCCACAGACGGGGGACTTTCTCCTTCGGGGACCCCAGCACGCCCTCCCCTCTGACCGAAATCTCGCCCTTGGGAGATTCAGAAACTCATTCTAGCCCCTTCTAGGGCCCATGCAGGATGGAAGACCTGGCGTCTTCCTAGGGCACCCCAGGCTGCCAGCCGTCAGTGCTGCTGAGGGTCACTGCATTCCCGAGGCCAGGTGGACAGAGGAGGGGCTGCAGGCAGGAGGAACCGTTACTGGAGGGGGGGAACCGCGGCTGGTTTCCCTGCAGGCCTCACTGACAAATTTATCTGTAGTGTCCCAAGTAAAAGGCTCATAAAATGTCATCAATGTTCATGACAGTTCATAAAAATGATCAGTTGAGCTGGCAACCCCAAAATGAGGTGGAAATAAGTTTAAAGATGTTTTTATTGTAATTCGGCTCTGAGATTCAGACATCCTCAGAGACATAAATAACACATCTGGCGTGGAGCCAGGACCTGCAGGTCCCCTGGGCCCTCACGGCTCTGGCCCCGGGAAGCTGGCTTTGCGGCGGACACCCCCTTCCTGCCTTGCTGCCCTGGAAGCCACAGGGTAAGACCTGACCCCACTGACAGAATCCACAGCTGGGCTCTGTTCACAGACTGACCACCCGCTTCCCCCTGGAGCCAGGAACTCGGGTCCCCCAACTGCCTTGACCTCTTCCCTGGGGCTCTTCATTTTCATCTCCTTCCCACATCCTGGAATCGCACCCGCTACTGTCCTGCTTCCACAGCCTGAATCCAATCCCCCGTCTGCCAGGAGGGCCTCCGGAGGGACCTTCTCCAAACGCACACCTGGTCATTGCCCCGCACAAGAACTTCCAGGGGCTCCCTGCCTAGAGGGCAGCGCCCACAGGCCCAGCATCCACGAGCCTTCAGCATCCAACTGAGCCACAGCTGCCAGGTTCACTCCTCCTCCCTCCTACACGCCCTTCCCTGTTCCTCCACTCTCTGCAGACATCCCCTCGCCTTAGTGAGCTCCTACACATCTTCAAGGCCCCACTCACACACCATTCTCACCTCCTGGTGGGTCTGTAGCAGGGTGGGAAGGGGGAGGTGACAGCCTCATTTTTGGGCTCAAATGGCCAGTCTCACATGGGAGGAAGGGCACGCCAACTCTAGGGCCGGGCTACCCAGAACTCACACCTGTGCTGCTGCCGACATCTACCTCTGACTGGGCCTGGGGTCCCTCAGTCTCAACTGGGTGCGACACTGTCTGCCTCCCGGGCTGGGGGACAACTTTGCAGCACACGTCAAACCTGGCAGACGCTCAGCCAGCATCAGCTCACGCTGTCTGAGACGGGGGACAGCAGCCAGCAGGCCACAGGCAGGGGTGGGAGGGAGGGAGGGAGGGAGGGAGGGGAGCCACGGCCCCCTCTTACACGCACAGCACGGCTCCTACCTGCAGGACGTCTCTCGGAAAGAGATGTTCAGGTCCCAGTGGGTGTGGACTCTGCAGGAAGGGAAGCAGAAGGTCCATGTTGCTCTGGAGGCCCCTGACCCCAGCCTCAGGACAGCAGACCTGTCTCGGGTCAGTGCCCTGCTGGGCCACAGCCCTGGGCAGTGAACGAGGGCGGCTGCTGTGCCCAGCACCATCTGCTGCTGGCTCAACGTGCTGGGGTCTCCTGCCAGGAGAGGCCCATGGACCAGTTCCTGCCTCAGCAGACACAGACGTCAGGAGAACAGAACCGAGGCCCCTTCTCCCTCCGTCTTGTTGCACTCAGAGGAGCCCTGGCGTTCTACAGCAGGTAGGGGCCGAGGCTGCTTCCGCACAGTCAGTCATGAGCCTGAATGGAGCTCCTTGTTGCTGGAGCTGCTCTGGCCAGACTGGGACCCGGTCAGCAGGGGTAGCTGGAGCGTCGGCCCAGGCAGGTGTAGACCTCTGGGTCCCAACTGCTACCAACCTGCCTCCTGCAAGTGAGCGCCGCAGAGCAGAGGTGGGAGGGGGCACCAGACGGGGCAGATGAAGAAACAGCTCCTGCCAGTGGCCCACACAGGACCCCAAAAAGACTAGCATCCGAGGGAAGTGTGGGAGGCCAGTGTGGACGCTCTCATCTGAGCAGCTGAAGGCCGGAAGCTCCAACCCCATCTGAGCCTTGTGCCTTCCTGTCCGGCCCTGGTCCAAGTACCTTCTCTTCATGATACGGATGTGCGGGCCATCCTCCTGCTTCAAGCCTGGCCGCCGCCCACAGGTGGGACCACTCCCGTCGCTGTCACCATCGCTGGCAGAGAAGCTGGGAGTCCGCTCCTTCTTCAGGCTCCGGGCAGCAGGCAGGGCGACTGTCCTCTTGTCTGCCAGCCGCCCCCGGTTCTGGTGGGGCAGGAGGACAGGAAGGTGAGGCTGGACCGGGCTGTTGCGTCTCCCGGGGGTCTGCCCTGGCCTCTCACCCCAGGCCCAGCCCCAGGCACAGGGGAGGTGCCCTCGGAGCAGCCATCCTCCCTCCACCCACCTCCAGGATGGGCCTGGGGCCAGCAGGAGCCACAGCTGGCCAGAGACCCAGAGGAGAGCTGAGAGATGAGGCCTCAGTTGGGCATCCCCCTACAGACGACGCCCACTGCTCAGCCCTCCTCTGCCCACCCCACCACAGCCCTTGAGAATGCTGGAGGGTCCTGGCCAACTCCAGGGCGAGTCGGGGCCCCCGTCCCGGGCTTGTGTGCCCCTCACTCCCAGCTCCCTTCTTAGGGCCCCCGCGTGTCTCCTGGGATCTGTTTGTGGCCTGGGGCTGGTTCTAGTGGGCGTGCACTCAAGTGCACATGTTACCTCCGTGTATCTGGCTGCCAGTCCCACCCATATTTTGTGAACCTTCTGCCCCACCACACCCTGGCACCGACGCCAATGTTGACAAGCGAATGCCCTTTTCTGTTTCATCAGCGCCACGCACAGCCCAGCTCAGGGGCAGCTGCAGCCGGGCGCAAGGCAACTGGCAACTGTCTGAGCTGAACCCTCACAGACTGCAGGCCTGGGGCTCACAGGTCACCAGACGAGGAGCCCTGACCAGCCCAGGTCCTCTGTTCCACCAGCCCTGCCTGGCTTCTTTCACATGGCTTCTTCTTCCCATCTCCCTTGCACCCATGGAACGAGCGTGTGGAGCGGTGGGTGCCTCGGGTGGGAGCACAGACGTGCCCGGTGTGGTCCCTGCAGAGCACAGCTGAGCCCCAAGCTCACGCACACACGCGGCGGACACGCCTATACCACCCTGCACAGCACGCTCGCTCTGGCCCAGCCCCAGGCACTTCCGGACTCCTCCAGTGTTTTTAGGTCCTGCCACCCCCAGGGGAAAAAGGAAAGTTATTGATGATTTTCCAGTGGGCGGGAGGCTTTTTAAAATGTAGTAACAGGCTGCTGGCTTCAGGAGGTGGCAGAGCCCTTGAGAGTATCTAATGGACTCCCTCTCCTCAGTTCAGTCACCGGGGCCTCCTTGGACTTCCTCCCTCCCAATGGCAAAACGCAGCCTGGAGCTTGGGGATGAAGGTGTTAGGAGGGTGTCCTCCTCAGACCTAGAACCACCATCACCTTCAAACACACAGCCCCAGCACCAGCTCAGTTTGGACAGTGCCCCCTCCTCAAGGGTCTGGAAGCTGGAGCATCCCCCAACCCAGGCGGAAGCCCCCGTCCCCCTCACCGGCCACTGGGCCTGCGCTGAGTCCCCTCCTTTCTCTCCACAACAGCTCAGTGGGAAAACCCAGCACTGCTGGGCAGGGGGTGGGGCATGGGGTCCAAGGCCCCTGCTGAGACCCTGCCCTGGCCCCGGGCTGCCCCCAACACCAATGACCACAGCGTGCGGCCAAGGCCGTAGGTGCAGTGCCTGTCTGCCCAGGCCTCCGCGTGTCAGCCGGAGCTCGGGACTCACTTCAGCAGCCACAGCCTGTCCGGAGTGTGCTGTGCTGGGAAGTCTCAGCTCTGCCTTTCTGTAGCCCAAGCACCAGGGCTTAGGGGCTCTGACAGCCTCTCCTCTCCCACCTCCCTTCTTCTTTTTTTCTTTTTGAGACGGAGTCTCGCTCTGTCGCCCAGGCTGGAGTGCAGTGGTGCGATCTCGGCTCACTGCAAGCTCCGCCTCCCGGGTTCCCGCCATTCTCCTGCCTCAGTCTCCTGAGTAGCTGGGACTACAGGCATCACCACCTCGCCCGGCTAATTTTTTGTATTTTTAGTAGAGACGGGGTTTCACCGTGTTAGCCAGGATGGTCTCGATCTCCTGACCTCATGATCCGCCCGCCTCTGCCTCCCGAAGTGCTGGGATTACAGGCGTGAGCCACCGCGCCCGGCCTCCCACCTCCTTTCTTTTGAGAAGAAGACATAATGCTTTTCTCTCTGCTTCTTGTCTGTGGAATGGGAAGAGAGGGAAGCAAGGACCAGAAGACTGCCCTTTGGAAGGAGGCCAGGGCCGGCTGGCTGGGAATGGAGCCCAGGCTGTATGCCAGCCTCAGCCCCGTGATGCACAGAGTCGGGCGTGGGGACACACTGGCACCCCAGCCACACCCCAAGGCACCTGGAGGGCAGGTCTGGGGTGGCTGATGGGGGTGCTGAGGACCAGGACAGCTTCCCTGGCACCCGCCCTGCCCAAGGACAGAACATACCTCCTCCACACTACAGACCTCGGCCAGCCCACCCCAGTTCCACAGCACACAGATCTGAAAACTCAGCCTCTGACAGCACCTCCTCTTGGGAGGTGCTTGGCCTGCAGGGCCCCTGTGCAGGGTCCCCAAGGCACATACATACTCATATTCTGCCCCTGGAGTTTCCATGACCATGAGGTACACATACCCGTGGACCTGGCATGCGGCTTGGGGGAGACAGCCTCTGAGTGAGAAACGTGGGGGTTGGAAAGAAGGGGCCCCTGGAGCTGCTTCCTAGGGGAAGGGTGTGGGACAGGCCTGGGAGGGACTGGCAGAGGCAGGCCTGGATCTGAGCCATCCCTCATGCAGGGCAGGAACCTGGGAGCCCCAGGTGGGGGGGCATCTCCTGGCTGTGGCCCTGGGTTGGGAAGAAATGCACGCCCACTGAAGCAGTGTCAGAAGAGACTGATGCTGGGCTCAGGCTGCCTGCTCCCCGCTCCTGTGGGAAGCCTCAAGGGGGCCGCTCCCATCCAGAGACCCAAGGCTAGCCAGTGGGCTGCCCAGAGGAGCCCTCTCCAGCACCAGCTGCTTGAAAGGAGGGAACTGGGCCTGTTGCCCTGGGTAGGTCTGTGACAGCAGGCAGGGGGCTGCCAGCTGTCTGCACACTTGCCTGGGAACTCTGTGAGCTGCCTGCCTGTGCGTGCAGATCCGTGTCGGACTGTGTGTCAGGTGGGCACGTGGGTGAACTGCAGCTGTGTCCCCTTCCCCTGCCCAAATGCTGTATGTCTGAGGGACCAGCTGTCTTCACAGGTTGTCTGCAGCCTCCCAGCGCCCAGGCTACCAAGCACTCGCGGCTACCAAGCACTCGAAGCTCACAGGCCCCTGGGGTATCCCCTCCCCCATCCTCTCAGGCCCGAAGCAGGCAAGCAGAGGTGGCCACTCAGGCCCACTTTGCACCTGTGCCTCTCCTACCCCTTCCTGGAAGAAGGGGCTCCCGCGTGCACCAGGAATTGCAGCCCCTACCCCCAGCAGCCATGGCCCTAGTTGGCTCCAAATTGGTCTTCCCAACAGGCAATCTTCGTTTTCACATCAATCCTCCAACCCTTGCTGCCCAACTAGGGGGCTGGAGGCTGGGTGGGGGGTGCAGGTGCCTCCCTGAGCAGAAGGGAGCTCCCAGCATCCCAGTCTCCCCTGCCTGCTCCCTCAGTGAGGGTGTCCATAGCTGTCTACCCTGGGTTGGGGCCTTGAACTAGCCTCCGGCTCCAGTTCTCTGGACACCAAAGGTCCACACTGGAAAGACTGTCCCTGGCTAGCCTCTGTGTCCCTAAGACACACTTTGACATCCCGGCCCTTGCACCCTGGCCTTCAGCACCCCAGAGACACAAGTCACTCACACCCAAGCCTGTAGCTCCCCAAAATGCTGTCATACGCAGAATCACATCTCACCAGCTGGGCCAGAGAACACAGTGACCCCCAAAATGTGACAGGGCACAGTGCCAGGCCCACGTTGAATTACTCCTCCCAGAGAGAAGATCCTGACCCAGGACTCGAGGAGAAGCAGCTCCAAGGCACCCAAGGGGAGGCTCTAGGACAGGCACGACCCCCCTGTCTCCACACTGGGAGGGGGCTCGGGTGCCCAACGACTCCTCCCCCTGTCCAGGTACAAGGGCTGGGAGAACACGAAGTAAAGCCCCTTCCCTCCGCCCTGCGAAGGCTCCCTCCAGCACACCCACAGGGGTGAAGTGAGGACTCTCGATCCTGAAAACCGCAGGGACAAGCTCCGCAGGGGGAGTAACTCCCAGCCCCAACCGAGCCCCGCATCTCACCACCGGGGAGGATATTCGGCAGCCCGGGCAGTCGCAGATCGGAGGATGCACCTGCAGGATCCCCTTGGACATAAGCGTCTTCAGACTCTTCCCTGCGAGCAGAGGCGAGGCAGACCCTGTGAGGGCGCGGCACGCTTCTGGGCGCAGTCGGCGGCAGGGCCAGTCCCCCCTTCCCGTCTCCTGGGCGAAATACCCCCCGACCCCCCACACCCACCTCGGCCCGACTTCCCAGCCCGCTTCCCGCCCCACCCTCGCGAACGCGGCAGGGATCTGCTGGGCTCTGCAACTCCAGCCCGGGAGCAGCGCCCTCCCCCGACGAAGGGCCTGGGCGTCCCCACCCGGCGCCCCTCCTCCCGCGCTCCACCCTTTCCCCGGTCCCGAGGGAGCCGCAGGCCGGGCCCAGAAAGGCTGCGTCCCGTAGCGGTGAGCGGCGCCGTCGGGACCCTCCGCCTGCGCGGTAGGAGGCGGCGGCCACCGCGGAGCCACGCACCACTCAGGTCCCGAACTTTTTAACTCCTCGCGGCGCCTGGCGCTCACCTCGCCCCGTGTCCCGGCTCAGGCGCCCCCGCGTCGCACCCTTGGGGCCAGGCGCCCGCAGGCGCCAAAACAGGCCGCGCGTCCTGGCACCGCCGCTCGGGCTCCGCGCGCGCCCCCGCCCCGCCCCGCAGCCTCCCGCGCCGCGCGCTCGCACCCCGCCGCACGTGCGCCCCTCCACGCCCCCCAACCCGGGGCTCCGCGCCCTCCCAACCCGCCTCCTGCCGGCTCTCTCGAGTTCCCGTAAACTTGTTTTGGGCCTTCAGGCCCAGGAGCCTTGCAGAGACGTTCCGAGCGGAGGGGGCGGCCCGCGAGCCCCAAGCGCTGTGGCCCAAGCTGGAGGGAGGTGCAGCGGGGGGCGCTCTGCCCGGGTCCACCGAGGCCTCCGCGCGCGGCGGGTGTGTCCCCGCACAGGCCTGGAGCTGCAGCGCCCCCTCGGCCGAGCCGGAGGCCCCCGGGTGTCAGAGTCGGGTAGGGGGTGGGGTCGGGGCCCGCGGGTCCCCGGGAAGCGAAGGGAGGGACGGCGGCGGCCTGCGCCCCCACGGGTGTCAGAGTCGGGTTGGGGTGGGGTCGGGGCCCGCGGGTCCAGGCAGCGAAGGGAGGGGCGGCGGCACCTTTGTGGCGGATGCTGCGCTTCCAGTCCTTGGCCGTCTCGCGGCCGCTGACGAACTGGAACTCGTTGGGCGTGAGCCACTCGCCGCGGTGGCGGATGGACGGGCCCTTGCTGCCCTGGCAGAGTTTGCGCACGTAGAGCAGCGCGCGGTTGGCGCCGCACTCCACCTCGATGCACGGCTCGCCGTTGTCCAGCAGCGGCTGGAAATCCGGGGCCGCGGCCGCGGTGGCCGAGAAGCGCTCGAGGGCCAGCGGGTCCCTGGGCAGGTGCAAGTGCGGGGCGGCGTCGTGCAGGCTGAGGTAGGCGCGCGGGGGGCGGAGCGGCGGGGCCAGCAGAGCCTCGTAGCCGGCGGCCGAGGCGGGCAAAGAGGCGGCCGGGGGGAGGGCCGCCGCCGCGGGCAGTGGCGCCAGGTAGCCCGGCAGCGGCGGCAGCGGCAGCGCGGCCAGGGTCGGGTGGAACGTGGCCAGAGCCAGGGCCAGGTCCTCGCGGCCCGGGAACTCCTTCTTGACCGCCGGCATGGCGCCCCGGTGGCTTCGCAGCCCCGCTCTCCGCCGGCGGCAGCAACTTACTCCGGCCCGGGCGGAGTTGGGTCGCGGGGGCCGGGGAGGCGCCTGGCCGCGCGCCCACCCCGTCCGCTACTGCGCCCCGGCGCCTGCAGCCGCCGCCTCCGCGCCGCCCGCCAGGCCTCCCCGGACTGCTGCCCAGACGGCCGGCGGGGCCTCGGCGGCCCGAGACATGGAGCTGCCGGAGCCGCTACCGATCCCGGATCAACTCGCCGAGCGCCGCAGCTCCCGGGCCTTGGGGCTCCGCGGGGCGTCCGGAGTCCCGCGCTCCGGCCACCTGCGCCCGCGCCCCGGGAAGACCCGCGCCCGGCTCGCCGACCCACCCTCCAGGCCGAGCCCGGCAGCGAGGAGCCGCGGAGTCCCCGCCCCGCCTGGGGGTCCCAAGCCCCCGCCCCGCCCCCCGGGCCGCGTCAGCCGTGCACCCGCGTCCACTGGCGCGCGCCCGCCCGGCGGGGACTTGGGAGACTCCGCCGCCGCCGCCGCCGCCACAACTTGGCCCATTTAAACGGCCCCGGCGCGGCGGGCGGCGCGGGCTCCCGCGGGGGGTGCGTGACGGCCGACTCGGGGCATCCGGCGGCGGCAGCGGGACAGGGCTGCGGCCCCCGGCGCTATCCCGAGTAGCGAGTCACTGGGAGCGGCTGGAATCCGGGACTCCGCGCGGGACTGGGATGGGCTGGGCCGGTCGCGGACCGGGCTCTCTCGGAGGGAGGGAGCCGGGGGCTGCTCGCCGCGGTGTGAGCCTGCGCCCGCGGCTCTGGGGCTTTGCACAGCGAATCTGATGGTGGGCGTCGGTGTCCTGGAGGGCGTGGTGGTCTCTGCACCTGCAGGGAACGAGGCTGTGGATTTGTAGTGTGCGGCCTGGGCAAAGTGTTCTGTGAGTGACAGGGCAGCACCTCCCCGCGCGTTCCTGCCCCTTCCTATGCACTTGACAGGAGTGAGTTCGCCTGAGCCACCGAGTTCCTTTTTAGTCTTTTGCAGGTGAGGACGCTGAGACAGAAAGGTCCAGTAACGCTCCTGAAGTCACACAGCTGTTTCAAATGCGCAGTGTCTCACGCCAGGACGGCGCCAGGGCCATGGGGTGGGGCAAGAGCTTCCCGTCACCCCACAGCCCCCGCAGGAAGGCGTTAGTCAGGGCGGGGGTGGGGGACAGGGGCTGGCAGGGTGCACGCCCTCCCACACCACCACCTCCTCCCAGATCAGCCCCCCTGAGCGTAAACCTGACCCCGGGTGACCACGCTGGGCTCCCTCACCTTATCTCACCAGAGGCTTCTGCTGGCCCCCCAGCCCACCCGCGGAGCGAGATCTGGGCCAGTGGTGCTCTGCTCAGACAAGGAGCATGCCCAGAAGCCTCCCCTCCCATCCTGGCCCCTTTCTGTGGGGGCTCCTTGGTCTTTTGGGGTCTGAGGGGCCAGGTGGGAGTGTGGGTGTGGCTGTGAGTGACCCTTCCTTACATGGCCACCCTTGGTGCTATCAACCTCTCTGCATCCCTGACCCCAGACGTGGCTGCCAGCGAGTTCCTGTGTCTTCCTCCCCTGAAGTCTGTGTGTTCTCTCAGGTCCGATGCCATGTGGAAAGTCCACTCCTGGGGCCAGCTGGAGGCCAAGTGGACTGACCGTGAGTGCCCACTGTCCGCAGCCGTGACCATACTGCCCCTGTGTGGGCTACTAGATTCACCTGCACCTCACCCTCTTTCTAGGTTCGCCTGCACCTGACTCCCTGATGCTCACACAGCGATTTGGGGAGGGAGGCTGGGGGGGCGCAGGTCCGCATGGCAGTGCCTCTCTGGGTCTGAGGCCCTTGGGCCAGGCTCTCCTCTGACCTGGGCCAGCAGAGGGGCCTGCTTTCCCTTCCAAGAGCCCTCCCCTGTTCACCAGTGTCTCACCATGCTCAGGCCCGCAGTGCGGTTAAGGAGGGGCCTGGGGCTGGCCCTGGGTTTCTGGCTGGGTGTGGGAGCCCACCCGGGCCCTGCAGCCTAACCTCCAGCCCACAGTCTGGCTCCACCTGTCTCTGGAGGACCAGGGTGTCTCCCCGAAAAGACCCTGACTGGGTCCAAAGCTGGAGGCGCCCCCCCATCCTCACCGTCCACTCCCTGATGTTCTGGAGGCCCCTCCAGGGGCTGGGTGAGGAGGCCTCCCCACCACCTCCTTGTCTTCCTGGGAAACAGGTACCTGTTCGGAGGCCACTTTCCCACATGACCAGGCCTCTTCACCCCCAGCATCATCCTTCTCCGTGGGGCTGTGCCCCTTCCTTGGTCCTGTCCACTCACACACTCACATCCTGTGTCCACTCACACACACCTGTGTCCCATGCCCACACCCGTGTCCGTGTCCATGCTCACACCTGTTCTGTGTCCACTCCCACCCGTGTCCACTAGCACACTGTGTCCACTCCCACACCTGTATCTCGTGTCCACTCTCACATCTGTGTTGTGTCCACTCGCTCACACATGTACTGTCCGTGCCCACTCACACATGTGCTGTATCCACTTGCTCACAGCTGTGTCTCGTGTCCACTGGTTCACACCTGTCCCGAGTTCACTCATGCACCTGTGTCCCGTGTCTGCTCAGGCACTCGTGTGATGCGTCCACTCACTCACCTATGTCCGCTGGCTCACACCTGTCCCTTCTTCACTTGCGCACCTGTGTTGCGTGTCCTGTGTCTGCTTGCACATCTGTGTGATGTGTCCTCTTGCTCACACCTGTCCCGTGTCCTCCACTCGCACACCTGTGTCCCGTGTCCACTCACACACCTGTCTTGGTCTGGGACACCTGGGTCCCACTCTCCCCTGCACTCCTCAGGCCGGCGGCAGAGGCCAGAAGAATGGAGTTTTGTTGCTAGAATCATCCCGAGCAAGGCAGGGACGTGGCGGTGTGGACTCCACTGCCCCTCCTCCTGCCCACCGAGCCCCGCCTGCCTGGGCCTTGGTGCCTCTGTCGCTGCTCCGGGTCCCCCTGCTGGGGCCCCTCCGCCGCTGGGCTGAGGCTGGAGCCGCTGCCTCCCGCCAGAGGGAGGAGGTCATAAATAACCCTGGGGCTGCGGAGCAGACGGTGACCCCAGAAGTCCTGGGGGAGTGTGGGGGCGCCAGGGGCCGCTGCCCCAGCCCGCACGCCGCCGCCTCCATCCGGGAGTGCCTGCCCAGGCTCCCCAGCATTTCTGTTAGATTGCCTCTCATCCATCCCCTCATCAATCAGTCAACCATTGATTGAGCCCAGATGTGGTACAGCCCCAGCCAGAGAGGACCCAGAGGTGGGGTGGGGAGGAGAGAGATGGGGAAGCCGAGTCCAGGGCCACAGGTGCAGCCAGGAGTGCAGGTGAGCAGCGCTCAGGCCAGCCCGTCAGCCTCAGTCCTGAGTTTACTTCTGGTGATGGAGCGAGATACGCAGAAAAGATGCTGCAGCCGCAGGTGTGGCACAGCTGACCTCGGGCCAAGGATGCACAGCTGTGTGTCTGCCTGGCCTCCAGCAAGGGCACGCGTGCTCAGAAGCACAGGTGTGCCCACACCCTGCATGCCTGTGTGTGGCGCAGCAGCTCCAGACTCACGCGCACGACACACACACAGCACAGACAGACCCTCCCATGGCCACAGGGACAACGGTGCAGACAGGATGTGCACTGCCCTCCAAGGCCGGTGCGCAACACAGACCCAGGGCCTGTGAGCACCTGCACCGCACAGACCCAGGCACACATGATCCCCAGCCAAGGCGGCCTGCCCAGTGCCAGGGCTCAGTCCTGGTGCTGTTGGACGGAAAGGCTAACCCAGGAGGTCAGGGGTTGTGGTAAATCAGCTGCGCTCCCTCAGATGCTCCTGCAGAAGCAGCCAGGACCTCAGGAACGCACCTGCTCCTGGTCAGACAGGAGGAGCTGCTGCGCTGGAACCTGCCCGCGCCTTTGGGTGCCGTGAGCTGGCTGCGCGCCACGTCGTTTCGAGGACATAAGAAGGTGTTTCCGAGTCCAGTCTGTCCACCGACCTGTCCAGTCTGTCCACCGACCTGAACCTTTACCACTGAAAGAACAAAGGGGTGGGACCCGAGGGACCCTTCCCTGCCCTCCCATGGTGTGTGGTCAGGGATGCTCCTGCAAACACACACAGGTGGGCTCTGACTGCCAGATCGCAGGGGTGGTGCCGTGGTCCTCACCTGCCATGTCACCAGATGCTGACACACACACCGGAGACAGTGCTAGGCCCAGCACATCCCAGCCAATTCCTCTATAAATGATGCAGAAGCCCCAGCACCTTGAGGCTAGGCAAAGGGAAGCAATAGAATTCTCCAGAGCCTCAAGGAAGCGGGAGGGTCTGTCCCAGTGAATGCACTTGGCCAATTCCTCCCTGTCCTCCCCCTGCCAACGCTGCCGGCCTGCAGCCTGGACCTGGCCTGGGTTGTGGAGGGGATCAGAGGATGCAGCGGCCGCCTGCTGGGTGCACGTGGGCCTAGGTGGTCCTCAGCCCTCAGCCCTTATGGCAGGAGCCCCCGAAGCACTGCTGTGGCACCCTCTCTGACATTGGGCCAGGGAGACACTGGGAGCTGGGTGCAGAGCCAGGGCCCAGCACGCAGGCCTTGGGCTCCAGCCCGTCCCCCACATCTGGAATGTGCCAGCAGGGCCCAGTGTGAGAGAAGAGCGGATCCCTACGTGAGTAAGGGTGGAGGGATGGTGCCTCTGCCGTGGCCATGGTGCCGCCGTCCACATCAGCTTTCTCTCAGCACAGATCCTGTGTGAAGGCCTCAGGGGCCACGATCCTCATTCTGAGGGCCCTAGCAGGTCGGGCTCCTGCTGTGCTGGCTCCACATTGACTAGCTGGTGGGCTTGGCGGGTCTGTGGTCACAGAGAGACCAGAACCCGCATAACAGGCCCCATGAGGATGCCAGGCTGCACTGACCCCTGAGCTTCAGAGGAGAGGGGCACCAGCTGGGAGCCCTGCACAGACAGCCTCAGGTGCAAGAAGCCGGAGCCCAGGGCAGCTGGGGAGGGGTGGGGTGTGGTGGCTGGAAGTTGCTGTTCTCAGACCCAGCTCTGAGACCCTCTCCAACTGCATGGGGGGTCCAGGTTGGACCCCAGATGTGACTGTGTATGTGCTGGGATGGGAGCCCCCTGAGAGCAGGGCTTTTGTTAATTCACCAACAATCTCACACGCCTGGCATGAGACAGGTGCTCAGGCTGTGAAGACCACATACACGGGGTCCTCCACTGTGTCCAGGGGAGGGTGGGTCCTGCTCGCAGCCAGACTGGGTATAGCCCTGGGTGGGCTCTGGGGCTCGCCCAGGGCAGCTCAGCCTCCTAGCCCTGGGCAGCCCTGCTGCCTGCCTGCTCCCTCCACTCCTACCACCTGCCCAGGTGGGACTCTGCCTGCCTTCTTGTCCCCGGTGCTTTGTAGGAGTTGGACCACAGGTATCCTCTTCATCAGAGGGAGAAGAGCTCACGACCTGGGAGAACTCCAGGCCTGGCCCAGTGAAGGACGTCCTTATCTTCAGCAGACGTTGCCCAGTGCAAAGGGAGGCCAGCCTCAGGAGGCACGGACGGTGGCGTAGCATCCGTCCGAAGGCCCTGCCTGCAGCACGGGATGCCACAGAGGTCCCCTGGGACAGAGCCTCATGGGGCAGGCAGGGGTGGCAGCTGCTCCTGCGTGAAGAGGCAGATGCAAACCCACGGTGTGGCCTCTGGGGTCCCACATCCCAGGTAGAGAGTGACCCAGGTCGCTGGCATCTGTGCCATCTCTGCTCCACTGACCACTCATGGGGGTCCTGGAGATCCTGACACCAATGGCTGGGGAGCAGCAGCCCAGGCACAGGCCCCAGTGCACACTCAGATCCCACGGTGTGTGCACACGGCCTTGCCCCGAGGCCTGGGTGCTGTATGAGGGCCAGGACGCTAACACAGCGGAGGATACCCACACGTGAGCTGCGCTGGGTTTCCTTGTACCCAAACGGGATATGCAGGGTTCCACTGTGCAGTTGCTGTGTATTTTAGGATCTCGTCCCCATGTGCCCCAGCAGGACCACAGCTGTGACCGGCTGCTGCAGCAGGGCTGGGTGGGTTGAGAGCCCACTGGCAGGGTCACTGGGGGCAGCAGGCGCTCTGTCCACACTGATTTCTGTGTCACATCAGGGATTTTCAGGGCGGCAAGCTCAGGTGTTTTACTGTTTCCCATGTCAAGTCCAGCTCCAGACTGACTTTCCGAGGTCACAGACGGAGCCTCACCCCATCCAAGGTGATGTCCTGGACTCCCAGTGTGTTCCCCAGAGGGCAGGGTGAGTGCGTGGCATCCTTTTGGCGGGCGTGGGTGCCTCTGTGGACCTGGCGCGAGGCTTCTCTGTTTCTGAGTCTCCTATGGACCATCTGTCTTCTGTGTGGCTGCTGAGGGATCACACTGGGGTGACCCTGCAGGTGGCTGAATGAGAACAGGACCCCCATGCTGCACAGCCCTGCATGACCCCGGGGGTGGCCCCAGAAGCGGGTGGGCGAGGCTGGGCGGCAGGGATTGGCTGAGATCTTATGAAGAGCCCAAGGGCAGCGGCCAGGCTTGAGCCCAAGGTGCAGGGGAAGGCGGCAATGCCCGGGTCCCTTTCTTCGCCAGGTACCTGGGGCCCAGCCTGGGCGGCAGGAGGGACTCAGCCCCTCGCCCAGGCAGGAAGGCTCCCCAGCAGAGCCCCTCCCTCGTGCACTCCCCAGCCCCCACCTGCGGCACTGGGACTGGGACTAATAAAACACCCACCTCGCAGAAGACAGCTTTATCTTGTTGATCGGAAGTCTGCCAGCCCAATTTATGATGGAACATAAGATCTCCAAATCTGAATTTATGCGCTGTAGCGTAACGAGAGGTCAATGAGATTAAACGGGGGCTCAGGAGAGGACCAGCGCCAGGCTCACTTGAGGCGCTGCACAGAAAACCCACAGCCAGAGCCCCTGGGCCCGGCCCAGGCAAGACCAGAAAAGGAGGGGGCAGGTGGGAGACCAGCCTGGGGCTCCAGGGAAGGCCACGGGATGGAGGCAGGAGAGCCAGCTGGCCTGGGGCAACCCTGGGATGGCTCCTGGATGGAGGAGAGCAGAGGGGTGATGAGGGTTCCCTCAGGGCTGGGGAGCCTTCTCCTGGTCTCAGACCCACCTCCCTTCAGCTGCCAAACCCTGGGCGCCCCTGATTCTGAGGACAGTTGGGAGCCTGCCCTGAGGCAGGTTCAAGGACAGAGCTCTGACCCTGGCCCAGGGCTGCTTTGGTGCCCATGAACTCGGCTTCGGGCTCAGAGCAGTTCACTGCACCCCTTCCTGAGCTCTCTGTCCTCTGGAACCCGTGGGCAGGGTGAGGGACCAGTGCTCTGTCTGGGTGGGGGCCTGGGCGCCCAGCCAGCACGAGGCTGAGCTTAGGGCAGACCCTGACTTCAGAATTTATACAAATAAACGCAATGAAAAGTGCTGGCAGCCTGATCTGATTACAGAGTCATTCATTCTCTGGTCGTTAATAATTTGTGCAATAAAGGACTGTGGCCGCTCAGTGCGGGGGAGGCTGTGGCCCAGCCTTCCCTCGGCGCCGGCCCCGGGAGCTGGAAGCATAAATTATTAGTTTCTTATCGCTGGGCCTGCCATCACTCATGCTGCCAGGGCCTGGTGGGAGCTGGTGGCTGTTCTGCTGCCCGCCAGGGCAGGCTCTCAGCCGTCGCCTGGGGCCCTTTGTCACCCCCACCCTGGCCCCCAGGTGTGGGAGCCCCCGAGCCTGGTCAGGCCTGGAGGCTGCTGCGGAAGCAGCAACTTGCTGGAAGCCGGAAAAAGGTGGGGCTTTAGTGCTTGTCCTCAGACCCTCCGGGTAACCAAAGCCAAATCACTCCCGGTTGGAAACGCAACCTCACACACCTGGCCACCGCACGGACACTCACAGCAGCAGCCCACAGGGCCCCCTGACGAGGGGAAGAGTCAGTTGTGTCTGGGTTTGTCAGTCCTCCCGGTGTGGCAGGGCCCCTCTGGGTGGGACTTGGCACCTGTACCTGGGAGCACCTGCCCAGATGAGGGAGTGGGGGCAGGACCAGCGCTGGCGCTGTCTCCCTGTGTCCAGCCTTGGGGGCCCTGGTCTGGCGGGCAGGTGTAGGGCACCTCCCGCCCTCTCACGCCCTCTCCCGCCCTCTCCCACCCTCACACGCCTGCTGTGGGGGTTCCCTGTCCCACCCCAAAAGGGAGAAGCCGAGGCTGAGGCAAGGTTGGAAAATTGGGGTGGGGACTCTGGAATCCAGACATCCCGACAGAGGATGCAGGATGAGTCGGGGCGTGAGTGCAGGGTAAACTCATGGGCCCGAACTCTCTGATGTGCCTCCTGGGCTCAACTTCCCCTTTCTGGAGGGCTGGGGTCCCAGAACCTTGCCTTGAATTCGTGAGGATGGTGGGACCTGGAGGGTAGGTGACGCAGAGGGCGTGAGGCCTCACCCCAGGACGCTGTGCCCATTTCTGGCTGTGCAGCCTTGGGAAGCCTTCTGACTTCTCTGAACCTCAACCTGTAAAATGGCAATGAGAATGAAACAAGATGAAATGAACATGCACTGAGCATGTGAGGTGGGGCAGAGACAGCCGCCCCGCCGCTGGTGAGGTCCTCACGGCATCTGGTCCTGGAGCCCACAAAGCCCCTTGCAGAGACTGCTCTACCCACGTGCAAGTGTTTCGCCCTCTTCCCACGGGTGACGCCAGCTCGGCTGCATGTGTTTTTGCTCAGAACGTCCCCACCTGTGTCCCAACTGCCCTCCGGCTTCGGGAGCACTGGGTGCAGTGGGGCAGGTGCCTCGGTGGCAGGTGCCTCGGTGGCCTGCGGACTTGCCGGTCGTCTGTCACTTCCGAGTCGGCTCCATTGTTTGGTCCTCCTTCTATTCTCGGCTGCATTTTCCTGCTTCCTTGCACACCTGGTGATTTCCGAATGGGTGATTTTTGAACAGGGATTGTGAATTTTGTTGGGTGCTGACTATTTTTGGAAATACTCACTTTGCTCAGGACTCCAGGAAGTTACTTGGAAGCTGTTTGGTCCTTTGGGGTCTTGCTTTTAAGCCCTGCTAGGAGGACCAAGGCAGCATTTAGTCTGGGGCTGACTGTGCCCTCCTTTACCAGGGCACGGCCCTGCTTGTTGCTCTGCCCAGGGGCTGAGGTGCCCCCGCCGCTGGTGGACCTTCCACGGTCCTGGTGGGCTCCAGCCATGGTTCCCTCTGGTGATCTCGGGTGGTTCTTTCTTCGCCTTTTGTCGTTTCTTTTTTTCTTGTTCTTTCTTCTTCTTCTTCTTTTTTTTTTTTTTTTTTTTTGAGGCAGAGTTTTGCTCTTGTTGCCCAGGCTGTGGTGCAATGGCGCGATCTTGGCTCACCATAACCTCTGCCTCCCGGGTTCAAGTGATTCTCCTGCCTCAGCCTCCCGAGTAGCTGGAATTACAGGCATGCACCACCACGCCGGGCTAATTTTGTATTTTTTTTAGTAGAGATGGGGTTTCTCCATGTTGGTCAGGCTGGTCTTGAACTCCCGACCTCAGGTGATTCTCCTGCCTCGGCCTCCCACAGTGCTGGGATTACAGGCGTGAGCCACTGCACCCGGCCCTCTAGTTTCCTTTCATGTGAAAATGCTCACTGGGGCTCACTCTCACCTGCTCTCACCTCACACCTCAGCCTCCCCAGACTCCCAGCTTGGTCTCCTCCCCTGAAGGAGAAGCCTGAACACACCTGGGTCGCCATGCCTGCACCACAGCCCGGACACTCGGGGCAGTGAGCGGGGCGGTGAGCAGGGCATTCGCAGGGCTCTGCCTCCATTGTTCCCCAGCCTTGCTCACCTGGTGACCCTGGTGGGGGGGTCTGGCTGCTCCCTCCTGCCTGGACGTCTGTCCCCACTGGTGACCCTGGTGGGGGGGTCTGGCTGCTCCCTCCTGCCTGGACGTCTGTCCCCACTGGTGACCCTGGTGGGGGGGTCTGGCTGCTCCCTCCTGCCTGGACGTCTGTCCCCACTGGTGACCCTGGTGGGGGGCTCTGGCTGCTCCCTCCTGCCTGGACGTCTGTCCCCACTGGTGACCCTGCTGCTCACAACAGTGCCCTGCGGGGCTCTCACAGGTGTTTTCTGAGGGGCCTGGGTGGGGCCCGGGCAACTTGCTGGACAACAGACCCTCAACCCATCCCCTGCCAACCTAGCTCAGCCCTGAGCTCCTGGCAAGGGATGAGACAGCCTGAACTTCAGCCGGGGGGGGAGTGCGGGGGCTGCCATCAGGGGCCTGCTGCTCCCTGCGCACCGAAGGTGGGTCACCTGTTTCTTCCTCCAGGACCTCAGGCATCCCCTGTTACCCAGGGTGGTGGCCCCACTGCAGGGGCCAGGACAGGGGTGGAGGGTGGACGGCACTCCCACTGTGAATGCCCTGGATGGGTCCTTTCCTCTCCGAAGGCTTCGTCACCAGGGCCCAGGTGACAAGAGGCTGTCATTGTGAAGGAAATTTAACCTTGGAAAACCCTCAGGAGAGCAGTGAAGCCTCAGGATGCTGAATTTGTTACCCGGAAGTGCACTCTGGGCTGGGGGCAGCAGCCGCGGTCATAACACGTGTGCCACACCAGGAGACCCGTCTGGCAATGTGTGGCAGGCTGGCAGCACCTGGCTTTGGCTTGCTTGGAGTGGACGTTGGAGCAAGTGGCCCGGTCTCAGCCTGACACTGCCCGGCACTGCCACTGTCAGGGTGGGGGGTGGTCTAAGGGCGGGCTCGGGGCGGGGGTGTCTCCGGGGCAGGCTCGGGGTGGGGGGTGGTCTAAGGGTGGGCTCGGGGTGGGGGGTGTCTCCAGGGCGGGCTCGGGGTGGGGGTGGTCTAAGGGCGGGCTCGGGGTGGGGGGTGTCTCCAGGGTGGGCTCGGGGTGGGGGGTGGTCTAAGGGTGGGCTCGGGGTGGGGGGCTCGGGGGTGGGGGGTGTCTCCAGGGCGGGCTCGGGGTGGGGGGTGGTCTAAGGGCGGGCTCGGGGTGGGGGGTGGTCTAAGGGCGGGCTCGGGGTGGGGGGTGGTCTAAGGGCGGGCTCGGCGTGGGGGGTGTCTCCAGGGCGGGCTCGGGGTTGGGGTGTCTCCAGGGCAGGCTCGGGGTGGGGGGTGGTCTAATGGTGGGCTCGGGGTGGGGGGTGTCTCCAGGGCGGGCTCGGGGTGGGGGGTGGTCTAAGGGCAGGCTCGGGGTGGGGGGTGTCTCCAGGGCGGGCTCGGGGTGGGGGTGTCTCCAGGGCGGGCTCGGGGTTGGGGTGTCTCCAGGGCAGGCTCAGGGTGGGGGGTGGTCTCCAGCGCCTTCTGGTTGAAGGAGCATATGGTATATGGTCTCAAGCAGGCCCCAGGATCCCTGACCCACAGGCAGGCCCAGGCCTTGGCTCACAGCCCGCAGATGAGCAGGCAGAGGAGATCAGGACGGGGTGGACCAGAGCAGGCAGGGGGCCCTGGACAGAAGGAGATAGAAGGGGGCGTGAGGGGCCGTCTCCTTGGGTTTGGGTCTTAAACAGGGGGTGGTTTTCTCTGTTTGAGGGGCAGCCTGCACCCAGAGGCTGCAGTGGGCGTGTTTTGAGGGGGCAGGTGAATCTCTTTACCAGAGGCTCCCGGGGACAGGGCCCGTTCCAAAGGCCACCTCTCTCAGTGCAGCCAGCAGCAGGGCAGAGCTCTGGGGACCCCAAGCTGGAGGCCCACACGGGCGGGAGACACTGCCTCCGGCCACTCCGGGGAGCCAGAGTGTAGAGTCACTCACAGCGTGGCCCCCTCCCTGCCAGGCACAGTCCACAGAGGCAGCTGCTTTGGGAAGTTTGGTGCCAGACACCGGCAAGCCTCTGCCTGGGGCATCGCCTCCCGCACCCTTCGCTGTCTGAAAGGGCAGCTCTCCTGAGCCAGGCCTGCGCCATCTCCTTTAGGCTCCTGCAGTTCCTCTGTCGCCTCCACACTGCCCCAAGCAGGGGTGTTGGATCTGTCATTTGCTGACATTAACCATTAAGCTGAGTCTCCACCGTCTGCAGGATGAACACACATTTCATTATTTCTCCGATTCCTTCAACCGTCACTGAGCCTATCTCTGTGCCAGGCGCAGAGCTGCAGACCCAGGAAGACAGTGGTGAGCAGTTCACACAGCCCTTCTTCCTGGTGTGGAGTGGAGAAAAGGAAGCTTGCGCCTGGGGTGTGCAGACCCACCTTCTGCCAAAGCCTCCCGAGCCGCGCCGTTCAGGAAGGGGCGACCGCCCTCACCCCAGAGCAGCCTTTGCACTTTGGCCCTTCCTTCACGTAGACACCAGTCCCCTCTGTCTAATTCTTTTCATCCTTGGTGCCAATTTCAAATGCCACTTCCTCCATGAAGCCTCCCTGGATCCCTCCAGTCAGAATGAGTCCATTGTCCTTGAGCTTTTGAACCCACATCCTGGCATTTCCAGAACTGGGCGTGCTGGCTGACACAGGAACCCTGTTCATAACTGGACTGTAGGCCCCACAGGGGTCTCGTCTCTGCTCCAGGGGCCAGCCGGCACTCAGGAGGTCTTGGAAAAATGGCTCAGCACTTTACAGTCAACATCTCAGATGACCCTGCAGCCACTGTGAGGTGGGTGCTGGTTCCACCTCCTGCACAGGTGCCAGCTGGCAGGTGGTGGAGGAGGTTTGAGGCCTGATCCTCTGGACCTCTGTGGTTTAATCAAGGAGCCCACAGCTGCTCTGGGCCACGGCTCCTCCGGAGCTCATCACTGTGACTATTCATTAACCCCTTAGTTATCAGCTAGGACTTCACAGAGATTCCCGGGCTGAAAGTGAAAGCAAGCAGGGGATCAGGAGCACCTGGAGGAGGCGCTGGGTGCTGTCCAGCTGCCTGGGCCTGGGCTGAGAGCTGCTGATCTCTGGACATCTTAAGGTCCAGGGCTGCCAAAGGCTGCTTTGTCCTGCGGACGCACGGCCATGGATGTACTACGTGTTCGGTCACTGACAATGTAAAGCTCCTTATTCTCGGTTTCATCCTCTGGAAAAATGGGGATAAAATACTTGGCTTGTACAATTGATACATTCTAGATGTTGACCAGCAGATAGTGATTGCCCAATACATTGCAAACACGATTGTTTTTGATGATTTTTATTACTGAAAATCTACACACTATACAAATCCAGCATTTAATCTAGAGAGTCTGCCCCACATGTGCCCCCAGGAGCTGCCTGCTTCCCTCCCTCTGCACCAGGCTGAGCTCCCAGATACCCCATCTTCCCTGCATCCCTCTGTGGCTCCCCGCTCTTCTCATTCCTCCTGGCGACACACCTTCTCCACTCTGCCACCTGCCTAGCGCCCACCTGGGCCACCACATCCGGACCCCACATCCCAGATGGTCTCCCTCAGCCCCCAGGCCCCCTGAGCACAAGCACACAGAATCGTGCACACGCGTGCTTTTACCAAGGGCACACATCAGACACATACAAATCCACTGACTTGCCCTTAGCAGGCTGTGCGTGAGCACAGAGGCACAGCTCACCAGGTTTCTCTGGCCCAAGCCTGGGAACCCTGAGCGGGGAGCCCCACCCCATGCTGCGTGCTGGCTCTAGACTGGTGCCATTTATCACCGGCCTAGGATGAGTAATTTCATCGTGAACACAGTTCAGGGTGATAGATGAGCGAGTGGGGGCAGGTGATCGCCGTGCTGTCTGCCCACCCCAGAGGGAGGCTGGAAGGAGACTCCTGCCTGTTTCTAACAGGATGGTGGCCCAGGAGGGGCACGTGGAGGGAGGAGCCCCTGTCAGGGAGGCTGGCACAGCCAGAGTGGGGCAGGGAGGCAGAGGTCACAGGCCTGGTCTCATCCATGTCCCGGGCCTTGTGAGGACCATGAGGCAGAGCCCACGCAGGGAGACGTGGCCATCCCCCAAATCCTGCTCAGGGCTGAGGTCCCAGGGGCCCTATGCTGTAGGAGGATGGGGACAAGCAGGTGTGCGGCTCCTGTGTCCAGATAGAAGAAAAGGAGAGTTTCCGCTGAACACCGCCACCGTCCTTTCCCGGAGTCCTAACCTCACCTTTGGGTCACAGTCAAGCTCTGTGAATTGACATCTTTTCAACAGTGCTGGCCTCACTGCAGGTGCAGCTACACTGCCCACAACGAGGAAGACTTTATCTGCTGACCAGGCACATGTGCAGTGGCAGGGCTGGGCTTTCTGGAGCCTCTACCACACTGTGGCCTGCCCAGCTGCCCACAGGACTGAGGGCCTGGCAGCCTGGCAGGCATGCCCACCTCTAAAGTCCCCGGCCTCAGTGGGGAGGCTGAGGGCAGGCACAGGGCGCCCAGCGGATGAGCCCGTCCCTGTCTGTCTGTTCAGGGCCCGCCAGGTTCCTCGGCCCGGGAGGGAGCCTGAGGGGCCTGGCTGGTTACCAGACACCCCCCTAGCTGCTCAACCAGGACCCCTCCAGATGCCACGGCAAGCTCCCCAGGTGTCGCAAAGAGTCCCAGGCCCCTCAGGGCGAGGTCGACCAGTCCCCCCACCCCCAGCAATTGATCAAAGCAGGGCTCCCACCCCAGCTCCAGGGACCAGGCAGGTCGGGACCACAGAAGCAGCCTCGGGAGACCCCGCTGGGGCCGGGAGGGGCCACCCGGGCTGGCGGCGCCGTCAGGCACCCGCAGTCGCTGCGGCTGACAGGAGATGGGGGCCCCCCCTCCGCGGGCGCGGCCCCGGGGCCGCCGTGGGCAGCAGAGGCGCCAGCGCGTCCGGGAAGTCTGGGCCCGCAGCTGCCCCCGGGTCCTGCGCGCGCCGAGCCAATCCCGAGCCAGTCGCGCCCCCGCCAACCGCCCACCCCCATCCCCGCCGTAACCCTTCCCTCTCCGCAGCGGCCCGGTGCTGGCGCGGTGCGGGGTTCCGGGTCTCTGCCCAGGCAGAGGCGGAGCCGCGGGTCCCAGCGCCAGGACCAGCCCAGCCGCGCCGCCGCCCTGGACGCCGCCCCCGCACACGACCCCCACCCGTGCCAGGCCCACCCTTGGTCCTTCCTCCGGGCCTCGGAGATAGCAGTGATGACACCAAAAACGACCGCCGCATTTACGAGCATCAGTGCACTCGGGGACCTGATTCAGTGCCCGTCATGAATCCCTGTGGCCCAGGAAATGGGCTGAACAGAATCCCACCTGCTGCAGGGCCGAATCCCCTCCCCTCCCCTGGCCCCCATTCCTCCCTCCTGTCCTCTCCTCCCCTCCCACCTGCCCCCTCATTCCTCCCTCCTGTCCTCTCCTCCCCTCCCTTCCCCTGCCCCCCATTCCTCCCTCCTGTCCTCCCCTCCCCTCCCCTCCCCTGCCCCTCATTCCCTCCCTCCCTCCTGTCCTCCCCTCCCTTCCCTTCCCCTGCCCCTCATTCCTCCCTCCTGTCCTCTCCTCCCCTCCCTTCCCCTGCCCCTCATTCCTCCCTCCTTCCTGTCCTCCCCTCCCCTGCCCTCCCCTGCCCCCCATTCCCTCCCTCCTCCCCTCCCCTCCCTTCCCCTGCCCCCCATTCCTCCCTCCTTCCTGTCCTCCCCTCCCTTCCCTTCCCCTGCCCCTCATTCCCTCCCTCCTGTCCTCTCCTCCCCTCCCACCTGCCCCCTCATTCCCTCCCTCCTATCCTCTCCTCCCCTCCCACCTGCCCCCTCATTCCCTCCCTCCTGTCCTCTCCTCCCCTCCCACCTGCCCCCTCATTCCCTCCCTCCTGTCCTCTCCTCCCCTCCCACCTGCCCCCTCATTCCCTCCCTCCTGTCCTCTCCTCCCCTCCAACCTGCCCCCTCATTCCCTCCCTCCTGTCCTCTCCTCCCCTCCAACCTGCCCCCTCATTCCTCCCTCCTGTCCTCCCCTCCCCTCCCTTCCCCTGCCCCTCATTCCCTCCCTCCTGTCCTCCCCTCCCCTCCCTTCCCCTGCCCCTCATTCCTCCCTCCTGTCCTCCCCTCCCCTCCCTTCCCCTGCCCCTCATTCCCTCCCTCCTGTCCTCCCCTCCCCTCCCTTCCCCTGCCCCTCATTCCTCCCTCCTGTCCTCCCCTCCCCTCCCTTCCCCTGCCCCTCATTCCTCCCTCCTGTCCTCCCCTCCCCTCCCCTGCCCCTCATTCCTCCCTCCTGTCCTCTCCTCCCCTCCCTTCCCCTGCCGCCCATTCCCTCCCTCCTGTCCTCCCCTCCCCTCCCTTCCCCTGGCCCCTCATTCCCTCCCTCCTGTCCTCTCCTCCCCTCCCACCTGCCCCCTCATTCCCTCCCTCCTGTCCTCTCCTCCCCTCCCTTCCCCTGGCCCCTCATTCCCTCCCTCCTGTCCTCTCCTCCCCTCCCTTCCCCTGCCCCCCATTCCCTCCCTCCTGTCCTCTCCTCCCCTCCCACCTGCCCCCTCATTCCCTCCCTCATGTCCTCTCCTCCCCTCCCTTCCCCTGGCCCCTCATTCCCTCCCTCCTGTGCTCTCCTCCCCTCCCACCTGCCCCCTCATTCCCTTCCCTTCCCCTCCCCTCCCACTTGTCCCCTCTCCCCTCCCACCTTTCCTTCATTCCCCCCACTCCTACTTCCCTCTCTCCTCCCCACTCCCCTTCATCCCCTCCCCCTACTCCCCTCTCTCCTGTCTCCTCTCCTCCACCCACTCCTCCTCTCCCCCTTTCCCTCATTCCCTCCCCCGTCCCTCCTCCCCTTCCCCGTCTCCTCTCCCCTCCCTCTGTCCCCTCGCCTGCCCCTTCCTCCTCTCCCTCTTGCCCTCCAGTATCTTTGCCGCCTCCTCCCTTTGCAGACACACTGCACACAGGCCCCTCCCGGGCCCTGCTTTCCTTTGAACCATACCTTGTCTCTCTTCCCATTTTCGGGAAAACTTCCAAAGAATTGGCTGTGGCGGACACCCTATCTTTCTGGCTCTGTGACCTTCCCCTTCCAGCTCCTGCCCCCACCAGCCTGCACCCCTGTTCTGACAGGCCGTCTGCACCTCTCGGTGCCTGCCCTCCTGACCGCCGTCCTGTGGGCCTGGCCTGTTCCATGCCTTCTGTCCATGAACCTGCTGTCCACGTTGTGCTACCTCCAGCTTGGCCACACTGGTTCCTGCTCCCTGCAGCTTCCATTCTAATAGGCGTGGGGCGGATTGCAAACAAATCAACTAACGAATACGTAAGAAAGGTAGGGTGGGCCGGGCGCGGTGGCTCAAGCCTGTAATCCCAGCACTTTGGGAGGCCGAGACGGGCGGATCACGAGGTCAGGAGATCGAGACCATCCTGGCTAACATGGTGAAACCCCGTCTCTACTAAAAATACAAAAAACTAGCCGGGCGAAGTGGCGAGCGCCTGTAGTCCCAGCTACTCGGGAGGCTGAGGCAGGAGAATGGTGTAAACCCGGGAGGCGGAGCTTGCAGTGAGCTGAGATCCGGCCACTGCACTCCAGCCCAGGCGACAGAGCGAGACTCCGTCTCAAAAAAAAAAAAAAAAAAAAAAAAAAAAAAAAAAAAAGAAAGGTAGGGTGATTGTCACTGGGTCAGTGCCTGCTGGGTAAGGCCCCATCCTGACAGGTGACCTGTGAGCCTAGATCCTTCAGGTGGAGGGAGCGGCCTGGGAAGTCCCGGGGGGATTGGCGAGCAGGGGGCAGGGAGCGGGTGATGGGCCCTCCTCCCAGGTCGGGGAGGGTCTGCACTCTCTTGCCTGGTCAGAAGGACTGGGCAGGAGGGAGGTGAAGAGGGTGTTTCTTAGCCCTGCGGGATCCCCTTGGAGAGGAAGTTTTCCTGAGAAAGGGAGGGTCCCATGGAGGAAGAGTCAACTCCAGATGCTCCCTAAGCCCAGAGAACATGGATTCCAGGAGGTAAAATCAGGTGCGCCCACAGCCTCACCTCTCCTCCTTGTCCCTTGAGGGTGGGCCAGTGACCCCAGCCCTTCTGGCCAGTGCAAGAGGCCACAGGGCCTGACATTCGCATCATGGAAAGAAGATTTTCTTTTCTTTTCTTTCTTTTTGAGACAGAGTCTCCCTCTGTTGCCCAGGCTGGAGTGCAGTGGTGTGATCTCGGCTCACTGCAATCTCCATCTCTTGGGTTCAAGCGATTCTCTCACCTCAGCCTCTCCAGTAGCTGGGATTATGGGCGTGCACTAGCATGCCATGCTAATTTTTGTATTTTTAGTAGAGAGATGAGGTTTTGCCATGTTGGCCAGGCTGGTCCTGAACTCCTGACCTCAAATGATCCACCCACCTTGGCCTCCCAAAGTGCTGGGATTACAGGTGTGAGCCACCACGTCCAATCAATTTTTTTTTTTAAGATAGGGTCTTGCTCTGCCACCCAGGCTGACATGCAGTGGTACAGTCTTGGCTCGCTGCATTCTGGGAAAGGAGAGTGTAACAGGACTTTAAGGAACGAAGCCTTTCAATGGCCGGAGAGACAGAAAAGTCTTAGGGAGGCAGGGGAAAATGAGAGGCCTCAGAGCCAGGCTCCCAGGACCACGGGGGCTCAGCCTTCTCACCGGTAGAGGTGCACCCAGCCCATGCTCCCTGCACGTCGGGCTGCATCGGGTGTGGGTGAATGAGTGTGCTTCAGGGGAGGTGAAGCAGACTCTGGCACTGGCTGTTCTGTCTGTGGCTAAGGAGAGTGCCCAGGACGTGTGCAGCCTGCAGGGGTGGCAGGACACCAGCTGCAGAGACACCTCCTGTGCTGCCCTCAGGTCGGGCTCCAGCCTCTCTTCCCGGCTTCTGTGCACTTCCGGTGGGGGCCGGCTGAGTTGAAGGGGAGAGGTGGCTGAGTTTCCGGCGTGTCCTAGCCAGCTCCCCTTCATGACCCCAGAGACCACCTTGCTCAGAGAGCTGCCCAGGGAGCTGCTGACTAGGGACCCCCACAGTTTTGCTGAGTGAGAAAGGGCTGAGGGTGAGAAGCAGGCAGGTGTGAAAGCCAGAGAGCATCTCTGGTTGCACACAGGATGTTCTCATCTCCAGCAGGAGAACAGCAGAGCCCAAGGGACTAAACATGGAAGAAGGTGAAATACCCAACCAAGGCCAGAGGCCAGGGTCCTGGTTAGGAAAGCTGGAGGCCCTGGCAGACGCAGTGGAGACACCTGGGCAGATATTCCTGAGTCCCCAGACTCTTCCCGGAGCCTCCGAGCCTGTGAAATCAGCTCCTCCTTGGGCACTGGGCCTGGGAAAAGGCCAGCTCACCGGCACATGCTGGGCTGCTGCAGGACACAGCTAGTCCTGGCAAGAGGGCAGGTAGGGTGGGGGGCTTTGACCCAAGAAGATGGCCCTGGGCTGCTCCCGGGGCTGCCCCTGAGGAGACTGAGCATGCTAAAGGCCAAGGTCTACCGCGGAGGCAGGGGTTGAAGCTCCAGGAGGCCCAGAAGGAGTGGGGCCAGCCTGGCAGCAGGCCAAGGGCAAGAGTGCCTGGTGGTGTGGATCTGGGTGGGGGCTTGGTGGGCCGGGTCAAGGGCAGGGCTGGGGGCCAGAGGGGTCCTACCCATGGTTCAGGGAGATGGGAGATGGGCTCAGTGAGGATTTCAGACGTGGGCCTTCATGGTCTCCTGGGGGGTGGAGGAAGCTGGTCGTGGTGGAGCCTGGGTGAGGGCAGAGGTGGGGAGAAAGGCGGAGGTGGAGGAGCCTGGAGGGAGGGGAAGCCATAGGCCACACCCCAGAGGACCCTGCTCCAGACCGGGGTGGGGTGGGCCCTGCAGCCAGCTTGACTTATTTATTCGTTTGAGATGAAATTCACATAACAAAATTAATGACGTTAAAGCAAACAATTTAGTGGCATTTAGTGCTTTCACCCTGTCCTGCAACCCTGACCTCCACCTCCTCTCAGAACACGTCCTCACCCTAAAGGGAACCAAACACATTAAGCAGTGGTCCCTGTTGCCTTCTCTCTCCAGCTCTGGCAACCACGATGTCTTTTCTGTATCTGTGGATTCCCTGCTCTGGACATTTTCACGTTTCAGGCTCGTCTCAGTCGCAGCGAGTGCCTGGGGATGATGTTCGCGCTGCGCACTGGGCCTCGCTTTGCTGGGAACGTTCGCCGCCTCCATTTGCCTGAGGCGTCTTCAGCTCTCCGGGGACTGCGCCCCGGAGGGGAATTTCTGGGCCTGTGGGAATTCCGTGCTCACCTTTCTGAGGAAGCTGCTTTTGCACCGCGGCTGCACCCAGCCCGACAATGCACGAGGGGGTCCAAGGCCTCCCGCTCCTCGGCGCACTTCTTTCTGCTTTTCTGAAATCACAGCCATTCTGGTGGATGTGCCTGGCTGGGTTTATGTCTGTTTTCTCGGTGAACGTGTGCGGGGGTTTCGGGGACAGGCGGAGACAGCAGTGAGGAATCGGCGGACGCCCGGGGGGTCCCCTCGCTGGGTGCCCTCCCAGGGTTCCCTGGGACGCGGCGGGGTGGGGAGGGGGCCCAACAGCCTCCCCCAACGAACGCCCCCCAACAGCCCCCCCGTCACGAACGCCCCCCAACAGCCCCCCCAACGAACGTCCCCCAACAGCCCCCCCCACGAACGTCCCCCAACAGCCCCCCCCACGAACGTCCCCCAACAGCCCCCCCAACGAACGTCCCCCAACAGCCCCCCCCCACGAACGCCCCCCAACAGCCCCCCCAACGAACGTCCCCCAACAGCCCCCCTACGAACGCCCCCCAACAGCCCCCCCAACGAACGTCCCCCAACAGCCCCCCCCACGAACGCCCCCCAACAGCCCCCCCAACGAACGTCCCCCAACAGCCCCCCCAACGAACGTCCCCCAACAGCCCCCCCCACGAACGCCCCCCAACAGCCCCCCACGGCCACGAACGTCGCCCAACAGCCCCCCGCGGCCCTCCCGAAGCCCCCGGCACCCCCGACCCTCCGCCCCTCCCCTCACCCGCCTCCCCTGCACGTCCTCCCCGCGGCGGAGTCCGGCAACGCTCGGAACTAAATTTCCGCGGACAGATCCTCCTGGAACGTGAGCTCTTGACTTTGGTGTCCAGGAAAGACCCCGGCGCTCCGGGCACGTGGCCGTCCTGGCCGCGCCGCCGTCCTGGCCGCGCCGGTCTTTGTGTTCGCGTTTCCGCCGCGGGGTCGCGGGAGGCGGCGGCGCGAGGGGCTGTGGCGCCCCCTGGTGGCGGAGTGCGGCCTGCGCCGGGCGCTGCTGAAGCGGCCACGCGCGGAGGAGGCGGCCACGCGCGGAGGAGGCGGCCACGCGCGGAGGAGGCGGCCACGCGGGACTGCGGAGGGGGGGGGGCGGGGCCGGGGACAGTGGCCTCTTTGGACCCCGCGGCTTTGAGGAGGCCCCGGCGCTCACTCCCTGACCCCGGCGTCCTGAGCCTGCGTCCAAGGGGTTGCCACCTGCCTCGATGCCGCCTCCCACCCTCCACTCTCGGCTGCGTCCTGGGCTCTACACCGGCTGGGGTGCAGGACTCGCTTCTAATAAAAACGGCAGGACCAGGACGACCAGGACCCCGGGCCCCTGGGGCTCGCGTTGTCCTCTGCACTGGCCCCTTCAATCCCCCGACCCTCCGCCCCAGGCCTCCCATCCTCCACTCTGACTGCAGCAGGAACCTCGTGGGATGAACACGTGGAGGGAGCTCCCTGGGATGCTGGGCTGGGCACAACCACAGGGGCCCACGGCCCCTACGCTGACCTTCCGGAGCTCCCTCGGCAGCCACCCTGGAGGTCCAGAGACACCCGGGCTCGGCCTGATGGGAACAGAGCTGCCCCGACCTTGTCCCGGTGGGCCTCTCTGTAGGGTTCCCAGGACTGCCTTCTAGACCCCTTCCCTGCTGGGGTCCGACAGCGGGGTGGACAGCCTTGCCCAGCCTCAGGGCCGTGCAGCGCTAGGGGTAACTGTGGCTGTCCTTGCACTGCTGCGCCTAGGGCTGCCCTAAGGAAACGCAGTCGGTCTCCAAGGCTGGGGCTGCCTCCATGGATGCAGAGGGCCCACTGGGGGACTTGAACTTCCGTGGCTTTTGGTATCTGTGGGGATCCTGGAACCAGTCCCCCACAGGTACTGAGGTACTGAGAGATGACGGTACCACAAACTGGGTGGGTTAAAGAGAAATTAAAATTCTCACAGTTCTAGAGGCTGGAAGTCTGGGATCAAGGTGTGAGCTGGCCTTTTTCTGGCGAGGGCTCATACCTGGCTTGCAGACGGCTGCCCGCTCTGTCCTCACACGACCGAGACAGAGAGTGGGTGCTTTGGTGCCTCTTTCATAAGGACAGTAATTCTATCGGATCAGGCCCCACTCCTACGGCCTCATTTGACCTTAATAACTTCCTTAGAGGGCCTGTTGAACACTCGTTCAATGAACCAGTTGGTGAAAAAGATCACAGTCACACAAGCTAACCTGCAGCACACACCACGCAGTAGTGGGGAGGTGGTGCGGACTCAGTGTGTGTCCCCCTGCCCCAAATTCCTGTGCTGAAGCCCTAACCCCGGGGACCTCAGGATGTGGCTGTTTGGAGATGGGGTCTTTAATGAGGCCATTAAGGTTAAATGGGATCATGAGGCGGGCCCTGATACAATCTGACTGGTAGCCTCATAAGAGGAGATGAGGATCTGGGGAGAAGACGGTGTCCACAAGCCAAGGAGAGGCCTCTGGAGAAGCCAGCCAGTGGACACTGTGACCGCGGACCTCCAGTCCCCAGAATTAGCAAATAAACGCTTGCTGCAGACGCCGCGCAGCCGGTGGTGCTGTGTTATGGCGGTGGCACTGACTAGCAGAGGGCAACTCTGCAGCCCATCATGCCGGGCCTGTATCCGGGCCCCTCGCACCGTCACCCCGGGCTTGCATCCTGGGACTCCTCTCCCCCCTCACGCCGGGCCTGCATCCCGGGCCCCCTTCCCCCCTCACCCCAGGCCTGCATCCCGGGCCCCCTTCCCCCATCACACTGAGCCTGCATCCGGGGACCCCTCGCCGGTACACGCTGGGCCTGCATCCCGGGCCTCCCCCCTCACACATGAACACGCTCTTTATCCAAACCCAGTTTACCTTTCAAAGGAGGAATCTTTTATTTTATTTTATTTTATTTTTTTGAGACGGAGTCTCGCTCTGTCGCCCAGGCTGGAGTGCAGTGGCATTATCTCGGCTCACTGCAAGCTCCACCTCCCGGGTTCACGCCATTCTCCTGCCTCAGCCTCCCGAGTAGCTGGGACTACAGGCGCCCGCCACCTCGCCCGGCTAATTTTTTGTATTTTTAGTAGAGACGGGGTTTCACCGTGTTAACCAGGATGGTCTCGATCTCCTGACCTCGTGATCCGCCCGCCTCGGCCTCCTAAAGTGCTGGGATTACAGGCTTGAGCCACCGCGCCCGGCCAAAGGAGGGATCTTGAACCTGGACTGACTTACTAGAGCTCAGGTGAGAGCGGATTATTATTACTCTCTCTCTCTCTCTCTCTATATATATATTTTTTTTTTGAGACAGAGTTTCACTCTCGTTGCTCAGGTTGGAGTGCAATGGTGCCATCTGGGCTCACCACAGGCTGCGCCTCCCGGGTTCATGTGATTCTGTCTCAGCCTCCTGAGTAGCTCGGATTACAGGCACCACCACGCCCAGCTAATTTTTTGTATTTTTAGTAGAGAAGGGGTTTCACCATGTTGGTCAGGCTGGTCTCGAACTCCTGACCTCAGGTGATCCACCTGCCTCAGCCTCCCAAAGTGCTGGGATTACAGGCGTGAGCCACCGCGCCCGGCCTGTGATTACTATTAATTAGCACCACAAACCCACTCCCTCTTCTGTCTGGGAGCCCAACCTAGGTTCTCCTTCTAGGGAGTGCAGGGCAGTGTGGGCTGGAGCATCGGTCAGTGTCGGCCTGAGTGGCCGTCCTTCCCCTGAAATGAGGACCCAGGAGATGAGCAGGGGGTGCTCTGTCCACTTCCAGGTTTTGGGCTCTGTGTTGGGAGACACCCAGGGGTTGCCCCTCCTGGAGGTCACTCTGAATGCTCCTGAGCCATTCAGTCCCATGGCACCTCCGGAGGGGAAGTCACCGTCCTGGGGCCGCTAAGTCACCTGGTGTCACACCCACCTCCAGCCGCCTCACTCTCTCGGCCCGGGGTCTAGCATGAAGACTGGCTTCAAGATGAGGTGCTCATGGGCACCTCCCCCAGAGGCACACTGCACCCTGACGTTTCTTGGTAAACAGGGTTGCCTGCATTTCATGCCTAGTTTGTATTAACCAATGAAATTCATATTTTAAACATTTTGCATAACTGGAAATGTATTCCAAAATGTTTTGCTTTTGAGATAGTTTTGTGAAAAGGTGAAAACAGAACATGCTTGTGTACACACATGCATACATGTCTGTGCACACACGCATGAACACACATGCCTTCGTGGAGGTAGGTAAGCATGTAGTCAGCACTCCCCAGAGCAGCCCTCAAGTGTCTGCTGTGTGGGCATTAGGAAAGGGAGGAGCAGGCGGGGTGGCCGTTGTCACCCTGAGCGTCAGGGAGTTCTCAATGTGGCTCCCACGTTGAGAACGCATGTTGCAAATGCGTCATCTGTTCTGTGAGTGACACACACTCTCTCCACAAACTCCAGCCTGGCTCCTCGAGTCCTCCTCTGGGCGAAGCCCCGTCTTTGGTCTGTGAAGACTTGGACAAAACAGCAACATAGTTTCTCACAGCCCAAGGGTCTGCCATCGCCACATGCCCACCTGAGCGAAATGAAGGCTGAGGAAGAAACTCCTGTTCTGACACCTGAGGAGACACCCGGGCAGCTGCCAACCAGGTGGGCTGCGTGCACATGGATCAACCCCTGCCCACCTCCGCTGAGCCCTGGTTTCCCTCTTCTCTCGTATTCTCTGTTTTCACTTTACACAAACTCTTTTGTGTGTGTGTGTGTGTGTGTGTAAACACAGGGTCTCACTCTCATTGCCCAGGCTGGAGTGCAGTGGTGCAATCTTGGCTCACTACTGCCTCGACCTCTCAGCTCCAGAGATCCTCCCACCTCAGCCTCCCAAGTAGCTGCAACTACAGGCATGCGCCACCACACCCGGCTAATTTTTGTGTTTTTGTTAGAGATGGTGCTTTACCGTGTTACCCAGGCTGGTCTCCAACTCCTGAGCTCAAGTGATCCACCAGTCTTGGCCTTCATCAGTGCTGGGATTGCAGGTGTGAGCCACCGCGCCCAACCCACTAAATAAACTCTTTTAAAAGAGAGGTTTTAGATTTATAAAACAATTAAGAAGATGGAACAGAGTTTACAAATGCCTGGCACCCAGTCACGCTGGTACGGACGTCTTACATTAGCGTGACGCTTGTTCCAACTACTTGTTACAACGAATGCTCCAATATTGATGGATTCTTAACTAAAGGCCACGTTTTATTCAGATTTTCTTAGTTTTTACGTCACATCCTTTTCTTTTCCAGGATCCCAAGATATATTCCATTTAGTAGTCAAGTCTCTTTAGGTTCCTAAACTGTGAGTTTTTCAGACTTTCCTTGTTTCCATGGCCTTGGCAGTTTTGAGGAGGGCTAGTCAGGTATTTTGGAGAATGTTCCTCCATTAGGGTTTGTGTATTTTCCTCACGATCATACTGAGGTTCTGGGTTTTTTGGGGAGAAAGACCCAGAGTCAAGTGTGCAGAGTTCAAGGGATTACTGCTGATGTTGATCCTGGTCCATCTTCATCCACCACTGATCTCCACTTTGCACTCCTGAGAAGGAAGTCCCTGCCATGAGCAGTGGTAGAGAGGTGGGGAGTTAGGGTGGATCTCCTCTAGAGTGGAGCCTCCACATAGGTTATTTAGAACTCTTCCGCGTTGGAGAGTTGTCTGTTCTCCCCCATGATGGATATTTAACCAATCACGTTTACATATTGGGATGGACTCAAGTTCTTTTTAAAATGCAGGGTGAGGTGGGGGCAGGGAGGCCTGTGAGGGGCAGGGTCACCTGTCGCTGTGAGGAGGGTGCTGTTTGTGTGTGCGACGCTGTGTGTGGGAGGCCTTGGGCCTGGGATGGTGTGGAAGGGTCAGCGCAGGAGTCTGAGTGGGCCCTTGGGCCGGCATCCCTGGCCTCAGCCAGCGGGACCAGCCCCTGCTCACTTGCCCAGATTTTATCTCCAGCATCTCCTTTATCCTCACTCCTCACACCTGTTTGGTCTGCCATCCCACCCCATCCCTGCATCCCACCCTGTTTCAGCCAGTGTCCCACTTCCTGGGCCGGTACCCGTCCCCTTGCAGGTGGGGTGCACGTGCTGAGCCATCAGTGGCCCTGTCTGGCCACGGCGTGGGCCTCTGTGAGCCGTGGGATGAGCCAGGCTGCCTGGGGCCTGGGGGACAGCGGGGCAGGACTGCAGCTGACGATGCAACACTGTTGTGCTAAACATCTTCTGACTTTTTTCAGAAGCCAGAAATCCAGATTTTTAAAACATGGAATCTCCGTAATTGCCCTTTCAGAATCAGCATCCTGGTGTGCCAGGCTCATCCTGGGTCTCCAAGCGATTTCCTCCTTCATCCCCCATGCCAGGCTTGTCCTGGATCTCCAAGCGATTTCCCCCTTCGTCCCCCACTCTCTCTGATGTCCCCGAAACCCGTTGAACACCTGATGTGTGGGCCGCTCGTCCCCGTATCTGCCACGGGGCTCTGTGCCACTGCTCAGGCCCACGTTATTGGACTGCAGACCTGGGGTGAGCGCCCCTCACCCAGCACTGATTTGGATCCATCTGTGGACGTTGTGTCTGAGCATTTAGGAGTATTCCGTGCAGGCACCCCCATTCTGGTTTGCTTATTCCCTCATCGTGGGCCAGAAGGTGCCCCCAACTCCCAGGATCTCAAGCAAACCGGAACCGAGCGGCCCCGAGCAAAGCGGAACCCAGCGCCCCCGAGCAAAGCGGAACCGAGCGCCCCCGAGCAAAGCGGAACCGAGCGCCCCCGAGCAAACCGGAACCGAGCGCCCCCGAGCAAACCGGAACTGAGCGCCCCCGAGCAAACCGGAACTGAGCGCCCCCGAGCAAACCGGAACTGAGCGCCCCGAGCAAAGCGGAACTGAGCGCCCCCGCAGCTGTTCCCTCACAGTCCCAGAGGCGGCCTGGAGTGGGCCGTGTCCCAGGGTCATGAACACTTCACGTTGCCAAGTGCCGGCAGGGTTTGTTCTGGAAGACGCCCATCCGCTCACCAGCCCCCAGCGGTGCCTCAGGACCTCCACCTGCTACGTGCTTGCCGACCGCTGTGTACATACAAGGGGTACCGTGGTGTGTGACTTTTGTTTTTTAATGTATTCAGTTGGAAGAGTTTAAATGTTGAAATAAGAATGACTTAACGTCAGTTACTGTCGGAAACAGGCTCCCCAAAATCTGGCCATAAACGGGCTCCAAATCTGGCCATAAACAAAATCTCTGCAGCACTGTGACATGTTCATGGCGGCCATAACGCCCACGCTGGAAGGTTGTGGGTTTACCAGAAAAACCACAAACAATAGCATGAGCGATCTGCGCCTTAAGGGCACGTTCCTGTTGCAGATAACTGGCCAGACCCACCCCTTTATTTCAGCCCATCCCTTCGTTTCCCATAAGGGGTACTTTTAGTTGATCGAATATCTATAGAAACAATGCCAATGACTGGCTTGCTGTTAATAAATATGTGGGTAAATCTCTGTTCCGGGCTTTCAGCTCTGAAGGCTGGGAGACCCCTGATTTCCCACTTCACACCTCTATATTTCTGTGTGTGTGTCTTTAATTCCTCTAGCGCTGCTGGGTTAGGGTCTCCCCGGCCTAGCTGGTCTTGGGAGGTTACTTTGCCATCACTGGAAGAGTCATCACGTGCTCATCCAGAAGGGACTCTACTCACAATTGCTTCGGAAAGGTCTTTTCCTGAGAGGAACACGGCACAAGTAAAGGAAGTGTTTTTGGCATTTTGATGACCTGCATCCATGAGTGTGCCGTAAAATGCTGAAATAGTTAGACCTAGGACAACGTCTATGATGCTAAACGTTTACACCTAGCACAGCCTCTATGATCGCAGATGGAGCCGTTACACTCATTCTTATCACAGCAGATTTCATCGTGGTACCGAAACACTTCACTTCCTTGCAGTTTTAGAATCGGAAAGGACGTCTGCCATCCACATGCTCTAGCAGCTGTGCGAGTGGTAAGACATACAGCGTGGAAGGATGTTTTAACTTCTGTTCTGGAAATTTGTGGTTTTGCCACTCTCTTGACACAGCTGACAAAACAATCCGTGTCTTAGGCTTAGCTGTGGCATGTGCTGGTTTCAATCTGCCTTTTCATCATTGTCCATATTGAATGACAATTTCAATTCTGACAACTTCCACATGTTGCACAAATAGCCCCAAAAGGCTTTTTCGTTGTTTAATAAATGTCCATGTTCAGAAAATTAAATGCAGAATTTACATGTGTGTTCTGACATTTAAATTTCTATATATGTTTTGGCATTTAGGGGTTCCAATAAATAGCTAATAATAGCTTAGCCAGGCCTGGTAGTGCGTGTCTGTCATCCCAGCTACTTGGGAGACTGAGGCAGGAGAATCTCTTGAGCCTGGGAACTCGAGGCTGCAGTGAGCTCTTTTTGTGTCACTGCACTCAGCCTGGGAGACAGAACAAGATGCTGCTTCTATAAAAAAAAAAAAAAAAGCAACCACTGCCAGACAGGAAAAGACTAGATTTGATCATCTTACAACTGGGCCAGTGCGTCTTTCACTTTCACTCCCTAGTCCAAGTTTGTCACTTACCACAGACAGGGTTGAACTGCTGAAAGGATTGGAAATTTGTGAACTAACAATACATTTGTCAACCTCAATAATAAACAGAGAGAGGGGCCAGTCACAGTGGCTCACACCTGTAATCCTAGCACTTTGGGATTACAAGATGGACAGATCACTTGAGGTCAGGAGTTTGAGACCAGCCTGGCCAATATGGTGAAACCCCATTTCTACTAAAAATATGAAAATTAGCCGGGCGTGGTGGTGGGCACTTGTAGTCCCAGCTGCTCGGGAGGCTGAGGGAGGAGAATCATTTGAACCCAGGAGGCGGAGCTTGCAGTGAGCCAAGATCGTGCCACTGACTCCAGCCTGGGCGACAGAGCGAGACTCTGTCCCAAAAGAAAAAAAGAAAAAGAATTTGGGGCAAGTCCAGTGAATAAAGTGAAAGCAAGTTAACCAGGAAAGTAAAGGAATAAAAGCACGGCTGCTCCATAGGGTGAGTGGCAAGAGCAGTGGCCTGGGCTTCTTGACCGAGCACACTTATGGTTTTTTCTTGATCATATATTAACAAGGGGTGGACTATCCATGAGTTTTTGGGGAAAGGGGCAGGCAGTTCCCGGAACCGAGGGTTCCTCCCCCTTTTACTTTTATTTTATTATTTTATGTATTTATTTATTTATTGTGAGTCGGAGTCTCACTCTGTCACCCAGGCTAGAGTGCAGTGGCACAATCTCGCCTCACTGCAGCCTCCACTTCCTGGGTTCAAGCAATTCTCCTGCCTCAGCCTTCCGAGTAGTTGGGATTACAGGTGCCGCCACCATGCCTGGCTAATTTTTTGTATTTTTAGTAGAGATGGGGTTTCGCTATGTTGGCCAGGCTGGTCTCGAACTCCTGACCTCAAATGATCTGCCTGCTTTGACTTCCCAAAGTGCTGGGATTACAGGTGTGAGCCACCACGCCCTGCCTCCTCCCTCTTTTAGACCCTATAGGGTAACTTCCCGATGCTGCCATGGCAGCCGTAAACTGCCCTGGCACTGTGGGCGTGTCTCTCTCATGCCAGTGTGTTACAATGAGCACATGCTGAGCGAGGAGGCTGCTGTCTTGGTTTTGGTGGGTTTGGGCCGGCTTCTTTACCTCATCCCATTTTATCAGCAGAGTCTTTGTGACCTGTATCTTGTGCCAACCAACCTCCTATTTCATCCCGTGACTAAGAATGCCTGACCTTGTGGTGTGAGAAACAAACTCACCCCTCCAAACCCAAACAATGGACTCAGAGAGCCAGAGAACAGAGCGAGTGGGTGTTTTAGTGACGGTCCTGCAGGATCGGATGTTTGATGAACAGGCACACCCAACATCGTTGTAACAAGCAACTTATCCCCTAGTGTGCAGGTCTATGCCCCGGTTCCTCATAGGCTGGTACTACGAGGTCACAGTCCTCCCGGACGTCGCCTATTGGTTGTCAGGCAGGCGCTGTAGGGCGCAAGTCCCTCCCCCGGTTCCTCATAGGCTGAGTACTACGAGGTCACAGTCCTCCCGGACGTCGCCTATTGGTTGTCGGGCAGGCGCTGTAGGGCGCAAGTCCCTCCCCCGGTTCCTCATAGGCTGAGTACTACGAGGTCACAGTCCTCCCGGACGTCGCCTATTGGTTGTCAGGCAGGCGCTTTAGGGGTTTTCCTGAGGGTGGTCTTGCTGCATTTTGTTGCGGCCCTCAATGCATTGCAATCCCAGTCAGCTCAGGGGCTCTTCAAGTCCTTGACTTATGACCTAAGTAGCTGGGCAGGCTGATAAGAACAGACAAAACCAGCTATTTTGCAGACTAGTAAACTTTTATTTTAGACTAAGCTTTTTTGGTTTGGGTGAGGGCAGCTGAGGGGGTGGGCGACAAGCAGGCGTCGGCTCTCCAAGCAGGGGCCTAGTCTTTCCTGTCTCTCCTGTAGTCTGCTCACCTAAAGCCGATTCAAGGCACTTTGTTTACATTATTCTCTTCATTGGGAATGCAGCTGTGAGCCGTGAATGTCCGAGACAGGTCTCAGTTAATTTAGAAAACTGATTTTGCTAACGTTGAGGATGCACACCCATGAGGACACGGCTCAGGAGGTGCTGACAACATGTGCCCGAGGTGGTAAGGGTACGGCTCGGTTTTTGGTTTGTCTGTTTTTTTGAGATGGAGTCTCACTGTCAGGCTGGAGTGCAGTGGCACGATGTCGGCTCACTGCAACCTCCACCTCCCGGGTTCAAGCGATTCTCCTGTCTCAGCCTCCCAAGTAGCCGGGACCACAGGCACTCGCCACCATGTCTGGCCAATTTTTGTATTTTCAGTAGAGACGTGGTTTCACCATGTTGGCCAGGCTGGTCTCGAACTTCTGACCTCAAGTGATTCACCTGCCATGGCCTCTGGAAGTGCTGGGATTACAGGCACAGCTCGGTTTTATACATTTTAGGGAGACATGAGACATCAATCAATATATGTAAGATGCACGTTGGTTCCATCCAGAACAGCAGGACTTGAAGCAGGGAGGGGCTTCCCGGTCACAGGTGGATAAGAGACAAATGGTCGCCTTGAGTTTTTGATTAGCGTCTCCCAGAGGAGGCTGTCGGATGTGCATCTCTCTCAGTGAGCAGAGGGGTGATTTCGAATGCAATGGGAGGCAGGTTTGCCCAAGCGGGAGGTGTACCTTGGGGTCTGAGCATGGTGGGGACTGTGAGCACAGTGGGGGTGCGAACTCGGTGGGGGAGGTGTGCACATGGTGGTGTGAGGACAGCAGAGGGTGTGTATGTGGGGGTGTCAGCGCGGCGGCGGGGTGGGGGCTGTGCTTGTGGGACTGTGAGTGTGGGGTGGGGTGCGAGTGTGAGGTTGTGTGGTACACACAGGTCCTGCACATCCCCGCCAGGATCCACTGAGCGGGAGGACTGAGGGGCCCTGTTTGGCAAGAGAGGTTCCAGGGGAGATGGTTGCATTGGCAAGGGGTGCCCAGCCTCACTCCTGGGCCCTGGAGAGGGGCTAGGCACCCCCCTGCCTGTGCGTCCATCTCTGCATTCAGCTCTCTGTGGCCTCAGGGCTGGAATCCGTGCTGAGCAGATGATTTGAGGTCTGGGCAGGGGGCTGCGCCCCCACCCCACACCTCCCCCAGGTGAGGGTCCAGGTCCAGGTTTCTGTGGGAACAAGCCAGGTCCCTGGAGGTCAGGTGACGGGAGAAAGTGGAGGGCCGGAGGTTCCCAGCCCACCTACAGGTCTCCCAGCAGGGCCCACCGTGGAGGGCAGGGCCACCCCCAGGTGGATGAACAGAGTGGGGATAGGGGTGAAGACCACCGCGGAGTGGGGAAGGGGCCCGCCTGGAGGACGAGACCCCAGGGCCGGAGAAGAGTTGAGAACGCGTCTCCTCAGGGTCACCAGTGCCTGGGGCTGCTCTGTGGCACCTCTAGGAGCACAGGGAGGAGGTTGGAGCAGGACCATGAGGTTGAAGGCCTTGAGTTTCTAACTGTGGGCTTCGAGGTTGGCCTCAGCTTTGTGATGTGAGGAAACAAGAACCCATCCTTCGTACCCCTCTGTGCCATTGCTGGATTGGAGTTTATACAATTTTTATTTATTTTATTTTTTTATTTTTGAGACGGAGTCTCCCTCTCTCGCCCAGGCTGGAGCGCAGTGGCGCGATCTCGACTCACTGCAAGCTCTGCCTGCAGGGTTCACGCCATTCTCCTGCCTCAGCCTCCGGAGTAGCTGGGACTACAGGCGCCGCCACCTCTCCCGGCTAATTTTTTGTATTTTTCGGTAGAGACGGGGTTTCACCGTGTTAGCCAGGATGGTCTCGATCTCCTGACCTCGTGATCCGCCCGCCTTGACCTCCCAAAGTGCTGGGATTACAGGCGTGAGCCACCTCGCCCAGCCGAGTTTATATAATTTTAAAGTTGCCAAAGTCTGATTTTTCTTTCTTTCTTTCTTTTTTTTTTTTTTGGAGACAGGGTCTTGCTTTATCTCCCAGGCTGGAGTGCAGTGGCGCAGTCTCCGCTCATTGCAGCCTCACTCCCAGGCTGAAGTGACGGGCCCACCTCAGTCTCCTGAGTAGCTGGGACTACAGCCGCGCACACACCCTGGCTAATTTTAAAATGTTTGTACTAGCCGGGCATGGTGGCGGGCGCCTGTGGTCCCAGCTACTTGGGAGGCTGAGGCAGGAGAATGGCGGGAACCCGGGAGGCGGAGCTTGCAGGGAGCTGAGATCCGGCCACTGCACTCCAGCCCGGGCGACAGAGTGAGACTCCGTCTCAAAAAAAAAAAAAAAATGTTGTTTGTAGAGGTTTCGCCACGTTGGCCAGGCTGGTCTAGAACTCGGATCCTCCCACCTCCACCTCCCAAAGCGCTGGGATTCCAGGCGTGAGCCACCGCGCCTGGGCAGCTTCATTTTCCTAAATGAGCTTGTTGTCATTCAAGCATTTGTCACGATGGCTGGGCTTTCATTGAGTAAGCGCACAAACAGCACCTTCCATTTAAACTTTCAATGAAAGTTTTTACAGTTTAGATTAGGAAGTGGTGAACTTTGGAAAGTTATGAGATTACAGAATTCCTGAAAATTTATTAGAAAAACCACAGGATTGGAAAAAAAAAAAAATCTAGGCCATGAAAGCTTCAGAGGACCCTGCTGGTCAGGACGGATCCCTGCAGTGTCCACCATCACAGCAAAAGTGCCCTGCTTTCAAAAGGCAGACGGCCACGGGGAGCGTGGGGCTGGCGGAGGCAAAGGCTCTTCACTGCAGTTTTGGGTTGGGCTTTTAATTTAACCCAAGGACATATCTCAACCTAACGAATAATTCAGCCCTCAACAGCACCTCAAATCTGCTATGGCTTTGCACCACAGCAGCAAGAATGTTTAATATCTAATAGATTAAAATTTCATTAAAAAAATTCTTATCCTGGCTAACACGGCGAAACCGCGTCTCTACTAAAAATACAAAAGTCAGCCGGGCGTGGTGGCGGCGCCTGTGGTCCCAGCTACTCGGGAGGCTGAGGCAGGAGAATCGCTTGAACCCGGGAGGTGGAGGTTGCGGTGAGCCGAGATCGCACCACTGCACTGCAGCCGGGCGACAGAGCGAGACTCCATCTCAAAAAAAAAAAAAAAAATAAAAAAAAAAAAAAAATAAATAAATAAAATAAAGATTCTTGCAGTTCTTGCAGCCACCCGCCTGTTGTAAAGTTAACCCGTCCCTTGTGCTGTTAATACTTGACCATATGCTTAATTGGAAACCTAGAGCCAAAGGCAGAAGCTGAATCTTCACCCCCAGATGAAAACAAAACAACAGGAGTGACCTGGGGTTTACGGCGTAAGGGTTAGGTCAAGGCTCCTATGAGGGGAAACGGGAGGAGGACGCGGGGCTGCTGGAAGCAGAGCTGAGTGACAGCACACGTTCCGCGGGGTAGACGTCTGCGCAGTGCGGTGGAGACCAGGAAGGGCTCCTGTGGATTCCTGCGCAGTCTGGAGGCCCCAGGTTTCTCCTGGGTGGATCCAAGAACTGGGAGCTGAGGGAGGAGGCCATTCCCGACACCCCGGCTGTAGGAGCTCCTCATGGACGGCGAGAATGGGAGTGGTAGGAGGCTGCCTGCTGGGCATAGCCTGGAGATGGGTCAGCCGGTCTCTCTGACCCGCCCTCATCTTCCTCCCGGCCTCTGGTCACCTCCCGCTTGCCGAGCATGAACTTAAAGGGCTTGTTTCTGTCCCGGGAGGAATCAACTTTCTTTCCGTCTTCAAGCATCCTGGGGCCGTGCTCCACACAGGTCTGCCCGTGCTCGGGGAAGGGGCTCCCGCCTCCCGGGGGTGGTCTCCACTCTGCTGCCATGGTGCAGCGCAGTGGGTGGTGTGGATGAGAGGTACCTGGCGGTGGCTCCACTGCTCTGCTTCCATTTTTCTTATTCTTTATTGATCTAACAGAACTACGTACAAAATAATAGTAACATTGTACTCTCTTTTGTGTGCACACACGCATTTGCTTATATATAAGCGAAATGAACAGCTACTATGGTAAAAGGCATGGGAGGGTTAGAGGGAGTAATTTGGATGGTTTTGTTATAGGGCAGTCACATTATCCATCAGATGGGATAGTGTTACTGGAAAGTGGACTTGAATGAGTTGTAAACTCGAGGTCAACCACTAAAAGAACAAAAAAGTGTAACTGCAAAAAAATACGCTAAGAAAGAAGAGAAAATAGAATAATATAAAATGCCCAGTTAATACTACAAGAGGCAAAAAATGTGTGGAAGACAAAAGTAAAAACAAAGAACAAGGGTAATAAATAGAAAACAGTAACAAATGTGGTACAGATTAATCCAACTATATCAATAATCACTTTGAACATCAACAGTCTAAATGTACCAGTTAAAAGACAGACTGGCTCACGCCTGTAATCCCAGCACTTTGGGAGGCCGAGGCGGGTGGATCACCTGAGGTCAGGAGCTCAAGACCAGCCTGACCAACATGGAGAAACCCCGTCTCTACTAAAAATACAAAATTAGCCGGGCGTGGTGGTGCATGTCTGTAATCCCAGCTACTTGGGAGGCTGAGGCAGGATACGTGCTTGAACTCGGGAGGCGGAGGCTGCAGTGAGCCGATATTGCACCGTTGCTCTCCAGCCTGGGCAACAAGAGCGAAACTCCGTCTCAAAAAAAAAAAAAAAGAAAAGATTAAAAAAAGACCCCCACCCTTGTCTAGACTGTGCGTTTCAGTCTCACCCCAGGGGGATCCTGGTTGGGTTAGAACCCTGAATCTGGTTTGAGTTCAAATCCTAAAGAATAAAGTGAATAAAGGCTGCAGTCACGGAGATACTCAATCTGGTCTGGTTCTGGCTTTTGTGTGTCTATCTGTATTTTTGGTCTAAAATATTTGGCCCAAGAGAGGTTAAAGGCTGTGATGGTCTCAACGAAAGCCTTGTGAGATCTCTAGTTTATCTGTGTGCTCAGTTGGAACAAAGAGACTCCATAAACTAGAAAAACCTACAGAAAATGGCACACATGAAGAATTTAGAACAACTCCTGTTTGCTCTTCTGTCCACCTCCCTCTCTCACTCCTTCTGCCTTTGCTGCGGTCCCATGGTGCTCCTGTCTTTCTGGGGACCTGAGGTTCAGTGTAGGAGTGAAGTTCACGATTTTAAAAAGTCTTCACGTCTCTGCTTTTAACTCTGCCTGCTTTGCTGAACCCTTATAATGAGAAATAAACCATTCAGAACAGAAACAACAGGGCGTCAGAAGACCAATTCCAGGCAGCGCTCCGGCAAGTACCTCCCTGGAGGGAAGGAGATTTCACGTTGCAAAGGCCAAAATGAGAAGCTCTGACCGTAAGGTTGCTGGTTTTCTGGGACTAGAGCTGGCTATATATTGTGGACCATTCTAGACACACACACACACACACACACACATACACACACACATTTTTTTGAGACAGAGTCTTGCTCTGTTGCCCAGGCTGGAGTGCAGTGGTACAATCTCAGCTCGCTGCAACCTCTGCCTCCCACGTTTGAGCGATTCTCTTGCCTCAGTCTCCTGAGTAGCTGTGATTACAGGTGTGCACCACCACGCCCTGCTAATTTTTGTGTTTTTAGTAGAGACAGGGTTTTTCCATGTTGGCCAGGCTGGTCTTGAACTCCCGGCCTCAAGTGATCCTCCTGCCTCAGCCTCCCAAAGTGTTGGGATTACAGGCGTGAGCCACCACACCTGGCCTCTAGTGCACACTTTAAACCTGATGGCCAAATTACGTGAAAGAAAATTCAGAACTCAAATAGTTTCTATTTTTAAAAACCCTAAAATGAAAAAGTCTCAGTTCTTTTGCCTATTCTTTTTCCCTGCCTACTTTGAGTCTGCTGACTTGTCTGCTGGTGTTGAGATGCAACTTACTGTCTGTGGTGTTACCGATTCAAGGTTACTTGGCTGAAGAGAAACAAAAAAATGAAACAATTCTTTATTATTATTTTTTAATCTTTTTGAGACAAGGTTTCACCCTCAGGTCTCACTCTGTTCCCCAGGCTGGAGTGCAGTAGTGGGATCAGAGCTCACTGTTACCTCAACCTCCCAGGCTCAAGCAATCCTCCTGCCTCATCCTCTCCAGTAGCTGGGACAATAGGCATGCACCACATGCCTGGTAATTTTTTATCTTATTCCTAGTGGAGATGGCATCTCACTATGTTGCTCAGGCTGATCTCAAACTCCTGAGCTCAAGTGATCCTCTTTTTTTTTTTTTTTTTTTGAGATGGAGTCTTGCTCTGTGCCCCAGGCTGGAGTGCAGTGGCGTGATCTCGGCTCACTGCAAGCTCCACCTCCCGGGTTTACGCCATTCTCCTGCCTCAGCCTCCCGAGTAGCTGGGACCACAGGCGCCGCCACCTCGCCCGGCTAATTTTCTTGTATTTTTAGTAGAGACGGGGTTTCACCGTGTTAGCCGGGGTGGTCTCGATCTCCTGACCTCGTGATCCGCCTGTCTCGGCCTCCCAAAGTGCTGGGATTACAAGCTTGAGCCACTGCGCCCGGCTCAAGTGATCCTCTTGCTTCAGTCTCTCAGAGTGCTGGGATTACAGGCATGAGCCACTGTACCCGATGAAAGAGTGCTTTTATAAATAAAAATAATTTAAAAAGTATTGATAAAATAAAAATAGAAATGTATTCAGAATTGTCAGCATACATTTTTGACTGTGTTTTATATTTACATTTGCTAGATATTTTAAGGTGTTAGGGTTTGGCATGAAGGTTATAAAGCTGTAAACACAGGAAAAAAAGAATATTTGTTTATGTGATTTTTTAAATACGTAAGACCAATTTAATACGGTTTGTTGAACAAAAATCATGGAATTTTCTGAGTTATTGGCAAAATACCCGTGTATTTAACTTTGAAGTCCTCACACGTGAACATCTGATATTCACAGGCTATAAAATGGTTAACAAGAAAATAACCTAAAAATGATGGCTAGCTTTGTCTAATATCTCAGTTCTCACGAATACTCTAAACTGTTAAAAATAAGTAAGTGTAAATGGATAAAGGTCTATACAAGACATTGTAATGTATTTTTGAAATTGTTTTGAGACAGTGTCTCTGTCTGTCACCCAGGCTGAAGTGCAGTGGCGTGTCACAGCTCACTGCAACCTTGACCTCCTGGGCTCAAGGGATCCTCCCACCTCAGCCTCCCAAGTAGTTGTAATTACAGGCATACTCCACCATCCTCAGCTAATTTTTATTTATTTTTTTGTAGATTCAGCATCTCACCACTTTGCTCAGGCTGGTCTCATGATACTCCTGCCTTGGACTCCTAAAGTGTTGGGATTACAGGTGTGAGCCACCATGCCCAGCCTATTTTTGAAATTTTAGTTATATTAAATTAAATAATAGAAAAGGTTTTGCCCTTTAAATGACTGGCCTGTAATAAAGATTTTAGGTTTTATCAAGATAATCCATGTGTTGCCTTTATTTATTTATTTTTTATTACTTGGGAAAAGAGGGTTTTCAGTTTTCACATCCATGTAACCTTCTATGTTGCTTTGGATGTCTTTTGGTTGTCATGCTATTTAAATGAACGACGGTTATTTAAAAATGATGTGGGGCTGTGTGCAGCGGCTCACGCCTGTAATCCCAGCACTTTGGGAGGCCAAGGTGGGTGGATCACTTGAGCCCAGGAGTTCAAGTCCAGTCTGGGCAAAATGGCAAAACCCCGTCTCTACTAAAAATACAAAAACTAGCTAGGTGTGGTGGCACGTGCCCGTAGTCCTGGCTACTTGGGAGGCTAAGGTGGAGGATCACCTGAGCCTGGGAGGTTGAGGCTGCAGTGAGCCATGATTGCACCACTGCACTCCAGCCTGGGTAACAGGGTGAGACTGTCTCAAAAAAATAATAAAATTAAAAAAAAAAAACCAACTGTCATTCTGTTTTGGTCAAATGTTTTTAATTTTCTGACACCTTTGCTAAAACTTAGTTGATAACATTGTGTGGGAAGCATTGCCAAAAAGTAAGTAACACTAAATCTCTCTCTCGTTTTTTTTTCCTGAGACAGAATCTTGCCCTGTCACCCAGGCTGGAGTGCAGTGGCGTGACCTCAGTTCACTGAAACCTCTGCTCCAAGGTTCAAGCGATTCTCCTGCCTCTGCCTCCCAAGTAGCCGGGACTGCAGACATGTGCCACCACACCTGGCTAATTTTGTATTTTTAGTAGAGACAAGGTTTCGCCACATTGGCCAGGCTGGTGTTGAACTCCTGACCTCAGGTGATCTGTCCAACTTGGCCTCCCAAAGTGCTGGGATGACAGGCCTGAGCCACCGTGCCCGGCCTCAATCTTCTTTTGGTTACATTTATTTGTATGTTATTAATATAAATGTTATAAACATTATATAAATTTATAAAAATCTAATATGGTATCAGTCATAATTTTGATGATGTTAAATCCTTTCTAACGTTGTATGTGTATAGATATATTAATATAAATATTCTAAAGATTATATAACATTTGTGGAAGTCTGATGGATCTGATGTGTTGCTATCAGTCATGATTCTGGCTGTTATCTTAAAATGCTGCATATAACAGAAATAACTAAATTTTCTTGCCAGTTGAGAACTTTCACTGGATTTTAACAAAGGCTATTCTAAGTTTTTGTCATCCACAGTGATTGTTTAAAGTTCTTCTCTAAAACCCTTTACAGGCCGGGTGCGGTGGCGGGCGCAGTGGCGGGCACGGTGCTGGGCGCGGTGCCTCATGCGTGTAAAAATCCTAGCACTTTGCAAGGCCGAGGTGGGTGAATTGCTTGAACTCAGAAGTTTGAGAGCAGTCTGGGCAACATGGTGAAACCCTATCTCTACAAAAATACAAAAATTAGCCAGGCATGGTGGTGCATGCCTATGGTCCCAGCTACTTGGGAGGCTGGGGTAGGAGGATGGCTTGAGTTGGGGAGGGAGAGATTGCTGTGAGCCAAGATTATGCCACTGCACTCCATCCTGAGTGACAGAGTCAGACCATGTCTGGGTAAAAAAGAAAAAAAAAAAGCCTTTACAGTCAGCTATCATCTAAATTACTTTTAATGGAAAGGACTCTGACGAGTCTTAAATATGGTTTCTGATCACTTTGGAGATCACTGGACTAAGAAAATCTTCCAGGACTCTAAAAAGCTGAATGAGAATTTCTAATTGAGATCAAGCAGAATGCAAAAAGCTGAATGAGAATTGCTATTTGAAATCAAGCAGAACAAGATTTAGTTACGTGGGAATGAACTTATAAAAGATGAAAAAGATTTTATTCATGTCCCTTTCATTGGAAACATTGTTGATTCTCTTTATGTTTTGTTTTCCGAAGAAAATTTTTTCTTTTCAGCTATTTTTAACTTACAATACATTAGATAAACTATCTTGTGAACAAAAATTTGAGCCATTTATCTGTCTCTCTAACTGATTTCTCCAGAATTCAGAAGCCATTCGTGAGCGTTCTTAAATTATGGCTATATAATTATTTGCATAAGTTCAATACGAATTTGTTTTTGGTAACAGGATTCAATTGGAGACACTGTTTATTTTACCAAGGCTTTAACTCGAATGGCATATTTTCAGATACAACCATACTTTCCTCAACTTTAAGGAATTGAGGTTGACTTTATAGCACCAATACAAAGCCCCTTAGAATGACTGGCCTGGTGTCTTGTCTACAAGGGTCCTTTACAAAGTTGCTGTCCTTGTGGTAAGAAGTACAGAATGTCACTTTCTGACAGGCTCAGGAACCTCAAGATATCTGGGGACCTTGAGAAGAGAGGTCTAGGCTGGTACGATGTCTGAACAGGAACAGCTCTGGCCTGCAGCTCCCAGTGAGATCAACGCAGAAGGCGGGTGATTCCTGCATTTCCAACTGAGCCTCTGCTGGTGATACCCAGGCAAACAGGGTCTGGAGTGGACCTCCAGCAAACTCCAGCAGACCCGCAGCAGAAGAGCCTGACTGTTAGAAAGAAAACTAACAAACAGAAAGGAATATGATTAACATCACTAACTTCAAAGACCAAAGGTAGATAAATCCACAAAGATGGGGAGAAACCAGTGCAAAAAGGCTGAAAACTCCAAAAGCCAGAATGCCTCTTCTCCTCCAAAGGACCACAACTCCTTGCCAGCAAGGAAACAAAACTGGACAGAGAATGAGTTTGACAAATTGACAGAAGTGGGCTTCAGAAGGTGGGTAATAACAAACTCCTCCGAGCTAAAGGAGCACGTTCTAACCCAATGCAAGCAAGCTAAGAACCTGGAAAAAGGTTAGATGAATTGCTAACTAGAATAACCAGTTTAGAGAAGAGCATGAATGACCTGGTGGAGCTGAAAAACACAGCATGAGAACTTCGTGAAGCGTACACAAGTATCAATAGCCAAATCAACCAAGCAGAAGAAAGGATATCAGAGATTGAAGACCAACTCAATGAAATAAAGCAAGAAGACGACATTAGAGAAAAAAGAGTGAAAAGAAATGAACAAAGCCTCCAAGAAATAGAGGACTATGAAAAGACTGAATCTATGTTTGATTGGTGTACCTGAAAGTGACAGGGAGAATGGAACCAAGTTGGAAAACACTCTTCAGGATATTATCCAGGAGAACTTCCCTGACCTAGCAAGATGGGCCAACTTGCAAATTCAGGAAATACAGAGAACACCACAAAGGTATTCCTTGAGAAGAGCAAACCCAAGACACATAATTGTCAGATTCACCAAGGTTGAAATGAAGGAAAGAATGTTAAGGGCAGCTGGACAGAAAGGTTGGGTTACCCACAAAGGGAAGCCCATCAGACTAATGGCGGATCTCTCTGCAGAAACCCTACAAGCCGGAAGAGAGTGGGGGCCAATATTCAACTTTCCTAAAGAAAATAATTTTCAACCCAGAATTTCATATCCAGCCAAACTAAGCTTCATAAGCAAAGGAGAAATAAAATCCTTTATAGACAAGCAAATGCCGAGAGATTTTTGTCACCACCAGGCCTGCCTTACAAGAGCTCCTGAAGGAAGCACTAAACATGGAGAGGAACAACTGGTACCAGCCACTGCAAAAACATACCAAATTGTAAAAGCCATAGACACTATCTATGAAGAAACTGCATCAACTAATGGGCAAAATAACCAGCTAATATCATAATGACAGGATCAAATTCACACATAACAATATTAACCTTAAATGTAAATGGGCTAAATGCCTCCATTTAAAAGACACAGACTGGCAAATTGGATAGAGTAAAGACCCATTGATGTGCTGTATTCAGGAGACCCATCTCATGTGCAAAGACATGCATAGGCTCAAAATAAAGGGATGGAGGAAGATTTACCAAGCAAGTGGAAAGCAGAAAAAAAGCAAGGGTTGCAATCCTAGTCTCTGATAAAACAGACTTTAAGCCAACAAAGATCAAAAGAGACAATGAAGGACATTACATAATGGTAAAGGGATCAATGCAACAAGAAGAACTAACTATCCTAGATATATATGCACCCAATACAGGAGCACCCAGATTCATAAAGCAAGTTCTTAAAGACCTACAAAGAGACTTAGACTCCCACACAATAATAATGGGAGACTTTAGCACCCCACTGTCAACATTAGACAGACCAATGAGACAGAAGGTTAACAAGGATATCCAGGAATTGAACTCAGCTCTGCACCAAGCAGACCTAATAGACATCTACAGAACTCTCCACCCCAAATCAACAGAATATACCTTCTTCTCAGCACCACATTACACTTATTCTAAAACTGACCACATAATTGGAAGTAAAACACTCCTCAGCAAATGCAAAAGAACGGAAGTCATAACAAACAGTCTCTCAGACCACAATGCAATCAAATTAAGACTCAGGATTAAGAAACTCACTCAAAATCACACAACTACATGGAAACTGAGCAACCTGCTCCTGAACGACTACTGGGTAAATAATGAAATGAAGGCAGAAATAAAGATGTTCTTTGAAACCAATGAGAACAAAGACACAACGTACCAGAATCTCTGGGACACATTTAAAGCAGTGTGTAGATGGAAATTTCTAACACTAAATGCCCATAAGAGAAAGCAGGAAAGATCTAAAATTGACACCTTAACATCACGATTAAAATAACTAGAGAAGTAAGAGCAAACAAATTCAAAAGCTAGCAGAAGACAAGACATAAATAAGATCAGAGCAGAACTGAAGGAGACAGAGACACAAAAAACCCTTCAAAAAAAATCGAATCCAGGAGCTGGCTTTTTGAAAAGATCGACAAAATAGACTGCTAGCCAGACTAATAAAGAAGAAAAGAGAGAAAAATCAAATAGATGCAATAAAAAATGATAAAGGGGATATCACCACCAATCCCACAGAAATACAAATTACCATCAGAGAATACTATAAACACCTCTATGCAAATAAACTAGAAAATCTAGAAGAAATGGATAAATTCCTGGACACATACACCCTCCCAAGACTAAACCAGGAAGAAGTCAAATTCCTGAATAGACCAATAGCAAGTTCTGAAATTGAGGCTGTAATTAATAGCCTACCAACCAAAAAAAGTCCAGGACCAGACAGATTCACAGCCGAATTCTACCAGGGGTACAAAGAGGAGCTGGCACCATTCCTTCTGAAACTATTCCAAACAACAGAAAAAGAGGGAATCCTCCTTAATTCATTTTATGAGGCCAGCATCATCCTGATACCAAAACCTGGCAGGGACACAACAAAAAAAGAGAATTTTAGGCCAATATCCCTGATAAACATCGATGCAGATATCCTCAGTAAAATACTGGCAAACTGAATCCAGCAGCACATCAAAAAGCTTCTCCACCACGATCAAGGTGGGTTCAACATATGCAAATCAACAAATGTAATCCATCACATAAACGGAACCAATGACAAAAACTACATGATTATCTCAATAGATGCAGAAAAGGCCTTCGACAAAATTCAACAGCCCTTCATGCTAAAAACCTCAATGAACTAGGTATTGATGGAACGTATCTCAAAATAATAGGTGCTATTTATGAAAAACCCACAGCCAATAACATACTGAATGCACAAAAACTGGAAGCATTCCCTTTGAAAATCAGCACAAGACAAGGATGCCCTCTCTCACTATTCCTATTCAACATAGTATTGGAAGTTCTGGCCAGGGCAATCAGGCAAGAGAAAGAAATAAAGGGTATTCAATTAGGAAAAGAGGAAGTCAAATTGTCTCTGTTTGCAGATGACATGATTGTATATTTAGAAAACCCCATCGTCTCAGTCCAAAATCTCCTTAAGCTGATAAGCAACTTCAGCGAAGTTTCAGGATACAAAATCAATGTGCAAAAATCACAAGCATTCCTATACACCAATAACAGACAAACAGAGAGCCAAACTATGAGTGAACTCCCATTCACAATTGCTACAAAAAGAATGAAATACCTAGGAATACAACTTAAAAGGATGTGAAGGACCTCTTCAAGGAGAACTACAAACTACTGCTCAAGGAAATAAGAGAGGACACAAACAAACAGAAAAACATTCCATGCTCATAGATAGGAAGAATCAATATTACGAAAATGGCCATACTGCCCAAAGTAATTTATAGATTCACTGCTATCCCCATCAAACTACCATTGACTTTCTTCACAGAATTGGAAAAAAATACTTTAAATTTCATATGGAATCAAAAAAGAGCCCGAATAGCCAAGACAATCCTAAGCAAAAAGAACAACAAAGCTGGAAGCATCGTGCTACCTGACTTCAAATTATACTACAAGGCTATAGTAACCAAAACAGGATGGTACTGGTACCAAAAACAGATATATATAGATCAAAGGAACAGAACAGAAGCCTCAGAAATAACACCACACATCTACAACCATCTGATCTTTGACAAACCTGACAAAAACAAGCAATGGGGAAAGGATTCCCTATTTGATAAATGGTGTTGGGAAAACTGGCTAGCCATAGGCAGAAAGCTGAAACTGGATCCCTTCCTTACACGTTATACAAAAATTAACTCAAGATGGACTAAAGACTTAAACGTAAGACCTAAAGCCATAAAAACCCTAGAGGAAAACCGAGGCAATACCATTTAGGACATAGGCAGGGGCAAAGACTTCATGACTAAAACACCAAAAACATTGGCAACAAAAGCCAAAATTGACAAATGGGACCTAATTAAACTAAAGAGCTTCTGGACAGCAAAAAAACTATCAGAGTGAACGGGCAACCTACAAAATGGGAGAAAATTTTTGCAATCTATCCATTTGACAAAGGGCTAATATCCAGAATCTACAAAGAACTTAAACAAATTTACAAGAAAAAACAACAACCCCATCAAAAAGTGGGCAAAGGATGTGAACAGACACTTCTCAAAAGAAGACAATTATGCAGCCAACAAACATATGAAAAAATGCTCATCATCACTAGTCATTAGAGAAATGCAAATCAAAACCACAATGAGATACCATCTCATGCCAGTTAGAATGGCGATCATTAAAAAGCCAGGAAACAACAGATACTGGAGAGGGTGTGGAGAAACAGGAATGCTTTTACACTGTTGGTGGGAGTGTAAATTAGTTCAACCATTGTGGAAGACAGTGTGGAGATTCCTTAAGGATCTAGAACTAGAAATACCACTTGGCCCAGCAATCCCATTACTGGGTATATACCCAAAGGATTATAAATCATTCTACTATAAAGACACATGCACATGTATGTTTATTGCAGGACTGTTCACAACAGCAAAGACTTGGAACCAACCCACATGCCCATCAATGATAGACTGGATAAACAAAATGTGGCACATAGACACCATGAAATACTATGCAGCCATAAAAACAGATGAGTTCATGTCCTTTGCAGGGACATGGATGAAGCTGGAAACCATCATTCTCAGCAAACTAACACAAGAACAGAAAAGCAAAGACCGCATGTTCTCACTCATAAGTGGGAGTCGAACAATGAGAACACATGGACACAGGGAGGGAAACATCACACACCAGGGCCTATTGGGAGGTGGGGGTGGGGGGAGGGATAGCATTAGGAGAAATACCTAATATAGGTGATGGGTTGATGGGTGGGTGCAGCAAACCACCACGGCACATGTATACCTATGTAACAAACCTGCACGTTCTGCACATGTACCCCAGAACTTAAAGTATAATAAAAAAAGGTAGGTTTTTACAAAAAGTATTACAGACACAGTCTGATGGCAAATCTTTGATGTGGCTAGCCTCGAGGCTTTTAAAAGCCTAAGATTCCTTATTAAAAAGTTCCAACAAAGCCAATTTTAAGAAGCCTATATGGCCAATAAATATTCTTGCTGCACTTTATGCAAATAATCAGGCCAGGTATGATAAGACTAAAACTTATTTTGCACACACATTGGTCCTACTATGATTTGTCTTTGATAAAAATGAGGGACTAGAGAGAGAAAATTTAGTTCCAAAAGAAAACTATGACATATACTATTAGATTCCAACCCTGATCATTGTTTTTCAGTTTTTATTATTTGCCTGAATCCTGGCTGAATCCTGAATTATTTCCTGGCTTCAAGTGTCCCTTAGTGAACCTGGATATAATATATTTTAAAAACTTGTTTTAGCCTGTCAGGAATGAGATGTATTTTTGAAGGACTGCTTAAACTAGCAATTACAATTCTGTTATTATGATTATAGAATTTCGGGTTTTCTCTTCCTTCTTGTCAAGGTCTTCACCAGATGTTTGTCTCATTAAAAAAGAAATCAGACTGATTACACTCTACTCAGGACTGAAGACATGTACTTTAACCTGTCTCTGTTACCAGTAAACCAAAGCCTTAACTTTCAGAATCTGTCAGGGACCCTGTGTGGTCCCTGGATCAACCACCCATGGGCTTATGAATGTGCTGACAGCTGGCATATGAGAGGTGATTGTCTAGTAGGTTATGTGGCTCTCCCTCTTTCTAACTCCATTGTTATTGAAAACTGAACTAGTTCATCAAAATTACTTTCCAGGATTAGACAAACTGTACCTGCAAACCAAGGAGATGGATTTTGGCCTATGTTTGGGAGAAGTCTCTTGCAATGGTGGGGAGTAACCTCTCATGAACGTATAATTAGAAATCTGTCAACCACTCTAGGTAACTTAGCAAATGAAGTTGCTGAAGCCATAGCTACCAAACAAATATGTTTAGATTCTTGAGCCAGGATAGTCATGGATGACAGAATAACTTTAGGCTACAGAGTGGTGGAACCGGGAGAAATTCATATGGCAGCTAGCTAACATATCATGTTGTGTTTAGACCCATACATCTTCTGAAACTGAAACACATGTAAGGCGACACGTGAATTAATTACGACAAATCCTGGGGAAGAGGCTGAAAGAGCTGTAACACAAACAGGGCTGAGACATGCCCCTTGCTCGCCACATTGTGGGCAAAGAGAAGGCAAGAAGAGCTGCGGTCCTTTGGGGAGCCCAGACCTGGGAGCTCCCCCAGCCAGGGCTGTGATTCCCTCTTTGGGGCCCTGTGGTTCCTGGTATCTCCAAGCGTCTGGGTGCTACTGTGTTCCCAGCATGCCAGCTGCAGAAGCTGTTTGCGGTGCCCCTGGTCCAGCCACAGCCTTGTGGAGAGCTGGCGCCCGTGTTGCCACCTGGAGCTACCTGCCCCACTGCAGCAGCCAGCAGGTCTGACTGCACAGTGGCCAGACCCCATGCGTGCTCACAACCCCCTTGCCACTCCACGTAGTCTCCCTTGGCAGGCATGGGATCCGACCTGGTAGCATGAGCTGAGTACAGCCTGCCAGGCTGAGTGGGCAGAATGAGCCCAGTAGGCCCAAGCAAAACCCAGGCCAAGGTGCCACCAGCCATAGAGGTTTTTGTCCAGAAAAGTGACACCCCAAAGATCCCATAACACCACTACTCTTCCCAGCCTCTGGAAACTCTCTTTCTACTATCTGTCTTGATGAGTTCAATTGTTTTAATTTTCGGCTCCTACAAATGAGTGAGAACATGCAAAGTCTGTCTTTCTGTGCCTGGCTCATTGTACTTAACATACTGTCCTCTAGTTCCATCCATGTTGTTGCAAATGACGGGGTCTTATTCTTTTTCATGGCTGGAGAGTACTCCATTGTGTATATGTCCCACATTTTCTTTATCCCTTCATCTGTTGGGGCACACTTAGGTTGCTTCCAAATCTTGGCTATTATGAATAGTGCTGAAATAAATATAGGAATGCACATATCTCTTTGATATACTAATTTTCCCTCCCTTGGGTATATACCCAGCCGTGGGATTGCTGGATCATATGATAGCCCTATTTTTAATTTTTTGAGGGACCTCCATATTGTTCTCCACAGTGAATGTACCGACTTATCTTCCCACCAACAGAGTAAGAGGGCTCCCTTTTCTCCCATTCTGCAAGCATTTGCTGTTGCCTGTCTTTCGGATAAAAGCCATTTTAATGGGGTGAGATGGTATCTCATTGTAGTTTTGGTTTGAATTTCTCTGATGATCAATGATATTGAGCATCTTTTCATATACCTGTTTGACATTTATATATCTTCTTTTTTGTTTTTGCTTGTTTTCTGAGACAGGGTCTCACTCTGTCACCCAGGTTGGAGTGCAGTGGCATGATCATGGCTTACTGTAGTTTTGACTGCCAGGGCTCGAGCAATCCTCCCACCTCAGCCTCCTGAGTAGCTGGGACTGCAGGCATACATCACCATGCCCAGGGAGTTTTTAAAATTCTTTGCTATGTTGTTCAGGTTGGTCTTGAACTCCTGGGCTCAAGGGGTCCACCTGCCTTGGCTCCTCAAAGTGCTGGAATTACAGGTGTGAGCCACTGCGCCTGACCTGTATGCCTTCTTTTGAGAAATGTCTATTCAGATCTTTTGCCCATTTAAATAATTGGATTATTAGTTTTTTTCTTATAGAGTTGTTTGAGCTCCTTATATATTCTGGTTACTAATCCCTTATCAGATATAGTTTGCAAATATTTTCTTCCATTCTGTGAATTTTCTTTTCACGTTTTGTTTTCTTTACTATGCAGAAGCTTTTGAACTTGATGTGATACCACTTGTTCATTATTGCTTTGGTTGCCTGAGGTTTTGGAGTATGACTCAAGAAATCCATGCCCAGACCAATTTCCTGGAGAGTTTCCTAATGTTTTCTTTCAGTAGACTCATGTCTTTGATTTAAGTCTTTCTTTAATCCATTTGGATTTGATTTTTGTATACAGGGCGAGAGAGGGTTCTAGTTTAATTATTCTGCCGATGACTTTGGGAGGCCGAGGTGGGTGGATCATGAGGGCAGGGGATGGAGACCATCCTGGCTAACATGGTGAAACTCCGTCTTTACTAAAAAAAACCACACACACACACACAAAATTAGCTGGGTGTGCTGGCGGGCGCCTGTAGTCCCAGCTACTTGGGAGGCTGAGGAGGAGAATGGCTTGAACCCGAGAGGTGGAGCTTGCAGTGAGCCCAGATGGCGCCACTGCACTCCAGCCTGGGCAACAGAGTGAGACTCTGTCTCAAAAAAAAAAAAAAAAATTATTCTGCCAATGAATATCCAGTTTTCCCAGCACAATTTATTGAAGAGATTGTCCTCTCCCCCATGTATATTCTTGGCACCTTCATTGAAAATGAGTTAGTTGTAAATGTATGGATTTATTTCTGGGTTCTTATTCTGTTCCATTGGTCTATGTGTCTGTTTTATGGCAGTACCATGCTATTTTGTTTACAATTGCTCTGTAGTATAATTTAAAGTCAGGTAATGTGATCCTTGCAGTTTTGTTCTTTTTGCTCAGGACAGCTTTGGTATTCTGGGTCTTTTATGGTTTCATATAAATTTTAGGATTTTTTTTTCTATTTCTGTGAAGAGTGTTATTAGTATTTCAATAGGGATTGCATTGAATCTGTAGGTTGCTTTGTGAAGTCTGGGTATTTTAACAATATTTACTCTTCCAATCAAGGAATACGGACTATCTTTCCATTTTTTTGGTGTCCTCTTCAATTTTTTTGCATCAGTGTTTTATAGTTTTCATTGTAGAGATCTTTCACTTCTTTTGTTACGTTTATTCCTATTTTATTTCATTTGTAGCTATTGTAAATGGGATTACTTCCTTGATTTTTTTTTTAGATTGTTCATTTTTGGCATTAAGAAATGCTACTGATTTTTGTAGTTTGATCTCCTGTGACTCTGAATTTGTTGATCAGTTCTAATAGTTTTTTGGTGGAGTCCTTAGGTTTTTCCAAATATAAGATCAAATCATTTGCAAACAAGAAAAAAATAATCATTTTACTTCTTTCAAATTTGGATTCCAATTTCCAATTTTACTTCTTTCTTTTTATTGTTCTTCTCTTGTCTGAATTGCTGTAGCTAGGACTTCCAGTACTATGTTGAGTAACAGTGTTGGAAGTGGACATTCTTGTCTTGTTCCAGATCTTCCTCTTCCAGAAGGAAGGCTTTCAGTTTTTCCCTGTTCGGGATGATACTGGCTGTGGGTCTGCTGCATATGGTTTTTATTGTGCTGTGGTATGTTCCTTGTATGTCTAGTTTTTTTTTAAGGGTTTCTTTTTATCATAGGGATGTTGGATTTTATTAAAAGCTTTCAGCATCAATTGAAATTATCATATGGTTTTTGTCCTTCATTCTGTTGATGTGATGTGTCACACTGATTGATTGACATGTGTTGAACCATTTGCTGCCATCCTTGGGATAAATCCCACCTAGACATGATGAATGGTCTTTTTAGAGTGTTGTTGAATTTGGTTTTTGCTAGTATTGGGGATTTCTGGATCAATGTTTATCAGTGATATTGACCTGTAGTTTCTTTGGTTTTAGTTTCAGGGTAATAGTAGCCTCACAGAATGAGTTTGGAAATACAACAGCCTTCTCTGTTTTCTGGAATAGTTTGAGTAGGATTGATAGTAATTCTTCCTTAGATGTTTGGTAAAATTAATCAGTGAAGCCACTGGATCCAGAAGACCAAGGTTTTATCATGCAGATGAAGCCACTGGGTCTCAGGCCTCAGAGAAAACAGATTGTAAATGTTTCTTGTTACACTTGAGGTCTGTGTTGATGTTAATGCTGGAGGGGTATAATGAGGCATCTCCAACCCCCTCTTTCATCATGCCCTGAACTAGAGCTTCAGGTTACCTCTGGAAGGCCCTTGGCCAAGAGGAGGGGTCCATTCAGATGGTTGTTGGGGGGAACTTAGAATTCCACTTTTGGTTAACACTCTACCCCTTCTGGTCAAGTCAGCAGCCACCCAATTTTTATTTTGTCCTGTAGTGTTGCCAGGGTGGCATAGCTGCCTGCCTCACATCCATCCTATTTTTATAGCCTGTGAATTTCAGGTGATTACTTAAGAACCTTAAGAGTATATGGTTATTTTACCAATAATTCAAGATTTACCTGTTTTCATTATACCCACAATATTAACATCTTGCTGGTTTAAAAATTACACAAGCAGAGATAATTCTGTTTGGTGGCTGGGTTTAGTTTTATAACTTTTTTTTTTTTGAGATGGAGTCTCGCTCAGCCACCCAGGCTGGAGTGTGGTGGTGCCACTCGGCTCACTGCAACCTCCACCTCCTGGGTTCAAGTTAGTCTCCTGCCTCAGCCTCCTGAGCAGCTGGGACTACAGGTACCAGCCACCACACCCGGCTAATTTTTGTATTTTTAGTAGAGATGGGTTTCACCATATTGTCCAGGCTGGTCTCGAACTCCTGACTTCGTGATCCACCCACCTCGGCCTCCCAAAGTGTTGGAATTACAGGTGTGAGCCACCGCGCCCAGCCAATTATATAACTTTTATGCCAAATTCTGACACCTTATAGTATGTTGCAGAGATAAGTATGAAATTGCTTGATCAATAAGTCATGTGAACTTGAAAAACATTTGGGCTAATTATTTTAAGCCAAATTTGCTGCCTTGTGATCATAAACATGTAACAAAATACATGTACATACACATACACACATACACACTCATACAAAACAAAGATCCTGTAGATTTTCCTTCAGAACTAGCCATGAGATATTGATACAGACTCTTGGGTTTGCAAAACAATAACAAAAATAATTGGACGCAAACAGTGGATTTTATCTTCGTGAATAAATCTTTACCACAAAGCCCCTTATCTCAGTAACTGGGTGTCTGTGTGAAGGGCACAGCGAGCCTGGTTCAGTGTCATTGGGGTGGCCACAGTTGCAGATGCCACCTGAAATGTCCCAGGCCTGAAACTGCCAATCTCTTCTGGCCAAAGCTGTGCTCCTAGGCCTGTTGGGGACCCGGGTGCCAATGCTTGCAGGGACCCCAGGCCATGCACCTCTTGCCTGGGCCCACATCTGAGGCCTGACTTAGGGTCCTGGGTGGGTCTGACCTGGGAGTCCTTAAAACACCCCATGGAATTTTTTTTTTTTTTTTTTTTGAGATGGAGTCTCACTCTGTCAACAGGCTGGAGTGCAATGGCACGATCTCGGTTCACTGAAACCTGTCTCCCAGGTTCAAGTGATTTTCCTGCCTCAGCCTCCTGAGTAGCTGGGACTACAGTCGCCCACCACCACACCCGGCTAATTTTTGTATTTTCAGTAGAGATGAGGTTTCATCATGTTGGCCAGGATGGTCTCCATCTCTTGACCTCGTGATCTGCCCTCCTTGGCATCCCAAAGTGCTGGGATTACAGGTGTGAACCATGGCACCAGTCCAACACCCCATGGAATTTTTAACATGCTTGGTGAGAGGCAATGGTACTGGGAACTCGTGGAGCTGCACACGGGGTGCCTCCTGTGGCAGCACCCGGGGCCCTGCTGCTGCCAGGAGACCCTGGCCTGTCCTGCTGGCTGCCAGCCTGTGTTCCACCACCGCTGCCTCTGGTCCTCCCAGTCATTTCCAAGTCCTCAGGGTTGCTCCTCCTCGGTCTCCTCAAGCCCTCAGCTCAGTGCTGCCCCTCCAACCTCACTGAGACCCTTGGTGGTTCCCTTCCATCCACAGCTCCCTCACAGAGCCTGGGGAGTGTCCAACCACACTCAGCTCTCTCTCCTAGATGCTCCGTCCTCCCATGGCCACTCCATACTACAGTATTCAGGTCCTGTTGGTCATAGTCTTTGTTGGGGCATGATGATGATGAAGAGCCATAGTTCACGGTAAAGTGGCCTGATTCAAGTTAGGGTTAGGGTCTGGTTCTGGGTTAGGGATTGGAGTGTTAAAATAAAAGCCTTAGGCCGGGTGCGGTGGCTCATGCCTGTAATCCCTGCACTTTGGGAGGCTGAGGCAGGCGGATCATGAGGTCAGGAGATAGAGACCATCCTGGCTAACACGGTGAAACCCTGTCTCTACTAAAAATACAAAAAAAATTAGCCGGGCGTGGTGACGGGCGCCTGTAGTCCCAGCTTCTTGGGAGGCTGAGGCAGGAGAATGGCATGAACCCGGGAGGCAGTGGAGCTCGCAGTGAGCCGAGATCACACCACTGCACTCCAGCCTGGGTGACAGAGTGAGACTCCATCTCAAAACAAAAACAAAAACAAAAACAAAAACAACACAGAGCCGTAGTTCACAGTGAAGTGGCCTGATTCAAAGAGGTACTCATGCTTTCAGTTGGTCTGTGTTTTACTCCATTTGTATTGTTATAAATAAATACTTGAGGCTGGGTAATTTAGAAAGAAAAGAGGTTTATTCGGCTCACAGTTCTGCAGGTTATACAAGCAGCAAGGTACCAGCATCTGCTTCTAAGGAAGCCTTGGGAAACTTACAATCATGGCAGAAGGCTAAGATGGGGCTGGCCATCACCTGGTGAGAGTGAGCAAGAGAGAGACTAGGGAGACGCCAGCCTCTTTAAATAACCAGATCTCATGTGAACTCAGAGTAAGAACCTGCTCCTGACCATGAGGAGGGCAGCAAGTATTCATGAGGCATCTGTCCCCACGACCCAAATACCTCCCAGTGGGCCCGCCTCCAACGTGGGAGGTCACGTTTCAACCGAGATTTCCGTGGGCAGCCTCCAACGTGGGAGGTCACGTTTCAACCGAGATTTCCGTGGGCAGCCTCCAACGTGGGAGGTCACGTTTCAACCCAGATTTCCGTGGGCAGCCTCCAACGTGGGAGGTCACGTTTCAACCCAGATTTCTGTGGGCAGCCTCCAACGTGGGAGGTCACGTTTCAAAGCGAGATTTCTGTGGGCCCGCCTCCAACACCGGAGGCCACATTTCAACGCGAGATTTCCGTGGGCCCGCCTCCAATGCTGGAGGTCACATTTCAAAGCGAGATTTCCGTGGGCTGGCCTTCAACGTGGGAGGTCACGTTTCAAAGCGAGATTTCCATGGGCCCGCCTCCAACATGGGAGGTCACGTTTCAATGGGAGATTTGGAGGGGAAAAAACATCCAAAGCATATCAGTGGGGTAACACAAGTCACAGTAACGGGGACTAGATGAAACATAGAAATTAGAAAACCCTGGAATAGTCAAGCTGGCCACCCATCATTAGGGGCCTACAAATCAGCCACATGCTGCTCCCAGAAGCAGGTCATGTGTTTCCTTCCCCTGAGAAATTCCCTTAATGTATTCAGTGGCAGTGTTTGGAGAAACAGTGTTACCGGCCACCTTTTAAATTCAGTTCTCCATAGTAGTAAAATCAGGGGAAAGATACGTGGAACATTCGGTCTTGTTCACACCACACACAAGCCCCCAGCATGGGCAAAGTGATGACCGAAAGCGTGTCATGTTCCAGCAAGCGTTTCTGTTGGACACAAATGTTCTCACCCACCAGCTGGCTGAAGGGTGGCCTCTACCTGTCTAAATCCTGGTGAAGACTGACTGGCTCCCAAATCCAAAATTTTTCCCAACTTACAGATTAGCTTCAAATTCCACACAACTGGCACCCCCCTACCACCAAGTTTGAGGCCCCAAGAATTCCACTGGAAACTAACTCATCTTCATCTATTTCAAGGTTGGTAGTAATTTCAGTTATTGACTGCTTTGACCTCTGACTGTGGGAAATATTATGGGAACTTTCAAGGAAAACTATTTGGAAGGCAGGACTGAGCCAGGTTAAGTAACAATGTCCAAACCAGCAAGGAGGCAGAACAAAGCAAATTCTCTGGGGATCTAGGAGATACCCTGGGAGCTGGAAGAGGGGTCACCTCATGGCACATGAACCGAGCTCAGTTGATCGGCCTATCCCTGAGTCTGCCTAGCTCCTGGTCAAGTCGCAGGAGAAACTTACTCTTATGTGGTCCACTTACAGCTGTGCAGCCTGCAATGTGCTCCAGAGCAGCTATAAGATGTCAGAGCTAGCAACAGCCTAGGTCCCTGAGGCACTCTGTGGAGTCCACATACCCCTCACTGACCTGCATAGGAAGGTGAGTGAGAAATAAGTTCTCTTCTGAAAATTAGTCAAAATTTCAAAAACTACACAAAACAAAAATAACCATCCACAGTCTCTGCAAATGGTCCCAAGAGCATACAGCAAATACACTTTTACTCACATGCAGGAACTCATGGAACTTCAAATGAGACAAACATAAAGAGATCCACAGACACATCATAGTAATGACGCTGAAAGCTGAAGACACACAGGAAATGCTGAAAGCAGAAAGTGAGATAAAGAAAGAGGAGCCATTGAGCTTAAAAGGGATCCTCTAAAACGGTTATAAATAGGAGGAATCCCAAGGAGACTAACAGCTGATTTCTCACCAGAAATAGTAGAGGCCAGGAAGAAGGGGAGTAACATATACAATGTCTGAAGAAAAAATCCTGTATTCAGCATGGCTATGGTTCAAAAATGAGGGTGAAACGAAGACATACCTAGATTAACAAAACTGAGATAATTCATTGCTACCAGACCTATCTCACAAGACATATTAAAAGAAGTTATTCAGGCTGAAAATGATTACCCACACAATAATCCAAATTTACACACACACACACACACACACACACACACACACACACCCCTACCAGTAAAGGTAAACATGAAACTCTAAAACTAATATATTTTATATTATGAAAAGAATAAAAGGCAGTATAAATGCACATTTTTCTATTTTTTCTCTTAATTGATTTAGAAAGCAATTTATAAAACAATGTCTGTTCAATGTATTGTTTGTCCTGTGACTTACAAAATTTAATATGTTTGCCAATAACAGTCTAACCGAGGTGAGTGGGAACAAAGCTGTATTGGGTTAAGACAACGACTCCATATATCAGACTACAGACGACTCAAATCTGTAAAAACAAATGAAGAGAATCATAAATGATAAATAAGAAGGTTGACTTAAAATTTTAAATATTTATGTGCTTTACTATTTCCTCTCAGCTTCTTAAAAGACATGGTTATACGAAGTAATAGTTATAACAGTGTATTGTTGAGTTTTTAGTATTTATAGATGTAATATAAATAAGAATAATACCTTAAAAAGGTACAATAAGAAGGGTATAGAACTACATAGGGTACAAAGCTATATGCAGAAGGGCGTGGAGCAAGGTAGAGGTAATGTTTTTGTGTCTAACTGAAACTGTTCTGAATTAGCATGAATCTGAAGCTGATTCTGATAGGTTAAAATGTATAATGTAAGCCCAAGAACACTGACTAGCATAATAAGCCAAAAATAGAGTACTAAAATCATTAAAGAAATGTAATTGTCATTTTAGAAAATACTCACTGTTGCCAGGTGTGGTGGCTCACGCCTGTAATCCTAGCACTTTGGGAGGCCAAGGCGGGTGTATCGGGTGTATCATGAGGTCAAGAGATCAAGATCATCCTGGCAAACATGGTGAAACCCCTCCTCTACTAAAAATACAAAAATTAGCCGGGCACGGTGGCAGGCGCCTGTAGTCCCAGCTACTTGGGAGGCTGAGGCAGGAGAATGATGTGAACCCGGGAGGCAGAGCTTGCAGTGAACCGAGATCGCGCCACTGCACTCCAGCCTGGGCGACAGAGTGAGACTCCGTCTCAAAAAAAAAAAAAAAAGATCATCTATGCCATCTACCAGAGTAACATTTTAGATTCAAAGATATAAATAGAGTAAAAAGATGGAAATACATATATCATGCAAACAGAAACCCTGAGAAAGCTATTCTAAGGTAGTTATACTAATATCAGACACAATGAATTTTAAAACAAAAAAAATTGACCAGGTGCGGTGGCTCATGCCTGTAATCCCAGGACTTTGGGAGGCCAAGGTGGGCAGATCACCTGAGGTCAGGAGTTCCAGACCAGCCTGGCCAACATGGTAGAATCCCGTCTCTACTAAAAATATAAAAATTAGCTGGGCGTGGTGGCATGTGCCAATAATCCCAGCTACTCAGGAGGCTGAGGCAGGAGAATCGCTTGAAACCGGAAGGCGGAGGTAGCAGTGAGCTGAGATCACGCCATTGCAAATTATTAAAAAAAAGAAAAAAAAATTTTTTTTTTTTTAGAGATAATTTGGGACATTTTACAATAATAAAATAAAATGGCCAACTCATCAGTAAGAAAGTACAAGTATAAACATATATGCACCCAATTAAACATCACCAAAGTACATGAAACAAAAACTGACAGAAATGAGTCAAAATTGATGATGACTGGAGACTTCAATATTGCATTTCCACTAATGGATAGAAAAACCATCAACTTCATAGTTCAACTAGACCTGAAAAACACATGCAAAACATTCCACACAACAAAAGAAGCTACATTCTTCTCAAAGGCTCATTAACATTGTCCATCATAGATTCTACACTAAGCCATTAAAGGAACTGAACAGCATGTACCCCAGTCACAATAGAGCGAACCTAGCAATTAATAACAAAAAAGTAGGGAAACTCAAATATGTGGAAATTAACACACATCCAAATTATTAATCAAAGGAGAAATCAAAACAGAAATTTGAAAATATACTGAGAGGAATGAAAAGGAATTCACAACATACAAAACTTAATGAAAGACAATTAGAGACATGCTTACAGGGAAATTTATTGCTGTAAATACCTATAATAAAAAAGAGAACTATTTCAAATCAATAACATAACTTTCAACCTAAGGACACTGGAAAAAGAACAGCAAATAGAAGCTAAAGTAAGCAGAAGGAAGGAAATAATAAAGATCATAGCAGAAACCAATGAAACAGAGAATAGAAAAGCAATGTAGAAAAACAATGAAACCAAAAGCACATTCAAACCAGCTTAACACAATTGACAAACCTTATTGTCATGAAAACGTATTTTGGGTATACGAACAAGAAGTAGTGAGTTGAAGGACACGGGAACTGGAGGACCAAGATAACTGCTGTTGCTAGGAACATCTCCCCTGCATCCCCTCACCTAAAAATGCTGACCAGATTGTAGGAAACCCGAACAATTCCTTTAAGTAGAAAGTAAATACATTAAGAAAGCAATTTAAATGGCTTTTTTTCTTTTCCCCTTTTTATTTTCATGATATAAAAGGTTAGACAGGCATGCATTGCAAATGTGGAGATCTGCCTCATCTTTCTGCTGCCCAAGACCACCTCAGTAAGATCCTCCTGAATAAACCTTCGACCATCTACCAGCCTGGAATGGTCTATCTCTTTCTTTGGTCTGAGAGCTTTCTCTCCATTATGTAGGACAACTCAGTTCTGGCAGGAAGTTTTCCTAACATTTTTCTAGACTGAGTAAGAAAAATAGAGAGAAGACTCAAATAACTAAAATCAGAAATGAAAGAGGATATATTACTTCCAGCATTGCAGAAAGAAAAGAACATTTAAGGAAAAATAATATGAACAATGGTATGCCAATATATTAGATAATTTAGATACAATGGAAACATTCCTAGACACCACCCAGTGACACTGATGCAAGAAAAAATGCTCTCACTAGACATAATAAGTAAAGAGATTGAATTATTAATAAAGAAACAACTCCACACCAAGAAAAGCCCTAGCCCAGAAAGTTTGCTGGTGAATTTTGTCCAACATTTGAAGAAGATTTAGGATCAATTCTTTCCAAACTCTCCAAAAAATAGAAGTGGTAGAGAGAGACATGTCCCAACTCATTCTATGAGGCCAGTATTACCATGACAGCAAAGCCATACAAAGACATCACGAGGAAAGAAAAATTCAGACCAATATATCTTACGAATACAGATGCAAAACTCTTCAATAAAATACAAGCCAACAGAGAAGCCAGGCGTGGTGGCTCACACCTGTAATCCCAGCACTTCAGGAGGCCAAAGTGGGCAGATCATGAGGTCAGGAGATTGAGACCATCCTGGCTAACATGGTGAAATCCCGTCTCGACTAAAAAATACAAAAAATTAACCAGGCATGGTGGCAGGTGCCTGTAGTCCCAGCTGCTTGGGAGGCTGAGGCAAGAGGGAGAATGGCATGAATCTGGGGGGCAGAGCTTGCAGTGAGCCGAGATCACGCCACTGCATCCTAACTTGGGTGACAGAGCGACTCTGTCTCAAAAAATAAATAAAATAAATAAATACAAGCAAACAGAATACAGCAACATGAGAAAATAATTATACCTCATGACCAAGTTGGATTCATCCCAAGTATACAAGGTTGGATAGCAGCCAGAATTATTTAATATAATACACCATACGAATACAGTAAGCAAAACCACAGTCATCTCAATAGTTCAGAAACAAAATCCCACATCCTTTCATGATGAAACGTTCAACAAAGAAGGAAAGAAGGGAACATCTTTAAACTAATAAAGGGCATATGAAAAACCACAGCCAATAGCATACTTAATGTTGAAAGCCTGTATACTTACATCCTAAGATGAGGAACAAGGTGGATAAATCCACTCTCACTACATCCATTCATATTGTGCTGGAGGTGCTAGCCAGGACAATTTGGCAACAGAAATAAATGCAAACCATCTAGATTAGGAAAGGAGAAGTGGGCCAGGCATGGTGGCACATGCCTGTAATCCCAGCACTTTGGGAGGCCAAAGTGGGTGGATCACTTGAGGTCAGGAGTTTGAGACCAGCCAGGCCAACATGGTGAGAACCCGTCTCTACCAAAAACACAAAAATTAGCCAGGAGTGATGGTGTGCACCTGTAACCCCAGCTACTTGGGAGGCTGAGGCACAAGAATCGCTTAAACCCAGGGGGCGGAGGTTGTAGTGAGCTGAGACTGCACCACTGTGCTCCAGCCTGGGCAACAGAGCCAGACTCCATCTCAAAAAAAAAAAAAAAGAAAAAAAAAAGAAAAAAAAAAAAGCTGAGCCGGTGCATATCTTAAATAAACAATCCTCCTGTTCTCCGTATCAGTCTCTCTAGTCCTCAGTTTCCCGTGACATTTTTGGCGACCATAAAGGGACCAGAGACAGCAAGTTTACTGTCTCTTTTGCCTCTAAGGGCTAGAGCCCCAGACCTCAGGAGACCTGTGACCCCAGGTGCCACCAGAACTGCAGCCCACAGAGGAGATCGGCTTTCATGTGACCCCGTGCCCCTACCCAGCAGCACAACAGAACCTAAAGAAAGGCTACAGGATGATTCCAGAAACAGTACGCTTCAAGAACTGCAGTAGTTTTAAGGTCCAAGGCAGGACCTGTCCCACAAGGACAGAAGAGGAGCTTGATCACCTCCCGAGGTGTGCCTAGCAGTCCAACCCAGAGAGGCTAAAGGCGGTGAGAAAGGCTTGCCAGTTCAGATGAAACTCACACCCCAACCAACGCAAGGTGCGAGAGTGGCTTGCAAGTCGGTCGAGAAAAAGAAACTAGAGATGGTGAGAGTGGCTTGCCACCCCAGTTAGGTACACAGGAACAAGGAGCAGAGAAGTGTGTGAAAGTGTGTGAATGAAAAGGCCTAATTAAGCTCATCAGCTGCGAAGTAAGGAGTCACAGATCTCCTAGCGTGGACTGTGTGCTCCGAGCGAAGGGTAAGGCCGACTAAGACTAGCAGCGATCTGCACGCGGCTAATAAGAACTGCCCTACAGCTCGGAGTCGTAGCAGGAATAAGGAACTCTCCAAAGCCGAGCAGCGTCTGAAAACTCCCATAATAGGAGACAGTGTGGTAGGCCGAAACGAGAGGGAAGAGTGTGCCGTGCCATAAAAGGAAGAATAGGAAGAAAGTCATCAAAAGTCACCCCATTAGAGGGCATGTTACAGAACTTTAAGAAAGGTTTTGCAGAGGATTATGGAGTTAAGCTAATCCCACAGGGGTTGAGAACTCTCTGTGAATTAGAATGGCCTTCTTTTAGTGTTAGATGGCTGACCAAAAGAACTATAGATAAGTAAATAATTGGCTGTGTATTGAAGGTGGTGACAAGAGTCAGAGGACAGCCGAGGCATCCAGATCAATTTCCTTATATTGATTCATAGTTAAGTATAGCACAGACAAGACCGGCCTGGATCCAGCCCTGTTTAGCAGCTTATTGCAAAACACGTGCAGCCTGAGCCCAGCCAACAGTGAAAGTAAGAGCAGCTTCACTGGCAGACACAGAGTTAAAGAAGTCCCAAAGAGAGCAAGAAAAGTCAGTTTTGCAGGAGCGGCCTGTTGGGGTCTGTGCCGGGGGTGGTGGAGAATGAAAGAACACACAAAAGACAAAGACACACAGAGAACATGGCGGCCGCGCTCAGAGCCTCCACCTCACTTTACTTATACTCCATAAACCCCACGTCAGCAGAAAGAATGCAATGCAAAACAAACTTTCTTTTCCCAGATGTAACCTTCTATTCAGTTGTTTCTATGCTCTTCCTTATCTGCCTGCCTTCTTGGCGCCTACAGGAGTTCATTAAAAGTTCAATTGGAGATACTGTCCTTGAGCCCTATCTATTCTCAGCATACTGTTTTCAAAAGCCCCTGCATTTCCCCCCTTTTTTTGTTGTTTTGCCTCAATCCTAAAAAGGTAGCCCATATTTGTTCTTGTGTTTTCTTTTGTTTTTGGAGGCGACGGAGGGAGCATTGAATCACCAAAAGAAGTAGACCCAATCCAAGTGCCCAAAGCAATATGCTTCCAGAGATTGTAGAAATCCATGTCTTCATCTGGGTCCATGGGTTAAAGGCAACAAGGTGCTGACCCAGCTCCTGAAGGGTTACAGTTCCGGACAACACATGTAATTGTTGTTGAAATGCTTCGGAAGTGTTCTGAGTGAGCTCTTGGATGTCCAAACTAATATTTTTATGGCCTATTAATAATTTTCGGATTACGGTCCAATTTTGAGAGATGTTAAAAAGCACAGGCGTTACACAAAATTGAGTGGAGTTCCAATCACATTGTAATGTTATCCGAGTACTGAGGACAGTGAGCTGATCTCCAAGCCATGTCAAGGCTTGTTCCATGTTGTCCAATCTTTCAGCAAGTTGAGAATCAATGTTTCGTTGTTGAAGCCATAACCGGTGAGATTGTTCGTGCCATTGCTGCACAAATTCAGCATTTTGTATGCTTTGATGAAGAGCGAGCCCTGCTAGGGCCGCAGTGGAGATGATGGCGACAAGGCTCATCACCGAGGCAATTATAAGTCCAAGGGCACGGAGGGTTCGCTGGAGAGAAGTCCAAATATAAGTCTCAAGAGGTGATGCCCCCCATGGTCGCGTAAGGTTAACAGGTAGCCAAATTTCCTTACGAGCCCTGAGGATATAAATATCCTCAGTAAAGTTGTGCCACCAGGAATGATTGAGGCAAGACAAAAATGTACACATATCTGTACAATTAACAATCCCCGTAAGATTATCCCATGTCAAATTCCCTGCTAATAATAGGTAGGGCTTACAGACACAAGCAATAATATATCAGGAGGTATTTTGATATAACTGAATATGAAAGGAGTTATTTGGGTTAGAAAGATTAAGGGGCATATTCCCCACAAAAATGCTAATGGCATTGCCTGCAGCTAACAACTTCCAAAGATGACTCTGTACTTAGGCCTCCTTCCCGCCATACCAAGGTTTCATTATTGTTAGCAGCAATACTTTTATTTACCCGGTGCCATTTCAAAGGTATGTGACTAAATTTTGTTTGAAAATCCCCGTGCACACTTCAATCAGTTATTTGCATCCCATTGTATTCTAATAAAATCCGGGGTTTATTTCCCTGACATTGTTGCCACTCCAGCACCTCAATATTAGGAGAAACCTCTGGAATAGGACAAAAAGGTAAAGAACTAGGAATAGTTTCATTACTATATACAGTATGATTATAATAACAGTATTAGCAGCCACATGACTATGATTATAGCGAACAACCCAGGCTTCATGCGATTTTCGGAGACAATGAGAACTATTTCCCATGCATATTGGAAGTTCTTCCACTCCAAATTGGTATGTGTTGTTTATAATTCCCGTTTCCCGTTCTATATTGTCCTTGTCTATATAGGGGGACGGCATCCAAGTAGTGTCATTGGTGAAAACCTTAATTTCCGCCTCTCCCCAGGCGACTCCCTGATACAAGGGTGGAAAGGGAATATAAGTGCAATATTCATACAAAGCCTCACTAAGGGAAATAAGTCCCCCGCTGAGGCACATCCAACAAAAGAAGAAATGCATGCTGAATCCAGTTTTCTTTTCAACAGGGTTTCAATCATCTTGTAGGAAACCACTCAGGTCCGCTCCCTGTAAGGACAAGAACATAGCCCCATCCCTGTTTTAGAACTTGCCCTAGAACATACTTACCTTCTTCCTTAGGATACCAAATCTTTAAATTGTCAGCGGGGACTATCACCGAGGGAGGTGAAGAAAGATGGGTTACGACAGCGGAGTCTTGCAATTGTCTCCATTGATTCAAAAAATAATTAAGGTAAAAAGAACCTTCAAAATCAAAAAAATTAAGGTAGAAAGGTTAACCTTCAAAAAAATCTGTTTTTTGGGGGGCTCATTCCCCCCCCTTTTTTTTGTTTTAGCAGTTGAGTTTTTAAGGTTAAATTTGCGCGCTTAATGATGGCTTGACTTTGACTGTTGCCCGGGATACCGGTGATATGTTGAATATTGTATTGCTGTAAGAAAACTTGTAATTTATGAGAGACATAAGCAGGGGCATTATCAGTTTTAAGTATAAGAGGAATGCCCATGATGGCGAAACAAACTAAGAGATGAGTAATAACAGAAATGAGAAAAGGTATCAATGGTATGATGAACATTTTAATCGTCCAAAAGAAGGGACATCTCGTGGATTAACCCCAGGATGGAAGGATGGAATGCTCAGAGGAGCACAGGAAGGACAAGCTCGAATAAGAGAACGAGCTTGTTTATGAGTTAAACGAAACCATCGTTGAAGGCCAGAACTATTAGTGTGATGTAGAGTGTATATATATATATATATTTTTTTTTTTTTTTTTTTGAGACGGAGTCTCGCTCTGTCGCCCAGGCTGGAGTGCAGTGGCCGGATCTCAGCTCACTGCAAGCTCCGCCTCCCGGGGTCACGCCATTCTCCTGCCTCAGCCTCCCGAGTAGCTGGGACTATAGGCGCCCGCCACCTCGCCCGGCTAGTTTTTTGTATTTTTTAGTAGAGATGGGGTTTCACCGTGTTAGCCAGGATGGTCTCGATCTCCTGACCTCGTGATCCGCCCATCTCGGCCTCCCAAAGTGCTGGGATTACAGGCTTGAGCCACCGCGCCCGGCCTAGAGTATATTTTTGTTCTGCAGCATGTAGGTGGCTGATTAAAAGCAAATCAATCTGAGTATTACCATGAACTAATGGTCCAGAAAGTTGAGAATGAGAACGAAGATGAGTGATGAATAAAGGAGCTCGACGTTGGCTCAAAGTAAAGGATAACAAAGAAAAGAATTTCTGAAGAGAAGAAGTAGCACAAAGAGGTAAAGTGGCCTGAGAAATATAAGAAGTAACATAAACGGCGTATTGAGAATCACTAACAATGTTACAACCAGTAGTAGGGAAATCAAGTAAGACCATGAGAATAGCAAACAATTCTCCCTATTGCACTGAGGGATAAGGATAAACTGTAACTCAAGATTGATGAAGCTTCTTGCCAAGAATCAGAAGTTGCAAGAAGTTAAGTGATCTGACTATGAGTGAATTGAGAGATAATTAAGGTAAGATAATCTCCTCTATTAGGAGACAAAGTATAAGGCTGAGTAATAGCTAAGTCAGCAGCGGCGCTCTGCTTAGTTGCCGCATAAGGTTTAGAAACTGGGGTAAGGTGTAGGATCCTTAAGGAGGACTTGAATTTATTCCTTGATGTTGTAGGCCATTGCTCACTGGGTATTGTATGCAGATTCAGTCAATAATCCAAGGCTAAATGGATACTTGAAATTGGGATTGGATCTGGTGCTGAGATACAACTTTTACTTAGTTATTGATTTTTCTTTCCTCCGATTATTCCAAGGAGGGTGACTACCAATTTTGTACTTTATAGAGCAGTCTAGAGGAAAGGGTTAAGCATGTAAGCTCTGGGGACAGAAAGTCATATTTTCAAAATATAATAGCTATATGACCTTGGATACATTTATAAAACTGTCTTAACTCTGTTTTCCTGTCTACAAAATGGTAATAATTATAAAACTTGTCAGTCTTAAAGGGATGTTGGAAGAACTAAATGCAAGTGAAGATTTTTTCACAGTAGTGGACACATAGTAAGTACTCGGTATACTATGGCTATTATTACTGTTATTATTGTTAATATTACGTCTATTTATTTTAGCTCTTTAATGTAACAAGTGCAGAACCATAATCTCACATCCTTCAGAGTCACGCTGATCTTGTATTTTTTGGTCCTTTGACTAGTTTAGTGATTTATTACAAGAAACCTAGTTAGTTTGTGCATTCTTTTCCTTTCTTATATTTCTCATTTGTAAAGACTGATAAACCAACTACATTTTCAGACCTGGTGACATAAATTGTTGGGGCCCCAAGCCTGTGGGCCCCGGCTCCCATTTCCTAGGAGAGGAGACAGTAAATTTCCACTTTTATCAGTTTTGAAATGACATTTATTTGTCCAATGTCGACCTTTACCACAACATTTGTACACCTCTGAAGGCAGCTTTCTGCCTTGAGGGATAAAAGTGTTCAATTTTTATGACATTCTTTTTTGAAATGTCTAGGTTTACCACACTGAAAGCAAACACCTTATTTGTTATTTCCTTTTAAGGCTTTAGACAAAGCTCCAGCAAATAATTGAGCATTATAAATAGCCCCTCCAACACTAACACAAGTTTTAATATATTTATCTAAATTGGCCCCATTGGCCTTTAAAGATTTTAACAATTTTTGACAGTCAGCATAAGCAGTTTTAAAAGACAACGTTTGTAACAAAATTTTTGAAGCAAGGTCAGCACCCACAATTTTCAAGACAGCATCCTGAAGACGGGCTACGAAATCTGGATATTGTTCATTTGTGCCCTGTAAAATCTTCACAGAGGAAAGGGAAGATCTTCCTGTTATCTCTACCTTATTTTAGGCCCTTAAAAACAAAGTCTTGATTTGAGTAAGGGCAACATCATCTAGACCAGCCTGAGCATTAAGAGTAGCATATTGGCCCGTGCCTGTGAGTTGTTCCTCAGTGGCTCCTGGGGGATCACACATAACATTTTTTCTAGCCTGTACATGCACCTTGTTCATTTACCAGCTGTGCAATTGTAACCACTGAGAACGATCAAGAAAAGCCTTCCCCAAAGTCTTCCAGTCTATAGGAATTATCAAATCTTCTGATGAAAAAATATCAAGAAGACCAAGGATAAGGGTTCATAGTTAGAAATGGCAGGTTTCATTTCTTTTAAAAATTTAATTTGTAAGGCATTGAATTGGACATTATTGCCACCATTTGAAAACTGAGCATTAGGAGCAAAAGAAGCACAAATAATTGGAAACAGATTCAGCTCCTTAAAATTTTTTTTTTCCCTCCCCCAATGGCGGGCAAGGCACTGAGAAAACTTTGCCAAATAAAGGTAAAGATAAGGAAGCCGGGGGGTTGGAGGCACTGGAAAATCCTCTTTTAACAGGGCAGAAGGTAAAGAAACAGGGAAAGCTCACAAAGGTGAATTAGAAGAATGTATCTGTAATATTTGTTGAAGCATTTCCATAATACACTGCATGTCAGAATTTCCCTTAGAAGAAGGAAGAGCTGGCTTTTTCTCCTCTCCCCCTTTTGCTACCCTGGCACAAATGGGCTCCATTTCAGATTTATTTTATTTTATTTTATTTTATTTTTCCAAATCCTCAGATACCTTTCCTCCTGTGGCTACGTTACCACACTCCGAATCAGTCTCAAGTAACTCTAATGTCTGAGTGATAGAGTTACACAAGGTCCACAATCTTAGAGGCATAATATCCCCTAACTGGAGTGCTCTAAGCAGAGCTTTTACTACCTGTAACCATTTTTTCTGATTCAGCTGCACTTTAGTCTGATACTGAAACCAGTAACAATGTTGTTCAACATGGGCAAACAATCGCTTCAAAGTCTTTTTCTTTCACTTCTACTCCCATAGACAGCAACAGTCCTTGAAACAGCCATAAATATTCTGAGGCCAGAGAGATGGAATTCCCATAATGAAAGCTTAAGAAGGTTCCCCTTAACAATATCCGAGCCTTACCCGCTCCTAGGGGGTTCCCCTTCTTGTTCTCCCCTACTCACCCGTGCTGACCCTGCTCGCTGCGCCACTTGTTGGGGTCCGTGCCGGGGGTGGTGGAGAATGAAAGAACACACAAAAGACAAAGACACACAGAGAACATGGCAGCTGCGCTCAGAGCCTCCGCCTCACTTTATTTATACTCCATAAACCCCACGTCAGCAGAAAGAATGCAATGCAAAACAAACTTTCTTTTCCCAGATGTAACCTTCTCAGTTCTTTGTTTCTATGCTCTTCCTTATCTGCCCACCTTCTTGGCGCCTACGGGAGTTCATTAAAAGTTCAATTGGAGATACTGTCCTTGAGCCCTATCTATTCTCAGCATACTGTTTTCAAAAGCCCCTGCAGCGGTCAGAAAGAACAGAGATTCTTCCTCCATATGTCCCAGCCTAACCCTCTTTACCGAGTCCAACAGCCCCCCAGGAGCCAGACTCAAGAGCCAGCATTCTCCAAGTTTCACCCTGAAGGGGAGGATCAGAGCCTTGAGAGGCCAGGGAAGGAAGTCAAGATAGTCAAGCAGGCTGTCTAGATCCAGTGGTGATCAAGCTCTGCAAATGCCTCTCTAGGAGACGCGAGGACCCATTTATTATGATGACAAAGGCCAAGTCCAAAGAAGGCAATGGACTTTCATCAGTCAGCCTTTCCAACCACTGACCTTTTAAACTGGAAACACTACACTCTCTCCTACACGGAGAAGCCTCCAGCTCTTACAGATCTGATGCATCCATCTTTCTGACACACAATCCAGCCTGGCCAGATCTGATGCATCCATCTTTCTGACACACTATCCGGCCTGGCCAGACTGCCAGCAGCTCCTCCTTATGTCATTTAACACTGAGGAGCGCAGGAGAGTAACCTAGGCCGCTCCCCGCTGGCTAGCAGCCCATGCATCAGCCGACACAGTGCATGCCCAGCATACACTCAAGGTCATTTCCCAGACCAAGACCCTAACTAGGACCCAGAGGATGCAACTCAGCTTCAGCGTTTGCAGAGGTACTAAGAGGCACCTCTGCAAAGGCTGAGATGGTGGAAAGAAAGACATTAATATAGAGAAGATTTCAGAAGTGCTTCAAGGAAGTGATGAGAGCCCTAGCCAGTTTTATGAAAGATTCTGTGAGGTATACTGGCTTTCACCCCGTTTGACCCTGAGGCCACTGAAAATCAGCGTATAGTGAATACGTCATTTGTAGGACAGGCCCAAGGTGAAATCAAATGAAAGCTTCAGAAGTTAGAAAGTTTTGGCCGGGCGCGGTGGCTCACGCCTGTAATCGCAGCACTTTGGGAGGCTGAGGCGGGTGGATCATGAGGTCAGTAGCTCGAGATCAGTCTCGCCAAGATGGTGAAATCCCACCTCTACTAAAAATACAAAAAATTAGCCGGGTGTGGTGGTGGGCGCCTATAATCCCAGCTACTTGGGAGGCTGAGGCAGAGAATTGCTTGAACCCAGGAGGCGGAGGTTGCATTGAGCCAAGATTGTGCCACTGAACTCCAGCCTGGGTGACAGAGTGAGACTCTGTCTCAAAAAAAAAAAAAAAGAAGAAGAAGAAGAGGAAGAGGAAGAGGAAGAAGTTTTGCAGGTATGAATGCCACCCAGCTTACAGAAGTAGCCTCCAAAGTGTATGTTAACTGTGACCAGGAGGCAAAGAAAGAAGCAGATTGGAGGCTTAAGATCTGTTGGCAGCAGCTCTTATAGAAAAAGAGATTAGCAGTGTAAGATGACGTGGACGCAGACGTGGACATAGAAGAAGTCAATTTAGACAAGGATTTGAAAGTTGACCAAGGCTAGAGAAGGATCAGTGTGCGAGATGCAAAAAGAAAGGACACTAGAAAGATGAATGTCCAGAAGGCAATGAAAGAAATGGCCGGCCAGGCGCGGTGGCTCAAGACTGTAATCACAGCACTTTGGGAGGCCGAGACGGGTGGATCACGAGGTCAGGAGATCGAGACCATCCTGGCTAACACGGTGAAACCCCGTCTCTACTAAGAAATACAAAAAACTAGCCGGGCGAGGTGGCGGGTGCCTGTAGTCCCAGCTACTCGGGAGGCTGAGGCCGGAGAATGGCGTGAACCTGGGAGGCGGAGCTTGCAGTGAGCTGAGATCTGGCCACTGCACTCCAGCCTGGGCTACAGAGCAAGACTCCGTCTCAAAAAAAAAAAAAAAAAAAAAAAAAAAGAAATGGCCAAGGCCGTGAGACAAAAAGGCCATTGGCCAAAGGCTGCTGCACCTTAGAGGAACCAGATACTGATCTGATCAGGCTAGCAGGAGCTGAAAGATGGGAGGATGAAGACAGACCGTGCTCCTTCTTATTAGGCCTCCAAGAGCCCATTGTCACATTAGAGGTTGAAAGCAGTAAGATTCTCCTGTATCTAGATTATAAATTTCTCACTGATGGCTAAGCCATTATGTGAAGTTACAAAAAAAAAAAAAAAAAAAAAAAAAAAAAAAAGAGAGAGAGAGAGAAAAAGAACCCCTCCTCTAAGAAACTGAACAGGAGAAGGAGCCATGCCTTCATGCCTTGTGAAAACTTGCTTATAGACTTTACCAAAATGCCCCGTGCCAGAGGCTATCAGTATATGCTAGTGTTTATTTGCACTTTTTTCAGGATAGGTTGAGGCTTTCCCCACCAGGACAGAAAAAGCACAAGAAGTGACTAAAGTACTGTTAAAAGACATTATCCCCAGGTTTAGACAGCTTCTAACTTTAAAGTCAGACAATAGGCCGGCATTTGTAGCTGAAATAGTGCAAGACGTAACAAGACTGTTAAAAATAAAATAGAAGTTGCTTCCTAAGGCCATTGGTCTCCTGTGTTAGTCTTTCTACAAACATAACATGAAACATAACAAGAAGCCTATTGGCCGCAAAGTTCCAGAAAAGTAGAACACATGAACCAGACACTCAAGCAGTTACTGAAGAAATATTGCCAAGAGACTCATCGTAAGAGGTCAAAGGAAGGTCTCCTCTTAAACCAAACCAAGGTCCCTCCCTTTTACCAAGGGCCTATTTCTCTGTATTTTGATGCTTGTCAGGCAGCAGACCAAGACTCCCCTGTCTGTGGTAACTTACCTTTAGAAAGATACTGTAGAAATGACAACAAATATGTATGCATGCCAAGAGTAACTCCACCTTGTTCCCCTAGGACCCCAGAAAAAGATTGTTGGCATTGCATATCGTAGCACCCTGGCACACAACAAAGGTCAATTATGCTTACCGAAATGCAAGTTCCAACTCTTAAATCATTCTATGAGCAAGAAGACCAGAAGTTACCAGAGCCTACTCCTTTAGCTGAAAACCTGTTTGCTCAGCTGGCTGAACACACTGCTGGCAGCCCAGGCGTTTCATTTTATGTTTGTAGAAAGACTAACATAGGAGACCAATGGCCTCAGGAAGCAAAAGAGTTAATGCCACAAGATAATTTAACTCTCATTGACTCTTCCCCAGAACTGATGCCCACAAGTTCAAGTGTCTGGCTCTTAAAAACTTCTATTATCAAGAGATACTGTGTTGCTTGCTGATGCAGTAGGAGAACTAACCTGCTTAGGAGAGCAATATTATATTGAAACACTAAAGAAAACTTTGTGGCGAGGCAGAGATGACTCCAAAGCACCTCATCCAAATCCATTCTCCTGTTTCTCTCCTGTAAACCACACCTGATATCAGCTTGAAGCTCCAAATGCTTGGCAAGCACCCCCTGGTCTTTATTGGATCTGTAAGCCACAGGCTTATTGACAGTTGTCAGCTAAATGGACAAAGTCCTGTGTGTTTGAAACAATTAGACCATGTTTTTTCCTACTCCCACTGCAACAGGGAGAAACTTTAAAGTATCCCATCTATGATGAAGTTAGAAGAAGCAAAAGAGATGCAGACATAAAAAGAGATACAGAAATAGGAGATTAGAAAGACACAGATTGGCTCTCTGAAAGAATAATTCAATACTATAGGCCAGCTACGTAGGCACAAGATAGGTCATGAGGATACCGCACTCCTATTTACATGCTTAGCTGCATCATAAGGTTGCAGGCAGTACTTGAAATGATCACTAATGAAACAGCAAATGCATTCAATTTACTGGCCCAGCAAGCCACAAAAATGAAGAATGCTATTTATCAGAACAGATTAACTTTAGACTACCTCCTAGCCCAGGAAGGAGGAGTATGTGGAAAGTTCAGTCTAACAAATTGCTTCCTGGAAACCGATGACAATGGAAAGGCAGTTATAGAAATAACTGCAAGAATGAGAAAATTATCCCATGTTCCAGTTCAAACTTGGAAAAGGCAGTCTCCAGATTCCCTCTTTGGAGGCTGGTTTTCCTTCTTCAGTGGATTTAATAAGAATACTCCTGGACATACTAAGAGTTTGCCCAATACTCCCTTGCCTCTTACCCCTCCTTGTTAGAAGCATTCAGTCAACTATAGAGGCAACAGTAGCTAAGCAAACTACCACTCAGCTAATGGATCTGTGTAAATATCAGCCTGTGCCTAAAGAAGAAAACTTGTCTCTTCAGGCAGAACTAAGTAATAGTGATGCCTTCTATGAAACTTCTTTTATAAAAGGCACCAAAAGGAGGAAACTGAGGCACGAATTTAAAAATAAATATGCATTCATTCACTCCAAGAAAGGTCACAGGCAAGGCAAAGGTTAAAAAGAAAAGAACAAGTTTTCCTCTGTCTAGTAAGCTCACTTCAAAGACAGTTATAAGCTAACACTGTTTGAGAAGCCAAGGCCAAAGGAATAGGCTCCAGACAACCCCCACTTCCAGAGCAAAGTTAAAAGAAAACAAAAGACAGAAAGACAAATTCCTTTACTGTTACTGCTTTCCCTGGCTTCTTAAGCATGATGATGTATTTACAAATGTCTGTATTTAGCCGGTTCTTATTTTTTTTCGAGGCAGCTACAAGGCCACCGGCTACACAAGGCCACAAGTTATGCCAAGTCAACAGTTCCCTATAGATTACGTGACCAGTCACTGTATGATTAACAGCTTTTGTTTTGCTTCTGTGAGTTTGCTTATAAAAGCCCCGCTCCGTCTTTGTTCAATGCTCAGCTTTTTAGATATGAATCCACGAATCCGGTGCATACCCTCAAATAAACAATCCTCCTGTTCTCCATATTGGTCTGCCTAGTCTCTCTAGTCCTCTATTTCCCGCAACACCAGCACTTTTGAAGGCCAAGGTGGGCAGATCACTTGAGGCCACGAATTCGAGACCAGCCTGGGCAACATGGGGAGACCCCATCTCCATTAAACACACAAAAATTAGCCAGGCGTGGTGGCGCGCGCCTGTAGTCCCAGTTCCTCTGGAGGCTGAGGCAGGAGGATCGCGTGAACCCGGGAGGTGGAGGCTGCAGTGAGCTGAGATCCCGCTACTGCCCTCCAGCCTGGGAGAGGGAGGGAGAATCCGTTAAAAAAAAAAAAGGTTTTTCTGTAACAGCAACACTTAGAAGTAAAAAAGAAGTAAGATTACTTGCTAATATAATTGACCAGTTGGCCGCATTCGAATTTTCCCAATATTCCCACAATGTGCCTGGTTGTCAACCAGGATTTATTAACCAGATTCCATGTCTGTCAGGCGGGGAGACGCCAACCCGGATCCGTCCTCGGCTCCGGCTTGGAACAGAATTTCCCGCCTCGGTACCGCAGTGGCTCGTGGGAAATGCCGTCGCGGCTTCCAATGACGTCACCAGCACTGGACGGTGGGAAGGGCTCTTCCGGATGGCCTTTGCGCATGCGCCGCCCCGCCTACGCCACCATCTTCCGCCAGAGAAACCCGGCTCCTGCTGCCGTCCAGGGGCTGCTCTGGAAGCTCTGGGGTTGGGGTGTTCATCCCTGCAGGTTGGTGGTCGGATGAAACCGGAGACGGCGGGCTTGGAGGCACCAGAGGGAGGCGGGGCCGACGTGCCACAGTTGGTGGGAGCAGAGGCGTGGGCACATCTCGGGGGGGCGGGGTCTGACGCGCAGGTGCGGGCGGCGGACTAACGCTGGGGCTAAAAGGGCGGCGCTGCTGGGAGGGCGGGCGTGGGATCTCGGCACTGAAGCCAGTTCCAGAGGCGCCGGAGCGGGTGGGCGAAGCCGGTGGCGCGGGGACGGGATCTGCAGGCCGCCCCTACCTGGGAGGTCTGCGGGGAGGCTGCGCTCCGGCACCGCATGGACCTTGTGCGGCATTCCATGCACCCCCTTTTAAGGTCAGCATACGGACAGTTCTAGGAAGATGCCCCTCATTCCCAGATGAGGAGTACAAAGCGCGTGCACACCGTCCTACTACCTGGCGAGTGTATTAGTGGGGTTTCCCGGTGTCTTTTCAGCAAGTGAAGATCCTGCTTGTGTCCCCTTCCTACGCATCCCATCCCCGCTTTAGTTTATAGTAGTTTATACAAGATCTGGTTTCTAGAGAAGTTGGGGGTGCCAGATGATGGTCCTGTTTTCTTTATAATAAAGTTTGGAGGAGGGCGCCTTTTAGGAATCCCACCTAAAAGAACACCTCTCTGGACTAACCCTCTCACTGGTGCTTCAAAGCAGGGGAGGTGTCACAGGCGAAGATTCCAGTTTGTATGACCCAGGCAGTTATTTTCCCACTCCCCAGAGTGGTCCAGATTTGGTTGATAATACCTTATCCAGTAGCTCTCAAATGCTGGGTGGTAGCGGAAGGTTTGGACCAACATTCAGAAGGAAGAGGGGAGTTTGGCTGCGGGTGACAGGCAAGGGCCAAAGAGATGTTACTTACTGGAGGGGACTTAATAGTGTTGTCCTGAGTGGAAAAATAACCTGTTATACCTGAGAGGATTTGTCTGGAGTACTCTGTAAACACACTTTAATTCGTTCAATCTTTTCTCATTGTTTCCAGTGGCTGAACTTTCTTAAAAGTAGTCTAGGTCAGGGCGGGAGGATCACCTGAAGTCAGGAGTTCGACACCAGCCTGGCCAACATTTTGTGAAACCTTATCTCTTCTAAAAAATATGAAAAATAGCTGGGCGTGGTGGCGCACACCTGTATAGTCCCAGCTACTTGGGAAACTGAGGCAAGAGAATCACTTGAACCCGGGAGGTGGAGGTTCCAATGAGCTGAGGTTGTGCCACCCTGCTCTAGCGTGGGCAACAGAGCGAGACTTTGTCTCTCAAAAAAAAAAAAAAAAAAAAAGTCTGTCACGAAATTTAGCGTCCAGTGATATGCCGAAGCTCCCGCTATCCTGGTAGCTCTTCCTGGCAGTTCGGTAAGGCTTTGCCAAACCATTTCCACCTTATGAGAAAGATGAAAAAAATTTGGCTTTGAGGAGCTGTGACTTGCCGGGGCCACATGATATGCAGATGTTATGCTTCCTGACTTTTTGGCTAGTGTTATTCATTTTGCTCCAATTAAGTCAAAAGTTTTTTTTCTTTTTTTTTTTTTTAGATTTCTGTTGACACTGAAGTCAACTAAGAACAAACATTGCTTTAAAGTACTTTCTCAGCCCCTCCGTGCCTGCCCACCCCTCCCACTGGAAAAAATAATAATAAAGTACTTTCCCTTGCCGGGCATAGTGTCTCACAGCTGTAATCATAGCACTTTGGGAGGCCAAGACAGGAGGATCGCTTGTGCACAGGAGTTTGAGACTAGCCTTGGCCATATAGGGAGACCCTATGTGTTTACAAGAAAAAAAAATTAGCTGGTTGTGGTGGCATGCACTTGTGGCCCCAACTACTTGGGGGGCTGAGGTGGGAAGATCACCTGAGCCCAGGAGGGCGAAGCTACAGTGAGCTGTGGTTGTGCCACTGCACTCCAGCCTGGGTGAGAGAATGAGACTCTGTCTCAAAACCGACCAACCAACCAACCAAGCAGAAACATTCCGTTAACCATCTCTGTTCCTTGTTAGCCCCAACTCTTCCTGTGAATTATGGGACCTCAAGGGCAAATAACACAAGTGTTTCCCACTTAGTGTCAGTAATCTGTTCTTGGAAATCATAAATTCTGTAGGAAAATAATAGCATATTTTACATATTTAAAGAGGGAAGATTAGACCATGTCTCACTTCTGTTCCAAACCAGTGTCTTAAAATGTAAGTAAAATACAGTACAATGCTTACTTATAAGAGATCCTTTTTGTGTATTATTTTAAAGTCAACAGACATTTTTATGATGTGAAGAACCTTAAAACACAATTTACTAATATGCAAAGAGTTGCTTTTTACGATTCACATGGTCTCTTAGCACCAGCAGTCTCACTGATTTCCATGAAGTTGGCATTGTGATTTGCAAAACTTCGACATGAGGTTGTGATGTTCTAGTGATTGCACTTGACAAGTAATTTCACATTATCTCCTTCACATGATTTTCTTAAAAACATTGAGTTCTGGTGGCTTAGGTGTATCAGTTACTATTTTCTGTCTGAAGAACCAATGAAACTCACTGGCTTAAAAAGAAGTGACCGTTTTATTTGATAGAAGTTCTGTTGATTCACATTTTGGCAAGTGTTCACCTGGGCATTTCCTTTGCTAATGTTGTCTGGATCACAGATGAGGCTTTAGTCATCTGGTGCCTTCATTCACATGTCTGATGGTTCATGCTGACCCTTGTCCAAGAAGGCAAGCACCAGTGGGCAAGTACTTTTCCAGCCTATATTTTCATCATATTTTTCATGTCCCATTGGCAAAAGCAAGTCAAATGGCAGAGCCCTGTTCGTTATCAGAGCATACTCTATGAGGTCTGAGATACAGGGAGACATGTCATTAGGAAACATTACTAAAACAGTATATCCCAAGAAATATACAATATGTACATTTTCCCCCCTATATAATTGTGGGCAAAAAGTGTTGGGTTGCAAGATGCATCCTTTCAATGATGCATAGGTATATAAAAGATGCATCCTTTCAATGATGCGTAGGTATATAAAAGATGCATCCTTTCAATGATGCGTAGGTATATAAAAGATGCATCCTTTCAATGATGCGTAGGTATATAAAAGATGCATCCTTTCAATGATGCAAAGGTATAAAAGCAAGATGTGTTCTAGTGGAAACACCTATATGGAATCGTGTAGAATCTCCATATTAGTAGTGAAATAGTTAATGTGGCTGAATTATATTTCTACAATATTAATTTCATTGAAGACTAAGTGTATATTTCTTTGGTGTAAATTATTACATTGTTTCTTTGGGCAAATTAATTGTTCCTAAATCAGTAGGTAATACATGTTTTCATTAATCCAAAAATAAATTGTATGTATCTCTACTAGTTAATGTACTTGTGGGTACATCTTCAGTGGGATATTTGTTGTCCCTTATTGAGGCATGAATGACTGTTCTGTCACAGGGAGGTTTTGTTGTTGTTTTAGTCTTTTCCAGCTATTGTGTAGAGCATTTTGGGCAGGAGAATCTAGGACCAAGCCACACCAGTTCTCTCCTTAACCCACTCCATTCGACTGTTCTCCCAGCTATGCTTCCAGAGTGCTCTGTGCGTTTCCACAATCAACAAACAGTGAATAAATCTCTGGTGAGTTATTTGTTTATATATTCCTCACTTTGTTTTACATTGCATTTTTTACCTTTATGGAGTCCGTGGATTAAAATGAAAAAAATAGAAATAAGTGAAATTCAGGTTAAAGGAAATGCACATAAATAAAATAATGCTGGCTTGTAGACATATGCAGGTTATAGCCATGGAACTTGAGTACAGATATGTCTCTGGTCTTTCTGATGCTGCAACAAAAAGGCAGTCACATTTGTTACATGATTGGAATGGAGCCTGGAAAGTACGTGCTACATTCTCATGGGACGGGAAGACTTGCTGTCACTAAAGTCTGGAACATTGACTGCATTGGTCACAGAGATGATGTAGTGAAAAGTTTTTTTACTACCAACCTGGAAATAAACACTATTAGCATTTTGCAGTAGAAATAGTCACTTAGTGCTAAAGCACAACTCCTGTAATGAGGTTTTTCTGGAGTTGCTGAAACAGTGTGATCTCAGACAGCTTTTGGAAGGCCCTACTTGATTCATGGCTAAAACCTAGAACATCTGGAGGATTGAGTTGACCACAGGTCCTTAACTAACCCCCCATATGTTTCTGTCAATTCATCTGTACATGGAGAATTTGTAGCAGATTGTTCACAGTTGTATTTTCTGACAGATATTTCCACTGCTCACTTGCGCTTTCATTCAGTGTAGTCTTAATTCGTTTATTCTGATGCTCACCATTAACCTAAATTGTATGCAAATCCATTGGCTATTCTCTAGTCTGCCTTACTTGAATCTTGTGCCATACAGTTATCCCCCTTATCCACAGTTTCGCTCTCTGTGGTTTCAGTTACCCATAGTCAACTGCAGACAGAAAAGACAATAAGATATTTTGAATATCTTGAGTATTTTGATATTTTGAATATGTTGAATACAGTAGAATAAGATATTTTGGGAGACCACATTCCTATAAGTTTTAGTATAGTATATTGTTATAATTGTTCCATTTTATTGTTGTTAGTATCATACTGTGCCTAATTTATAAATTAAACTGTCAAGGGTATGTATCTATAGGAAAAACCATAGTGTATATAAGGTTTGGTACTATACAGTTTCAGGGATCTGCTAGGGGACCTGCAGTGTATCCCCCGTGGATAAGGGGGGACTCCTGCATTTCAAATTATCGTTCATGATTTTTCTCCTGGAAATTCTTCTGTGTTAGTTTCTATCATGACCTCACTGATGCTGCTTGTCTTTTTTTCCCTGAATTATTCTCCTTCTCCTTTACGTAGCTTGTCCAATTATTTGATCCAATTCCCCATCCATCCCACTGTGCAGTTCTTTTGTTGTTGTTGTTTGTTTGTTTTTTTACCAGTTCTGCTCTCTGGTGTAGCAGTTGTGTTTCTCTCCAGCTTGGACTTCTCCAGCCTTTAGACCAGGGATCCCCATCCCCAGGCCATGAACTGGTACCAGTCTGTGACCTGTGAGGAACTGGGCTGCACAGCAGGTGAGTGGCAGGCAAGCAAGCATTACTGCCTGTGCTCTGCCTCCTGTCAGATGAATGACACCATTAAATTCTCATAGGAGCATGAACCCTAATGTGAACTATGCATGTGAGGGATCTAGGTTCCCTGCTCCTTATGAGAATCCAATGCCTGACGAACCGTTTTCATCACAAAACCATGTGAGGGGTCACACCCTGGTATATGGAAAAATGGTCTTTCACAAAACCTGGTGCCAAAAAGGTTGGGGATCGCTGCTCTAGATCACAGGTTCAACTCTCCATTGAATGATTCTTTGTAGCTATCTGAAAGGCACCTCAGGCTTAACAAATCCAAAATAAAAGTTACATCCTTCTCTCTTCCTTTACATACGGTATTAGATTAGAGAGTAAGTAGCTTCTACCTTTCAACAAGAGGAGTAGTGAGAATCTGTAGCAGTCTTTAGTAAACCAGTTTTCCCTCTGGCTACAAATTATTTACATTCGTCCCATGTGCAAAATATACTTACCTGTAAAGTATTCACCCATGGAACCATCACCACAAACAGTGCGATAAACAACCTTTGCCTCCATGAGTTTCTTCCTCCCCCCTCCCCGCCCCTTTTGGGATACAACCATTTGAGATAAGATACATTCTCTGTATAAGTCCGTTCTGCCATTGCTATAAAAAACTACCTGGGACTGGGTAATTTATAAAGCGAAGCGGTTTAACTGGCTGACAGTTCCACAGGCTGTACAGGAAGCAAAGAGGTTTAATTGGCTGACAGTTCCACAGGCTGTACAGGAAGCAAAGAGGTTTAATTGGCTGACAGTTCCACAGGCTGTACAGGAAGCAAAGAGGTTTAATTGGCTGACAGTTCCACAGGCTGTACAGGAAGCGTGGCTGGGGAGGCCTCAGGAGACTTACAGTCGTGGTGTAGGATGAAGGGGAAGCAGGCACGTCCTCTGTGTCTGGAGCAGGAGGAAGTGGGTGGTGAAGGGGGAGGTGCTGTACACTTTTAACAACCAGATCTCATGAGAATTTACTGTCACAAGAACAGCAAGGGGCAAGTCTGCCCCCTGATCCAGTCACCTCCCACCAGGCCCCACCTCCAGCCTTGAGGCTTACAATTGGACATGAGCTTTGGACAAGTAAACAAATCGAAACCATACCATCCTCTTAACAGATTTTTAAGTATGCAATTCAGTATTAGCTACATGCATTGGTCTGTAGATTTGATATTTAGAACTTACTCGTTGCATAACTAAAACTTATACCCTGTGACCAATACCTCCCCAGTTACCCTTCCCCCTCAGCCCTTGGTAACCACGATTCAGCTCTATGTTTTTGTAAGTTTAACTGTTTCACATTTTTATGTACATGGAGTTCCACAGGCCGTACAGAAAATATAGCTTCATTTGTGCTGGAACAACAAAATACTTCAGACTTGGTAATTAATAAAGAACAGAAATCTGTTCTTAACAGTTCTGGAGGCTGGGAAGTCCAAGATCAAGGCACTGTCATCTGGTGCCTGATGAGAGACTTCTTCCTGTATCTGTACATGGTGGAGGCAAAAGAGTGATGGAGAATGAACGCACTCCCAGCCCATTCAAGAGGGAAGAGCCCTCACCTCATCACTCCCTGGAGGCCTCACCTTACAGTACTGTCACCTTGGTCATTAGATTTCAACATAGGAATTTGAGGGGAATACATACATCCAGACTATTGCATACATCCAGATGGGATTATGTAATACTTTGTTCCTGTTTGGCTTATTTCTTCACTTAGCGTAATATCTTTCTGGTATGTGCATGTTTTTGCAAATGGCAAGATTTTCTTCCTTTTTAAGGCTGAGTAATATTTCATTGCGTGTATAGACCACATTTTCTTTATGCATTCATTGTTATTGAGAGTTCTTATTACAAATGGGGAAGTGGTTTTTAATATTGGTTTAATTTTTGTTATTGAAAACGTTTTTAGATGGTTAGATTCTTTTTGAAAATAAATATACTCTGTTAAGGCAGTTTTAATTTCACAGCAGAATTAGGAAGTACATAGATTTCCCATATACCCTGATCCACATATATATGTAGCCTTCGCCCTTTTCAACACCTCCGCCCACCATAGTAGTACATTTGTTAAAATGAGGAACCTACACTGAGACATCATAGTTGTCCAAAGGCCATAGTTTGCATTAGGGTTTACTCTTGTGGTTTTACATGCTATGGGTTTGAGTAAAGTTTAATGACATGTATCCAGCCTTACAGTACCCCACAGGACACTTTCTTTGTTCTAAAAGCCATCCCTGCTCTTCCTGTTTATTGTTTATCATCCCTAACCTTGCAAACCATCTCCATCATTTTGCAGAATGTTACATAGTTGCAGTTATATAGTAAGTAGCCTTTTCAGACTGCCTTCTTTTACTTAGTAATATGCATTAAAGTTCCTCCTTTTGAGGACAAGATAGCCCATTTCTTTTTAGTGCTGAATTATGTTCCATTATGTATACCATAGTTTATCCATTCACTTACTCAAGGGCATCTTGGTTGCTTCCAAATTTTAGCTATTTTGAATAAAGCTGCTATAAATCCCTGTTTACAGGTTTTTATGCTAGCATTTATTTTCACCTCCTTTGGGTAAATACCAAGAGGTGCAGTTGCTGGATCATATGGTAAGAATGTGTTTACTTTTGTAAGAACAACCAAATTGTCCTCCAACTTAGTGACTATACTATTTTGCATTTCCGCACTGTGAAGGAGAGTTCCTGTTGCTCCACATTCTCACTGTCAGTTGTTGTCAGTGCTCCAAATTTTGGCCATTCTACTAGATATGTAGCGGTATCTCGGTATTTCGTTGTTTTAATATGTTACCCTAATGTTGCAGAATATACTGCATTCTTTTATGTGTTTATTTCCTGTATGTTTCTCATCATTGGTGAGGTATCTGTTAAGGTCTTTGGTCTGTTTTATTTAGTGGTTTTCTTACTGTAGAGGTTTCAGTGTTTTTGGAATGTTTTGTGTAACAGTCTCTTTACCAAGATATGTCTTTTGCAGATATTTTCTCCCAGTCTGTGGCTTTTCTTCTCATTTTTGTGACATTGGCTTTTGCAGAACAGAAGTTTTCAATTTTAATGAAGTCTTGTTTATGAATCATTTTAAAGTGGATCTTGACATTGGTGTTATATCTAAAAAGTCATTACCTTTCCCAGGATCATCTAGGTTTTTTCCTTTGTTATTTTCTACAGTTTTTAACTTTTGCATTTTACATTGAAGTCTATGATCCATTTTGAGTTAATTTTTGTGATGAGCATAAGATCTATGTCTAGATTCAGTTTTTTGTTTTTTGTTTTTTATTAAATGTGGATTTCTAGTTGTCCCCACATCATTTGTTGAAAACAGCAACTCTGCTTTATTGCATCAGTTTACTGTGTTTATGTGGGTGTATTTTGGGGCTCTTTATTCTGTTCCATTGTTATGTTTGCCTACAATGAATCTATATAATAAGGCTTGAAGTTAGGTAGTGTTAATCTTCCAACTTTGTTCTTCAGTAATTGACTATTCTTGGTCTTTTGCTTCTCCATGTGAACTTTAGAATCAGGTTTACTTGTATTTTGTTTATTAAGGTTTTGTACTATTCCTCATATAGATCTTGTTACATTTGTTAAATTTATACGTAAGTATTTCATCTTTTGGGTGCTAAATATAAGTAGCACTGTGTTTTTCATAGCAAATTGCACTTGGTTGTTGCTGGTGCGTTGGAAAGCAGTTAGCTTTCTCCTTTAACCTTGTGTTCAGTGATCTTGCTTTTCAGTTCCAGGAGGGGGTTTTTTTTTGGTTTGGTCTTTTTTCTTTTCTTTTCTTTTTTTTTTTAGATTTTCTGCATAGACAATCCTGTTGTCTGTGAACAAAGTTTTATTTATTCCTTCCCAATCTGTATGCCTTTAATTATATTTTCTTGCCTGATGGCATTCGCTAGTATTTTCAGTATGATATTGAAAGGGGTGATGAGAAAGTAGATCTTTTTCTTCCTCCTGATATTGTGGAAAAGCTTTGAGTTTCTGATTATTAAGTATTATGTTCACTGTAGTTTTGTGTAGATATTTTTTATTAATTTCAGGAAGTTCCCCTCTTAGCTTATTGAGAGTTTTTATCATGAATGAATGCTGGATTTTGTCAACTGCTTTTTCTGCACCGGATCATGTGATTTTTCCTTTTCAGCCTCTTGATATAATGAATTACATTAATTGATGTTCAAATGTTGAACCAGCCTGGTATCCCCAGAATAAATCTCACTTGGTGATGGTGTATGATTCTTTCTATATATTGTTGGATTTGATGTGCCAATGTTTTTGAGGATTTTTATATGTATTTTTATGAGAGATCATGGTCTGTGGTTTTCTATTTTGAAATGTCATTGGAATAATGCTGGCCTCACAGAATGAACTAGGAAGTATTTCAACAGCTTCTATCCTCTGAAATAGATTGTGGGGAATGGGTATAATTTCTTCCTGAAATATTTGGTCAGTTTACCAGTGAATATATCTGGGTCAGGTACTTTCTGTTCTGAAGGTTATTAAAAAATGGGTTTTTCGGATTGTGTGTTTCTTCTTCTTCTTTTTTTTTTTTTTTGAGATGGAGTCTTGCTCTGTTGCCCAGACTGGAGTGCAGTGGCGCGATCTCAGCTCACTGCAAGCTCCACTTCCCGGGTTCACACCATTCTCCTGCCTCAGCCTCCTGAGTAGCTGGGATTACAGGCGCCCGACACCACACCCGGCTAATTTTTTGTATTTTTAGTAGAGACGGGATTTCACCATGGTCTCCATTCTCCTGACCTTGTGATCTGCCCGCCTCGGCCTCCCAAAGTGCTGGGATTACAGGTGTGAGCCACCGTGCCCGGCCTGTGTGTTTCTTCTTGTGTGAGTTTCAGTAAATTGTGTCTTTCAAGGAAGCAGCCCATTTGAACTGGATGATCAGATGTATGCACAGAGTTGTTCAGAGTATTTCCTTATCCATTTAACATCCACGGGATGTGTGGTGGCATCCCCTCTTTCATTTATATTATTATTATTATTTTTTTTTGAGATGGAGTCTTGCTCTGTCGCCCAGGCTGGAGTGCAGTGGCCGGATCTCAGCTCACTGCAAGCTCTGCCTCCCGGGTTTACACCAGTCTCCTGCCTCAGCCTCCCGAGTAGCTGGGACCACAGGCGCCTGCCACCTTGCCCGGCTAATTTTATGTATTTTTTAGTAGAGATGGGGTCTCACTGTGTTAGCCAGGATGGTCTCGATCTCCCAACCTCGTGATCCGCCCGTCTCGGCCTCCCAAAGTGCTGGGATTACAGGCTGGAGCCACTACTCCTGGCCCTCATTTATGATATTATTAGTTTCTACTTTTTTTCTTAACCTGGCTATAGGCTTTTTAATTTTATTGGCCTTTTAAAAGAACCAGCTTTGTTGTTGATAATATCTCTTGATTTTTGTGTTTTCCATTTCACTGATTTCTGCAATAGTTTATTTTCTTCTTCTTACTTTGGATTTAATCTGCTCATTTTTTTCTTTATTTTAGATCATTCTTATTTTCTAATATATGCATTTGATGCCATAAATTTTCTTCTAAGCCATGCTTTTGCTGTATTCTACACATTTTGATACGTTGTGTTTTTATTTTCATTTTTATTTAGTGAAAATATTTGTTAGGCCCAGCATGGTGGCTCACACTTGTAATCTCAGCCAGGGAGGCTGAGATTTGGGAGGCCAAGGCAGGAGGATTACTTGAGGCTAGGAGTTTGAGATCAGCTTGAGCACCTATAGCAAGACCCTGTCTCTACAAGAACATTTTAAAAAGTTATCAGGGAGGCCGGGCGCGGTGGCTCACGCCTGTAATCCCAGCACTTTGGGGAGGCTGACGTGGGCGGATCACGAGGTCAGGAGATTGAGACCATCCTGGCTAACACGGTGAAACCCCGTCTCTACTAAAAATACAAAAAAAAAAAAAAAAAAATTAGCTGGGCGTGGTGGTGCGTGCCTGTAGTCCCAGCTACTCGGAGGCTGAGGCAGGAGAATGGCATGAACCCAGGAGGCGGAGCTTGCAGTGAGCCGAGATGGTGCCACTGCACTCCAGCCTGGGCAACAAAGCAAGACTCCGTCTCAAAAAAAAAAAAGAAGTTATCAGGGAGACATGTGCCTGTATTTTCAGCCACTGGTGAGGCTGAGGTGAGAGGATTGCTTGAGCCCAGGCGTTCAAGGCTGCAGTTAGCTTTGATCATGCCACTGCACTCCAGCCTGGGTGACAGTGAGACCCTGTTTCTAATAATAAAATATTAATTTCTCTTGAGATTTCTTCTTTGATCCATTCATTATTTAGAAGGTGTTCTTTTGTCTCACTATATTTAGAGATTTTCCACTTGTCTGTCTATTGCTCATTTTAAGTTTTGATTTCATTGTGGTCTAAGAGTGCATATGGCAAGATTTGTTATTTTAAATTGGTTAAAGGGTATTTTATGGTTCACAGTGTGGTATATCTTGGTGATTATTGAGCCTGAAAAGAATGTTTATTTTACTGTTGTTGGATGAAGTCTATACATAGCAATTGTATTTGTAAGAATTAAATAAAGAGGAGAGAAACATGAAAGGTGTCTTGCCAGTTAAGACAGATTTATTTTAGAGAAAACAAACCTGAGAGATGCCTTCTGGCCGAGTTAGGTCAGAGGCTCACTCTTACAGACAGAGTTTTAAGGATTCAGGGCGGGAAAGTTTATTAAGGCTTGGACTGCTTCTGTGTCTGTGTTGTGCTTATCTGGGAGGGAGAGTTGTGTGTCTGTCCCCATGCATCTTTCTGCAGCTGCAGGCATGTCCCAAGTCTGCTTTTAGCTTCCCTGTCTTAGTGCACCTGAAGGGAAAGCCATGTGCTGATTAAATTGTCAAGCCCCACTGTTTGACTGGGCCTGTTGTATGAGGGTGAAGTTTGGCAGTGAAATTTACCCAAGAGACTTCCCCTCACCTCCCTCTGGGGCTGAGCTGTCTTATCGGTATTTTACTGTCTGCTCTGTCTGGCTACTTGTAGTTAGAAGAGAAATGATTTCCTTGAAGCGCATGAGGCAAAGAAGGGAGCTGGAACTTAAAGTGGCGGTGTTTGTCCGAGGTGATGGTGTGCCTGCTCTGTCAGTATCCAGTTTGTATTAATACTGAATTCAACTATATTGTTACTAATTTCTGCCTGCTGGATCTGTTTCTTTTTTCTTTCCTTTTTTTTTTGTTTTTTTTTTTTTGTTTTTTAAATTATGCTTTAAGTTCTAGGCTACATGTGCACAGCATGCAGGTTCGTTACATATGTATCCATGTGCCATGTTGGTTTGCTGCACCCGTATTTATCCTAATGCTATCCCTCCCCCCTCCCCCCACCCCATGACAGGCCCCGGTGAGTGATGTTCCCCTTCCTGTGTCCAAGTGTTCTCACTGTTCAATACCCACCTATGAGTGAGAACGTGCGGTGTTTGGTTTTTTGTCCTTGTGATAGTTTGCTGAGAATGATGGTTTCCAGCTGCATCCATGTCCCTACAAAGGACAGGAACTCATCCTTTTTTATGGCTGCATAGTATTCCATGGTGTATATGTGCCACATTTTCTTAATCCAGTCTGTCACTGATGGACATTTGGGTTGGTTCCAAGTCTTTGCTATTGTGAATAGTGCTGCAATAAACATATGTGTGCATGTGTCGTTATAGCAGCATGGTTTATAATCCTTTGGGTATATACCTAGTAATGGGATGGCTGGGTCAAATGGTATTTCTAGTTCTAGATCCTTGAGGAATCGCCACACTGTCTTCCACAATGGTTGAACTAGTTTACAGTCCCACCAACAGTGTAAAAGTGTTCCTATTTCTCCACATCCTCTCCAGCATCTGTTGTTTCCTGACTTTTTAATGATCGCCATTCTAACTGGTGTGAGATGGTATCTCATTGTGGTTTTGATTTGCATTTCTCTGATGGCCAGTGATGATGAGCATTTTTTCATGTGTCTGTTGGCTGCATAAATGTCGTCGTCTTTTGAGAAGTGTCTGTTCATATCCTTCGCCCACTTTTTGATGGGGTTGTTTTTTTCTTGTAAATTTGTTTGAGTTCTTTGTAGGTTCTAGATATTAGCCCTTTGTCAGATGAGTAGATTGCAAAAATTTTCTCCCATTCTGTAGGTTGCCTGTTCACTCTGATGGTAGTTTCTTTTGCTGTGCAGAAGCTCTTTAGTTTAATTAGATCCCATTTGTCAATTTTGGCTTTTGTCGTCATTGCTTTTGGTGTTTTAGACATGAAGTCCTTGACCATGCGTATGTCCTGAATGGTATTGCCTAGGTGTTGGGGTCCGTGCCGGGGGTTGTGGAGAATGAAAGAACACACAAAAGACAAAGACACACAGAGAACATGGCGGCCGCACTCAGAGCCTCCGCCTCACTTTATTTATACTCCATAAACCCCACGTCAGCAGAAAGAATGCAGTGCAAAACAAACTTTCTTTTCCCAGATGTAACCTTCTACTCAGTTCTTTGTTTCTATGCTCTTCCTTATCTGCCCGCCTTCTTGGCGCCTACGGGAGTTCATTAAAAGTTCAATTGGAGATACTGTCCTTGAGCCCTATCTATTCTCAGCATACTGTTTTCAAAGGCCCCTGCATTTCCCCCCCTTTTTTTTTGTTTTGCCTCAATCCTAAAAAGGTAGCCCGTATTTGTTCTTGTGTTTTCTTTTGTTTTTGGAGGCGACGGAGGGAGCATTGAATCACCAAAAGAAGTAGACCCAATCCAAGTGCCCAAAGCAATATACTTCCAGAGATTGTAGAAATCCATGTCTTCATCTGGGTCCATGGGTTAAAGGCAACAAGGTGCTGACCCAGCTCCTGAAGGGTTACAGTTCCGGACAACACATGTAATTGTTGTCGAAATGCTTCAGAAATGTTCTGAGTGAGCTCTTGGATGTCCAAACTAATATTTTTATGGCCTGTTAATAATTTTCAGATTACAGTCCAATTTTGAGAGATGTTAAAAAGCACAGGCGTTACACAAAATTGAGTGGAGTTCCAATCACATTGTAATGTTATCCGAGTACTGAGGACAGTGAGCTGATCTCCAAGCCATGTCAAGGCTTGTTCCATGTTGTCCAATCTTTCAGCAAGTTGAGAATCAATGTTTCGTTGTTGAAGCCATAACCGGTGAGATTGTTCGTGCCATTGCTGCACAAATTCAGCATTTTGTGTGCTTTGATGAAGAGCGAGCCCTGCTAGGGCCGCAGTGGAGACGATGGTGACAAGGCTCATCACCGAGGCAATTATAAGTCCAAGGGCACGGAGGGTTCGCTGGAGAGAAGTCCAAATATAAGTCTCAAGAGGTGATGCCCCCCATGGTCACGTAAGGTTAACAGGTAGCCAAATTTCCTTATGAGCCCTGAGGATATAAATATCCTCAGTAAAGTTGTGCCACCAGGAATGATTGAGGCAAGACAAAAATGCACACGTATCTGCACAATTAACAATCCCCATATCATTATCCCATGTCAAATTCCCTGCTAATAATAGGTAGGGCTTACGGACACAAGCAATAATATATCAGGAGGTATTTTGATATAACTGAATATGAAAGGAGTTATTTGGGTTAGAAAGATTAAGGGGCATATTCCCCACAAAAATGCTAATGGCATTGCCTGCAGCTAACAACTTCCAAAGATGACTCTGTACTTAGGCCTCCTTCCCGCCATACCAAGGTTTCATTATTGTTAGCAGCAATACTTTTATTTACCCGGTGCCATTTCAAAGGTATGTGACTAAATTTTGTTTGAAAATCCCCGTGCACACTTCAATCAGTTATTTGCATCCCATTGTATTCTAATAAAATCCGGGGTTTATTTCCCCGACATTGTTGCCACTCCAGCACCTCAATATTAGGAGAAACCTCTGGAATAGGACAAAAAGGTAAAGAACTAGGAATAGTTTCATTATTATATACAGTATGATTATAATAACAGTATTAGCAGCCACATGACTATGATTATAACGAACAGCCCAGGCTTCATGCGATTTTCGGAGACAATGAGAACTATTTCCCATGCATATTGGAAGTTCTTCCACTCCAAATTGGTATGTGTTGTTTATAATTCCCGTTTCCCGTTCTACATTGTCCTTGTCTATATAGGGGGACGGCATCCAAGTAGTGTCATTGGTGAAAACCTTAATTTCCGCCTCTCCCCAGGCGACTCCCTGATACAAGGGCGGAAAGGGAATATAAGTCCAATATTCACACAAAGCCTCACTAAGAGAAATAAGTCCCCCGCCGAGGCACATCCAACAAAAGAAGAAATGCATGCTGAATCCAGTTTTCTTTTCAACAGGGTTTCAATCATCTTGTAGGAAAACACTCAGGTCCGCTCCCTGTAAGGACAAGAGCATAGCCACGTCTCTGTTTTAGAACTTGCCCTAGAACATACTTACCTTCTTCATTAGGATACCAAATCTTTAAATTGTCAGCGGGGACTATCACCGAGGTAGGTGAAGAAAGATGGGTTACGACAGTGGAGTCTTGCAATTGTCTCCATTGATTCAAAAAATAATTAAGGTAAAAAGAACCTTCAAAATCAAAAAAATTAAGGTAGAAATGTTAACCTTGAAAAAAATCTGTTTTTTTTGGGGGGCTCATTTCCCCCCCTTTTTTTTTTGTTTTAGCAGTTGAGTTTTTAAGTTTAAATTTGCGCGCTTAATGATGGCTTGACCTTGACTGTTGCCCGGGATACCGGTGATATATTGAATATTGTATTGCTGTAAGAAAACTTGTAATTTATGAGAGACATAAGCAGGGGCATTATCAGTTTTAAGTATAAGAGGAATGCCCATGATGGCGAAACAAACTAAGAGATGAGTAATAACAGAAATGAGAAAAGGTATCAATGGTATGATGAACATTTTAATCATCCAAAAGAAGGGACATCTCGTGGATTAACCCCAGGATGGAAGGATGGAATGCTCAGAGGAGCACAGGAAGGACAAGCTCGAATAAGAGAACGAGCTTGTTTATGAGTTAAATGAAACCATCGTTGAAGGCCAGAACTATTAGTGTGATGTAGAGTATATTTTTGTTCTGCAGCATGTAGGTGGCCGATTAAAAGCAAATCAATCTGAGTATTACCATGAACTAATGGTCCAGAAAGTTGAGAATGAGAACGAAGATGAGTGATGAATAAAGGAGCTCGACGTTGGCTCAAAGTAAAGGATAACAAAGAAAAGAATTTCTGAAGAGAAGAAGTAGCACAAAGAGGTAAAGTGGCCTGAGAAATATAAGAAGTAACATAAACGGCGTATTGAGAATCACTAACAATGTTACAACCAGTAGTAGGGAAATCAAGTAAGACCATGAGAATAGCAAACAATTCTCCCTATTGCACCGAGGGATAAGGATAAACTGTAACTCAAGATTGATGAAGCTTCTTGCCAAGAATCAGAAGTTGCAAGAAGATAAGTGATCTGACTATGAGTGAATTGAGAGATAATTAAAGAAGGATCTCCTCCCCAATGTTGTTGACAGTGATGCCGTCCTTTGATGATCAGTTCAGCTAAACGATCGATATAAGTAGCCAAGCATTTAGATGTTTTATTGGACAAAAAAATCCATTCTAGCGGCCGATTGGTCTGATGAATCATTCCTGTAGGAGAATGTAAAGTATGAAATAAACAAAAGGAAAGGGGAACATCAGGAAGGGGCCTTTTAAAGTTGCTCTTCTACAAGCTGGAGTTCCTGTAAAGCCAAAGGAGTTAAATGGCGTGAGTTGTCCAAGTGACTGTCTCCTTCTAGAATAGAAAAAAGATGTTATATTCCTAAAACAGGACGCATCGTTTGAAAGTCATTTAATATTTTGAAATGATCACGTTGACTTTGAATTTTTTGGGGTCGAATATTTTGTGCTCCTAAGGTATATCCTAAATATTGAATAGGAAAATCCAGTTGAATTTTTTCTGGGGCAATATTAAGTGAATAGAAAGAAAGCTGAGTTTGTAATGATGCAAAAGGACAAGTTCTTGAGACAAGGTAGGGCTGTTTAACATACCTTGAGGTAAAACTTTCCATTGATATCGAGAAAGTGGCTGAGAATTATTAAAAACAGGGACAGAGAAGATCCATACAATGATAAATTAACACAGTTGGAAACTGATTTTTTACAGGATTTAAAGTCCTATGTATGAATTTTTGACATATAGTAGGGCTATTAAGTATACCCTGAGGAAGAAGCTTCTGCTGATATTTTTGAATGGGTTGTCCATTATTATATTTAGGAATAATAAAGGCAAACTTTTTCCAATCTTGAGGTTGTAACTGAATAGAGAAAAAACAATTTTTGAGATCTATGACCATTAATTTTTAACTTTGTGGGATAAGGGCAGGATTAGGAAGACCAGGCTGTAAACTTTCCCTAGGTTTAATGTAAACATTTATAGTTTTAAGACAAGACAAAGACGGGAATTCCATGCAGAAATACGTGGCTTTATATTCCTCTCGGCCATTTGTTTTTTGACTTACTCTTTTAGAGTCCTAAGTATTTCTTTAAATAATGGTCACTGTTTCACCTAAATAGGAGTGGTGGCTATGAGTTTAGAGGATTGTAGCCCATTCTGAACATCATATTTTTGGCAGCTGAGGAAATATGAGGAATGTTTTAAAAAGCAGCAAATTGTTGTGAAAGATCTTGTTCCCAAAAATTAATATTGATAGGAACAATATAAAAATAAAAAAAAACACTTGACCTTGTTGACCTTTAGGACCGACACAGGTTAAAGGTTCTACGTCTTGATAAATCACAGAAGCAGCACCCAAGCCAGTGAGTATAACTGAAACTTGTCTTTTTTCCCATTGTATAGGCCACTAATTTAAACAAATAATAGACATATTCACCCCCGTATCAATTAACCCCTTAAAAACTATTTCATTAATGTGCAATGAACATAAGGGCTTTTTAAAGTTTCCCAAAAAAGTTTTTTCTGTGCTACCAAACCCTCCCTATTGAGAATACGTTCCCCTGCCTCTAGGCATATAAATTGTGAGACTTGAACCATAATAAGAATTTTATTAGTAACATCATGTCCTTTTGGCAAAGGGCCACACACTCTAATAGCTAATTTATATACTCCTCTATTAGGAGACAAAGTATAAGGCTGAGTAATAGCTAAGTCAGCAGCGGCGCTCTGCTTAGTTGCCGCATAAGGTTGAGAAACTGGTGTAAGGTGTGGGATCCTTAAGGAGGACTTGAATTTATTCCTTGATGTTGTAGGCCATTGCTCACTGGGTATTGTATGCAGATTCAGTCAATAATCCAAGGCTAAATGGATACTTGAAATTGGGATTGGATCTGGTGCTGAGATACAACTTTTACTTAGTTATTGATTTTTCTTTCCTCCGATTATTCCAAGGAGGGTGACTACCAATTTTGTACTTCATAGAGCAGTCTAGAGGAAAGGGTTAAGCATGTAAACTCTGGGGACAGAAAGTCATATTTTCAAAATATAATAGCTATATGACCTTGGATACATTTATAAAACTGTCTTAACTCTGTTTTCCTGTCTACAAAATGGTAATAATTGTAAAATTTGTCAGTCTTAAAGGGATGTTGGAAGAACTAAATGCAAGTGAAGATTTTTTCACAGTAGTGGACACATAGTAAGTACTCGGTATACTATGGCTATTATTACTGTTATTATTGTTAATATTACGTCTATTTATTTTAGCTCTTTAATGTAACAAGTGCAGAACCATAATCTCACATCCTTCAGAGTCACGCTGATCTTGTATTTTTTGGTCCTTTGACTAGTTTAGTGATTTATTACAAGAAACCTAGTTAGTTTGTGCATTCTTTTCCTTTCTTATATTTCTCATTTGTAAAGACTGATAAACCAACTACATTTTCAGACCTGGTGACATAAATTGTTGGGGCCCCAAGCCTGTGGGCCCCGGCTCCCATTTCCCAGGAGAGGAGACAGTAAATTTCCACTTTTATCAGTTTTGAAACGACATTTATTTGTCCAATGTCGACCTTTACCACAACATTTGTACACCTCTGAAGGCAGCTTTCTGCCTTGAGGGATAAAAGTGTTCAATTTTTATGACATTCTTTTTTGAAATGTCTAGGTTTACCACACTGAAAGCAAACACCTTATTTGTTATTTCCTTTTAAGGCTTTAGACAAAGCTCCAGCAAATAATTGAGCATTATAAATAGCCCCTCCAACACTAACACAAGTTTTAATATATTTATCTAAATTGGCCCCATTGGCCTTTAACGATTTTAACAATTTTTGACAGTCAGCATAAGCAGTTTTAAAAGACAACGTTTGTAACAAAATTTTTGAAGCAAGGTCAGCACCCACAATTTTCAAGACAGCATCCTGAAGACGGGCTACGAAATCTGGATATTGTTCATTTGTGCCCTGTAAAATCTTCACAGAGGAAAGGGAAGATCTTCCTGTTATCTCTACCTTATTTTAGGCCCTTAAAAACAAAGTCTTGATTTGAGTAAGGGCAACATCATCTAGACCAGCCTGAGCATTAAGAGTAGCATATTGGCCCGTGCCTGTGAGTTGTTCCTCAGTGGCTCCTGGGGGATCACACATAACATTTTTTTCTAGCCTGTACATGCACCTTGTTCATTTACCAGCTGTGCAATTGTAACCACTGAGAACGATCAAGAAAAGCCTTCCCCAAAGTCTTCCAGTCTATAGGAATTATCAAATTTTCTGATGAAAAAATATCAAGAAGACCAAGGATAAGGGTTCATAGTTAGAAATGGCAGGTTTCATTTCTTTTAAAAATTTAATTTGTAAGGCATTGAATTGGACATTACTGCCACCATTTGAAAACTGAGCATTAGGAGCAAAAGAAGCACAAATAATTGGAAACATATCCAGCTCCTTAAAATTTTTTTTTCCCTCCCTCCCCCAATGGCGGGCAAGGCACTGAGAAAACTTTGCCAAACAAAAGTAAAGATAAAGAAGCCGGGGGGTTGGAGGCACTGGAAAATCCTCTTTTAACAGGGCAGAAGGAAAAGAAACAGGGAAAGCTCACAAAGGTGAATTAGAAGAATGTATCTGTAATATTTATTGAAGCATTTCCATAATACACTGCATGTCAGAATTTCCCTTAGAAGAAGGAAGAGCTGGCTTTTTCTCCTCTCCCCCTTTTGCTACCCTGGCACAAATGGGCTCCATTTCAGATTTATTTTATTTTATTTTATTTTTCCAAATCCTCAGATACCTTTCCTCCTGTGGCTACGTTACCACACTCCGAATCAGTCTCAAGTAACTCTAATGTCTGAGTGATAGAGTTACACAAGGTCCACAATCTTAGAGGCATAATATCCCCTAACTGGAGCGCTCTAAGCAGAGCTTTTACTACCTGTAACCATTTTTTTCTGATTCAGCTGCACTTTAGTCTGATACTGAAACCAGTAACAATGTTGTTCAACATGGGCAAACAATCGCTTCAAAGTCTTTTTCTTTCACTTCTACTCCCATAGACAGCAACAGTCCTTGAAACAGCCATAAATATTCTGAGGCCAGAGAGATGGAATTCCCATAATGAAAGCTTAAGAAGGTTCCCCTTAACAATATCCGAGCCTTACCCGCTCCTAGGGGGTTCCCCTTCTTGTTCTCCCCTACTCACCCGTGCTGACCCTGCTCGCTGCGCCACTTGTTGGGGTCCGTGCCGGGGGTGGTGGAGAATGAAAGAACACACAAAAGACAAAGACACACAGAGAACATGGCAGCCGCGCTCAGAGCCTCCGCCTCACTTTATTTATACTCCATAAACCCCACGTCAGCAGAAAGAATGCAATGCAAAACAAACTTTCTTTTCCCAGATGTAACCTTCTCAGTTCTTTGTTTCTATGCTCTTCCTTATCTGCCAGCCTTCTTGGCGCCTACGGGAGTTCATTAAAAGTTCAATTGGAGATACTGTCCTTGAGCCCTATCTATTCTCAGCATACTGTTTTCAAAGGCCCCTGCACTAGGTTTTCTTCTGGGGTTTTTATGGTTTTATGTCTAACATTTAAGTCTTTAATCCATCTTGAATTAATTTTTGTGTAAGTTGTAAGGAAGGGATCCAGTTTCAGCTTTCTACATATGGCTGCCTGCTGGATCTGTTTCTAATGGAGAGTGTTGATGTCTCAAATTGTGATAGTGGATCCATCTATTTCTCCTTCCAGTTTTGTTTTTGCCTCATGTCGTTTGACAGTCTGTTGTCAGGTGCATACACATTAAGGATTGTCATCTTTTTGGAGGATTAACTGCTATGTCATGATGAAGTACCATTCTTTTTCCATGATAACTTACTTTCTTTGAAGTCTACTTTGTGTGAAATATAGTTACTCTTTTTTTTTTTTTTTAGCACAGTTTCACTTTTGTTGCCCAGGCTGGAGTGCAAGGGCGTGATCTCAGCTCACTGCAACCTCTGCCTCCTCGGTTCAAGCGATTCTCTTGCCTCACCCTGCCAAGTAGTTGGGATTACAGGTGCCCAACACCATGTCCAGCTGACTTTTGTATTTTTTTTAATAGAGACGTTTCACCTTGTTGGCCAGACTGGTTTCGAACTCCTGACCTCAAGTGATCCACCCACCTCAGCCTCCCAAAGTGCTGGGATTACAGGTGTGAGCCACTGCACCTGGCCACTCTTGCTTTCTTATTGTTAGCATTGTATATTTTTCTCCGTTTACTTTTAATTAATGAGTGGCTTTATATTTAAAATGGGTTTCTTGTAGACAACATATAGTTGGGTCTTTTATTTTGATCCACTCTGACAATCTCTGTTTTAATTCCTGAATTTAGACCATTGATATTCAAAGTGATTATTGATATAGTTGAATTAATAACTGCCGTATTTGTTACTGTTATTATTCCCATATTGTTTTGTCTTCTACTCTTTCTGCCTTTTGAGATGTTAACTGAGCATTTTATATGATTCCATTTCCTCTTCTTTCTTAGCATGTGTTTTCTTTATAGCTATAATTTTTTAAACTTTTTGTACTAGTTTAAAAGTTGCCCTAGGGTTTCAATATACACTTACAAGTCCAGTTTCAAATAATACTGTACTGCTTCATAAGTAGCGTGACTATCTTCTAACATAATTTTTCTCTTCCATCTTCCTGTCCCTTGTGTCGTTGTCATCATTCATTTCAACTGCATATAAGCACACATAATCGTGCATGTGTATATAATTGCATATGTTTGTACATAATATGTAGATTGGTTAAGATACCCTCATTCTTTCTTTACTGCTCTTCCTTTCCTTATGTAGATCCAGGTGTATGACCTATATCTTTTTCTTCTCTCTAAATAATTTTTAATAGTATGAAAGTGATAATTTTAAAAATTGGTTTGATTGATACTTAGTGCATACGATATGTTAGGCTTGATTCTAAGCCATTGCACGTACATATTTAATAGACATGATACATAAATGTTTAAAATTAGGAACCCAGAGATTCATTGGTAGCAACAAATTGACATGTTTTAAATCCTATTTGGTAACTGTAAAACTATCATACTAATTTACTATTTAAGTTTACAGTAAATGAACATACCATTGCTAAAAATTTTATTAGAAAGTTGGACTAACTAGGCTGGAAGATAAATGGGTAGCACAATTGAACAGTAAGCAGAGAATACACATTATTAGCTAATGATAGACAAAAATATTTTAGAAGAAAAAATACTAGGACTAAAAAATGTGACTGAATTTGTAACAGCAGAAATACAGCAGATCACTTTTTGAGGCATGGTGATATACTAACAGAAGCTATCATTTAATGTGTAACCACAGTCCATTGTGCTCCTCAATACATCAAATAACTTTTTGAACTAATAAACTAATTAAGTAACATTTCAGGATATTGTACCAATGTACCAAAAGTATCACTTGCATTTCTATATCCTAATAATATAACTGACAAAAATCCAGAAATAAATCCATTTAACATAATGTCAAAAAGAATAAAGTACTTAGGAATAAATATAACCAAGATGGTGAAGGATCTATACATCAAAAACTGTAAAATATTAATGAAAGCAATTATAGGAGACACAAATAAAACAAAATATGTTGTGTTCCTGAAAAAGGTTTCTTTAAACATCCATAGTGCCCAAAGTGATATACAGATTCAAATCAGTCTATCAAAATTTCAATAGCATATTTCACAAAAATAGAAAAAAAATTAAGTTTAGAATCATAAAAGAGTAAAGCAATTTTGAGTAAGAAAGGCAAAGCTGGAGGCATTATATTTCCCGATTTTAAACTGCATAGCAAAGCTGTAGTCATCAAAACGGAATGACACTGGCATAAAAACAGACACATAGACCAATGGAACAGAGTAGAGAGGTCAGAAATGTATCAGTCAGCCTGGCCTGAGTCAATTAATTTTCAACAAAGGCATACAAATACACACGAAAAAACAAACTCTTCAGTAAATGATGGGAAATCTGGTTATCCACATGCAAAAAAATTGGACCACATTTTACACCATACAGAAAAGTAAATTGAAAATGGATTATGGCAAGATATGAAAACAACCTGAATGTCCATAGAAATATAAGTGAATATAGAAAATGTCATATAGTTGCACACCATGGTTTGTGTCTCAATCCCAATACTTTGGGAGGCTGAGACTGAAAGACTGCCTTAGGCCAGGAATTCAAGATCAGCCTCGGTAACACAGTGAGATCTCATGTCTACAAAACAACAAAAAAATTAGCTGGGCATAGTGGTACACTTCTGTAGTCCTAGCTACCCAGGAGGCTGAGGAGGGAGGATTTACTTGAGCCCATGATGTTACAGTTGTCTATGATTGTGCCACTACACTCCATCCTGGGTGACAGAGTGAGATCCAGCAGCAGGATTGTCTGGGTGGCCCTTTTCTCTGGGGAGAGGCTGGTACTGTGAAGGTGCTGCGAGCGCCTCTGCTTAAACGAAAGGATTACCATGTGTGTACCTGAGAGCAGCGTGAGTCTCGTAAGGCAGACGTCCCTAATTTTTGGAAAACACAATAGGAACAGCTGGGTTTCACACTTTTCCATGTGTGAACTCATTTTTCTAGATAACTTTGGCCTAGTCGATTGTGTGGTCTCAGTGTTTGTCATCAAAACAGGTATCTCCCAATAGTCCAACCTTGGTAATCACTTGAATTTGTATCTTCCAAATCTTGCAGTAAAATTAGAGGTTAGGCTTCCAAGTAACGATTTTGCGGGGACACACACTTTTAGAGCATAGCCAAAGTGGTCTGTAGTCCTGTCAACAGGACTTATTTCTTTTAGTGAGCTCTTCTTTCTTTTGAACTGTGAACTTCACAAGTGTTGCTCTTTTTTTTTTTTTCCTTTTATTTTAGGTGCGACATGATGGCTAGAGTGGGTTGGAGTTGGGTATTTCCCTTCACCTAGGTCATTGAAGCTGTTAATACCACATCAGGCTAGGCTCTGGTTAAGAAGCAATGCAGTACTCTTTCATATTTCAAAATGATTTGCCTTTTCCCCGCCTGCCTGCAGGTGGAAGCAGGAAGGGAGCTGTCTCCAGTATTTACTGTAGGAGGCTACTTACTTAAGCTCCTAGTGGCAAATTTCACAGTGCTGTGGAGTCACCCTCATGACTGGGTCCCCCTGGAGTTTTTAACTTCTGGAGTTGTTCGCACTGAGCCTCTCACAGTTTGTCAGTTACAGTTCAGAATTTCCTCCTCCTGCACTGGTTCCCATGGTGATTTTTGCTAGTGAATCTCTGTTCTTGTTTTTGCCTGTCTAGATCTCCAATCTTGGGGCAGTGGATTGTCCTGTGTTCTCCCTCCCTTACAGATCCAAGAAGAGTTGCTGATTTTTCAGTTTCTTCAGCTTTTCATTTGTTGTTAAGGTGGAATGATGACTTTCAAGCTTCTTACATGCAGAAATAGAAACCCGGAATGTGTTTCTAAAAGTACGTCGTGTATGTCTATGTGCAAAATTGAAGAATTTTTCTTTATAGAACTGTGAATATGGTTATATTAGTATACGTATTGAGCTTTATTTGTAGAATAATCTTCGAAAGTTTGTCTTGGTCAGTGTTTCTGTAGATTCTGCATTTGTTCATTTTTTCTTTTAATCTCTTAAACTGTGATGGCTACGAGTAGCTTACAAATTCTGATACTTCCCACATATTTATCTTCTGCTTAGATATCTTTTCTGAACTCTGGAATTGTATATCCAGTTGCTAGTTGGACATCCCCACTTTCGGTACCTCAGATGTTTCCAATATGATCTAAGTCTGTTCACTTCTGGTCGTCATATTTTTAATTTTCTAAATTTGCAGTGCCATTACCTCACTAGACATGATTCTGCATCATCTGAAAGTGAAACTCCCCATTTTACCCTCTGCACAGCAAATTAGCACCAAATTCTTTTTCTTTTCCCCTTTTCCTTTTTAAGGATTGCTTCCCTGTTCTGTATTCTTACTGCTCTGTGATAGGATGAATGTGGTCATCTATCACTCTGTTTTCTTCCCCTCTGAATCTCCCCAAAGTCCTTACCCATTCTCCCTCTAGGCGACTGTGAAAATGCATATTTGGTCATGTAACATACTTGTTCTTACAGGTATTTACACGCATTACACTCACAGATGAGGGTAAACATTATACAGATTTACACATTATTTACACCCGGTGGTTAGGGAAATAGGAGTGTGCACCCTAAGGGTGGACACAAGCAGTCATTGGGCATGAGGAAGGAAATGTTCAGATGCTTATGTACATTATTTTAATTTATAAATAATTTAAAAATAACTTTTGGAGTTAGGTCAGATATTTACATGCAGACTCACTCCATAATCAGTTCCTTCAGTGTTGTGTTCTCTCTCATCACAGCCCGGGATCATTCAGCTAGACATGGTGCTGTGTGCAGTTCCGTTAATATGGTATGTGTTCTTCGTGTCCTTATGACTAGACTCCAGTGTTGCCTCAAAGTCACGAGAACACATGGTTCACATGAAGTACTAAGCATCTTTGGTTTTTCAATGAAGTGCAACTTTCTAATGCAATATAGAACTGTATTTTCTCCTTTCTTACTGCAGTCGACATTAAACTTATGTCTCTACTAATTCATCTATCATGTTGTTCTAGGTATGTGTTTATAATTTTTGTCATCATACCAGATCACAGAATTTTTTTCTACTTTTATCTTTCACAATAAGGATGATTCTACATCTACAAGGTAAACTTTGTAATCTATTTTATTAACAAAACATGATAGTGGCAGGATACTTCTACTATGCTTGTTCTTTCTCCATATAGAGTACAGAGAAGCTACAGTTTATGTAAGATACACATAAGAGACATGCCGCTACAGAAGAATGAACTCTGACATTCCTATCTTGTGACCCTGGGCTGATGACTTGAGGAGAAATGTGCCATTACAGGGGTTGGTGTCCTTTGAGGAGGTGGCCGTGCACTTCACCTGGGAGGAGTGGCAGGACCTGGATGATGCACAGAGGACACTATACAGGGACGTGATGCTGGAGACCTACAGCAGCCTGGTGTCACTGGGTGAGTGAAGCTGCCCAGTAACCCCCAGAAGCAACACTTACTTCCATGTTGGTAAGTATAGGAAGCATTTATAAGGTTTAATGCTATTCCATGTGAAGAATGTGTCAACCCTCTCTAACAAAAGATTCAAATAGGCTCCTTCATTATACAGCTTCTGAAACCGAGCTGTTGTCATTCTGAAAAGGACCTTACTTTGCAGTTTGGCTAAGTCCTCCATTATTTCCCATTTCCAGGCCATTGCATTACCAAACCTGAGGTGATCTTCAAGTTGGAGCAAGGAGCAGAGCCATGGTTAGGAGAAGAATGGGCAAACCAGTGCCTCTCAGGTTAGTCAACTGCATCCTGGGCAGGGAAGCCAGGAAGAGTAAAGCCCAGCAGATATTTGCATCATTGACTTGTTTTCACCACTTTTTCTCCCAGGTCCCATACCTGAGGACAGCTGATCTTTATGCATCAAACATGTGAATTCTATCATCTCCAAGGAGGGCTTTCATGCATATATCCCTGCATTTTATTTTGTGAATATTTTAAAATATTTACTCAATCTAGTCCCTACCTTGCTCTTAGACATGTTTCTTTGCTATTCATTTTCTCAATTTTCTCAGTTGTTTTCTTTTCCTCCATTTTCATGGACTGTTTTTTTTCCCCCAGACATTTATTCATACATCCGTTGATTCTTTCAACACATCTTAATCGAGTAGCTTGTAAGCCATGGTAACTTTATACTTGGCGTTTATAACAGCAATGGTCAAAATAATGTCTTTTTTCATAAAGTGTACATTGTGATAAGAGAAACAAAATAATATATCTTAAGTAGTTGTAAAAGAACCATGTGGAATATTTAACCAGAGTGAGTAAAAAAGGGATAAAATTTAGGAAAGATGGTAAGACAATGCAGTGTTAGAGGCGTTGTTAACTTTGGCATAGCTCCAGTTCAATTTAACTCTTTTCCAATTGTGGCACATAGTAGGTGAATATAAATATATATGTAAAGAGTGGACATCACAATTGGAGATACAAACTTAAAAATCGGTAAGTCAAAGCTGGTGTTTAGAATCATAATTATAGAGGAGGTCACCTAGGGAGTTGAACAAAAAATAAGAACAATCTCATAGTGAGGCTTTTTTTATAATGACATCAGAAATCCTTACAGTGAGGAGGACCCAGCATAAGAGCATGGAACAGGATAGGCCTGGAATTTGGAAGAAAACCAGGAGGTTCTGGATTCCAAAGCCTATTGAAGCAAAGGTTTCATGTTGAAGGGCTGAGATTTCTGTTTGGCAGTAGACAATGAGAAGTGTACAAGAGACCCCATTTTTCTCTGAAACTAGGAGACAGCTGAAACTTGAACACACAAAAGCCTTCAGAAGCATTGAATTATGAAGCAGGGATGGATGTGCCAAGAATTTGGGGGGAGAATATCAGGTCTATTCATCTCGGAAGGAGCCAATAAATGATTTTTTAAAGATGGTGAACCCCACCCGAGTTCCAGAACTGAATCCTTAGGACCAGCAGGGAGGGGATGCCCACAGTGGTGGAGTGGAGCTTCATGTATCTATTACAGTTCTGAGAAGCTAAGCGAGTCAGGTTAAGTTAGAAATTTGAAAGAGGCAGTCTTCACCTAGTTTGGAGGAGAGATTTTGTATTTGAAAAATGCCCAGATGCCTATAGACATTCCCAGGGAAGCATGAAAGCTAAAGAAACACTGGTGTAAAATCTGGTCCTGAAGACAAGTGGCCATGGTGGGCACCTGCAGGTAGCTGATCCAGGAATACCTTATCATCTTCAAGGCGGAATGAGAAAAATAGCACAAGATGCCTCCCATTGTTACAAGAATGAAATGGAGAAAAACAATAGAGAAAACAGTTGGCAGGTGATAAGCCCTTAGGGGAAAATTACAACTAGATGTAGGTGAATATTTTTTACCAAATATTTTTAATGAAACAACAGTGAAAAACATAATTTCACATTAGAAAATCTAGTAATGTAATTTCTTATATTAAGTTAGTAGGAACAGCCATGTGCTTATAAAACCAGTCCTGATTATTGATTTTTAAAGAATCTTATGCCACTAGGAGAGAAAATAACTTCATTGAGTCTTTATATAAGCATTCCATAACAAATGCTTGTGTGTGGTTCATGGATTTTTGTTTTGCTTTGTTTTGTTTTGTTTTTTCTTCGTTACAGGTGTCCAGACAGTTGATATAATTGAAAGAAGCCAGGAAATTCATCATAGACGTATATGGCAAGTTGCAGTCACCAACAGCAAAACATCAACCAAGGAAACAGTTGAATTAGGAAAAATACTTAATTTGAGCTTAAACCATATTCCAGATGTGATGGTAAATAATGCACACTATTCAGGAATGAGGCCTGAGGAGTTAAATGTAAGTCAGAACATACATATCTCGATTGAGCCTCATGAAATGCAGGCAGGAGGAAAACCTGATGCTCGAAGTATAACTGGGAAATCTCTCACGTGTCATGAGTATTTTAGTCACCATAACAAGATTCATATGGAGCAGCAGCTTTTTGAGTATAGTAGACAAGGAAAAGCCTTCAGCACTGAGGCAGAGAAGGGTCACGGTGGAAAGACTCCATGTACCTATAGTGAGCGTGGGAAATCCTGTGATAAGTCAGCACTCACTTGCCGGAAGATAAATGTCGAATGTTGTGTATGTGGGAAAGTGTTCTGTAAAAAGTCTAAGCTTACCAAACATCAGAAAATACACACAGGAGAGAAACCCTATAAATGTGTACTATGTGAGAAATCCTTCATTAAGAAATCATACCTTGCAAATCATCAGAGAACACATACACGGGAGAAACCCTTTGCATGTACCAAATGTGAGAAATCGTTCTGTCAGAAGTCAAACCTAATTGTTCATCAGAGAATCCACACAGGGGAAAAGCCCTATGAATGTCATGAATGTGGGGAAACCTTCTGCCAAATGTCAGCCATTATTTATCATCACAGAATACACACAGGAGAGAAACCCTATGAATGTATGGAATGTGGGAAAACCTTCTACCAGAGGTCAGCCCTCAATGTACATCAGAGAATTCACACAGGAGAGAAACCATATAGGTGTAATGAATGTGGGGAAACCTTTTATCAGAAGTCAGTCCTCACTGTACATCAGAGAATTCACACAGGTGAGAAGCCATATGAATGTAAAGAATGTAAGAAAGCTTTCTACCATAAGTCAGCCCTCACGGTACATCAGAGAACTCACACAGGTGAGAAGCCATATGAATGTAAAGAATGCAGGAAAACTTTTGCTCAGAAGTCAAAACTTACTGTACATCAGATAACTCACACAGGAGAAAAACCCTATGAATGTAATGAATGTGGAAAAACATTTTGCCTGAATTCAGTTCTCATTATACATCAGAGAACTCACACAGGTGAGAAACCATATGAATGTAATAAATGTGGAAAAACCTTTAGCCAGAAGTCAAACCTCAGGATGCATCAGGGTACTCACACAGGTGAAAAACCCTATGAGTGTAGTGAATGTGGGAAAACCTTCTACCAGAAGGCAGTTCTCACTAAACATCAGAGGACTCACACAGGGGAAAAACCCTATGAGTGTAATGAATGTGGGAGAACTTTTAGCCAGAAGTCAAACCTGAGGATGCATCAGAGTACTCACACAGGGGAGAAACCCTACGAATGTAATGAATGTGGAAAATCCTTCTACCAGAAGTCAGTGCTCACCACACATCAGAGAACTCACACAGGAGAAAAACCCTTCAAGTGTAACGAATGTGGAAAAACCTTTCGTCAGAGGGCGAACTACAGCAGGCATCAGAAAACTCACACAGGACAGAAGCCTTATAAGTGTAATGGATGTAGGGAAACCTTCTTCCAGAAGTCAGCCCTCACTGTACATGAAAGAATTCACATGGGGAAGAAATCCCATGAATGTAAGGAATGTGGGAAAATGTTCTACCAGAAGTCATCCCTCATGATACATGAAAGAATTCACACAGGGGAGAAGCCGTATGAATGCAAAGAATGTGGGAAAAGCTTTTGCCAGAAGTCAACTCTCAATAGACATCAGAGAATTCACACACATGAGAAACCATATGAATGCAAAGAATGTAGGAAAGCTTTCTACCAGAAGTCAGCCCTCACTGTACATTACAGAACTCACTCAGGTGAAGAGGCCTGTTAACATACTGAAGGTGTGAAAAGCCTTAGTAGCAAATGAAATCCTACAGCATATCAGTGGATGCATACAGGAAATAAACCCTGTGCATGTAACCAGTGTGAGAAATCCTTCAACCACAAGTCAAGCCTTAATACCCATCAGAGAAGTCACACAGGGAAAGCCCTGTGGCTGTATGAGTGTTGGAAACACCTTTTAGCAGAAGTCAGACCTCAGGAGGCATCAAGAAATTCTTACAAGGGAGCCTAAGAGTGTAATGAATGTGGGCTGGGCGCGGTGGCTCACACCTCTAATCCCAGCATTTTGGGAGGCTGAGGAGGGCAGGGAGGCCGAGGAGGGTGGATCATGAGGTCAGGAGATGGAGACCATCCTGGCTTACACGGTGAAACCCCGTCTCTACTAAAAATACAAAAAAGCTAGTCGGGCGAGGTGGCGGGCACCTGTAGTCCCAGCTACTCAGGAGGCTGAGGCAGGAGAATGGCATGAACCTGGGAGTTGGAGGTTGCAGTGAGCCGAGATGGTGCAACTGCACTCCAGCCTGGGCGACAGAGCGAGACTCCAATCTCAAAAAAAAAAAAAAAAAAAAAAAAAAGTGTACAAAATCCTTTTGTCTGAAGTAACACCTCAGCAGGTATTAGGGAATTCACACGAGAGAAATCCTGTGTGTCAGAGACTGGCTAAATGTGTTCTACAAAATTCACACCTTTTTCTGTTGGACACACGGCATTTCTCAGCCCTCTGTTTTTGTGGCTGCATCAGATAACAGCTCTGCAGTAGAATATATACCCATGTGGCTGGGAGTGGTAGCTCACGCCTGTAATCCCAGCACTTTGGGAGGCTGAGTTGGGCAGATCACGAGGTCAGGAGTTTGAGACTAGCCTGACCAATGTGGTGAAACCTCATTTCTACTAAAAAATAGAAAAATTAATAGCCGGTTATGGTGGTGTGCACCTGTAATCCCAGCTACTCTAGAGGTTGAGGCAGGAGAATTGTGTGAACCCGGGAGGCAGAGGTTGCAGTGAGCCAAAATTGCGCCATTACACTCCAGCCTGGGCAACAGAGCAAGACTCCGTCTCAAAAACAAAACAAAACAAAGTATGCAAGTGATGATCCTTACGGGCCTGGCCCTTACACAGGACGACATAAAACCTTCCACATTTTCTCAGATCCTGTGGTACTGAAGTGCTGAGGACCCCTGTGATGGCCTTGGGAGCCATAGGTGGGAGAAGATGGCTGCTTTAAGACTGAAGGAATCACATACACCTACTGTGTCCCAACAAAAATTAAAAATAAAAATATCAAACTGAATGTCTATCCTTGGCTTACTCCTTTAGGACGTGTGTTAATCCATGGTAAGTGGTGCACACAAGTGTGGCAACGTTTTTTTCCTGAGTACAGTAGTTTAATGGGGAAGAGCAGTATTGAAGAACGTGTCAAAGACAGACACCTGCTGAGGCAAGGTAAGGTATACAGGATCTTGACGAATAGGATTTTGCAGCAGTGGAGTGACACGGCTCGATTCCAAATACGGCATGGTGAAATGGGAATGTGTAACAAGGGAGCAGGGTTAGGGTCACTCAGGGTCACGGCCTAGAATCCAAAGATAGGTTTACAATTGTTACGGTGAGATTTAGGGTTGCTGTCAGCGTGAAGGTTAGGATTAGGGTATAATGTTGGGGTTGGGGATGGCATTAGCATAAGGAGTTAGAGTTTAGGGGTTGTGGTTAGGATTAGAATAGATTATGGATTAGGATACATCAGCTTTGGGATTTGGGTTGCGGTTACATTTTAAGGTTAGGGTTAATGTTTTGCGTTAACAGCAGTTACGGTGAGGGGTTGCTGTCGGATTAGGGTTAGGGTTTAGGGTTTGGGTTAGGGTTATGGGCTACAATTAGAGGGTTTGTGTTACGGTAAGGGTTGGGGTTAGGGTTAAGGCTTAGAATTAGGATGAGGGTTAGGGTTAGAAGGTTAGGGATGTGTGTTCAGGTTATGGATAGGGGTTGGGGTTAAGGTTTAGGGTTGGGGGTTGGAGTTAGGGCTAGGGTTAGGGGTTAGGGTTAGGGTTGTTAGGGTTTAGGACTTAGGGTTAATGCTAGGATTAGGCTTGAGGTTAGGTATTAGGTTCAGCGCTGGGGCTGGGGTCAGGGTCATGGTTAGGGGTAAAGGTTAGGCATAGGGTTGGTTTAAAGTTAAGTGTAGGGCTAGGGCTAGGGTTTGGTTTAGGGATTAGGGTTAAGGTTAGGGGTTAGGGTCAAGGTCCTGGTCGGGGCTTGCAGTTAGGGTTTGGGCTTTGGGTTAGGGCTACGGGTTACGGTTAGAGCTAAGTCTGTGCTGAAGCTAGGTCTTGGGTTAGGGCAAGGGTTTGGGTTAGTGGTTAGGGTTTAATGCTAGGTGTTGGGGTTCCTGGTTAGTATTAGGGTTAGGGTTAAGAGGACTATGGTTTAGGGTTAAGTGTTAGGGCTAGTGGTTAGGTTTAGGTGTTAGGGGTTGTGGTTAGGGTTAGGGCTAAGGGGTTCGGTGTTAGGGTTCGGGTTGGATTAGGGTTAGGGCCAGGGGCTGAGGTTAGGGTAGCTTTAGGGTTAGGGTTGTTAGGGTAGGGGTCGGGGGTCAAGTGTTAGGGTCAACGTCATATTCAGCATTAAAGGGTCAGTGGTCCAGTTAGGATTGGGCTAGGGTTAGGGCTAGTGTTAGGGCAGGGTTAGGGTCAGTGATTAGGGTTTGGGTTACGGTTAGGTTTAGAGGTTAGGGTTAGGGGTTAGGTTTTGGGGTTGGGTTAGGGTTAGGGTAGGGTTAGGTTTAGTGTAGGATAGCAGCTAGGGTTAGACGTTCGGGTTAGGTTGGGGTTGGGTTGGGGTTAGGATTAGGGCTAGGCCTAGAGTTAGGTTTTATTGTTAGAGTTAGGGGTTGGAGTTGCGTTTGCGGGTATGTATTGAGTTTATGATTATGGGTTGGGGTTGGTGTTAGGGTTAGGGTTCATGTTAGTGGTTAAGGTTAGGGTTTGGTGGTAGGGGTTAGGGTTGCAGTTGGTGTTGGTTTTGGATTGGGGTTAGTGGTTTAAGTTAGGCATAGATTTGGAGTTGGAGTTGGGGCTAGGGTTTAGGGTTAGGGTAGGCTTAGTGGTTAGGGTTCGGTGGTTAGAGTGTTAGTGTTAAAGGTTATGATTCGGGTTGCGGTTGTTCGGGTTTGGGTTAAAATTAGGTTTAGTGGGTTAGGGTTAAGGTAGGGTTAGGGGTAGTGGGTTGAGGGTTAGTGTTAAGAGTTAAGGGTTAGAGTTGGGTTTGTGTTAGGTTAGAGTTTGGTGTTGCAGTTGGGGTTCGGGTTTGGGTTAGAGTTAGGTTTAGGGGTTTAGGGGGTCAGTGGTATGGTTTGGGTTAGAGTTTAGGGTTAGGGTTATGGGTTAGGGCTAGGCCTATTAGTAGTGCTAGGCTAGGTGTTATGGTTAGGGTTGGGTTAGTGTTAGGTGTTTTGGGTCAGGGTCAGGGTCAGGGTAAGTGTCAGGGCCATGGCCAGGTCCAGGGGTTAGGCGTTAGGGGTTAGGGTTAAGGGTTAGGGTTTGGGGTTTGGATTAGGTCTAGGGCTTGTGCTAAGTGTTAGGATTAGGGGTTAGAGTTAGGGATTAGGGTTAGAGCTCGTGCCGTGGCTTGTTGTTAGGGGTTCAGGGTTCAGGTTCATGGTTAGAGTTAGGGTTTAAGGGCTTGGGTTGGGAGTTAGCGTTGGGGTTAAGGTTTGGAGTTGTGGTTGGGTTAGGCTTAGGGTTATGGTTTAGGGTGTTAGGGTTTAGGGTTTGGTTAGGGTTGGGGCTAGGGCTATGGCTAGGGGTTATGGTTAGGGTTAGGTTATAGGTTAGGTTTCGGGTCAGGGTCACGGTAGTGTTTGGGTTAGGATTTAGGGCTAGGCTAGTGGTTAGGGTTGGGGTTTAAGGTTAGCAGTTAGGGTTAGTGGTTAGGGTAGAGTTTTGTGTTGGGTTTAGGGTTACAGGCCTGAGCCATGGTGCCTTGCCTCGTCATGTTGATAAATTAGGAAATATGGTGCAAAAAAAATTACAGCATGACTTCAGATAAATAAAACTTATTATATAAGACCTAATTAATTAGTGAAGGGGTGATTATCCTCATTGCTTCAACATTTAGCGGTAGAATTTGACCTGTTCTTAAACTTGCTAATAATAAATGTTTCACAGTGGATTGCTGTAATGTTAGTGCAGTGCTCCCATCCATCAACGCTGCCATACTCAATGCCTAATATTATTGTAGTTAATTTTTTTTTTGTCAATAGGTTTTTGGGGAATATGATGGGTTTTTAAAAACTTCAATAGGTTTTTGGGGAACGGGTGGTATTTTGTTATATGAATACGTTGTTTAGTGGCGATTTCTGAGATTTTTGGTGTAACTGTCACCCAAGTGTACCCAATGTGTAGTGTTTTATCCCTCACCACACCCACCCCACCACTCCCAGCCTTTCCCCCGAGTCCCCGAAGACCATTGTATCATTCTTATGCCTTTGCATCCTCTTAGCTTAGCTCCCACTTATGAGTGAGAGCATACAATGTTTGGTTTTCTATTCCTAAGTTACTTCACTTTTTGCTGTGTATGCATTATTTCATTCCATCTTATGGCTGAGTAGTATTCCGTGGTAAATATATATACCACATTTTCTTTATTGACTTATTGATTTATGGGCATGTAGGCTGGTTTCAAATTCTTGCAATTGCGTATCGTGCTACTGTAAACCTGCATGTGCAAGTATCTTTTTCATAGAATGACTTCTTTTTCTCTGGGTAGATACCCAGGAGTGGGATTGCTGGATCAAATGATAGATCTGCTTTTACTTCTTTTGGAAATCTCCTCACTCTTTTCCATAGCTGTTGTATTAGTTTACATTCCCTCCAAAAAATGTAAAAGTGTTCCCTTTTTACCACATCCATGCCATCATCTATTATTTTTTGATTTTTTGATTATGACCATTCTTATAGGAGTGAGGTGCCATTGTATTGTATTGTGGTTTTAATTTGCATTTCCCTGATAATTGGTTATGTTGAGTATTTTTTCATGTGTTTGTTGGCCAGTTGTAGATCTTCTTTTGAGAATTGTCTATTCATGTCCTTAGCCCACTTTTTGACGGCACTTTTTTTCTTGCTGGTTTGTTTGAGTTCCTTGCAGATTCTGGATATTAGTCCTTTAATCAGAAGTATAGATTGCGAAGATTTTATCCCACTCTATAGGTTATCTGTTTACTCTGCCGATTATTTCTTTTTACTGTGGAGAAGCTTTTTAGTTTAATTAAGTCCCATCTATTTATCTTTGTTTTAGTTGCACATGTTTTTTGGGTTATTGGTCATGAAGTCTTTGCCTAAGCCAATGTCTAGAAGGGTTTTTCCAATATCATCTTCTAGAATTTTTATGGTTTCAGGTATTAGATTTAAGTCCTTGATCCATCTTGAGTTGATTTTTGTATAGGGTGAGAAATGAGGATCCACTTTGATTCTTCTGTGTGTGGCTTGCCATTTATCTGAGCACCATTTGTTGAATAGGGTGTGCTTTCCCTGCTTTATGTTTTTGTTTGAGTTGTTGATGATTAGATGACTGTAAGTATATGGCTTTATTTCTGGGTTCTCTATTATGTTCCATTGATCTGTATGCCTATTTTTATACTAGTACCATGCTGTTTTGATGTCTATGGCCTTATAGTATAGTTTGAAGTCAACTTCTATATTTGTTCTTTTTGCTTAGTCTTGCTTTGGCTATCAGACTCTTTTTTGGTTCTAGGCTTTTGTTACCTTAAGGTTTGTCCCTTATATGTCTTTTTTGGTTCCATATGAATTTTTCTAGTTCTGTGAAGACTGATATTGGCACTTTGATGGGGATTGCATTGAGTTTGTAGATTGCTTTTGGCTGTCTGGTATTTTCACAGTATTGATTTTACCCATCTATTAGCATGGGATGTGTTTCCATTTGTTTGTATCTATGATTTCTATCAGCAGTGTTTTGTAGTTTTCCTTGTAGATACCTTTGGCCTCTTCAGTTAAGTATTCAAGATATAATTAAGATTTTATCTGCAAAGATTGCATGCAAGTTACAATTATAGGAATATACTATTATAATTATAGGAATTATAATATTCCTAAGGTTTTTATTGCAGCTATTATAAAAGGGGGTGAGTTCTTGATTTGATTCATGGCTTGATTACTGTTAGTGTATAGCAGAGCCACTGATTTGTATTAATTTAATGATTTACATTAATTTTGTATCCTGAAACTTCGCTGAATTCATTTACCAGTTCTGGTAGCTTTTGGGATGAGTCTTTAGGGTTTTCTAGGTATACGATCATGTCATCAGCAAAGAGTGACAGTTCGACTTCCTCTTTACAGATATGGATAACCTTTGTTTCTCTTATCTGATTGCTCTGGTGAGGACTTCTAGTACTATGTTGAATAGAAGTGGTGAAAGTGGGCATCATTGTCATGTTCTAGTTCTCAGGGGGAATGCTTTCAACTTTTCCCCATTCAGTATAATGTTGGCTGCGTGTTTGTCATATATGGCTTTTATTACCTTAAGGTATGTGCCTTCTATGTTGATTTTGCTGAGGGTTTTAATCGTAAAGGAGTTCTGGATTTTTGTCAAATGCTTTTTCTATGTCGATTTTGCTGAGGGTTTTAAGTGATGCTGGATTTTGTCAAATCCTTTTACTGCGTCAATTGAGATGATCATGTGATTTTTGTTTTTATTTATTTATTTATTATTATTATACTTTAAGTTGTAGGGTACATGTGCATAACATGCAGGTTTGTTACATATGTATACTTGTGCCATGTTGGTGTGCTGCACCCATCAACTCGTCATTTACATCAGGTATAACTCCCAATGCAATCCCTCCCCCCTCCCCCCTCCCCATGATAGGCCCCGGTGTGTGATGTTCCCCTTCCTGAGTCCGAGTGATCTCATTGTTCAGTTCCCACCTATGAGTGAGAACATGCGGCACACCAGTTAGAATGGCGATCATTAAAAAGTCAGGAAACAACAGGTGCTGGAGAGGATGTGGAGAAATAGGAACACTTTTACACTGTTGGTGGGATTGTAAACTAGTTCAACCATTATGGAAAACAGTATGGCAATTCCTCAAGGATCTAGAACTAGATGTACCATACGACCCAGCCATCCCATTACTGGGTATATACCCAAAGGATTATAAATTATGCTGCTATAAAGACACATGCACACGTATGTTTATTGCAGCACTATTCACAATAGCAAAGACTTGGAATCAACCCAAATGTCCATCAGTGACAGATTGGATTAAGAAAATGTGGCACATATACACCATGGAATACTATGCAGCCATCAAAAAGGATGAGTTTGTGTCCTTTGTAGGGACATGGATGCAGCTGGAAACCATCATTCTTAGCAAACTATCACAAGAACAGAAATTTTTGTTTTTAATGCTGTTTATATGGTGTATCATATTTGTTGACTTGCAGATGTTTAACTGTCCCTGCATCGCTGGTTTCTCTTCAGATCATGTACATCTTTCACCTTATGATGGATAATTTTATTTGCCAAGTTGGGTTGCCTGATACTTGGTTAAACATTCTGTGTGTGTCTGTGAGGGTGTTCCTTGATGAGATGAACATTTGAATATGTAGACTTAGTAAAGTGGTTGCCCTCCCCATTGTGAATGAGCCTCATCCAATCCATTAAAAACCGAAATAAAACACAAAGGTAGAGGAAGAGAGAATTCACTCTGTCTGATGATTTCAGAACTGAGATGTAGATCTTCTCTTGCCTTTGAAGTCAGACTTGGACTGTAACTTATGCCATCAGCTTTCCTGGCTCTCAGGACTTTAGACTTGGACTGGAATTCCACCATTGGCAGTCCTGGGTCTCCAGCTTACTGACTGCAGGTCCTGGAAATTCTTAGCCTCCATAACCACATGAGCCAATTCCTTATAATAAACCTATATACATATTCATGCAACTGGTAAATATTTTGTTGTTATAGATTTGGATAACATGTTCTGTTTTGTACCTATTTTAACAGAGTCTCAGTCACAGCCTGCCTTCATCTCTGAAGGGACCAGGTGACCCATGAAATGCCTTGGCAGCCTTGTCATTGCATGCAGGCTTCACAGACAAGATCACACTACAATCACCTTTCTGCAGGAGCACAGGTGTGACATACTGATCACATTATTCTCAGAGAAAATTCATTTTACACACTAAGGACACACAGACACAAGGAGGCTTCCACAAAGGGAATGGACCTTTCTCCAGCACAATAGTGCAAGGGCCTGCCACTTTGCTTCAATTCCTGAAAATGCCTTGGTAAACATGCGGCTGCTCTATTCCCGACACTTTCAAGAAACAGTTATTGATTCTCTGAGCGTCCACAAGGTTAATAGAAGCCCAACATTCTTTAATTTGTGTTTTGTTTTTTGGGGACACAGTCTTGCTCTGTCACCCAGGCTGGTATGAAGTGGCGTGATCTCAGCTCACTGCAACCTCGACCTCCAGAGCTCAAGCAATTCTCCCATCTCAGCCTTCCAAGTAGATAGGACCACAGGTGTGTGCCACCACACTCAGCTAATTTTTTTTTTTTTGGTAGAGAAAAGGTCTTGCCATGTTACCCAGGCTGGTCTTGAACTCCTGGGCTCAAGTGATCCTGGAATCTGCCCAAATTTAAATTAACAGGTGCTCCTATGAATTCCATCAGAGAACACACTGCAGGTGCTTGAGCAACCTCTTCTCATGCTTCCTGAAGTATCTGGGTTGCATATGGTGGCTATAAGTTGTCCATGGGCTTCTGATGTAGAAAACAAACCTGCCCCCTTTTGGCCCTGTGCTGTACAGCATCAGGGCAGTAATTGCTGACCACATACTGGACCATCTGGAAACAGAGGGCTCTGTGTCCATGTCCATGAGCCTTCATGCCCATCTGGCCATCAAGCCTTGGGAAGCAGCACCCCACAGCCTTGGCACAGCTGCAGAGACCTCCTTGCCTCAGGATGGAGTCAAATCTGGAACCCCTGCCATTCTCATCTACAGGAAGCACTGGCCTCCTCCATCCTCAGGTTGTGGTGCTGGTACTGGCCACCTCCATCCTCAGACTGTGGTGCTGGAAGTCACCCTTCTCCCAGGCCCCTTGGGATCCCCTGAGTGACCAGCAATGAAGTTCATCCGCCTTCTGAATGGATGCCATCATCGGACATGATGGAGCTCAGTGGGATGCTGCTGCCTTCCCTCCCTCAGCTAGGATGTCCCTGATAAAGGATGACACCCAAGCCTCAGCACGACCAGCCAAACTTCAGATTGTCATCTCAGCACTGATGCTGGGCCAACAATTAGCCCTATTTGTACATTTTTACAAACTTTTTGGCAATTGCCAAGAATTGTCCACCTCCCCTCCCCATTGAATTAAAGAAACTTCTTGTCTCAGGGATATTCAGAATATCAGTCAAGGTAACAGACGCCTTTATTTTAACCAGGGACACAGTACGGATCTTACAGGGACACTCCTTATCCCCTGCAGATTTCCAGACACTACTGATAGGGACCAAGGCAACATTTCATCAGAAAACACAGTGCTGGACTTGTGAAGAAGATGTCCAGTAGAGTTTCCGCTGCCCCTATCGGTTGCAGGCAGCTGCTTTAGTTGAGAGATAGACTGAGCTCCTCAAAGAATTCCTATTTAAGTTACAAAGTAGCGAGTGGATGACCTGCTGGGTTCCACTATTGCCACAGGCTTTGGTTACTCTAAGTTCATACTCCTTAGGAAAGTGCACTTTTTGCACCAGTGCTACACAGTTCTCTCAGTTGCCTTTAATGGACATCAAAGAGTTCGCATTTTTGACAACCATTCAGTCCTGGACTGTCCAAGGGGTGGAGGTAGCTCCGTACAGGAAGCTGCCTGCTGCATGTGGATCAGTAATATCAGACTTGCCCACCAACTCACTGGAAACATGAAAACCAATGCATGGGGAATGCATAACGTCACCCAGATATTTACGAACACGCTTGTCCTGCTAGAGGCCCCGGATCTCTAAACCAGTGCATGGGGAATGCAGGACATCACCGAAATATTTACGAACACACTTGTGCTGCCAGAGACCCCAGATCTCTAAACCAATGCGTGGGGGAATGCATGACGTCACCCAGATATTTATGAACATGCTTGTCTTGCCAGAACCAATGCATGGGGAATGCATGAAGTCACCCACATATTTACAAACACAGTTGTGCTGCCAGAGGCCTCCTTTCTTGCCTCCTGCGAAACAAATGGGGGCAGTAGCTTTACATCTGCTTCCACATTTCATTACTCACAACTGTGGCCTTACTAATCTCTCATGCCCCAAGCACTTATTACAGTGTCTCAACAGCCTTCTCTCAGCCTCTTAAAATATTAGTCATCATTAAAATAAATATCTGATGTTAAAGCATCAGGGGTCAATTGTATTGTGACACCTAAAATTTCATGCAGCACCCCACCAGGTCCTCAGCATAATGGCTTTCATGCCCCCACCAGACTGCAAAACTCTTTGAAATAGTCAAACATATCCCTCAAGGGACCAGGGGTTTCCCCACCCTCTGATTTCTACGAGGCCTGCCTCCCTCACCCTCTGCTTCAGAGTGCAATCCCCGGGTAGACCTGCATAGATGCAGTGTCTTCCTCTGCTGGGCGGAGTATGTGTGACGAATAAATTACTGTGAATTTCGTCTACTCAGTGTTTGTTGTGTCTGCAGCCATTCCCAGAATCCTAGGGCAACACTAGCTTCTTCACCAATGGGGTAAACAGGAAGGAACCCAACTAGGAATTGCCTTTTTAAAAAAATCCCTTCCCACCCTCTTAGTTATGTAATGCAGGCATTTTTATAGCTCTTTTGCTCATTCCATTATCTGAGGTCAGCCACTGATATTTAACCCACCCTTAGCCTCGGAGGAGGGCAGAGGAATGCTGGTCATGTTGATTTCCCTAGCGGCAACATGGTTTCCTCCTGTGCCACTCAAGTTCTCTCCTTCTTTAGCTGGATGCTCAGTCGGTTGCATTTCACTCATCTTTGCAGATTGTTAGGAAGATGAGAATCAGCTTTCATTTCTGATGTTGCCATAGAGAAGACTCTATGGTAATGTTTATTTATGCAATCGACTTTCTCTTTTTTCCCCCCAGAAATTGCAAACTCTTATATGAGAGACAGCTTTCTGGAGTCTGCAAACAAAGATTATCCTCCCTCTTTTGATGGCAAATTTCTTATATCCCCGCCAACAATAAAATACATATGATTTTGGTATGTCATACTGATTGCCAACTACAAGTAAGAACATTCCTTGATTTTAAATCTAGATTAATTATGAAAATTTGGGTAGTCACAAAAAATTATGTACAAATTTATAGACCTCTTAGGATTAAATGAGTTACTATTAACTAATAATTATTGTGCACCTAGCATATGGCAGAAGCTTCCTGCATACTATTTCATTTTATACTGAAAACGATATTCTATGCAAAATGCTATAATTTCCCCGTGCCTCCAATTTGGACGTGATAAAACTGGGCTTCGTAAAGTTTTCACCCCAGAATTCTCTACTTAGTAAGAAGTAGAAGCAAGTCTAAACCTAAGTCATCTGATTTCAGAACCCATATAGTTAAATGCTTTAAATGCAGCTTCCCGTGATGATGGTGACTGTGAGAGCCTGTCACATATGATGTAGGACCCCAGTGCTTCCCAGTAACATGCGCAAGATTAACCGGGGGATCTTATTAAAGTGCAAACTCATAGACCACACTTTGACTAGCTAAAATAAGAGCATTTAAGTGGGTGTCCAGGTGACAGTGCTAAGATGATACTGTTCATGTGGGCACTGGCTCACCATAATAACGAAGCTTAGGACCTCCAGTCCCTGCTGGAAAAAAAATACAGATACATAGGATGTGACTGTGAATATGGAATATCTGTTGTGTTCTGGACATTGTACTAGGCACTACAGATAAAAGGTCAAATAATCCCTTGTCTCTATCTGAAAGGGGTTTCCTACACAGTGGCTTCTGACTGCAGTGTAGATTTTCTCTTCTGACCTGGGAGAGTGAGCTCTACCTCAATATTGGTAACTGAACACTGCCCAGTGGGTTGGATGGGGGAGACCATAGCTAGCTGTGCTCCCACATAGGTATGACCATAGCATATCTCATGATGCCATTTCCGCCCTTGTCAAAAGGCTCCCTCCAGTATCATATGCACTCCCCACGATTATAAATTCTTCCTTCCCAGTGCCCCTGCGTTTTGCAAAGATAAAAACATAAGCCATATTCTTGACATTAATTATGAAATTGTCTTTTCACATATTTAAATTTGTCTGTTTATGGAATATATTGACTAAAATAGTAATTTTAATCATGCATATCTATTACAAACTTCGTGATATACTTTGCTATTTTTAAATTTCTTATGCTCTTATAAAATGTGTGTTCGGGACCCGCGTTGGCTTCCTTTTCTTCCCTCTGGCTAAACTAAACTAATAGATTAGTTTAGGCTGTGAGAAGAGATGGACGAGGTGGCTTCTGTAATGGATCGAGGCTGTGAGCAGAGGTGGACGAGGTGGCTACTGTAATGGGTCAAGGCTATGAGCAGAGATGGACGAGGTGGCTACTGTAATGGATCGAGGCTGTGAGCAGAGGTGGACGAGGTGGCTGCTGTAATGGATAAAGGCTGTGAGCAGAGATGGACGAGGTGGCTACTGTAATGGATCGAGGCTGTGACCAGAGATGGACGAGGTGGCTGCTGTAATGGATAAAGGCTGTGAGCAGAGATGGACGAGGTGGCTACTGTAATGGATCGAGGCTGTGACCAGAGATGGACGAGGTAGCTGCTGTAATGGATAAAGGCTGTGAGCAGAGATGGACGAGGTGGCTACTGTAATGGATAAAGGCTGTGAGCAGAGATGGACGAGGTGGCTACTGTAATGGATCGAGGCTGTGACCAGAGATGGACGAGGTAGCTGCTGTAATGGATAAAGGCTGTGAGCAGAGATGGACGAGGTGGCTACTGTAATGGATCGAGGCTGTGAGCAGAGGTGGACGGGGTGGCTACTGTAATGGATAAAGGCTGTGAGCAGAGATGGATGAGGTGGCTGCTGTAATGGATAAAGGCTGTGAGCAGAGGTGGACGAGGTGGCTACTGTGATGGATCGGGGCTGTGAGCAGAGATGGACGAGGTGTCTATTGTAATGGATCAAGGATATGAGCATTGTGGGAAGTAGGATGGTAAATCTGTAAATATCAGAATGAATCCAAATTTCTAGATTCAAAACGATTATAAAACAGTTCAAAATGAACTAAAAACAAGGCTCTGCACTTTGGGAGGTTGAGATGAGTGGATCGCTTGAACTCAAGAGTTCAAGACCAGCCTGGGCAACATGGAAAAAAACCATATCTACAAAACAAATTTTAAAAATTATCCAGTCGTGGTGGCATGTGCTGAGGTGGGAGAATCGCTTGAGCCCAGAAGTTTGAAGCTGCCGTGAGCTGAGATTACACCACACTGCATTCCAGCCTAGGGAAAGACTGAAGCCCTGTCTCAAAAACAAAAAGAAAGATGGTTAAAAAAATCCTTCAAGTTATTCCTATCTGGTTTACATACAAAAGTAAGAGAGCTATTTACTTGCCCAAAAGTAGCTCCGTAATGCTGAAAGCAAAGTCAATTGTTCTAGCAGGTTCTGAAAAAAAACTATCATATCACAGGGTTGAATGGCAATATCAAATAATAAATATAATGATCAAACCTGAAAGTGAATCCAGTTTAAGAGACCTCCAGAAGCCACTGTGTAGGAAACTCCTTTGAGATAGAGACAAGGGATTATTTGATTTCTTATCTCTAGTGTCTAGTACAATGTCCAGAACACAACAGATATTCCATATGCACAGTCACATCCTATGTATGTGTGTTTCTTTTCCAGCAAGGACTAGAAGTCCTAAGCTTTGTTTATATGGTGAGCCAGTGCCCAGATGAGCAGTAGAATCTTAGCACAGTCTCCTACACACTCATTTCGATGCTCTGACCCCTTATCCCAGCTAGTCAAAGTGTGGTCTATGGTGTTACATTTTAAGGAGATCCCCGGCTGAATCTTGTGACTGTCAAAGGAGAAGCACTGCCCTCAAAACATAGAGCAGGTGAAGTAAATTATTAATTTATAGAGGCGGGCTGGCTATTTATCTTGTTAATGGGAATATTCAAATTGACATACCCAGTCACCCCCATAAGGATTTTGGATTAAAAACCAAAGGTTTAGATATTAGATGTGTGTTACAATTGCCACACCACTCTTTGCTACAGAATCGAGGAGCACCCTTCCCAGAGATTTAGAGGGAAATTTCTATCTCATGAGCCTTCTGTTAGTATTTTCAAAATTGGATACTCAATAAATAGTGGCCAGATTGAATCTCCTACAGGCATCTCACTCAAACTACAGTCATACTTTCCAGTAGGCCCCATACAAATCATTGTTGTGGAGAACATTTATCCACCTCTTCAGGCACTTAGGTAAGTACAATAATGCAAGTCTCTGTGTGTGTGTGTGCGCGTGTGTGTGTGCGCGTGTGTGTGCGCGTGTGTGCGCGCACGTGTGTGTGTGCGTGTGTGTGTGCGCGCGCGTGTGTGCGCGTGCACGCGCGTGTGTGCACGCATTGTGTACTCTGGCCTCTTGCAGAGTTTCTGCTGCACTTGATGGTGGTTCCAGTTTCATGTAAATAACGTCTAGCCATGTTAGAAATCTTGATTTTTGTGTGCCCATCAGGTAAAGAAGATAGATGTTATTGTAGAGAAAATGTTCATTATGGATAAATACATAGTTTGACTATTGATATAATGGTTTTCATAGATATTATACCCAGATATTATATTCCAAGTGTTATATTTCAAAATCTTAAAAAATATAGAATATATTTTATATTTCTAGCTGGAAATAATAACAGTAATTAGCCCACCTCTGGCGAAATGTGATAAAAATACTAATCACCATCACAACTCATTAAAAGCATAAAATTTGCAATGCTTTAAACTACATGTTCTTCGTATGAATCTGTGTAGATATATACACACATTCGATAAATGCTATTTAAAGGCTAAGTGCATTGGTCAACCATTCAGACATCTGTAGGCTGAAGGGATTACTTTTATCTGCCTTTAGAGTGAGAATTAGATTTCTATATAAAGCAGGTAATACAGATTTTGCATGGAGTAAATGTCTTCAATCCTTATTAATACTGATGGCAGCTGCGCTGCAGAAGAGAAAGCCTGCCAGAGTAACGTGTTCAGTTTTACATCGTAATCAGAGGCGTGTCAATCTCTGTTGAAGGCAGAATTAAAAACCACTTCAACATTTTTTAATAATAGATGAAAAACATCTCAAAGTCACTTTTAAAATTTGAATTGGCAATTCCACGTGACAGGAAAGGGACGAAGAACCTCTTAAAGGAATACTTCACGATGGGAGTGATGTTTTCAGTTCCACATGACAGGAAACGGACCAAGAACATCTTAAAGGAATACTTCGCGATGGAGGTGATGTTTTCAGTGCAGTTTCTTCGAGGAGAAGTTTTTCCAGAAAGTCTTTTGACCTCAGTAAGAATCTCATTAGTTTACTCTGGTAAACAGTTTCTAGTAAAATGAGAAAGACTCATTTTTTTTAAAACGATAAACAATTTACAGTGTTTAATCTCCTGTTGTGATTTCCATCGTGCTACTTGTGCCCTTGTGGTTACATACGTGTATTTATCTGCATTTTCTTGGCTCGTTCAAAAGCCAATAAAATATTTTACTGTTCAGGCTCTGTAAAAACTGAATTAATTTCCAAAAAATGAGGATTGTATGTATGCCGTGGGGTATGTGGGGGTGTAGGTGTGTGACGTGTGTGTGATACGTGTTTGGTGTGCTGGATGTACTGTGTATTATGTGTGTGGTGTGTGTGTGCATTGTTTGTGGTGTGGGTGTGTAGTTTGTGTATTGTGTGTGGTGTCTGTGTATTGTATGTGTATGTGTGTGGTGTGTGTGTGATGTGTTTGTGGTGTGTGTGGTGCTGTGTAATGTGTGTGAGGTTCATGTGTGTGTCGTGTGGTGTGTCTGTAGTGTGTGTGGGGTGTGTGTGTGCAGTGTGTGGTGTCTGTGTGTGGGATGTGTGTGGTGTCTGTGTGTGGGGTGTGTGTGTGCACATGGTGTGGTGTGTGCAGTGGGTGTGGGGTGTGTGTGCGTGTGCACATGGTATGTGTGCAGTGTGTGGTGTCTGTGTGGTGTGTGTCTGCACCTGGTGTGTGTGCAGTGTGTGTGGTGTCTGTGTGGGGTGTGTGTGTGCACATGGTGTGTGTGCAGTGGGTGTGGGGTGTGTGTGGTGTGTGTGCAGTGTGTGGAGGGTGTGTGCATGTGCACATGGTGTGTGTGCAGTGTGTGTGTGTGGTGTGTGTGCGTGTGCACATGGTGTGTGTGCTGTTTGGTGTCTGGGGTTTGTGTGCGTGTGCACACAGTGTGGGGTGTGTGTGTGTGTGCACATGGTGTGGTGTGTGCAGTGTGTGTGTCATGAGTGACTGCTTCTCTTAGCATGTGGACATCAGTCTTCCAGACCAGCTTTCTCCATGTGTCTGGGAACATAAGAAACAAACTTCTGCAATAATTGTTACACAGTTTTCCAGAGAGGGACCCAACCTCTGCCGTGAGTGGGTATCTGCATTGCAGGAGGGATTGTGAGGTCCCGGCTTGACTCACACCCTCTGTGGGTTTAGGCAGGGTCCAGGGTTTGGAGCCTTTCTTGGCTCAGGTTCCTGCTGGATCCCTCCCTGTGGCCAGAGAGGGAGGGCTCTGTTTCACCACAAGGTACCAGAAGAGGACTGGTGTGCGGGAAGACTAGGTAATCGTAATGGTATTAGTAATAGCAGTAATCATACTGTTTTATACATTGTATATGTCATAAGGATTTTAACTTTTATGTAACATAATTGTAAAAATGTCCCCAGTTGTTTGTCTTGTGTTTTTTTACATAGTGTTCAAATGTGTAAGAACTTTACATTTTAGGCAGTTTCATTTATTACTCCAATAATACCACCAATGGGATAATTATTCTTGATTTGTAGGTTCAAAGTGTTACCCCATTACTACACAAAATTACACAAAATTTCTGTGTTTTTAATTCTCTTTCTTTTATATGTCTATTTTTGTGCCATATCAAATGTTTAATTTTGAAAAGTTATAATGACCTTAAATATCTTACAGATTTATTTTGTAATATTTGCTCTCAGTGTGTGTTTGTTCGTCAGATGAATTTGAAATCACATTTTCTTGTTCCAAAATATTCTTCATGGAATTTGTATTGAAATGTGAGCATATTTTAAAATAATTTACAGCAAATTAGTGAGTTAATATTATTGAGTCCTGTCATCCAGAAGGTGATGAGCAAATTCCTCAAACCTCCTTTAATGCCATTTAGTGAAAATTAATATGTTAAATCAATATAAGTTAGCATAAACGAATATAGCTAATAATTACATAATGTGTTTGGCTCCGCTTTTCTGTCTTCTGCCTTCTGTCACATGTTTTATTCCTATGTTTGTTGTTTTCTACATTTTGTTTTATTATGTCTTTGTCTCTGTCTTGTGATTTGGAAAGTATATGACATATTGTAATTTTTAATTTTTTAATGTTTTTTAGTTTTAATAAATAAACTTTATTTTTTAGAGAAGTGCAGGTTCACAGCTAAACAGAGCAGAGAGTACAGACTTCCGCTGTGTCCCCTTCCCCACACACAGCCTCCCCACGACAGCTTCCTGCCTCACACAGCGCACCTGTGACAACCAGGACCTACCTGGACCCTTCATTATCGCTCAAAGCTTACAGAGCACATTCACGTTTACTCTTCACGTTGTACGTTCTGAATCTTGACAAAAGTATAACGGCAATGGGATATTACTCACTGCTAACAGGAGATGATTTACCAAGCCACAAAAAAATACAAGGAGGAAACTTAAATGCGTATTGCTAGGAGAAGAAGCCAATCCGAAAAGGCTACATACTGTTCGATTCCAATTATATGACATTCTGGAAACGGTGAAACTATGGGAACAGTAGAAAGATCAGTGGTTGCCGTGAACCAAGGGGAAGGAAGAGATGGATACACAGAGCGCCAAGAATCTTTACAGCAGTAAAACCATTCTGTGTGATACTATTATGGTAGATATATACATTTGTAAAAATATATTTTAACTTTTAAAGTATATTTTTGTTTTAAAAACTACAGATAACCTGGGTGTGGTGGCTCATGCCTGTAATCTCAGCACTTTGGGAGGCCAAGGTGGGAGGATTGCTTGAGCCCTGGAGTTTAAGACCAGCCTGGGCAACAGTGAAACCCCATCTCTACAAATAAAAATTAGCCAGGTGCAGTATTGCATGCCTGTAGTCCCAGCTACTCAGGAGGCTGTGATGGGAGGATCACTTGGCCTCAGGAATTCGAGACTGCAGTGAGCTATGATCATGCCACTGCACTCTAGCCTTGGTGACAGAGTGAGACCTCATCTCAAAACGTAAAACAACAAAAAACCTACAAGCACACCTCAGAAGTATTGTGGACTTGGTTCCAGACCACTGCAAGAAGACAAATGTTGCAATGAAGTTAGTCATACAATTTTTTTGGTTTTCCAGTGCATACAAAGGTTATGTTTAAACTATACTGTAGTCTAATGAGTATGTTAATAGCCTTATGTCTAAAAACTGTATGTGCATACCTTAATTAAAAACACTTTATTGCTAAAAAAAAAAATACTAACAAATGTCTGAGCCTTGAACAGGTCATAATCTTTTTCTTGGTGGGGATATTGCCTCTGTATTGATGGCTGCTGACCGCTCAGGGTAGGGGCTGCTGAAGGTTGGGTGCCTGTGGCAATTTCTTAAAATAAGACAATGAGGTTTGTTGCATTGATACCCTGTTCCTTTCACAAAAGATTTGCCTGTAGCATGTGATGCTGTTTGATTGCATTTCATCCACAGTAGAACTTCCTTCAAAACTGGAGTCAGCCCTCTCAAACCCTGCAGCTGCTTTATCAACCAGGTTTATGGAATATCCTAAATCCTTCACTGTCATTTCAGCAATGTTCATAGCATCTCCACCTGGAGCAGATTCCATCTCCAGAAAATACTTTCTTTCCTTACCCATAAGAAGCAACTCCCCATTTGTTCAAGTATCATCATGAGTTTACAGCAATTTCATCTCATCATAAGGCTCTAATTCTAGTTGACTTGCGATTTTTACCGCATCTGCAGGAACTTCCTCCACTGACATCCTGAGCCCTCAAAGTCATCCATGAGGGCTGGAATCAACTTCTTCCAAACTCCTGTTAATGTTGATGTTTCAACCTCCTCCCATCAATCACAAATGTCCTCAATGGCATTTAAGGATTACTATTAAGGACATTTGTGATTCACGGGAGGAGGTTGAAATATCATTAAAGGATTAATGGTGAATCCTTTCCAAAAGGTTTTTCAATTCAGTTTATCCAGATTCATCAAAGAAATCACTATGACACTGTACCTTTACAAAATGCATTTATTATTTAATAATAAGACTTGAAAGTCAAAACCACTCCTTGGTTCACAGGCTAAAGTATAGATATTGTATTAGCAGCCATGAAGATAACATTAATTTCCAAGTACATCAACATCTAAGCTTCTAGGTAGCTAGGTGAATTGTCAATAAGCAGCAACCTTTTTCCTTTTTTCTCTTCTTTCCTTCCTTTTATTTTAATTTTTGTTAGTTTCACTCTTGTCACCCAGGCTGGAGAGCAGTGGCGCGATCTCAGCTCACTGCAAGCTCCGCCTCCCGGGTTCACGCCATTCTCCTGCCTCAGCCTCCCGAGTAGCTGGGACTACAGGCGCCCGCCACCATGCCCGGCTATTTTTTTAAATTTTATTTTTAGTAGAGACGGGGTTTTACTGTGTTAGCCAGGATGGTCTCGATCTCCTGACCTCGTGATCCTCTCGCCCCGGCCTCCCAAAGTGCTGGGATTACAGGCGTGAGCCACCATGCCCGGCCCATCCTTCCAAGTTTTGAAGCCAAGCATTGATTTCTCTCTAGCTATGAAAATTCTACATCGTCACTAAGCTTAATCATTTCTAGTTCTGGACTTAAACTGAGAGACGTGCAATTCTTCCTTTCATTTGAGCTCTTTGAGGCCACTGTGGTTATTGACACCCCAGAGGGTGTCACCCTCCTCCCTCCTCTATCGCCTTCACCCACACCAGGGCGTGGGGAAGGGGGCTTCCCGCCCCCCACGTGCCCTGCGCGCCCTGGACTCTCCCACCGGGGGCCTTCGTGGGCCAGGGAGCAGGGGCCGTCGCCCCGCTGCAGCCCAGCCAGGCTGCGCAGGCAGCAGGGATCTCCCATCCTGCCCCGGCAGGCGGGGATTGGGATTTTTCCTACGCTGCTCTGGCGACTCCGGAAGGGGCGCTCTCCCACCCTCAGACTCCCCGGGGGTGGCCTCCGCGCCCGAGCCAATGGCGGGGGGATCGGGACCCGCAGCACCACAGCCTGCCGGGCCCTTGCTCGGTGGGACAGCCTGGGCCCGCTGGAGCTGAGACGCAGGGCCAGGGTGTGCTGGCGCCGCCCACGTCCCAGGGGAGTCCGTGGTGGGGCTGGGGCCAGGGGCCCCAGGTCGCCGGGGCGGCGTGGGAGCCCCAAGTCGGGGCAGCTCCACCTCCGGGGCCCGCGCCCCCGGAGGCCTCCGCGGGGCAGGAGCAGATGCAAGCCATCCGGGCGCCCTCCCCGCCGCTCCAGGAGCCTGGGCGCTCGTCTGCACTCCCCTCCAGCCTGCTGGATGAGCTCCTGGAGACCCCCGAGTTTCTGCAGCAGGCGCAACCTTTGCTAGAAACGGAGGCCCCGACGGAGCTGCAGGACGTGGGAGAGCCCGCTTTGCTGGAACCGCTACTCCTCAGCGAGGAGGAGTACCGGGCTCTGCTGGAGGAGCTTTAGGACGCGGGGTTGGGGACGGGATCGGGGGCGGGACGGTGGCCTCCCTTTCGCGGTGAACACCTGGCTCGGTGTGGAGAGGCGTGTCTTCCCTTCCAGCTGACCTGGCCCGGATCCCTGAGTTCCAGGTCCGGTGAGAGACTCCACACAGAGCAGGGCTGTCATTCTTTCTTGAGCATCCCCGGGATCCCGGAGCCCGCCCAGGTACCGGGAGGTGGACTGTCTACTGCGCATGCGCGGGTTTGCAGGCGGCCGGCTGGGTTTTCCCACCAGCCCCGGCGGAGCTCTCATCCCTTCCCCCACCCCCCACCCACGTTCTTCCGTGGGGTGGGCGGAGCTCTCATCCCTTCCCCCACCCCCCACCCACGTTCTTCAGTGGGGCGGGCGGAGCTCTCATCCCTTCCCCCACCCCCCACCCACGTTCTTCAGTGGGGTGGGCGGAGACCTCCATCCCAGGAAACACTGGCCCAGACAGCCGCCAGGCCTGCTCTCCTTTCCCCGTCTTGCCACCTCTGCCTCCCCCCGCCACCTTGACTCGCCTGCCGGTGCATCACCTTGGAGCGCCTGACAGCTAAACGCAGACCCTAGACCCCACGCAAACCTGGGTGCTGTCCTTTCTACTCCTGAGGCAACGCAGGCAGAGATGGGTAGCGGAACGGAGACAGAGAGGGAGGGAGCGATGGAGGGAGGAAAGAACGGATGGACGGAGGGACCTTGGAGGGAAGGGATGGAAGGATAAAGGGAGCGAGGGAGGAAGGAAGGAACTGAGGGAGGGACGGAGGGAAAGAGGGAGGGGGGGAACAGGGATAGAGGAAGGAAGGCAGAGAGAAAAACGGTCTTCTGCCTCCAGGACCAGCAGGACCCAGCACTCCGGGAAAATGTTGGGTGCCCAGTGCGGGCTAAGGGCTCGGCCCACAGCCCCGTTGGCCGGCAGGGCGCCCACTGGCCCCCCGGATCGCCAGCCTGGGTCACTTCATCCCGGAGCAATTCAGACAAATTCCGCCTCCCAAGGAATGGGCGATTTCCCGAGAGAGCAACGAGCCGAGACTCGCGTGGTTGTCCGTTTTTCATCCACGTGGTCCACAGATGACATAGCCCCACGTTGAGCCTGCAACAGAGCGCGAGGCGGATAGTCCCGTCCGCACAGGAGTCACACTCAGGCCGACTGTAGCCTGGTTTCGGGTTCCACGTCCCTTTGCCCTCTGCAAGGGGGCCTGTTGCTCACGTGTCTCTGGCCCCCGAAAGCGAGATCATATTGACTGTTTCCCCAGCTCTGTGGGGACCCAGAAACCTCCAGGGAAGCGTGAAAAAGCAGCGCCGTGTCTTCGCTCTTCTTTCCAGTTTCCAAACCGGCCACAGGGAGACTCCCCTTCTTGCAGGAAAAGAATCCGTCGTCAGGCCGTGATGCCTCCATACCCTGCCCAGGCTCTAGGCTCTCCGGGCGGCCTCCCTTTCGCAGGCGCTGCAGGCCTTCCCCGGCTCTGGAGCTCCCGAGCTTCCACCACACGGGCCGGCTCAGGATCGGGGGTGCTCCGAGGCGTCAGGGCCCAGGACTCAGGGTCCTGGGATCCCCTCCGGTCCTCCGCCTTGCCGCGGAAACATTGTTTCGGATCCCTCGCAGACCCTCCTGCAAGGCGCCCTCTTGCCCCCCACACAAAGAGCCACCAGGGCTGCACAGGGGCGAACAGATGGCCCTCCGGGAGGCCCGTCTCTCTGGCCAGTTCTTCCCGGGTGGCGATGCCTGGAAAGCGATCCTGCTGGAAGGCTCGCAGGAGCAGGGCGGTCTGGGACCGGGTGACGGCGGTCCGCTTTCGCCTGCCTTCTTGCGGGCCGCGTTTCCCGGGCCAGGGCCGAGATTCCCGCCGGTGCTGCCTCAGCTGGCGCGATCTCTCGTTCTGAAACCAAATCTGGACCCTGGGCTCCGGAATGCCGATGGCCTGGGCCAGCTCTTCCCTGGTGGCGATGCCCGGGTACGGGTTCCGCTCAAAGCAGGCTCGCAGGGCCTCCCTCTGGCTCGGGGTCCAAACGAGTCTCCTTCGCCGTCCTCGTCCTCGGGCTCCCGCCGGGAGGGCGCCGTCGCCGGGTGTCGGGAGAGCCATCGCGGGGAGACCTGGCCGGAATTTCGCGGACAGACACGGGCAGAGAGAGGCCGGCGGGCTCCAGTGCCCCTCAGTCGGCCTGTGCACGGCGAGCAGGTCCGGCCAGGAGGCCGGCCCAGCCGGCCAGCGGCCCTTATAAAGGCCCACAGGCTCCACCCCTTCAGGAATGCCGGAGGAGCCCAGGGCAAGGCCGCCCTCGGAAGCCGGGACCCACAGGGCCCAGGTCACTGTGGCCTGGGTATGGGTGGGGCCGGAGAAGCCCCGGAAGTGGGGAGTGGGGTGGGGGGAGTGGTTGATGATTTTTAGGATTGGGTTGGATTTGTGTATCGGAATCACTGGTGCTTTTGTAGTGGAAGTACAACGACGGTTTTTCGTATCATTGGTTATGGTTGGAGTCCATATGGAAGCAATGATATATGTTTTATTGACATTAAGTGTATCATTGGTTATGGGGTTTGTAGGTTTTTCTCCTAAGCCCTCTCCTATTTATGGGGGTTTAAGCCTTAATTGTTAGTGGTGTGATTGGTGGTGTGATTATTTTAATTTTGGGGGGGGGCGGCTTATATGGGTTTAATGATATTTTTAGTTTATCTGGGGGGTATGATAGTTGTCTTTGGTTATACTACAGCAATGGCCATTGAAGAGTATCCTGAGACATGGGGCTCAGGGCTTGAGGTTCTAGGGGGTCTTTTGGTAGGATTAATGATGGAGGTAGGGTTGGTTTTATGGGTTTTAAGTTTGGATGAAGTAGTGGTGGTGGTTAATTTTAATAATATGGGTAACCGTGTGATTTTTGAGGGGGAGGGGTCGGGGTAAATTCGAGGTGACTGTACTGGTGCGGGTGCCTTGTATGATTATGGGCGTTGGTTAGTGGTGGTTGCTGGTTGAACATTGTTTGTTGGTGTATACGTTGTGATTGAGATTACTCGGGGTAATAGGTTATATTATTAGAAGTAGGGTCAGGATAAGGGGGATGAGGAAAGAGAGGAAGTAGAGTTTGACTATGCCTTTCTGGGTGGTTACCGTTGTGGAAGCGGTAATATGTGTTTGTGAGATTGTTTTGGGTATAGATTTTTCCAGCCATGTTGAGTCTAATAAGAGGAGGGCTAAGTTTTGACTTCTAAGTAGGTTTTGCTAGGGGATCATACGGTGAACTGTGGTGGGGAAGTATCCTAGTATGTTGGAGAATTTGAATATTTGTGATGGGTTTTTCACTTTTAGTTTGTTGGTTATAAGGGCGAGGTCTAGGGCTGTTAGGAAACCGAGAGCAGTTGCGTCTAGGGCTGAGAGTTTGAGATAGAAGGGTATTGTTGGCTGGGGGAGTGAGGTAGGGGGGATATTACTGGTGATAGGGAATCCCGTGATTATACTGCCTATTGTGAGGCGTTTAATTGGGTTCAGTAGGGCGGGGTTGTTTTCGTTGATGTTGATTCGGGCTGGGAAGCGGGGTTGTCCTGTTAGGGTAAGGAGAATGGTTCGAGTACTGTAGGCGCTTGTTAGGGAGGTGGCGATGAGAGTAATAAATAGGGCTCAGGCGTTGTTATACGACGTATTTGTGGCTTTGATAATGAGATCTTTGGAGTAGGAGCCTGTGAGGAAAGGTATTCCTGTGAGTGCTAGGTTGCCAATAACTAGGGAAGTTGAGGTGAGGGGTAGTGTTTTAAACAGACCTCCTATTTTTCGAATGTCTTGTTCGTTGTTTAGGTTATGAATAATGGATCCGGAGCACATAAAAAGTATAGCTTTGAAGAAGGCATGGGTGCAGATGTGTAGGAATGCTAGGTATGGTTGGTTAATACCAATGGTGACTATTATTAGGCCTAGTTGACTTGAGGTAGAGAAGGCCACGATGTTTCAAATATCGTTTTGTGTGAGGGCACAGATGGCTGTGAAGAGAGTAGTAATGGCTCCCAGGCATAATGTGAGGTTTTGGATTAGTGTATTGTTTTCTATTAACGGGTGGAAACGGATGAGTAGGAATACTCCGGCAACAACTATGGTGCTGGAGTGAAGTAGAGCTGAGACTGGAGGTGGGCCTTCTATGGCAGAGGGTAGTCAGGGGTGAAGGCCAAATTGGGCTGATTTTCCTGTCGCTGCTAGGAGAAGGCCTATTAGTGGAAGGAGGTTTGAGTTGGAGTTTAGGGCTAATATTTGTTGAAAGTCTCATGAGTTGTAATGCAGGAGGAATCATGTCATAGCTAGGATAAGACCAATGTCGCCAATACGGTTGTATAGGACTGCTTGGATGGCTGCTGTGTTGGCGTCCGCTCGAGCGTGTCATCAGCTAATTAGGAGGAAGGATAGAATTCCTACGCCTTCCAAACCGATGAAGAGTTGGAAAAGGTTGTTAGCAGTAACTGGAATTAGTATGGCAGCGAGGAAGATAAGGAGATATTTGAAGAATTGGTTAATGTTTGGATCTGAGCTTATGTACCATAGCGAGGATTCTATAATGGATCAGGTGATGAACAGTGCGATTGGAAAACATATTATGGAAAAGTAATCTAGTTTAAAGCTTAGTGTTAGATCTAATGTCTGGGTTGTTATTCAATGTCAACTTCACATGGTTGTTTCTTGGTTGAAGAAAATGTAGAAAGTTGTTGGAAGAAGGCTAGTAATAAAAGCATATATGACAGTTGTTTGTACATAATTTGGATATGAGCTTTTTTTGTCAGGGTTGATGAGGGTGGCAAAAATTGGAAGGGTTAGGGAGGCGAGGGTTGTTATTATAATAGGGGCACACATGATTGTTACTTTTATTTTGAGTGGCACCAATGTTTTTGGCTCCTAAGGCCAATGGATAGCTGTTATCCTTTAAAAGTTGAGAAAGCCGTAATTTTAAGTACGGAGGCATGGATTAGCAGTCCTTGCAGGTTTTCTCGGTAAATAAGAAGTGATAAGCTTCTACAGTTAGGTTCACAATCTAATGTTTTGATTAAACTACATTTACAGGGAGCAAACCCTAGAATGATATTGGGGTTGAGGGATAGAAGAATGATTGGAGCGAGGTGTATAAATATGAACGTATTTTCTCGTGTGAAGGGGGGTTTTATGTTGATTATATGATGTGTAAGTGTTCCTCGCTGCATTGTGATGAACATGTGGAGAGAGTAGAGGGCTGTAATTAGTATGTTGAGTCCTGTTAGTACAATAGTAATATGGGATCAGGAAAATGAGGCTGCGATTACAAAGAGCTCACCTAGTAGGTTGATAGTGGGGGGTAGGGCAAGATTAGTAAGGTTTGCTGTGAACCATCAAAAGGTTCTTAATGGGAGAAGGGTTTGAAGTCCTCGGGACAGTAGTATGGTACGGCTGTGGGTACGTTCATAGTCTGAGTTAGCTAGGCAGAAATAGATGGAGGAGGTGAGTCCATGGGCAATTATAAGGATAAAATTATGATGATAAATGCAAGGACCGTTACAATAACGTTGTAAATATGGTCGTTACCTAGTAGATTGCCGGGTTGACCTAGTTCAGCTCGAATAAGAAGGCTTAGAGCTGTACCTATGATTCCAGCTCATGCACCAAATAGTAGGTATAGAGTCCCAATGTCCTTATGGTTTGTTGAAAAGAGTCAACGGTTGATGAGCATAGGTAGAGATAGAGAGAAGGGAAGGGTAAAGTGGCTGAGCAAGCATTAGGCTGTACACCTAAAGACAGGGGTCTAGTCCTCCTTTTAGCAGCCCTGAGGTGATTTTCACATTGAATTGCAAGTTCAAAGGAGCAGCTTTAAAAGTTTCTGCCGGGGCTTCTCCCGCCTTTTTTCCCTGCGGCGGGAGAAGTGGATCAAAGCCAGTTGATTAGGGTATTTAGGTGTTGACCAAATTTTTGTGGGTTCGAGTCCCATTGATCTAGTGCGGGCTTAGCTTAATTAAAGGAATTGATTTGCGTTCAATTGATGCAGAGTAGGTGTTTGCAGTCCTTATGTACTTCAGAAATTAAGTATGTTTACTTACTAAGGGCTTTGAAGGCTCTTGGTCTTGTTTAAACTACATTTCTAGTGGATAGCCCAAATTAGGGGGGAGGTTGGTAGTAAAAGGGTAGAGGCAATGACGAGTGGGGGAATAAGGAGTGTAGGTTTTGTGTTTTCGAATTGCCATATGATTTTTGTGTTGTTGGATGTAGGAAATAGTGTTAGGGAGACGGTATAGATTAGGCGTATAGAGAAATACAGGTTCAGCAGAGTTCTGATAATTATGATAGAGGGGATGAGAAAGTGATCGTTTATTGTGAGTTCTTGAATGGTAATTCATTTAGGTAGGAAGCCGGTTAGAGGGGGTAAGGCCCCTAGGGATAGGAGGGTGGATGCTCTTAGTGGTGCTAGACAGGTTGATTTGTTTCAGGTGTGGGATAGTATGAGGGTGGTGGTGTTTGAGTTTAGGTTGAGGGTCAGGAATATGGTAGTTGTTAGGATGATGTCTATGGTTAAGTAAAGAATTGTGATAGTGGGGTTATATACTAGCGTTCTTATTATTCAGCCTATGTGAGTGATGGAAGAATATCCTAGGATTTTGCGTAACTGTGTTTGGTTGAGACCTCCTCAACTGCCTACTATGATAGATAGGGTAGAGAGAGTTAGGAGGAGATAGGTGTTGATTGATGGGCGAATTTGGTATATGATCGAGATGGGGGCTAGTTTTTGCCATGTAAGGAGGAGTAGGCCAGAAGTTAGGGATGTTCCTTGGGTAACTTCTGGGACTCCAAAGTGGAAGGGGGCTATTCCTAGTTTTATGGCAAGGGCAGCCCAGTGCAGAACACGGTGGTGGTGCTTTCGGTCGTGGTGGGGGTGGGGGTGGGGGTGGTGTGTTTGGGTGTGTGGGTGTGTGGTTGTGTGGGTGTGTTGGGGTGTGTGGGTGTGTGTGTGCGTGCGGGCGCGCGCGCGCGCGCGCGCTCTGTGTTGGGGAGTGGGGTGGGGGATCAAGCGGGGGTCGGGTGGTGGCAAAGCATGAGAGCTCTGCCGGGGCTGCTCCCAGAGCCTAGGCCGCTGCCCGCACAGCCGCGCATGCGCAGTAGACGGTGCCCCTCCTGGAACCTGGGCCGGCTCTGGAATCCCCGGGATGCTCAGTTCTCCTCGGTGTGGAGTCTCCGGCCGCCGCCGCCGCGCCCAGACCGGGAAGGCAGGAATGCCAGGCTGGTCAGCCCGGAGGGAAAACAGGCCTCTCCACACCGAGCCAGGTGCTCACCGCGAAAGGGAGGCCACCGCCCCGCCCCCGATCCCGTCCCCAACCCCGCGTCCTAAAGCTCCTCCAGCAGAGCCCGGTACTCCTCCTCGCTGAGGAGTAGCGGTTCCAGCAAAGCGGGCTCTCCCACGTCCTGCAGCTCCGTCGGGGCCTCCGTTTCTAGCAAAGGTTGCGCCTGCTGCAGAAACTCGGGGGTCTCCAGGAGCTCATCCAGCAGGCTGGAGGGGAGTGCAGACGAGCGCCCAGGCTCCTGGAGCGGCGGGGAGGGCGCCCGGATGGCTTGCATCTGCTCCTGCCCCGCGGAGGCCTCCGGGGGCGCGGGCCCCGGAGGTGGAGCTGCCCCGACTTGGGGCTCCCACGCCGCCCCGGCGACCTGGGGCCCCTGGCCCCAGCCCCACCACGGACTCCCCTGGGACGTGGGCGGCGCCAGCACACCCTGGCCCTGCGGCTCAGCTCCAGCGGGCCCAGGCTGTCCCACCGAGCAAGGGCCCGGCAGGCTGTGGTGCTGCGGGTCCCGATCCCCCCGCCATTGGCTCGGGCGCGGAGGCCACCCCCGGGGAGTCTGAGGGTGGGAGAGCGCCCCTTCCGGAGTCGCCAGGGCAGCGTAGGAAAAATCCCAATCCCCGCCTGCCGGGGCGGGATGGGAGATCCCTGCTGCCTGCGCAGCCTGGCTGGGCTGCAGCGGGGCGACGGCCCCTGCTCCCTGGCCCACGAAAGCCCCCGGTGGGAGAGTCCAGGGCGCGCAGGGCACGTGGGGGGCGGGAAGCCCCGTTGCCCACGCCCCGGTGTGGGTGAAGGCGACCGGCGAGGGAGCGGGGGGACACCCGCCGGGGGCCGCGTCGCCCGGGCCGCCTGCGTGCGCCGGTGCCCCGCCACCCTGGCCCGGGTGCCTGGCCCTCCGGTTCTGAAACCAAATCTGAATCCGGGACTCCGGGAGGCCCGTCTCTCTGGCCAGTTCTTCCCGGGTGGCGATGCCTGGAAAGCGATCCTGCTGGAAGGCTCGCAGGAGCAGGGCGGTCTGGGACCGGGTGACGGCGGTCCGCTTTCGCCTGCCTTCTTGCGGGCCGCGTTTCCCGGGCCAGGGCCGAGATTCCCGCCGGTGCTGCCTCAGCTGGCGCGATCTCTCGTTCTGAAACCAAATCTGGACCCTGGGCTCCGGAATGCCGATGGCCTGGGCCAGCTCTTCCCTGGTGGCGATGCCCGGGTACGGGTTCCGCTCAAAGCAGGCTCGCAGGGCCTCCCTCTGGCTCGGGGTCCAAACGAGTCTCCTTCGCCGTCCTCGTCCTCGGGCTCCCGCCGGGAGGGCGCCGTCGCCGGGTGTCGGGAGAGCCATCGCGGGGAGACCTGGCCGGAATTTCGCGGACAGACACGGGCAGAGAGAGGCCGGCGGGCTCCAGTGCCCCTCAGTCGGCCTGTGCACGGCGAGCAGGTCCGGCCAGGAGGCCGGCCCAGCCGGCCAGCGGCCCTTATAAAGGCCCACAGGCTCCACCCCTTCAGGAATGCCGGAGGAGCCCAGGGCAAGCCCGCCCTCGGAAGCCGGGACCCACAGGGCCCAGGTCACTGTGGCCTGGGTATGGGTGGGGCCGGAGAAGCCCCGGAAGTGGGGAGTGGGGTGGGGGGAGTGGTTGATGATTTTTAGGATTGGGTTGGATTTGTGTATCGGAATCATTGGTGCTTTTGTAGTTGAAGTACAACGACGGTTTTTCGTATCATTGGTTATGGTTGGAGTCCATATGGAAGCAATGACATATGTTTTATTGACATTAAGTGTATCATTGGTTATGGGGTTTGTAGGTTTTTCTCCTAAGCCCTCTCCTATTTATGGGGGTTTAAGCCTTAATTGTTAGTGGTGTGATTGGTTGTGTGATTATTTTAAATTGGGGGGGGGCGGCTTATATGGGTTTCATGATATTTTTAGTTTATCTGGGGGGAATGATAGTTGTCTTTGGTTATACTACAGCAATGGCCATTGAAGAGTATCCTGAGACATGGGGCTCAGGGCTTGAGGTTCTAGGGGGTCTTTTGGTAGGATTAATGATGGAGGTAGGGTTGGTTTTATGGGTTTTAAGTTTGGATGAAGTAGTGGTGGTGGTTAATTTTAATAATATGGGTAACCGGGTGATTTTTGAGGGGGAGGGGTCGGGGTTAATTCGAGGTGACTGTACTGGTGCGGGTGCCTTGTATGATTATGGGCGTTGGTTAGCGGTGGTTGCTGGTTGAACATTGTTTGTTGGTGTATACGTTGTGATTGAGATTACTCGGGGTAATAGGTTATATTATTAGAAGTAGGGTCAGGATAAGGGGGATGAGGAAAGAGAGGAAGTAGAGTTTGATTATGCCTTTCTGGGTGGTTACAGTTGTGGAAGCGGTAATATGTGTTTGTGAGATTGTTTTGGGTATAGATTTTTCTAGCCATGTTGAGTCTAATAAGAGGAGGGCTAAGTTTTGACTTCTAAGTAGGTTTTGCTAGGGGATCATACGGTGAACTGTGGTGGGGAAGTATCCTAGTATGTTGGAGAATTTGAATATTTGTGATGGGTTTTTCACTTTTAGTTTGTTGGTTATAAGGGCGAGGTCTAGGGCTGTTAGGAAACCGAGAGCAGTTGCGTCTAGGGCTGAGAGTTTGAGATAGAAGGGTATTGTTGGCTGGGGGAGTGAGGTAGGGGGGATATTACTGGTGATAGGGAATCCCGTGATTATACTGCCTATTGTGAGGCGTTTAATTGGGTTCAGTAGGGCGGGGTTGTTTTCGTTGATGTTGATTCGGGCTGGGAAGCGGGGTTGTCCTGTTAGGGTAAGGAGAATGGTTCGAGTACTGTAGGCGCTTGTTAGGGAGGTGGCGATGAGAGTAATTAATAGGGCTCAGGCGTCGGTATACGACGTATTTGTGGCTTCGATAATGAGATCTTTGGAGTAGAAGCCTGTGAGGAAAGGTATTCCTGTGAGTGCTAGGTTGCCAATAACTAGGGAAGTTGAGGTGAGGGGTAGTGTTTTAAACAGACCTCCTATTTTTCGAATGTCTTGTTCGTTGTTTAGGTTATGAATAATGGATCCGGAGCACATAAAAAGTATAGCTTTGAAGAAGGCATGGGTGCAGATGTGTAGGAATGCTAGGTATGGTTGGTTAATACCAATGGTGACTATTATTAGGCCTAGTTGACTTGAGGTAGAGAAGGCCACGATGTTTCAAATATCGTTTTGTGTGAGGGCACAGATGGCTGTGAATAGAGTAGTAATGGCTCCCAGGCATAATGTGAGGTTTTGGATTAGTGTATTGTTTTCTATTAACGGGTGGAAACGGATGAGTAGGAATACTCCGGCAACAACTATGGTGCTGGAGTGAAGTAGAGCTGAGACTGGAGGTGGGCCTTCTATGGCAGAGGGTAGTCAGGGGTGAAGGCCAAATTGGGCTGATTTTCCTGTTGCTGCTAGGAGAAGGCCTATTAGTGGAAGGAGGTTTGAGTTGGAGTTTAGGGCTAATATTTGTGGAAAGTCTCATGAGTTGTAATGCAGGAGGAATCATGTCATAGCTAGGATAAGACCAATGTCGCCAATACGGTTGTATAGGACTGCTTGGACGGCTGCTGTGCGGGCGTCCGCTCGAGCGTGTCATCAGCTAATTAGGAGGAAGGATAGAATTCCTACGCCTTCCCAACCGATGAAGAGTTGGAAAAGGTTGTTAGCAGTAACTGGAATTAGTACGGCAGCGAGGAAGATAAAGAGATATTTGAAGAATTGGTTAATGTTTGGATCTGAGCTTATGTACCATAGCGAGGATTCTATAATGGATCAGGTGATGAACAGTGCGATTGGAATAAATACTATGGAAAAGTAATCTAGTTTAAAGCTTAGCGTTAGATCTAATGTCTGGGTTGTTATTCAATGTCAACTTCACATGGTTGTTTCTTGGTTGAAGAAAAGGTAGAAAGTTGTTGGAAGAAGGCTAGTAATAAAAGCATATATTACAGTTGTTTGTACATAATTTGGATATGAGCGTTTTTTGTCAGGGTTGATGAGGGTGGCAAAAATTGGAAGAGTTAGGGAGGCGAGGGTTGTTATTATAATAGGGGCACACATGATTGTTACTTTTATTTGGAGTTGCACCAATGTTTTTGGCTCCTAAGGCCAATGGATAGCTGTTATCCTTTAAAAGTTGAGAAAGCCGTAATTTTAAGTACGGAGGCATGGATTAGCAGTCCTTGCAGGTTTTCTCGGTAAATAAGAAGTGATAAGCTTCTATAGTTAGGTTCACAATCTAAAGTTTTGATTAAAGTACATTTGCAGGGAGCAAACCCTAGAATGATATTGGGGTTGAGGGATAGAAGAATGATTGGAGCGAGGTGTATAAATATGAACGTATTTTCTCGTGTGAAGGGGGGTTTTATGTTGATTATATGATGTGTAAGTGTTCCTCGCTGCATTGTGATGAACATGTGGAGAGAGTAGAGGGCTGTAATTAGTATGTTGAGTCCTGTTAGTACAATAGTAATATGGGATCAGGAAAATGAGGCTGCGATTACAAAGAGCTCAGCTAGTAGGTTGATAGTGGGGGGTAGGGCAAGATTAGTAAGGTTTGCTGTGAACCATCAAAAGGTTCTTAATGGGAGTAGGGTTTGAAGTCCTCGGGACAGTAGTATGGTACGGCTGTGGGTACGTTCATAGTCTGAGTTAGCTAGGCAGAAATAGATGGAGGAGGTGAGTCCATGGGCAATTATAAGGATAAAATTATGATGAATGCAAGGGCCGTTACAATAACGTTGTAAATATGGTCGTTACCTAGTAGATTGCCGGGTTGACCTAGTTCAGCTCGAATAAGAAGGCTTAGAGCTGTACCTAGGATTCCAGCTCATGCACCAAATAGTAGGTATAGAGTCCCAATGTCCTTATGGTTTGTTGAAAAGAGTCAACGGTTGATGAGCATAGGTAGAGATAGAGAGAAGGGAAGGGTAAAGTGGCTGAGCAAGCATTAGGCTGTACACCTAAAGACAGGGGTCTAGTCCTCCTTTTAGCAGCCCTGAGGTGATTTTCACATTGAATTGCAAGTTCAAAGGAGCAGCTTTAAAAGTTTCTGCCGGGGCTTCTCCCGCCTTTTTTCCCTGCGGCGGGAGAAGTGGATCAAAGCCAGTTGATTAGGGTATTTAGGTGTTGACCAAATTTTTGTGGGTTCGAGTCCCATTGATCTAGTGCGGGCTTAGCTTAATTAAAGGAATTGATTTGCGTTCAATTGATGCAGAGTAGGTGTTTGCAGTCCTTATGTACTTCAGAAATTAAGTATGTTTACTTACTAAGGGCTTTGAAGGCTCTTGGTCTTGTTTAAACTACATTTCTAGTGGATAGCCCAAATTAGGGGGGAGGTTGGTAGTAAAAGGGTAGAGGCAATGACGAGTGGGGGAATAAGGAGTGTAGGTTTTGTGTTTTCGAATTGCCATATGATTTTTGTGTTGTTGGATGTAGGAAATAGTGTTAGGGAGACGGTATAGATTAGGCGTATAGAGAAATACAGGTTCAGCAGAGTTCTGATAATTATGATAGAGGGGATGAGAAAGTGATCGTTTATTGTGAGTTCTTGAATGGTAATTCATTTAGGTAGGAAGCCGGTTAGAGGGGGTAAGGCCCCTAGGGATAGGAGGGTGGATGCTCTTAGTGGTGCTAGACAGGTTGATTTGTTTCAGGTGTGGGATAGTATGAGGGTGGTGGTGTTTGAGTTTAGGTTGAGGGTCAGGAATATGGTAGTTGTTAGGATGATGTCTATGGTTAAGTAAAGAATTGTGATAGTGGGGTTATATACTAGCGTTCTTATTATTCAGCCTATGTGAGTGATGGAAGAATATCCTAGGATTTTGCGTAACTGTGTTTGGTTGAGACCTCCTCAACTGCCTACTATGATAGATAGGGTAGAGAGAGTTAGGAGGAGATAGGTGTTGATTGATGGGCGAATTTGGTATATGATCGAGATGGGGGCTAGTTTTTGCCATGTAAGGAGGAGTAGGCCAGAAGTTAGGGATGTTCCTTGGGTAACTTCTGGGACTCCAAAGTGGAAGGGGGCTATTCCTAGTTTTATGGCAAGGGCAGCCCAGTGCAGAACACGGTGGTGGTGCTTTCGGTCGTGGTGGGGGTGGGGGTGGGGGTGGTGTGTTTGGGTGTGTGGGTGTGTGGTTGTGTGGGTGTGTTGGGGTGTGTGGGTGTGTGTGTGCGTGCGGGCGCGCGCGCGCGCGCGCGCTCTGTGTTGGGGAGTGGGGTGGGGGATCAAGCGGGGGTCGGGTGGTGGCAAAGCATGAGAGCTCTGCCGGGGCTGCTCCCAGAGCCTAGGCCGCTGCCCGCACAGCCGCGCATGCGCAGTAGACGGTGCCCCTCCTGGAACCTGGGCCGGCTCTGGAATCCCCGGGATGCTCAGTTCTCCTCGGTGTGGAGTCTCCGGCCGCCGCCGCCGCGCCCAGACCGGGAAGGCAGGAATGCCAGGCTGGTCAGCCCGGAGGGAAAACAGGCCTCTCCACACCGAGCCAGGTGCTCACCGCGAAAGGGAGGCCACCGCCCCGCCCCCGATCCCGTCCCCAACCCCGCGTCCTAAAGCTCCTCCAGCAGAGCCCGGTACTCCTCCTCGCTGAGGAGTAGCGGTTCCAGCAAAGCGGGCTCTCCCACGTCCTGCAGCTCCGTCGGGGCCTCCGTTTCTAGCAAAGGTTGCGCCTGCTGCAGAAACTCGGGGGTCTCCAGGAGCTCATCCAGCAGGCTGGAGGGGAGTGCAGACGAGCGCCCAGGCTCCTGGAGCGGCGGGGAGGGCGCCCGGATGGCTTGCATCTGCTCCTGCCCCGCGGAGGCCTCCGGGGGCGCGGGCCCCGGAGGTGGAGCTGCCCCGACTTGGGGCTCCCACGCCGCCCCGGCGACCTGGGGCCCCTGGCCCCAGCCCCACCACGGACTCCCCTGGGACGTGGGCGGCGCCAGCACACCCTGGCCCTGCGGCTCAGCTCCAGCGGGCCCAGGCTGTCCCACCGAGCAAGGGCCCGGCAGGCTGTGGTGCTGCGGGTCCCGATCCCCCCGCCATTGGCTCGGGCGCGGAGGCCACCCCCGGGGAGTCTGAGGGTGGGAGAGCGCCCCTTCCGGAGTCGCCAGGGCAGCGTAGGAAAAATCCCAATCCCCGCCTGCCGGGGCGGGATGGGAGATCCCTGCTGCCTGCGCAGCCTGGCTGGGCTGCAGCGGGGCGACGGCCCCTGCTCCCTGGCCCACGAAAGCCCCCGGTGGGAGAGTCCAGGGCGCGCAGGGCACGTGGGGGGCGGGAAGCCCCGTTGCCCACGCCCCGGTGTGGGTGAAGGCGACCGGCGAGGGAGCGGGGGGACACCCGCCGGGGGCCGCGTCGCCCGGGCCGCCTGCGTGCGCCGGTGCCCCGCCACCCTGGCCCGGGTGCCTGGCCCTCCGGTTCTGAAACCAAATCTGAATCCGGGACTCCGGGAGGCCCGTCTCTCTGGCCAGTTCTTCCCGGGTGGCGATGCCTGGAAAGCGATCCTGCTGGAAGGCTCGCAGGAGCAGGGCGGTCTGGGACCGGGTGACGGCGGTCCGCTTTCGCCTGCCTTCTTGCGGGCCGCGTTTCCCGGGCCAGGGCCGAGATTCCCGCCGGTGCTGCCTCAGCTGGCGCGATCTCTCGTTCTGAAACCAAATCTGGACCCTGGGCTCCGGAATGCCGATGGCCTGGGCCAGCTCTTCCCTGGTGGCGATGCCCGGGTACGGGTTCCGCTCAAAGCAGGCTCGCAGGGCCTCCCTCTGGCTCGGGGTCCAAACGAGTCTCCTTCGCCGTCCTCGTCCTCGGGCTCCCGCCGGGAGGGCGCCGTCGCCGGGTGTCGGGAGAGCCATCGCGGGGAGACCTGGCCGGAATTTCGCGGACAGACACGGGCAGAGAGAGGCCGGCGGGCTCCAGTGCCCCTCAGTCGGCCTGTGCACGGCGAGCAGGTCCGGCCAGGAGGCCGGCCCAGCCGGCCAGCGGCCCTTATAAAGGCCCACAGGCTCCACCCCTTCAGGAATGCCGGAGGAGCCCAGGGCAAGCCCGCCCTCGGAAGCCGGGACCCACAGGGCCCAGGTCACTGTGGCCTGGGTATGGGTGGGGCCGGAGAAGCCCCGGAAGTGGGGAGTGGGGTGGGGGGAGTGGTTGATGATTTTTAGGATTGGGTTGGATTTGTGTATCGGAATCATTGGTGCTTTTGTAGTTGAAGTACAACGACGGTTTTTCGTATCATTGGTTATGGTTGGAGTCCATATGGAAGCAATGACATATGTTTTATTGACATTAAGTGTATCATTGGTTATGGGGTTTGTAGGTTTTTCTCCTAAGCCCTCTCCTATTTATGGGGGTTTAAGCCTTAATTGTTAGTGGTGTGATTGGTTGTGTGATTATTTTAAATTGGGGGGGGGCGGCTTATATGGGTTTCATGATATTTTTAGTTTATCTGGGGGGAATGATAGTTGTCTTTGGTTATACTACAGCAATGGCCATTGAAGAGTATCCTGAGACATGGGGCTCAGGGCTTGAGGTTCTAGGGGGTCTTTTGGTAGGATTAATGATGGAGGTAGGGTTGGTTTTATGGGTTTTAAGTTTGGATGAAGTAGTGGTGGTGGTTAATTTTAATAATATGGGTAACCGGGTGATTTTTGAGGGGGAGGGGTCGGGGTTAATTCGAGGTGACTGTACTGGTGCGGGTGCCTTGTATGATTATGGGCGTTGGTTAGCGGTGGTTGCTGGTTGAACATTGTTTGTTGGTGTATACGTTGTGATTGAGATTACTCGGGGTAATAGGTTATATTATTAGAAGTAGGGTCAGGATAAGGGGGATGAGGAAAGAGAGGAAGTAGAGTTTGATTATGCCTTTCTGGGTGGTTACCGTTGTGGAAGCGGTAATATGTGTTTGTGAGATTGTTTTGGGTATAGATTTTTCTAGCCATGTTGAGTCTAATAAGAGGAGGGCTAAGTTTTGACTTCTAAGTAGGTTTTGCTAGGGGATCATACGGTGAACTGTGGTGGGGAAGTATCCTAGTATGTTGGAGAATTTGAATATTTGTGATGGGTTTTTCACTTTTAGTTTGTTGGTTATAAGGGCGAGGTCTAGGGCTGTTAGGAAACCGAGAGCAGTTGCGTCTAGGGCTGAGAGTTTGAGATAGAAGGGTATTGTTGGCTGGGGGAGTGAGGTAGGGGGGATATTACTGGTGATAGGGAATCCCGTGATTATACTGCCTATTGTGAGGCGTTTAATTGGGTTCAGTAGGGCGGGGTTGTTTTCGTTGATGTTGATTCGGGCTGGGAAGCGGGGTTGTCCTGTTAGGGTAAGGAGAATGGTTCGAGTACTGTAGGCGCTTGTTAGGGAGGTGGCGATGAGAGTAATTAATAGGGCTCAGGCGTCGGTATACGACGTATTTGTGGCTTCGATAATGAGATCTTTGGAGTAGAAGCCTGTGAGGAAAGGTATTCCTGTGAGTGCTAGGTTGCCAATAACTAGGGAAGTTGAGGTGAGGGGTAGTGTTTTAAACAGACCTCCTATTTTTCGAATGTCTTGTTCGTTGTTTAGGTTATGAATAATGGATCCGGAGCACATAAAAAGTATAGCTTTGAAGAAGGCATGGGTGCAGATGTGTAGGAATGCTAGGTATGGTTGGTTAATACCAATGGTGACTATTATTAGGCCTAGTTGACTTGAGGTAGAGAAGGCCACGATGTTTCAAATATCGTTTTGTGTGAGGGCACAGATGGCTGTGAATAGAGTAGTAATGGCTCCCAGGCATAATGTGAGGTTTTGGATTAGTGTATTGTTTTCTATTAACGGGTGGAAACGGATGAGTAGGAATACTCCGGCAACAACTATGGTGCTGGAGTGAAGTAGAGCTGAGACTGGAGGTGGGCCTTCTATGGCAGAGGGTAGTCAGGGGTGAAGGCCAAATTGGGCTGATTTTCCTGTTGCTGCTAGGAGAAGGCCTATTAGTGGAAGGAGGTTTGAGTTGGAGTTTAGGGCTAATATTTGTGGAAAGTCTCATGAGTTGTAATGCAGGAGGAATCATGTCATAGCTAGGATAAGACCAATGTCGCCAATACGGTTGTATAGGACTGCTTGGACGGCTGCTGTGCGGGCGTCCGCTCGAGCGTGTCATCAGCTAATTAGGAGGAAGGATAGAATTCCTACGCCTTCCCAACCGATGAAGAGTTGGAAAAGGTTGTTAGCAGTAACTGGAATTAGTACGGCAGCGAGGAAGATAAAGAGATATTTGAAGAATTGGTTAATGTTTGGATCTGAGCTTATGTACCATAGCGAGGATTCTATAATGGATCAGGTGATGAACAGTGCGATTGGAATAAATACTATGGAAAAGTAATCTAGTTTAAAGCTTAGCGTTAGATCTAATGTCTGGGTTGTTATTCAATGTCAACTTCACATGGTTGTTTCTTGGTTGAAGAAAAGGTAGAAAGTTGTTGGAAGAAGGCTAGTAATAAAAGCATATATTACAGTTGTTTGTACATAATTTGGATATGAGCGTTTTTTGTCAGGGTTGATGAGGGTGGCAAAAATTGGAAGAGTTAGGGAGGCGAGGGTTGTTATTATAATAGGGGCACACATGATTGTTACTTTTATTTGGAGTTGCACCAATGTTTTTGGCTCCTAAGGCCAATGGATAGCTGTTATCCTTTAAAAGTTGAGAAAGCCGTAATTTTAAGTACGGAGGCATGGATTAGCAGTCCTTGCAGGTTTTCTCGGTAAATAAGAAGTGATAAGCTTCTATAGTTAGGTTCACAATCTAAAGTTTTGATTAAAGTACATTTGCAGGGAGCAAACCCTAGAATGATATTGGGGTTGAGGGATAGAAGAATGATTGGAGCGAGGTGTATAAATATGAACGTATTTTCTCGTGTGAAGGGGGGTTTTATGTTGATTATATGATGTGTAAGTGTTCCTCGCTGCATTGTGATGAACATGTGGAGAGAGTAGAGGGCTGTAATTAGTATGTTGAGTCCTGTTAGTACAATAGTAATATGGGATCAGGAAAATGAGGCTGCGATTACAAAGAGCTCAGCTAGTAGGTTGATAGTGGGGGGTAGGGCAAGATTAGTAAGGTTTGCTGTGAACCATCAAAAGGTTCTTAATGGGAGTAGGGTTTGAAGTCCTCGGGACAGTAGTATGGTACGGCTGTGGGTACGTTCATAGTCTGAGTTAGCTAGGCAGAAATAGATGGAGGAGGTGAGTCCATGGGCAATTATAAGGATAAAATTATGATGAATGCAAGGGCCGTTACAATAACGTTGTAAATATGGTCGTTACCTAGTAGATTGCCGGGTTGACCTAGTTCAGCTCGAATAAGAAGGCTTAGAGCTGTACCTAGGATTCCAGCTCATGCACCAAATAGTAGGTATAGAGTCCCAATGTCCTTATGGTTTGTTGAAAAGAGTCAACGGTTGATGAGCATAGGTAGAGAAAGAGAGAAGGGAAGGGTAAAGTGGCTGAGCAAGCATTAGGCTGTACACCTAAAGACAGGGGTCTAGTCCTCCTTTTAGCAGCCCTGAGGTGATTTTCACATTGAATTGCAAGTTCAAAGGAGCAGCTTTAAAAGTTTCTGCCGGGGCTTCTCCCGCCTTTTTTCCCTGCGGCGGGAGAAGTGGATCAAAGCCAGTTGATTAGGGTATTTAGGTGTTGACCAAATTTTTGTGGGTTCGAGTCCCATTGATCTAGTGCGGGCTTAGCTTAATTAAAGGAATTGATTTGCGTTCAATTGATGCAGAGTAGGTGTTTGCAGTCCTTATGTACTTCAGAAATTAAGTATGTTTACTTACTAAGGGCTTTGAAGGCTCTTGGTCTTGTTTAAACTACATTTCTAGTGGATAGCCCAAATTAGGGGGGAGGTTGGTAGTAAAAGGGTAGAGGCAATGACGAGTGGGGGAATAAGGAGTGTAGGTTTTGTGTTTTCGAATTGCCATATGATTTTTGTGTTGTTGGATGTAGGAAATAGTGTTAGGGAGACGGTATAGATTAGGCGTACAGAGAAATACAGGTTCAGCAGAGTTCTGATAATTATGATAGAGGGGATGAGAAAGTGATCGTTTATTGTGAGTTCTTGAATGGTAATTCATTTAGGTAGGAAGCCGGTTAGAGGGGGTAAGGCCCCTAGGGATAGGAGGGTGGATGCTCTTAGTGGTGCTAGACAGGTTGATTTGTTTCAGGTGTGGGATAGTATGAGGGTGGTGGTGTTTGAGTTTAGGTTGAGGGTCAGGAATATGGTAGTTGTTAGGATGATGTCTATGGTTAAGTAAAGAATTGTGATAGTGGGGTTATATACTAGCGTTCTTATTATTCAGCCTATGTGAGTGATGGAAGAATATCCTAGGATTTTGCGTAACTGTGTTTGGTTGAGACCTCCTCAACTGCCTACTATGATAGATAGGGTAGAGAGAGTTAGGAGGATATAGGTGTTGATTGATGGGCGAATTTGGTATATGATCGAGATGGGGGCTAGTTTTTGCCATGTAAGGAGGAGTAGGCCAGAAGTTAGGGATGTTCCTTGGGTAACTTCTGGGACTCCAAAGTGGAAGGGGGCTATTCCTAGTTTTATGGCAAGGGCAGCCCAGTGCAGAACACGGTGGTGGTGCTTTCGGTCGTGGTGGGGGTGGGGGTGGGGGTGGTGTGTTTGGGTGTGTGGGTGTGTGGTTGTGTGGGTGTGTTGGGGTGTGTGGGTGTGTGTGTGCGTGCGGGCCGCGCGCGCGCGCGCGCGCTGTGTTGGGGAGTGGGGTGGGGGATCAAGCGGGGGTCGGGTGGTGGCAAAGCATGAGAGCTCTGCCGGGGCTGCTCCCAGAGCCTAGGCCGCTGCCCGCACAGCCGCGCATGCGCAGTAGACGGTGCCCCTCCTGGAACCTGGGCCGGCTCTGGAATCCCCGGGATGCTCAGTTCTCCTCGGTGTGGAGTCTCCGGCCGCCGCCGCCGCGCCCAGACCGGGAAGGCAGGAATGCCAGGCTGGTCAGCCCGGAGGGAAAACAGGCCTCTCCACACCGAGCCAGGTGCTCACCGCGAAAGGGAGGCCACCGCCCCGCCCCCGATCCCGTCCCCAACCCCGCGTCCTAAAGCTCCTCCAGCAGAGCCCGGTACTCCTCCTCGCTGAGGAGTAGCGGTTCCAGCAAAGCGGGCTCTCCCACGTCCTGCAGCTCCGTCGGGGCCTCCGTTTCTAGCAAAGGTTGCGCCTGCTGCAGAAACTCGGGGGTCTCCAGGAGCTCATCCAGCAGGCTGGAGGGGAGTGCAGACGAGCGCCCAGGCTCCTGGAGCGGCGGGGAGGGCGCCCGGATGGCTTGCATCTGCTCCTGCCCCGCGGAGGCCTCCGGGGGCGCGGGCCCCGGAGGTGGAGCTGCCCCGACTTGGGGCTCCCACGCCGCCCCGGCGACCTGGGGCCCCTGGCCCCAGCCCCACCACGGACTCCCCTGGGACGTGGGCGGCGCCAGCACACCCTGGCCCTGCGGCTCAGCTCCAGCGGGCCCAGGCTGTCCCACCGAGCAAGGGCCCGGCAGGCTGTGGTGCTGCGGGTCCCGATCCCCCCGCCATTGGCTCGGGCGCGGAGGCCACCCCCGGGGAGTCTGAGGGTGGGAGAGCGCCCCTTCCGGAGTCGCCAGGGCAGCGTAGGAAAAATCCCAATCCCCGCCTGCCGGGGCGGGATGGGAGATCCCTGCTGCCTGCGCAGCCTGGCTGGGCTGCAGCGGGGCGACGGCCCCTGCTCCCTGGCCCACGAAAGCCCCCGGTGGGAGAGTCCAGGGCGCGCAGGGCACGTGGGGGGCGGGAAGCCCCGTTGCCCACGCCCCGGTGTGGGTGAAGGCGACCGGCGAGGGAGCGGGGGGACACCCGCCGGGGGCCGCGTCGCCCGGGCCGCCTGCGTGCGCCGGTGCCCCGCCACCCTGGCCCGGGTGCCTGGCCCTCCGGTTCTGAAACCAAATCTGAATCCGGGACTCCGGGAGGCCCGTCTCTCTGGCCACTTCTTCCCGGGTGGCGATGCCTGGAAAGCGATCCTGCTGGAAGGCTCGCAGGAGCAGGGCGGTCTGGGACCGGGTGACGGCGGTCCGCTTTCGCCTGCCTTCTTGCGGGCCGCGTTTCCCGGGCCAGGGCCGAGATTCCCGCCGGTGCTGCCTCAGCTGGCGCGATCTCTCGTTCTGAAACCAAATCTGGACCCTGGGCTCCGGAATGCCGATGGCCTGGGCCAGCTCTTCCCTGGTGGCGATGCCCGGGTACGGGTTCCGCTCAAAGCAGGCTCGCAGGGCCTCCCTCTGGCTCGGGGTCCAAACGAGTCTCCTTCGCCGTCCTCGTCCTCGGGCTCCCGCCGGGAGGGCGCCGTCGCCGGGTGTCGGGAGAGCCATCGCGGGGAGACCTGGCCGGAATTTCGCGGACAGACACGGGCAGAGAGAGGCCGGCGGGCTCCAGTGCCCCTCAGTCGGCCTGTGCACGGCGAGCAGGTCCGGCCAGGAGGCCGGCCCAGCCGGCCAGCGGCCCTTATAAAGGCCCACAGGCTCCACCCCTTCAGGAATGCCGGAGGAGCCCAGGGCAAGCCCGCCCTCGGAAGCCGGGACCCACAGGGCCCAGGTCACTGTGGCCTGGGTATGGGTGGGGCCGGAGAAGCCCCGGAAGTGGGGAGTGGGGTGGGGGGAGTGGTTGATGATTTTTAGGATTGGGTTGGATTTGTGTATCGGAATCATTGGTGCTTTTGTAGTTGAAGTACAACGACGGTTTTTCGTATCATTGGTTATGGTTGGAGTCCATATGGAAGCAATGACATATGTTTTATTGACATTAAGTGTATCATTGGTTATGGGGTTTGTAGGTTTTTCTCCTAAGCCCTCTCCTATTTATGGGGGTTTAAGCCTTAATTGTTAGTGGTGTGATTGGTTGTGTGATTATTTTAAATTGGAGGGGGGCGGCTTATATGGGTTTCATGATATTTTTAGTTTATCTGGGGGGAATGATAGTTGTCTTTGGTTATACTACAGCAATGGCCATTGAAGAGTATCCTGAGACATGGGGCTCAGGGCTTGAGGTTCTAGGGGGTCTTTTGGTAGGATTAATGATGGAGGTAGGGTTGGTTTTATGGGTTTTAAGTTTGGATGAAGTAGTGGTGGTGGTTAATTTTAATAATATGGGTAACCGGGTGATTTTTGAGGGGGAGGGGTCGGGGTTAATTCGAGGTGACTGTACTGGTGCGGGTGCCTTGTATGATTATGGGCGTTGGTTAGCGGTGGTTGCTGGTTGAACATTGTTTGTTGGTGTATACGTTGTGATTGAGATTACTCGGGGTAATAGGTTATATTATTAGAAGTAGGGTCAGGATAAGGGGGATGAGGAAAGAGAGGAAGTAGAGTTTGATTATGCCTTTCTGGGTGGTTACCGTTGTGGAAGCGGTAATATGTGTTTGTGAGATTGTTTTGGGTATAGATTTTTCTAGCCATGTTGAGTCTAATAAGAGGAGGGCTAAGTTTTGACTTCTAAGTAGGTTTTGCTAGGGGATCATACGGTGAACTGTGGTGGGGAAGTATCCTAGTATGTTGGAGAATTTGAATATTTGTGATGGGTTTTTCACTTTTAGTTTGTTGGTTATAAGGGCGAGGTCTAGGGCTGTTAGGAAACCGAGAGCAGTTGCGTCTAGGGCTGAGAGTTTGAGATAGAAGGGTATTGTTGGCTGGGGGAGTGAGGTAGGGGGATATTACTGGTGATAGGGAATCCCGTGATTATACTGCCTATTGTGAGGCGTTTAATTGGGTTCAGTAGGGCGGGGTTGTTTTCGTTGATGTTGATTCGGGCTGGGAAGCGGGGTTGTCCTGTTAGGGTAAGGAGAATGGTTCGAGTACTGTAGGCGCTTGTTAGGGAGGTGGCGATGAGAGTAATTAATAGGGCTCAGGCGTCGGTATACGACGTATTTGTGGCTTCGATAATGAGATCTTTGGAGTAGAAGCCTGTGAGGAAAGGTATTCCTGTGAGTGCTAGGTTGCCAATAACTAGGGAAGTTGAGGTGAGGGGTAGTGTTTTAAACAGACCTCCTATTTTTCGAATGTCTTGTTCGTTGTTTAGGTTATGAATAATGGATCCGGAGCACATAAAAAGTATAGCTTTGAAGAAGGCATGGGTGCAGATGTGTAGGAATGCTAGGTATGGTTGGTTAATACCAATGGTGACTATTATTAGGCCTAGTTGACTTGAGGTAGAGAAGGCCACGATGTTTCAAATATCGTTTTGTGTGAGGGCACAGATGGCTGTGAATAGAGTAGTAATGGCTCCCAGGCATAATGTGAGGTTTTGGATTAGTGTATTGTTTTCTATTAACGGGTGGAAACGGATGAGTAGGAATACTCCGGCAACAACTATGGTGCTGGAGTGAAGTAGAGCTGAGACTGGAGGTGGGCCTTCTATGGCAGAGGGTAGTCAGGGGTGAAGGCCAAATTGGGCTGATTTTCCTGTTGCTGCTAGGAGAAGGCCTATTAGTGGAAGGAGGTTTGAGTTGGAGTTTAGGGCTAATATTTGTGGAAAGTCTCATGAGTTGTAATGCAGGAGGAATCATGTCATAGCTAGGATAAGACCAATGTCGCCAATACGGTTGTATAGGACTGCTTGGACGGCTGCTGTGCGGGCGTCCGCTCGAGCGTGTCATCAGCTAATTAGGAGGAAGGATAGAATTCCTACGCCTTCCCAACCGATGAAGAGTTGGAAAAGGTTGGTAGCAGTAACTGGAATTAGTACGGCAGCGAGGAAGATAAAGAGATATTTGAAGAATTGGTTAATGTTTGGATCTGAGCTTATGTACCATAGCGAGGATTCTATAATGGATCAGGTGATGAACAGTGCGATTGGAATAAATATTATGGAAAAGTAATCTAGTTTAAAGCTTAGCGTTAGATCTAATGTCTGGGTTGTTATTCAATGTCAACTTCACATGGTTGTTTCTTGGTTGAAGAAAAGGTAGAAAGTTGTTGGAAGAAGGCTAGTAATAAAAGCATATATTACAGTTGTTTGTACATAATTTGGATATGAGCGTTTTTTGTCAGGGTTGATGAGGGTGGCAAAAATTGGAAGAGTTAGGGAGGCGAGGGTTGTTATTATAATAGGGGCACACATGATTGTTACTTTTATTTGGAGTTGCACCAATGTTTTTGGCTCCTAAGGCCAATGGATAGCTGTTATCCTTTAAAAGTTGAGAAAGCCGTAATTTTAAGTACGGAGGCATGGATAAGCAGTCCTTGCAGGTTTTCTCGGTAAATAAGAAGTGATAAGCTTCTATAGTTAGGTTCACAATCTAAAGTTTTGATTAAAGTACATTTGCAGGGAGCAAACCCTAGAATGATATTGGGGTTGAGGGATAGAAGAATGATTGGAGCGAGGTGTATAAATATGAACGTATTTTCTCGTGTGAAGGGGGGTTTTATGTTGATTATATGATGTGTAAGTGTTCCTCGCTGCATTGTGATGAACATGTGGAGAGAGTAGAGGGCTGTAATTAGTATGTTGAGTCCTGTTAGTACAATAGTAATATGGGATCAGGAAAATGAGGCTGCGATTACAAAGAGCTCAGCTAGTAGGTTGATAGTGGGGGGTAGGGCAAGATTAGTAAGGTTTGCTGTGAACCATCAAAAGGTTCTTAATGGGAGTAGGGTTTGAAGTCCTCGGGACAGTAGTATGGTACGGCTGTGGGTACGTTCATAGTCTGAGTTAGCTAGGCAGAAATAGATGGAGGAGGTGAGTCCATGGGCAATTATAAGGATAAAATTATGATGAATGCAAGGGCCGTTACAATAACGTTGTAAATATGGTCGTTACCTAGTAGATTGCCGGGTTGACCTAGTTCAGCTCGAATAAGAAGGCTTAGAGCTGTACCTAGGATTCCAGCTCATGCACCAAATAGTAGGTATAGAGTCCCAATGTCCTTATGGTTTGTTGAAAAGAGTCAACGGTTGATGAGCATAGGTAGAGAAAGAGAGAAGGGAAGGGTAAAGTGGCTGAGCAAGCATTAGGCTGTACACCTAAAGACAGGGGTCTAGTCCTCCTTTTAGCAGCCCTGAGGTGATTTTCACATTGAATTGCAAGTTCAAAGGAGCAGCTTTAAAAGTTTCTGCCGGGGCTTCTCCCGCCTTTTTTCCCTGCGGCGGGAGAAGTGGATCAAAGCCAGTTGATTAGGGTATTTAGGTGTTGACCAAATTTTTGTGGGTTCGAGTCCCATTGATCTAGTGCGGGCTTAGCTTAATTAAAGGAATTGATTTGCGTTCAATTGATGCAGAGTAGGTGTTTGCAGTCCTTATGTACTTCAGAAATTAAGTATGTTTACTTACTAAGGGCTTTGAAGGCTCTTGGTCTTGTTTAAACTACATTTCTAGTGGATAGCCCAAATTAGGGGGGAGGTTGGTAGTAAAAGGGTAGAGGCAATGACGAGTGGGGGAATAAGGAGTGTAGGTTTTGTGTTTTCGAATTGCCATATGATTTTTGTGTTGTTGGATGTAGGAAATAGTGTTAGGGAGACGGTATAGATTAGGCGTACAGAGAAATACAGGTTCAGCAGAGTTCTGATAATTATGATAGAGGGGATGAGAAAGTGATCGTTTATTGTGAGTTCTTGAATGGTAATTCATTTAGGTAGGAAGCCGGTTAGAGGGGGTAAGGCCCCTAGGGATAGGAGGGTGGATGCTCTTAGTGGTGCTAGACAGGTTGATTTGTTTCAGGTGTGGGATAGTATGAGGGTGGTGGTGTTTGAGTTTAGGTTGAGGGTCAGGAATATGGTAGTTGTTAGGATGATGTCTATGGTTAAGTAAAGAATTGTGGTAGTGGGGTTATATACTAGCGTTCTTATTATTCAGCCTATGTGAGTGATGGAAGAATATCCTAGGATTTTGCGTAACTGTGTTTGGTTGAGACCTCCTCAACTGCCTACTATGATAGATAGGGTAGAGAGAGTTAGGAGGAGATAGGTGTTGATTGATGGGCGAATTTGGTATATGATCGAGATGGGGGCTAGTTTTTGCCATGTAAGGAGGAGTAGGCCAGAAGTTAGGGATGTTCCTTGGGTAACTTCTGGGACTCCAAAGTGGAAGGGGGCTATTCCTAGTTTTATGGCAAGGGCAGCCCAGTGCAGAACACGGTGGTGGTGCTTTCGGTCGTGGTGGGGGTGGGGGTGGGGGTGGTGTGTTTGGGTGTGTGGGTGTGTGGTTGTGTGGGTGTGTTGGGGTGTGTGGGTGTGTGTGTGCGTGCGGGCGCGCGCGCGCGCGCGCTGTGTTGGGGAGTGGGGTGGGGGATCAAGCGGGGGTCGGGTGGTGGCAAAGCCTGAGAGCTCTGCCGGGGCTGCTCCCAGAGCCTAGGCCGCTGCCCGCACAGCCGCGCATGCGCAGTAGACGGTGCCCCTCCTGGAACCTGGGCCGGCTCTGGAATCCCCGGGATGCTCAGTTCTCCTCGGTGTGGAGTCTCCGGCCGCCGCCGCCGCGCCCAGACCGGGAAGGCAGGAATGCCAGGCTGGTCAGCCCGGAGGGAAAACAGGCCTCTCCACACCGAGCCAGGTGCTCACCGCGAAAGGGAGGCCACCGCCCCGCCCCCGATCCCGTCCCCAACCCCGCGTCCTAAAGCTCCTCCAGCAGAGCCCGGTACTCCTCCTCGCTGAGGAGTAGCGGTTCCAGCAAAGCGGGCTCTCCCACGTCCTGCAGCTCCGTCGGGGCCTCCGTTTCTAGCAAAGGTTGCGCCTGCTGCAGAAACTCGGGGGTCTCCAGGAGCTCATCCAGCAGGCTGGAGGGGAGTGCAGACGAGCGCCCAGGCTCCTGGAGCGGCGGGGAGGGCGCCCGGATGGCTTGCATCTGCTCCTGCCCCGCGGAGGCCTCCGGGGGCGCGGGCCCCGGAGGTGGAGCTGCCCCGACTTGGGGCTCCCACGCCGCCCCGGCGACCTGGGGCCCCTGGCCCCAGCCCCACCACGGACTCCCCTGGGACGTGGGCGGCGCCAGCACACCCTGGCCCTGCGGCTCAGCTCCAGCGGGCCCAGGCTGTCCCACCGAGCAAGGGCCTGGCAGGCTGTGGTGCTGCGGGTCCCGATCCCCCCGCCATTGGCTCGGGCGCGGAGGCCACCCCCGGGGAGTCTGAGGGTGGGAGAGCGCCCCTTCCGGAGTCGCCAGGGCAGCGTAGGAAAAATCCCAATCCCCGCCTGCCGGGGCGGGATGGGAGATCCCTGCTGCCTGCGCAGCCTGGCTGGGCTGCAGCGGGGCGACGGCCCCTGCTCCCTGGCCCACGAAAGCCCCCGGTGGGAGAGTCCAGGGCGCGCAGGGCACGTGGGGGGCGGGAAGCCCCGTTGCCCACGCCCCGGTGTGGGTGAAGGCGACCGGCGAGGGAGCGGGGGGACACCCGCCGGGGGCCGCGTCGCCCGGGCCGCCTGCGTGCGCCGGTGCCCCGCCACCCTGGCCCGGGTGCCTGGCCCTCCGGTTCTGAAACCAAATCTGAATCCGGGACTCCGGGAGGCCCGTCTCTCTGGCCACTTCTTCCCGGGTGGCGATGCCTGGAAAGCGATCCTGCTGGAAGGCTCGCAGGAGCAGGGCGGTCTGGGACCGGGTGACGGCGGTCCGCTTTCGCCTGCCTTCTTGCGGGCCGCGTTTCCCGGGCCAGGGCCGAGATTCCCGCCGGTGCTGCCTCAGCTGGCGCGATCTCTCGTTCTGAAACCAAATCTGGACCCTGGGCTCCGGAATGCCGATGGCCTGGGCCAGCTCTTCCCTGGTGGCGATGCCCGGGTACGGGTTCCGCTCAAAGCAGGCTCGCAGGGCCTCCCTCTGGCTCGGGGTCCAAACGAGTCTCCTTCGCCGTCCTCGTCCTCGGGCTCCCGCCGGGAGGGCGCCGTCGCCGGGTGTCGGGAGAGCCATCGCGGGGAGACCTGGCCGGAATTTCGCGGACAGACACGGGCAGAGAGAGGCCGGCGGGCTCCAGTGCCCCTCAGTCGGCCTGTGCACGGCGAGCAGGTCCGGCCAGGAGGCCGGCCCAGCCGGCCAGCGGCCCTTATAAAGGCCCACAGGCTCCACCCCTTCAGGAATGCCGGAGGAGCCCAGGGCAAGCCCGCCCTCGGAAGCCGGGACCCACAGGGCCCAGGTCACTGTGGCCTGGGTATGGGTGGGGCCGGAGAAGCCCCGGAAGTGGGGAGTGGGGTGGGGGGAGTGGTTGATGATTTTTAGGATTGGGTTGGATTTGTGTATCGGAATCATTGGTGCTTTTGTAGTTGAAGTACAACGACGGTTTTTCGTATCATTGGTTATGGTTGGAGTCCATATGGAAGCAATGACATATGTTTTATTGACATTAAGTGTATCATTGGTTATGGGGTTTGTAGGTTTTTCTCCTAAGCCCTCTCCTATTTATGGGGGTTTAAGCCTTAATTGTTAGTGGTGTGATTGGTTGTGTGATTATTTTAAATTGGAGGGGGGCGGCTTATATGGGTTTCATGATATTTTTAGTTTATCTGGGGGGAATGATAGTTGTCTTTGGTTATACTACAGCAATGGCCATTGAAGAGTATCCTGAGACATGGGGCTCAGGGCTTGAGGTTCTAGGGGGTCTTTTGGTAGGATTAATGATGGAGGTAGGGTTGGTTTTATGGGTTTTAAGTTTGGATGAAGTAGTGGTGGTGGTTAATTTTAATAATATGGGTAACCGGGTGATTTTTGAGGGGGAGGGGTCGGGGTTAATTCGAGGTGACTGTACTGGTGCGGGTGCCTTGTATGATTATGGGCGTTGGTTAGCGGTGGTTGCTGGTTGAACATTGTTTGTTGGTGTATACGTTGTGATTGAGATTACTCGGGGTAATAGGTTATATTATTAGAAGTAGGGTCAGGATAAGGGGGATGAGGAAAGAGAGGAAGTAGAGTTTGATTATGCCTTTCTGGGTGGTTACCGTTGTGGAAGCGGTAATATGTGTTTGTGAGATTGTTTTGGGTATAGATTTTTCTAGCCATGTTGAGTCTAATAAGAGGAGGGCTAAGTTTTGACTTCTAAGTAGGTTTTGCTAGGGGATCATACGGTGAACTGTGGTGGGGAAGTATCCTAGTATGTTGGAGAATTTGAATATTTGTGATGGGTTTTTCACTTTTAGTTTGTTGGTTATAAGGGCGAGGTCTAGGGCTGTTAGGAAACCGAGAGCAGTTGCGTCTAGGGCTGAGAGTTTGAGATAGAAGGGTATTGTTGGCTGGGGGAGTGAGGTAGGGGGATATTACTGGTGATAGGGAATCCCGTGATTATACTGCCTATTGTGAGGCGTTTAATTGGGTTCAGTAGGGCGGGGTTGTTTTCGTTGATGTTGATTCGGGCTGGGAAGCGGGGTTGTCCTGTTAGGGTAAGGAGAATGGTTCGAGTACTGTAGGCGCTTGTTAGGGAGGTGGCGATGAGAGTAATAAATAGGGCTCAGGCGTCGGTATACGACGTATTTGTGGCTTCGATAATGAGATCTTTGGAGTAGAAGCCTGTGAGGAAAGGTATTCCTGTGAGTGCTAGGTTGCCAATAACTAGGGAAGTTGAGGTGAGGGGTAGTGTTTTAAACAGACCTCCTATTTTTCGAATGTCTTGTTCGTTGTTTAGGTTATGAATAATGGATCCGGAGCACATAAAAAGTATAGCTTTGAAGAAGGCATGGGTGCAGATGTGTAGGAATGCTAGGTATGGTTGGTTAATACCAATGGTGACTATTATTAGGCCTAGTTGACTTGAGGTAGAGAAGGCCACGATGTTTCAAATATCGTTTTGTGTGAGGGCACAGATGGCTGTGAATAGAGTAGTAATGGCTCCCAGGCATAATGTGAGGTTTTGGATTAGTGTATTGTTTTCTATTAACGGGTGGAAACGGATGAGTAGGAATACTCCGGCAACAACTATGGTGCTGGAGTGAAGTAGAGCTGAGACTGGAGGTGGGCCTTCTATGGCAGAGGGTAGTCAGGGGTGAAGGCCAAATTGGGCTGATTTTCCTGTTGCTGCTAGGAGAAGGCCTATTAGTGGAAGGAGGTTTGAGTTGGAGTTTAGGGCTAATATTTGTGGAAAGTCTCATGAGTTGTAATGCAGGAGGAATCATGTCATAGCTAGGATAAGACCAATGTCGCCAATACGGTTGTATAGGACTGCTTGGACGGCTGCTGTGCGGGCGTCCGCTCGAGCGTGTCATCAGCTAATTAGGAGGAAGGATAGAATTCCTACGCCTTCCCAACCGATGAAGAGTTGGAAAAGGTTGTTAGCAGTAACTGGAATTAGTACGGCAGCGAGGAAGATAAAGAGATATTTGAAGAATTGGTTAATGTTTGGATCTGAGCTTATGTACCATAGCGAGGATTCTATAATGGATCAGGTGATGAACAGTGCGATTGGAATAAATATTATGGAAAAGTAATCTAGTTTAAAGCTTAGCGTTAGATCTAATGTCTGGGTTGTTATTCAATGTCAACTTCACATGGTTGTTTCTTGGTTGAAGAAAAGGTAGAAAGTTGTTGGAAGAAGGCTAGTAATAAAAGCATATATTACAGTTGTTTGTACATAATTTGGATATGAGCGTTTTTTGTCAGGGTTGATGAGGGTGGCAAAAATTGGAAGAGTTAGGGAGGCGAGGGTTGTTATTATAATAGGGGCACACATGATTGTTACTTTTATTTGGAGTTGCACCAATGTTTTTGGCTCCTAAGGCCAATGGATAGCTGTTATCCTTTAAAAGTTGAGAAAGCCGTAATTTTAAGTACGGAGGCATGGATTAGCAGTCCTTGCAGGTTTTCTCGGTAAATAAGAAGTGATAAGCTTCTATAGTTAGGTTCACAATCTAAAGTTTTGATTAAAGTACATTTGCAGGGAGCAAACCCTAGAATGATATTGGGGTTGAGGGATAGAAGAATGATTGGAGCGAGGTGTATAAATATGAACGTATTTTCTCGTGTGAAGGGGGGTTTTATGTTGATTATATGATGTGTAAGTGTTCCTCGCTGCATTGTGATGAACATGTGGAGAGAGTAGAGGGCTGTAATTAGTATGTTGAGTCCTGTTAGTACAATAGTAATATGGGATCAGGAAAATGAGGCTGCGATTACAAAGAGCTCAGCTAGTAGGTTGATAGTGGGGTGTAGGGCAAGATTAGTAAGGTTTGCTGTGAACCATCAAAAGGTTCTTAATGGGAGTAGGGTTTGAAGTCCTCGGGACAGTAGTATGATACGGCTGTGGGTACGTTCATAGTCTGAGTTAGCTAGGCAGAAATAGATGGAGGAGGTGAGTCCATGGGCAATTATAAGGATAAAATTATGATGAATGCAAGGGCCGTTACAATAACGTTGTAAATATGGTCGTTACCTAGTAGATTGCCGGGTTGACCTAGTTCAGCTCGAATAAGAAGGCTTAGAGCTGTACCTAGGATTCCAGCTCATGCACCAAATAGTAGGTATAGAGTCCCAATGTCCTTATGGTTTGTTGAAAAGAGTCAACGGTTGATGAGCATAGGTAGAGATAGAGAGAAGGGAAGGGTAAAGTGGCTGAGTAAGCATTAGGCTGTACACCTAAAGACAGGGGTCTAGTCCTCCTTTTAGCAGCCCTGAGGTGATTTTCACATTGAATTGCAAGTTCAAAGGAGCAGCTTTAAAAGTTTCTGCCGGGGCTTCTCCCGCCTTTTTTCCCTGCGGCGGGAGAAGTGGATCAAAGCCAGTTGATTAGGGTATTTAGCTGTTAACCAAATTTTTGTGGGTTCGAGTCCCATTGATCTAGTGCGGGCTTAGCTTAATTAAAGGAATTGATTTGCGTTCAATTGATGCCGAGTAGGAGTTTGCAGTCTTTATGTACTTCATAAATTAAGTATGTTTACTTACTATGGGCTTTGAAGGCTCTTGGTCTTGTTTAACCTACATTTCTAGTGGATAGCCAAAATTAGGGGGGGAGGTTGGTAGTAAAAGGGTAGAGGCAATGACGAGTGGGGGAATAAGGAGTGTAGGTTTTGTGTTTTCGAATTGCCATATGATTTTTGTGTTGTTGGATGTAGGAAATAGTGTTAGGGAGACGGTATAGATTAGGCGTATAGAGAAATACAGGTTCAGCAGAGTTCTGATAATTATGATAGAGGGGATGAGAAAGTGATCGTTTATTGTGAGTTCTTGAATGGTAATTCATTTAGGTAGGAAGCCGGTTAGAGGGGGTAAGGCCCCTAGGGATAGGAGGGTGGATGCTCTTAGTGGTGCTAGACAGGTTGATTTGTTTCAGGTGTGGGATAGTATGAGGGTGGTGGTGTTTGAGTTTAGGTTGAGGGTCAGGAATATGGTAGTTGTTAGGATGATGTCTATGGTGAAGTAAAGAATTGTGATAGTTGGGTTATATACTAGCGTTCTTATTATTCAGCCTATGTGAGTGATGGAAGAATATCCTAGGATTTTGCGTAACTGTGTTTGGTTGAGACCTCCTCAACTGCCTACTATGATAGATAGGGTAGAGAGAGTTAGGAGGAGATAGGTGTTGATTGATGGGCGAATTTGGTATATGATCGAGATGGGGGCTAGTTTTTGCCATGTAAGGAGGAGTAGGCCAGAAGTTAGGGATGTTCCTTGGGTAACTTCTGGGACTCCAAAGTGGAAGGGGGCTATTCCTAGTTTTATGGCAAGGGCAGCCCAGTGCAGAACACGGTGGTGGTGCTTTCGGTCGTGGTGGGGGTGGGGGTGGGGGTGGTGTGTTTGGGTGTGTGGGTGTGTGGTTGTGTGGGTGTGTTGGGGTGTGTGGGTGTGTGTGTGCGTGCGGGCGCGCGCGCGCGCGCGCGCTCTGTGTTGGGGAGTGGGGTGGGGGATCAAGCGGGGGTCGGGTGGTGGCAAAGCCTGAGAGCTCTGCCGGGGCTGCTCCCAGAGCCTAGGCCGCTGCCCGCACAGCCGCGCATGCGCAGTAGACGGTGCCCCTCCTGGAACCTGGGCCGGCTCTGGAATCCCCGGGATGCTCAGTTCTCCTCGGTGTGGAGTCTCCGGCCGCCGCCGCCGCGCCCAGACCGGGAAGGCAGGAATGCCAGGCTGGTCAGCCCGGAGGGAAAACAGGCCTCTCCACACCGAGCCAGGTGCTCACCGCGAAAGGGAGGCCACCGCCCCGCCCCCGATCCCGTCCCCAACCCCGCGTCCTAAAGCTCCTCCAGCAGAGCCCGGTACTCCTCCTCGCTGAGGAGTAGCGGTTCCAGCAAAGCGGGCTCTCCCACGTCCTGCAGCTCCGTCGGGGCCTCCGTTTCTAGCAAAGGTTGCGCCTGCTGCAGAAACTCGGGGGTCTCCAGGAGCTCATCCAGCAGGCTGGAGGGGAGTGCAGACGAGCGCCCAGGCTCCTGGAGCGGCGGGGAGGGCGCCCGGATGGCTTGCATCTGCTCCTGCCCCGCGGAGGCCTCCGGGGGCGCGGGCCCCGGAGGTGGAGCTGCCCCGACTTGGGGCTCCCACGCCGCCCCGGCGACCTGGGGCCCCTGGCCCCAGCCCCACCACGGACTCCCCTGGGACGTGGGCGGCGCCAGCACACCCTGGCCCTGCGGCTCAGCTCCAGCGGGCCCAGGCTGTCCCACCGAGCAAGGGCCTGGCAGGCTGTGGTGCTGCGGGTCCCGATCCCCCCGCCATTGGCTCGGGCGCGGAGGCCACCCCCGGGGAGTCTGAGGGTGGGAGAGCGCCCCTTCCGGAGTCGCCAGGGCAGCGTAGGAAAAATCCCAATCCCCGCCTGCCGGGGCGGGATGGGAGATCCCTGCTGCCTGCGCAGCCTGGCTGGGCTGCAGCGGGGCGACGGCCCCTGCTCCCTGGCCCACGAAAGCCCCCGGTGGGAGAGTCCAGGGCGCGCAGGGCACGTGGGGGGCGGGAAGCCCCGTTGCCCACGCCCCGGTGTGGGTGAAGGCGACCGGCGAGGGAGCGGGGGGACACCCGCCGGGGGCCGCGTCGCCCGGGCCGCCTGCGTGCGCCGGTGCCCCGCCACCCTGGCCCGGGTGCCTGGCCCTCCGGTTCTGAAACCAAATCTGAATCCGGGACTCCGGGAGGCCCGTCTCTCTGGCCACTTCTTCCCGGGTGGCGATGCCTGGAAAGCGATCCTGCTGGAAGGCTCGCAGGAGCAGGGCGGTCTGGGACCGGGTGACGGCGGTCCGCTTTCGCCTGCCTTCTTGCGGGCCGCGTTTCCCGGGCCAGGGCCGAGATTCCCGCCGGTGCTGCCTCAGCTGGCGCGATCTCTCGTTCTGAAACCAAATCTGGACCCTGGGCTCCGGAATGCCGATGGCCTGGGCCAGCTCTTCCCTGGTGGCGATGCCCGGGTACGGGTTCCGCTCAAAGCAGGCTCGCAGGGCCTCCCTCTGGCTCGGGGTCCAAACGAGTCTCCTTCGCCGTCCTCGTCCTCGGGCTCCCGCCGGGAGGGCGCTGTCGCCGGGTGTCGGGAGAGCCATCGCGGGGAGACCTGGCCGGAATTTCGCGGACAGACACGGGCAGAGAGAGGCCGGCGGGCTCCAGTGCCCCTCAGTCGGCCTGTGCACGGCGAGCAGGTCCGGCCAGGAGGCCGGCCCAGCCGGCCAGCGGCCCTTATAAAGGCCCACAGGCTCCACCCCTTCAGGAATGCCGGAGGAGCCCAGGGCAAGCCCGCCCTCGGAAGCCGGGACCCACAGGGCCCAGGTCACTGTGGCCTGGGTATGGGTGGGGCCGGAGAAGCCCCGGAAGTGGGGAGTGGGGTGGGGGGAGTGGTTGATGATTTTTAGGATTGGGTTGGATTTGTGTATCGGAATCATTGGTGCTTTTGTAGTTGAAGTACAACGACGGTTTTTCGTATCATTGGTTATGGTTGGAGTCCATATGGAAGCAATGACATATGTTTTATTGACATTAAGTGTATCATTGGTTATGGGGTTTGTAGGTTTTTCTCCTAAGCCCTCTCCTATTTATGGGGGTTTAAGCCTTAATTGTTAGTGGTGTGATTGGTTGTGTGATTATTTTAAATTGGGGGGGGGCGGCTTATATGGGTTTCATGATATTTTTAGTTTATCTGGGGGGAATGATAGTTGTCTTTGGTTATACTACAGCAATGGCCATTGAAGAGTATCCTGAGACATGGGGCTCAGGGCTTGAGGTTCTAGGGGGTCTTTTGGTAGGATTAATGATGGAGGTAGGGTTGGTTTTATGGGTTTTAAGTTTGGATGAAGTAGTGGTGGTGGTTAATTTTAATAATATGGGTAACCGGGTGATTTTTGAGGGGGAGGGGTCGGGGTTAATTCGAGGTGACTGTACTGGTGCGGGTGCCTTGTATGATTATGGGCGTTGGTTAGCGGTGGTTGCTGGTTGAACATTGTTTGTTGGTGTATACGTTGTGATTGAGATTACTCGGGGTAATAGGTTATATTATTAGAAGTAGGGTCAGGATAAGGGGGATGAGGAAAGAGAGGAAGTAGAGTTTGATTATGCCTTTCTGGGTGGTTACCGTTGTGGAAGCGGTAATATGTGTTTGTGAGATTGTTTTGGGTATAGATTTTTCTAGCCATGTTGAGTCTAATAAGAGGAGGGCTAAGTTTTGACTTCTAAGTAGGTTTTGCTAGGGGATCATACGGTGAACTGTGGTGGGGAAGTATCCTAGTATGTTGGAGAATTTGAATATTTGTGATGGGTTTTTCACTTTTAGTTTGTTGGTTATAAGGGCGAGGTCTAGGGCTGTTAGGAAACCGAGAGCAGTTGCGTCTAGGGCTGAGAGTTTGAGATAGAAGGGTATTGTTGGCTGGGGGAGTGAGGTAGGGGGGATATTACTGGTGATAGGGAATCCCGTGATTATACTGCCTATTGTGAGGCGTTTAATTGGGTTCAGTAGGGCGGGGTTGTTTTCGTTGATGTTGATTCGGGCTGGGAAGCGGGGTTGTCCTGTTAGGGTAAGGAGAATGGTTCGAGTACTGTAGGCGCTTGTTAGGGAGGTGGCGATGAGAGTAATTAATAGGGCTCAGGCGTCGGTATACGACGTATTTGTGGCTTCGATAATGAGATCTTTGGAGTAGAAGCCTGTGAGGAAAGGTATTCCTGTGAGTGCTAGGTTGCCAATAACTAGGGAAGTTGAGGTGAGGGGTAGTGTTTTAAACAGACCTCCTATTTTTCGAATGTCTTGTTCGTTGTTTAGGTTATGAATAATGGATCCGGAGCACATAAAAAGTATAGCTTTGAAGAAGGCATGGGTGCAGATGTGTAGGAATGCTAGGTATGGTTGGTTAATACCAATGGTGACTATTATTAGGCCTAGTTGACTTGAGGTAGAGAAGGCCACGATGTTTCAAATATCGTTTTGTGTGAGGGCACAGATGGCTGTGAATAGAGTAGTAATGGCTCCCAGGCATAATGTGAGGTTTTGGATTAGTGTATTGTTTTCTATTAACGGGTGGAAACGGATGAGTAGGAATACTCCGGCAACAACTATGGTGCTGGAGTGAAGTAGAGCTGAGACTGGAGGTGGGCCTTCTATGGCAGAGGGTAGTCAGGGGTGAAGGCCAAATTGGGCTGATTTTCCTGTTGCTGCTAGGAGAAGGCCTATTAGTGGAAGGAGGTTTGAGTTGGAGTTTAGGGCTAATATTTGTGGAAAGTCTCATGAGTTGTAATGCAGGAGGAATCATGTCATAGCTAGGATAAGACCAATGTCGCCAATACGGTTGTATAGGACTGCTTGGACGGCTGCTGTGCGGGCGTCCGCTCGAGCGTGTCATCAGCTAATTAGGAGGAAGGATAGAATTCCTACGCCTTCCCAACCGATGAAGAGTTGGAAAAGGTTGTTAGCAGTAACTGGAATTAGTACGGCAGCGAGGAAGATAAAGAGATATTTGAAGAATTGGTTAATGTTTGGATCTGAGCTTATGTACCATAGCGAGGATTCTATAATGGATCAGGTGATGAACAGTGCGATTGGAATAAATACTATGGAAAAGTAATCTAGTTTAAAGCTTAGCGTTAGATCTAATGTCTGGGTTGTTATTCAATGTCAACTTCACATGGTTGTTTCTTGGTTGAAGAAAAGGTAGAAAGTTGTTGGAAGAAGGCTAGTAATAAAAGCATATATTACAGTTGTTTGTACATAATTTGGATATGAGCGTTTTTTGTCAGGGTTGATGAGGGTGGCAAAAATTGGAAGAGTTAGGGAGGCGAGGGTTGTTATTATAATAGGGGCACACATGATTGTTACTTTTATTTGGAGTTGCACCAATGTTTTTGGCTCCTAAGGCCAATGGATAGCTGTTATCCTTTAAAAGTTGAGAAAGCCGTAATTTTAAGTACGGAGGCATGGATTAGCAGTCCTTGCAGGTTTTCTCGGTAAATAAGAAGTGATAAGCTTCTATAGTTAGGTTCACAATCTAAAGTTTTGATTAAAGTACATTTGCAGGGAGCAAACCCTAGAATGATATTGGGGTTGAGGGATAGAAGAATGATTGGAGCGAGGTGTATAAATATGAACGTATTTTCTCGTGTGAAGGGGGGTTTTATGTTGATTATATGATGTGTAAGTGTTCCTCGCTGCATTGTGATGAACATGTGGAGAGAGTAGAGGGCTGTAATTAGTATGTTGAGTCCTGTTAGTACAATAGTAATATGGGATCAGGAAAATGAGGCTGCGATTACAAAGAGCTCAGCTAGTAGGTTGATAGTGGGGGGTAGGGCAAGATTAGTAAGGTTTGCTGTGAACCATCAAAAGGTTCTTAATGGGAGTAGGGTTTGAAGTCCTCGGGACAGTAGTATGGTACGGCTGTGGGTACGTTCATAGTCTGAGTTAGCTAGGCAGAAATAGATGGAGGAGGTGAGTCCATGGGCAATTATAAGGATAAAATTATGATGAATGCAAGGGCCGTTACAATAACGTTGTAAATATGGTCGTTACCTAGTAGATTGCCGGGTTGACCTAGTTCAGCTCGAATAAGAAGGCTTAGAGCTGTACCTAGGATTCCAGCTCATGCACCAAATAGTAGGTATAGAGTCCCAATGTCCTTATGGTTTGTTGAAAAGAGTCAACGGTTGATGAGCATAGGTAGAGATAGAGAGAAGGGAAGGGTAAAGTGGCTGAGCAAGCATTAGGCTGTACACCTAAAGACAGGGGTCTAGTCCTCCTTTTAGCAGCCCTGAGGTGATTTTCACATTGAATTGCAAGTTCAAAGGAGCAGCTTTAAAAGTTTCTGCCGGGGCTTCTCCCGCCTTTTTTCCCTGCGGCGGGAGAAGTGGATCAAAGCCAGTTGATTAGGGTATTTAGGTGTTGACCAAATTTTTGTGGGTTCGAGTCCCATTGATCTAGTGCGGGCTTAGCTTAATTAAAGGAATTGATTTGCGTTCAATTGATGCAGAGTAGGTGTTTGCAGTCCTTATGTACTTCAGAAATTAAGTATGTTTACTTACTAAGGGCTTTGAAGGCTCTTGGTCTTGTTTAAACTACATTTCTAGTGGATAGCCCAAATTAGGGGGGAGGTTGGTAGTAAAAGGGTAGAGGCAATGACGAGTGGGGGAATAAGGAGTGTAGGTTTTGTGTTTTCGAATTGCCATATGATTTTTGTGTTGTTGGATGTAGGAAATAGTGTTAGGGAGACGGTATAGATTAGGCGTATAGAGAAATACAGGTTCAGCAGAGTTCTGATAATTATGATAGAGGGGATGAGAAAGTGATTGTTTATTGTGAGTTCTTGAATGGTAATTCATTTAGGTAGGAAGCCGGTTCGAGGGGGTAAGGCCCCTAGGGATAGGAGGGTGGATGCTCTTAGTGGTGCTAGACAGGTTGATTTGTTTCAGGTGTGGGATAGTATGAGGGTGGTGGTGTTTGAGTTTAGGTTGAGGGTCAGGAATATGGTAGTTGTTAGGATGATGTCTATGGTTAAGTAAAGAATTGTGATAGTGGGGTTATATACTAGCGTTCTTATTATTCAGCCTATGTGAGTGATGGAAGAATATCCTAGGATTTTGCGTAACTGTGTTTGGTTGAGACCTCCTCAACTGCCTACTATGATAGATAGGGTAGAGAGAGTTAGGAGGATATAGGTGTTGATTGATGGGCGAATTTGGTATATGATCGAGATGGGGGCTAGTTTTTGCCATGTAAGGAGGAGTAGGCCAGAAGTTAGGGATGTTCCTTGGGTAACTTCTGGGACTCCAAAGTGGAAGGGGGCTATTCCTAGTTTTATGGCAAGGGCAGCCCAGTGCAGAACACGGTGGTGGTGCTTTCGGTCGTGGTGGGGGTGGGGGTGGGGGTGGTGTGTTTGGGTGTGTGGGTGTGTGGTTGTGTGGGTGTGTTGGGGTGTGTGGGTGTGTGTGTGCGTGCGGGCGCGCGCGCGCGCGCGCGCTCTGTGTTGGGGAGTGGGGTGGGGGATCAAGCGGGGGTTGGGTGGTGGCAAAGCATGAGAGCTCTGCCGGGGCTGCTCCCAGAGCCTAGGCCGCTGCCCGCACAGCCGCGCATGCGCAGTAGACGGTGCCCCTCCTGGAACCTGGGCCGGCTCTGGAATCCCCGGGATGCTCAGTTCTCCTCGGTGTGGAGTCTCCGGCCGCCGCCGCCGCGCCCAGACCGGGAAGGCAGGAATGCCAGGCTGGTCAGCCCGGAGGGAAAACAGGCCTCTCCACACCGAGCCAGGTGCTCACCGCGAAAGGGAGGCCACCGCCCCGCCCCCGATCCCGTCCCCAACCCCGCGTCCTAAAGCTCCTCCAGCAGAGCCCGGTACTCCTCCTCGCTGAGGAGTAGCGGTTCCAGCAAAGCGGGCTCTCCCACGTCCTGCAGCTCCGTCGGGGCCTCCGTTTCTAGCAAAGGTTGCGCCTGCTGCAGAAACTCGGGGGTCTCCAGGAGCTCATCCAGCAGGCTGGAGGGGAGTGCAGACGAGCGCCCAGGCTCCTGGAGCGGCGGGGAGGGCGCCCGGATGGCTTGCATCTGCTCCTGCCCCGCGGAGGCCTCCGGGGGCGCGGGCCCCGGAGGTGGAGCTGCCCCGACTTGGGGCTCCCACGCCGCCCCGGCGACCTGGGGCCCCTGGCCCCAGCCCCACCACGGACTCCCCTGGGACGTGGGCGGCGCCTGCACACCCTGGCCCTGAGGCTCAGCTCCAGCGGGCCCAGGCTGTCCCACCGAGCAAGGGCCCGGCAGGCTGTGGTGCTGCGGGTCCCGATCCCCCCGCCATTGGCTCGGGCGCGGAGGCCACCCCCGGGGAGTCTGAGGGTGGGAGAGCGCCCCTTCCGGAGTCGCCAGGGCAGCGTAGGAAAAATCCCAATCCCCGCCTGCCGGGGCGGGATGGGAGATCCCTGCTGCCTGCGCAGCCTGGCTGGGCTGCAGCGGGGCGACGGCCCCTGCTCCCTGGCCCACGAAAGCCCCCGGTGGGAGAGTCCAGGGCGCGCAGGGCACGTGGGGGGCGGGAAGCCCCGTTGCCCACGCCCCGGTGTGGGTGAAGGCGACCGGCGAGGGAGCGGGGGGACACCCGCCGGGGGCCGCGTCGCCCGGGCCGCCTGCGTGCGCCGGTGCCCCGCCACCCTGGCCCGGGTGCCTGGCCCTCCGGTTCTGAAACCAAATCTGAATCCGGGACTCCGGGAGGCCCGTCTCTCTGGCCAGTTCTTCCCGGGTGGCGATGCCTGGAAAGCGATCCTGCTGGAAGGCTCGCAGGAGCAGGGCGGTCTGGGACCGGGTGACGGCGGTCCGCTTTCGCCTGCCTTCTTGCGGGCCGCGTTTCCCGGGCCAGGGCCGAGATTCCCGCCGGTGCTGCCTCAGCTGGCGCGATCTCTCGTTCTGAAACCAAATCTGGACCCTGGGCTCCGGAATGCCGATGGCCTGGGCCAGCTCTTCCCTGGTGGTGATGCCCGGGTACGGGTTCCGCTCAAAGCAGGCTCGCAGGGCCTCCCTCTGGCTCGGGGTCCAAACGAGTCTCCTTCGCCGTCCTCGTCCTCGGGCTCCCGCCGGGAGGGCGCCGTCGCCGGGTGTCGGGAGAGCCATCGCGGGGAGACCTGGCCGGAATTTCGCGGACAGACACGGGCAGAGAGAGGCCGGCGGGCTCCAGTGCCCCTCAGTCGGCCTGTGCACGGCGAGCAGGTCCGGCCAGGAGGCCGGCCCAGCCGGCCAGCGGCCCTTATAAAGGCCCACAGGCTCCACCCCTTCAGGAATGCCGGAGGAGCCCAGGGCAAGCCCGCCCTCGGAAGCCGGGACCCACAGGGCCCAGGTCACTGTGGCCTGGGTATGGGTGGGGCCGGAGAAGCCCCGGAAGTGGGGAGTGGGGTGGGGGGAGTGGTTGATGATTTTTAGGATTGGGTTGGATTTGTGTATCGGAATCATTGGTGCTTTTGTAGTTGAAGTACAACGACGGTTTTTCGTATCATTGGTTATGGTTGGAGTCCATATGGAAGCAATGACATATGTTTTATTGACATTAAGTGTATCATTGGTTATGGGGTTTGTAGGTTTTTCTCCTAAGCCCTCTCCTATTTATGGGGGTTTAAGCCTTAATTGTTAGTGGTGTGATTGGTTGTGTGATTATTTTAAATTGGGGGGGGGCGGCTTATATGGGTTTCGTGATATTTTTAGTTTATCTGGGGGGGAATGATAGTTGTCTTTGGTTATACTACAGCAATGGCCATTGAAGAGTATCCTGAGACATGGGGCTCAGGGCTTGAGGTTCTAGGGGGTCTTTTGGTAGGATTAATGATGGAGGTAGGGTTGGTTTTATGGGTTTTAAGTTTGGATGAAGTAGTGGTGGTGGTTTATTTTAATAATATGGGTAACCGGGTGATTTTTGAGGGGGAGGGGTCGGGGTTAATTCGAGGTGACTGTACTGGTGCGGGTGCCTTGTATGATTATGGGCGTTGGTTAGCGGTGGTTGCTGGTTGAACATTGTTTGTTGGTGTATACATTGTGATTGAGATTACTCGGGGTAATAGGTTATATTATTAGAAGTAGGGTCAGGATAAGGGGGATGAGGAAAGAGAGGAAGTAGAGTTTGATTATGCCTTTCTGGGTGGTTACAGTTGTGGAAGCGGTAATATGTGTTTGTGAGATTGTTTTGGGTATAGATTTTTCTAGCCATGTTGAGTCTAATAAGAGGAGGGCTAAGTTTTGACTTCTAAGTAGGTTTTGCTAGGGGATCATACGGTGAACTGTGGTGGGGAAGTATCCTAGTATGTTGGAGAATTTGAATATTTGTGATGGGTTTTTCACTTTTAGTTTGTTGGTTATAAGGGCGAGGTCTAGGGCTGTTAGGAAACCGAGAGCAGTTGCGTCTAGGGCTGAGAGTTTGAGATAGAAGGGTATTGTTGGCTGGGGGAGTGAGGTAGGGGGGATATTACTGGTGATAGGGAATCCCGTGATTATACTGCCTATTGTGAGGCGTTTAATTGGGTTCAGTAGGGCGGGGTTGTTTTCGTTGATGTTGATTCGGGCTGGGAAGCGGGGTTGTCCTGTTAGGGTAAGGAGAATGGTTCGAGTACTGTAGGCGCTTGTTAGGGAGGTGGCGATGAGAGTAATAAATAGGGCTCAGGCGTTGGTATACGACGTATTTGTGGCTTCGATAATGAGATCTTTGGAGTAGAAGCCTGTGAGGAAAGGTATTCCTGTGAGTGCTAGGTTGCCAATAACTAGGGAAGTTGAGGTGAGGGGTAGTGTTTTAAACAGACCTCCTATTTTTCGAATGTCTTGTTCGTTGTTTAGGTTATGAATAATGGATCCGGAGCTCATAAAAAGTATAGCTTTGAAGAAGGCATGGGTGCAGATGTGTAGGAATGCTAGGTATGGTTGGTTAATACCAATGGTGACTATTATTAGGCCTAGTTGACTTGAGGTAGAGAAGGCCACGATGTTTCAAATATCGTTTTGTGTGAGGGCACAGATGGCTGTGAATAGAGTAGTAATGGCTCCCAGGCATAATGTGAGGTTTTGGATTAGTGTATTGTTTTCTATTAACGGGTGGAAACGGATGAGTAGGAATACTCCGGCAACAACTATGGTGCTGGAGTGAAGTAGAGCTGAGACTGGAGGTGGGCCTTCTATGGCAGAGGGTAGTCAGGGGTGAAGGCCAAATTGGGCTGATTTTCCTGTTGCTGCTAGGAGAAGGCCTATTAGTGGAAGGAGGTTTGAGTTGGAGTTTAGGGCTAATATTTGTGGAAAGTCTCATGAGTTGTAATGCAGGAGGAATCATGTCATAGCTAGGATAAGACCAATGTCGCCAATACGGTTGTATAGGACTGCTTGGACGGCTGCTGTGCGGGCGTCCGCTCGAGCGTGTCATCAGCTAATTAGGAGGAAGGATAGAATTCCTACGCCTTCCCAACCGATGAAGAGTTGGAAAAGGTTGTTAGCAGTAACTGGAATTAGTACGGCAGCGAGGAAGATAAAGAGATATTTGAAGAATTGGTTAATGTTTGGATCTGAGCTTATGTACCATAGCGAGGATTCTATAATGGATCAGGTGATGAACAGTGCGATTGGAATAAATATTATGGAAAAGTAATCTAGTTTAAAGCTTAGCGTTAGATCTAATGTCTGGGTTGTTATTCAATGTCAACTTCACATGGTTGTTTCTTGGTTGAAGAAAAGGTAGAAAGTTGTTGGAAGAAGGCTAGTAATAAAAGCATATATTACAGTTGTTTGTACATAATTTGGATATGAGCGTTTTTTGTCAGGGTTGATGAGGGTGGCAAAAATTGGAAGAGTTAGGGAGGCGAGGGTTGTTATTATAATAGGGGCACACATGATTGTTACTTTTATTTGGAGTGGCACCAATGTTTTTGGCTCCTAAGGCCAATGGATAGCTGTTATCCTTTAAAAGTTGAGAAAGCCGTAATTTTAAGTACGGAGGCATGGATTAGCAGTCCTTGCAGGTTTTCTCGGTAAATAAGAAGTGATAAGCTTCTATAGTTAGGTTCACAATCTAAAGTTTTGATTAAAGTACATTTGCAGGGAGCAAACCCTAGAATGATATTGGGGTTGAGGGATAGAAGAATGATTGGAGCGAGGTGTATAAATATGAACGTATTTTCTCGTGTGAAGGGGGGTTTTATGTTGATTATATGATGTGTAAGTGTTCCTCGCTGCATTGTGATGAACATGTGGAGAGAGTAGAGGGCTGTAATTAGTATGTTGAGTCCTGTTAGTACAATAGTAATATGGGATCAGGAAAATGAGGCTGCGATTACAAAGAGCTCAGCTAGTAGGTTGATAGTGGGGGGTAGGGCAAGATTAGTAAGGTTTGCTGTGAACCATCAAAAGGTTCTTAATGGGAGTAGGGTTTGAAGTCCTCGGGACAGTAGTATGGTACGGCTGTGGGTACGTTCATAGTCTGAGTTAGCTAGGCAGAAATAGATGGAGGAGGTGAGTCCATGGGCAATTATAAGGATAAAATTATGATGAATGCAAGGGCCGTTACAATAACGTTGTAAATATGGTCGTTACCTAGTAGATTGCCGGGTTGACCTAGTTCAGCTCGAATAAGAAGGCTTAGAGCTGTACCTAGGATTCCAGCTCATGCACCAAATAGTAGGTATAGAGTCCCAATGTCCTTATGGTTTGTTGAAAAGAGTCAACGGTTGATGAGCATAGGTAGAGATAGAGAGAAGGGAAGGGTAAGGTGGCTGAGCAAGCATTAGGCTGTACACCTAAAGACAGGGGTCTAGTCCTCCTTTTAGCAGCCCTGAGGTGATTTTCACATTGAATTGCAAGTTCAAAGGAGCAGCTTTAAAAGTTTCTGCCGGGGCTTCTCCCGCCTTTTTTCCCTGCGGCGGGAGAAGTGGATCAAAGCCAGTTGATTAGGGTATTTAGGTGTTGACCAAATTTTTGCGGGTTCGAGTCCCATTGATCTAGTGCGGGCTTAGCTTAATTAAAGGAATTGATTTGCGTTCAATTGATGCAGAGTAGGTGTTTGCAGTCCTTATGTACTTCAGAAATTAAGTATGTTTACTTACTAAGGGCTTTGAAGGCTCTTGGTCTTGTTTAAACTACATTTCTCTTGGATAGCCCAAATTAGGGGGGAGGTTGGTAGTAAAAGGGTAGAGGCAATGACGAGTGGGGGAATAAGGAGTGTAGGTTTTGTGTTTTCGAATTGCCATATGATTTTTGTGTTGTTGGATGTAGGAAATAGTGTTAGGGAGACGGTATAGATTAGGCGTATAGAGAAATACAGGTTCAGCAGAGTTCTGATAATTATGATAGAGGGGATGAGAAAGTGATTGTTTATTGTGAGTTCTTGAATGGTAATTCATTTAGGTAGGAAGCCGGTTAGAGGGGGTAAGGCCCCTAGGGATAGGAGGGTGGATGCTCTTAGTGGTGCTAGACCGGTTGATTTGTTTCAGGTGTGGGATAGTATGAGGGTGGTGGTGTTTGAGTTTAGGTTGAGGGTCAGGAATATGGTAGTTGTTAGGATGATGTCTATGGTTAAGTAAAGAATTGTGATAGTTGGGTTATATACTAGCGTTCTTATTATTCAGCCTATGTGAGTGATGGAAGAATATCCTAGGATTTTGCGTAACTGTGTTTGGTTGAGACCTCCTCAACTGCCTACTATGATAGATAGGGTAGAGAGAGTTAGGAGGATATAGGTGTTGATTGATGGGCGAATTTGGTATATGATCGAGATGGGGGCTAGTTTTTGCCATGTAAGGAGGAGTAGGCCAGAAGTTAGGGATGTTCCTTGGGTAACTTCTGGGACTCCAAAGTGGAAGGGGGCTATTCCTAGTTTTATGGCAAGGGCAGCCCAGTGCAGAACACGGTGGTGGTGCTTTCGGTCGTGGTGGGGGTGGGGGTGGGGGTGGTGTGTTTGGGTGTGTGGGTGTGTGGTTGTGTGGGTGTGTTGGGGTGTGTGGGTGTGTGTGTGCGTGCGGGCGCGCGCGCGCGCGCGCGCGCGCTGTGTTGGGGAGTGGGGTGGGGGATCAAGCGGGGGTCGGGTGGTGGCAAAGCATGAGAGCTCTGCCGGGGCTGCTCCCAGAGCCTAGGCCGCTGCCCGCACAGCCGCGCATGCGCAGTAGACGGTGCCCCTCCTGGAACCTGGGCCGGCTCTGGAATCCCCGGGATGCTCAGTTCTCCTCGGTGTGGAGTCTCCGGCCGCCGCCGCCGCGCCCAGACCGGGAAGGCAGGAATGCCAGGCTGGTCAGCCCGGAGGGAAAACAGGCCTCTCCACACCGAGCCAGGTGCTCACCGCGAAAGGGAGGCCACCGCCCCGCCCCCGATCCCGTCCCCAACCCCGCGTCCTAAAGCTCCTCCAGCAGAGCCCGGTACTCCTCCTCGCTGAGGAGTAGCGGTTCCAGCAAAGCGGGCTCTCCCACGTCCTGCAGCTCCGTCGGGGCCTCCGTTTCTAGCAAAGGTTGCGCCTGCTGCAGAAACTCGGGGGTCTCCAGGAGCTCATCCAGCAGGCTGGAGGGGAGTGCAGACGAGCGCCCAGGCTCCTGGAGCGGCGGGGAGGGCGCCCGGATGGCTTGCATCTGCTCCTGCCCCGCGGAGGCCTCCGGGGGCGCGGGCCCCGGAGGTGGAGCTGCCCCGACTTGGGGCTCCCACGCCGCCCCGGCGACCTGGGGCCCCTGGCCCCAGCCCCACCACGGACTCCCCTGGGACGTGGGCGGCGCCTGCACACCCTGGCCCTGAGGCTCAGCTCCAGCGGGCCCAGGCTGTCCCACCGAGCAAGGGCCCGGCAGGCTGTGGTGCTGCGGGTCCCGATCCCCCCGCCATTGGCTCGGGCGCGGAGGCCACCCCCGGGGAGTCTGAGGGTGGGAGAGCGCCCCTTCCGGAGTCGCCAGGGCAGCGTAGGAAAAATCCCAATCCCCGCCTGCCGGGGCAGGATGGGAGATCCCTGCTGCCTGCGCAGCCTGGCTGGGCTGCAGCGGGGCGACGGCCCCTGCTCCCTGGCCCACGAAAGCCCCCGGTGGGAGAGTCCAGGGCGAGCAGGGCACGTGGGGGGCGGGAAGCCCCGTTGCCCACGCCCCGGTGTGGGTGAAGGCGACCGGCGAGGGAGCGGGGGGACACCCGCCGGGGGCCGCGTCGCCCGGGCCGCCTGCGTGCGCCGGTGCCCCGCCACCCTGGCCCGGGTGCCTGGCCCTCCGGTTCTGAAACCAAATCTGAATCCGGGACTCCGGGAGGCCCGTCTCTCTGGCCAGTTCTTCCCGGGTGGCGATGCCTGGAAAGCGATCCTGCTGGAAGGCTCGCAGGAGCAGGGCGGTCTGGGACCGGGTGACGGCGGTCCGCTTTCGCCTGCCTTCTTGCGGGCCGCGTTTCCCGGGCCAGGGCCGAGATTCCCGCCGGTGCTGCCTCAGCTGGCGCGATCTCTCGTTCTGAAACCAAATCTGGACCCTGGGCTCCGGAATGCCGATGGCCTGGGCCAGCTCTTCCCTGGTGGCGATGCCCGGGTACGGGTTCCGCTCAAAGCAGGCTCGCAGGGCCTCCCTCTGGCTCGGGGTCCAAACGAGTCTCCTTCGCCGTCCTCGTCCTCGGGCTCCCGCCGGGAGGGCGCCGTCGCCGGGTGTCGGGAGAGCCATCGCGGGGAGACCTGGCCGGAATTTCGCGGACAGACACGGGCAGAGAGAGGCCGGCGGGCTCCAGTGCCCCTCAGTCGGCCTGTGCACGGCGAGCAGGTCCGGCCAGGAGGCCGGCCCAGCCGGCCAGCGGCCCTTATAAAGGCCCACAGGCTCCACCCCTTCAGGAATGCCGGAGGAGCCCAGGGCAAGCCCGCCCTCGGAAGCCGGGACCCACAGGGCCCAGGTCACTGTGGCCTGGGTATGGGTGGGGCCGGAGAAGCCCCGGAAGTGGGGAGTGGGGTGGGGGGAGTGGTTGATGATTTTTAGGATTGGGTTGGATTTGTGTATCGGAATCATTGGTGCTTTTGTAGTTGAAGTACAACGACGGTTTTTCGTATCATTGGTTATGGTTGGAGTCCATATGGAAGCAATGACATATGTTTTATTGACATTAAGTGTATCATTGGTTATGGGGTTTGTAGGTTTTTCTCCTAAGCCCTCTCCTATTTATGGGGGTTTAAGCCTTAATTGTTAGTGGTGTGATTGGTTGTGTGATTATTTTAAATTGGGGGGGGCGGCTTATATGGGTTTCGTGATATTTTTAGTTTATCTGGGGGGGAATGATAGTTGTCTTTGGTTATACTACAGCAATGGCCATTGAAGAGTATCCTGAGACATGGGGCTCAGGGCTTGAGGTTCTAGGGGGTCTTTTGGTAGGATTAATGATGGAGGTAGGGTTGGTTTTATGGGTTTTAAGTTTGGATGAAGTAGTGGTGGTGGTTTATTTTAATAATATGGGTAACCGGGTGATTTTTGAGGGGGAGGGGTCGGGGTTAATTCGAGGTGACTGTACTGGTGCGGGTGCCTTGTATGATTATGGGCGTTGGTTAGCGGTGGTTGCTGGTTGAACATTGTTTGTTGGTGTATACATTGTGATTGAGATTACTCGGGGTAATAGGTTATATTATTAGAAGTAGGGTCAGGATAAGGGGGATGAGGAAAGAGAGGAAGTAGAGTTTGATTATGCCTTTCTGGGTGGTTACAGTTGTGGAAGCGGTAATATGTGTTTGTGAGATTGTTTTGGGTATAGATTTTTCTAGCCATGTTGAGTCTAATAAGAGGAGGGCTAAGTTTTGACTTCTAAGTAGGTTTTGCTAGGGGATCATACGGTGAACTGTGGTGGGGAAGTATCCTAGTATGTTGGAGAATTTGAATATTTGTGATGGGTTTTTCACTTTTAGTTTGTTGGTTATAAGGGCGAGGTCTAGGGCTGTTAGGAAACCGAGAGCAGTTGCGTCTAGGGCTGAGAGTTTGAGATAGAAGGGTATTGTTGGCTGGGGGAGTGAGGTAGGGGGGATATTACTGGTGATAGGGAATCCCGTGATTATACTGCCTATTGTGAGGCGTTTAATTGGGTTCAGTAGGGCGGGGTTGTTTTCGTTGATGTTGATTCGGGCTGGGAAGCGGGGTTGTCCTGTTAGGGTAAGGAGAATGATTCGAGTACTGTAGGCGCTTGTTAGGGAGGTGGCGATGAGAGTAATAAATAGGGCTCAGGCGTTGGTATACGACGTATTTGTGGCTTCGATAATGAGATCTTTGGAGTAGAAGCCTGTGAGGAAAGGTATTCCTGTGAGTGCTAGGTTGCCAATAACTAGGGAAGTTGAGGTGAGGGGTAGTGTTTTAAACAGACCTCCTATTTTTCGAATGTCTTGTTCGTTGTTTAGGTTATGAATAATGGATCCGGAGCACATAAAAAGTATAGCTTTGAAGAAGGCATGGGTGCAGATGTGTAGGAATGCTAGGTATGGTTGGTTAATACCAATGGTGACTATTATTAGGCCTAGTTGACTTGAGGTAGAGAAGGCCACGATGTTTCAAATATCGTTTTGTGTGAGGGCACAGATGGCTGTGAATAGAGTAGTAATGGCTCCCAGGCATAATGTGAGGTTTTGGATTAGTGTATTGTTTTCTATTAACGGGTGGAAACGGATGAGTAGGAATACTCCGGCAACAACTATGGTGCTGGAGTGAAGTAGAGCTGAGACTGGAGGTGGGCCTTCTATGGCAGAGGGTAGTCAGGGGTGAAGGCCAAATTGGGCTGATTTTCCTGTTGCTGCTAGGAGAAGGCCTATTAGTGGAAGGAGGTTTGAGTTGGAGTTTAGGGCTAATATTTGTGGAAAGTCTCATGAGTTGTAATGCAGGAGGAATCATGTCATAGCTAGGATAAGACCAATGTCGCCAATACGGTTGTATAGGACTGCTTGGACGGCTGCTGTGCGGGCGTCCGCTCGAGCGTGTCATCAGCTAATTAGGAGGAAGGATAGAATTCCTACGCCTTCCCAACCGATGAAGAGTTGGAAAAGGTTGTTAGCAGTAACTGGAATTAGTACGGCAGCGAGGAAGATAAAGAGATATTTGAAGAATTGGTTAATGTTTGGATCTGAGCTTATGTACCATAGCGAGGATTCTATAACGGATCAGGTGATGAACAGTGCGATTGGAATAAATATTATGGAAAAGTAATCTAGTTTAAAGCTTAGCGTTAGATCTAATGTCTGGGTTGTTATTCAATGTCAACTTCACATGGTTGTTTCTTGGTTGAAGAAAAGGTAGAAAGTTGTTGGAAGAAGGCTAGTAATAAAAGCATATATTACAGTTGTTTGTACATAATTTGGATATGAGCGTTTTTTGTCAGGGTTGATGAGGGTGGCAAAAATTGGAAGAGTTAGGGAGGCGAGGGTTGTTATTATAATAGGGGCACACATGATTGTTACTTTTATTTGGAGTGGCACCAATGTTTTTGGCTCCTAAGGCCAATGGATAGCTGTTATCCTTTAAAAGTTGAGAAAGCCGTAATTTTAAGTACGGAGGCATGGATTAGCAGTCCTTGCAGGTTTTCTCGGTAAATAAGAAGTGATAAGCTTCTATAGTTAGGTTCACAATCTAAAGTTTTGATTAAAGTACATTTGCAGGGAGCAAACCCTAGAATGATATTGGGGTTGAGGGATAGAAGAATGATTGGAGCGAGGTGTATAAATATGAACGTATTTTCTCGTGTGAAGGGGGGTTTTATGTTGATTATATGATGTGTAAGTGTTCCTCGCTGCATTGTGATGAACATGTGGAGAGAGTAGAGGGCTGTAATTAGTATGTTGAGTCCTGTTAGTACAATAGTAATATGGGATCAGGAAAATGAGGCTGCGATTACAAAGAGCTCAGCTAGTAGGTTGATAGTGGGGGGTAGGGCAAGATTAGTAAGGTTTGCTGTGAACCATCAAAAGGTTCTTAATGGGAGTAGGGTTTGAAGTCCTCGGGACAGTAGTATGGTACGGCTGTGGGTACGTTCATAGTCTGAGTTAGCTAGGCAGAAATAGATGGAGGAGGTGAGTCCATGGGCAATTATAAGGATAAAATTATGATGAATGCAAGGGCCGTTACAATAACGTTGTAAATATGGTCGTTACCTAGTAGATTGCCGGGTTGACCTAGTTCAGCTCGAATAAGAAGGCTTAGAGCTGTACCTAGGATTCCAGCTCATGCACCAAATAGTAGGTATAGAGTCCCAATGTCCTTATGGTTTGTTGAAAAGAGTCAACGGTTGATGAGCATAGGTAGAGATAGAGAGAAGGGAAGGGTAAGGTGGCTGAGCAAGCATTAGGCTGTACACCTAAAGACAGGGGTCTAGTCCTCCTTTTAGCAGCCCTGAGGTGATTTTCACATTGAATTGCAAGTTCAAAGGAGCAGCTTTAAAAGTTTCTGCCGGGGCTTCTCCCGCCTTTTTTCCCTGCGGCGGGAGAAGTGGATCAAAGCCAGTTGATTAGGGTATTTAGGTGTTGACCAAATTTTTGCGGGTTCGAGTCCCATTGATCTAGTGCGGGCTTAGCTTAATTAAAGGAATTGATTTGCGTTCAATTGATGCAGAGTAGGTGTTTGCAGTCCTTATGTACTTCAGAAATTAAGTATGTTTACTTACTAAGGGCTTTGAAGGCTCTTGGTCTTGTTTAAACTACATTTCTAGTGGATAGCCCAAATTAGGGGGGAGGTTGGTAGTAAAAGGGTAGAGGCAATGACGAGTGGGGGAATAAGGAGTGTAGGTTTTGTGTTTTCGAATTGCCATATGATTTTTGTGTTGTTGGATGTAGGAAATAGTGTTAGGGAGACGGTATAGATTAGGCGTATAGAGAAATACAGGTTCAGCAGAGTTCTGATAATTATGATAGAGGGGATGAGAAAGTGATTGTTTATTGTGAGTTCTTGAATGGTAATTCATTTAGGTAGGAAGCCGGTTAGAGGGGGTAAGGCCCCTAGGGATAGGAGGGTGGATGCTCTTAGTGGTGCTAGACCGGTTGATTTGTTTCAGGTGTGGGATAGTATGAGGGTGGTGGTGTTTGAGTTTAGGTTGAGGGTCAGGAATATGGTAGTTGTTAGGATGATGTCTATGGTTAAGTAAAGAATTGTGATAGTTGGGTTATATACTAGCGTTCTTATTATTCAGCCTATGTGAGTGATGGAAGAATATCCTAGGATTTTGCGTAACTGTGTTTGGTTGAGACCTCCTCAACTGCCTACTATGATAGATAGGGTAGAGAGAGTTAGGAGGATATAGGTGTTGATTGATGGGCGAATTTGGTATATGATCGAGATGGGGGCTAGTTTTTGCCATGTAAGGAGGAGTAGGCCAGAAGTTAGGGATGTTCCTTGGGTAACTTCTGGGACTCCAAAGTGGAAGGGGGCTATTCCTAGTTTTATGGCAAGGGCAGCCCAGTGCAGAACACGGTGGTGGTGCTTTCGGTCGTGGTGGGGGTGGGGGTGGGGGTGGTGTGTTTGGGTGTGTGGGTGTGTGGTTGTGTGGGTGTGTTGGGGTGTGTGGGTGTGTGTGTGCGTGCGGGCGCGCGCGCGCGCGCGCTGTGTTGGGGAGTGGGGTGGGGGATCAAGCGGGGGTCGGGTGGTGGCAAAGCATGAGAGCTCTGCCGGGGCTGCTCCCAGAGCCTAGGCCGCTGCCCGCACAGCCGCGCATGCGCAGTAGACGGTGCCCCTCCTGGAACCTGGGCCGGCTCTGGAATCCCCGGGATGCTCAGTTCTCCTCGGTGTGGAGTCTCCGGCCGCCGCCGCCGCGCCCAGACCGGGAAGGCAGGAATGCCAGGCTGGTCAGCCCGGAGGGAAAACAGGCCTCTCCACACCGAGCCAGGTGCTCACCGCGAAAGGGAGGCCACCGCCCCGCCCCCGATCCCGTCCCCAACCCCGCGTCCTAAAGCTCCTCCAGCAGAGCCCGGTACTCCTCCTCGCTGAGGAGTAGCGGTTCCAGCAAAGCGGGCTCTCCCACGTCCTGCAGCTCCGTCGGGGCCTCCGTTTCTAGCAAAGGTTGCGCCTGCTGCAGAAACTCGGGGGTCTCCAGGAGCTCATCCAGCAGGCTGGAGGGGAGTGCAGACGAGCGCCCAGGCTCCTGGAGCGGCGGGGAGGGCGCCCGGATGGCTTGCATCTGCTCCTGCCCCGCGGAGGCCTCCGGGGGCGCGGGCCCCGGAGGTGGAGCTGCCCCGACTTGGGGCTCCCACGCCGCCCCGGCGACCTGGGGCCCCTGGCCCCAGCCCCACCACGGACTCCCCTGGGACGTGGGCGGCGCCTGCACACCCTGGCCCTGAGGCTCAGCTCCAGCGGGCCCAGGCTGTCCCACCGAGCAAGGGCCCGGCAGGCTGTGGTGCTGCGGGTCCCGATCCCCCCGCCATTGGCTCGGGCGCGGAGGCCACCCCCGGGGAGTCTGAGGGTGGGAGAGCGCCCCTTCCGGAGTCGCCAGGGCAGCGTAGGAAAAATCCCAATCCCCGCCTGCCGGGGCAGGATGGGAGATCCCTGCTGCCTGCGCAGCCTGGCTGGGCTGCAGCGGGGCGACGGCCCCTGCTCCCTGGCCCACGAAAGCCCCCGGTGGGAGAGTCCAGGGCGAGCAGGGCACGTGGGGGGCGGGAAGCCCCGTTGCCCACGCCCCGGTGTGGGTGAAGGCGACCGGCGAGGGAGCGGGGGGACACCCGCCGGGGGCCGCGTCGCCCGGGCCGCCTGCGTGCGCCGGTGCCCCGCCACCCTGGCCCGGGTGCCTGGCCCTCCGGTTCTGAAACCAAATCTGAATCCGGGACTCCGGGAGGCCCGTCTCTCTGGCCACTTCTTCCCGGGTGGCGATGCCTGGAAAGCGATCCTGCTGGAAGGCTCGCAGGAGCAGGGCGGTCTGGGACCGGGTGACGGCGGTCCGCTTTCGCCTGCCTTCTTGCGGGCCGCGTTTCCCGGGCCAGGGCCGAGATTCCCGCCGGTGCTGCCTCAGCTGGCGCGATCTCTCGTTCTGAAACCAAATCTGGACCCTGGGCTCCGGAATGCCGATGGCCTGGGCCAGCTCTTCCCTGGTGGCGATGCCCGGGTACGGGTTCCGCTCAAAGCAGGCTCGCAGGGCCTCCCTCTGGCTCGGGGTCCAAACGAGTCTCCTTCGCCGTCCTCGTCCTCGGGCTCCCGCCGGGAGGGCGCCGTCGCCGGGTGTCGGGAGAGCCATCGCGGGGAGACCTGGCCGGAATTTCGCGGACAGACACGGGCAGAGAGAGGCCGGCGGGCTCCAGTGCCCCTCAGTCGGCCTGTGCACGGCGAGCAGGTCCGGCCAGGAGGCCGGCCCAGCCGGCCAGCGGCCCTTATAAAGGCCCACAGGCTCCACCCCTTCAGGAATGCCGGAGGAGCCCAGGGCAAGCCCGCCCTCGGAAGCCGGGACCCACAGGGCCCAGGTCACTGTGGCCTGGGTATGGGTGGGGCCGGAGAAGCCCCGGAAGTGGGGAGTGGGGTAGGGGGAGTGGTTGATGATTTTTAGGATTGGGTTGGATTTGTGTATCGGAATCATTGGTGCTTTTGTAGTTGAAGTACAACGACGGTTTTTCGTATCATTGGTTATGGTTGGAGTCCATATGGAAGCAATGACATATGTTTTATTGACATTAAGTGTATCATTGGTTATGGGGTTTGTAGGTTTTTCTCCTAAGCCCTCTCCTATTTATGGGGGTTTAAGCCTTAATTGTTAGTGGTGTGATTGGTTGTGTGATTATTTTAAATTGGGGGGGGGCGGCTTATATGGGTTTCGTGATATTTTTAGTTTATCTGGGGGGGAATGATAGTTGTCTTTGGTTATACTACAGCAATGGCCATTGAAGAGTATCCTGAGACATGGGGCTCAGGGCTTGAGGTTCTAGGGGGTCTTTTGGTAGGATTAATGATGGAGGTAGGGTTGGTTTTATGGGTTTTAAGTTTGGATGAAGTAGTGGTGGTGGTTTATTTTAATAATATGGGTAACCGGGTGATTTTTGAGGGGGAGGGGTCGGGGTTAATTCGAGGTGACTGTACTGGTGCGGGTGCCTTGTATGATTATGGGCGTTGGTTAGCGGTGGTTGCTGGTTGAACATTGTTTGTTGGTGTATACATTGTGATTGAGATTACTCGGGGTAATAGGTTATATTATTAGAAGTAGGGTCAGGATAAGGGGGATGAGGAAAGAGAGGAAGTAGAGTTTGATTATGCCTTTCTGGGTGGTTACAGTTGTGGAAGCGGTAATATGTGTTTGTGAGATTGTTTTGGGTATAGATTTTTCTAGCCATGTTGAGTCTAATAAGAGGAGGGCTAAGTTTTGACTTCTAAGTAGGTTTTGCTAGGGGATCATACGGTGAACTGTGGTGGGGAAGTATCCTAGTATGTTGGAGAATTTGAATATTTGTGATGGGTTTTTCACTTTTAGTTTGTTGGTTATAAGGGCGAGGTCTAGGGCTGTTAGGAAACCGAGAGCAGTTGCGTCTAGGGCTGAGAGTTTGAGATAGAAGGGTATTGTTGGCTGGGGGAGTGAGGTAGGGGGGATATTACTGGTGATAGGGAATCCCGTGATTATACTGCCTATTGTGAGGCGTTTAATTGGGTTCAGTAGGGCGGGGTTGTTTTCGTTGATGTTGATTCGGGCTGGGAAGCGGGGTTGTCCTGTTAGGGTAAGGAGAATGGTTCGAGTACTGTAGGCGCTTGTTAGGGAGGTGGCGATGAGAGTAATAAATAGGGCTCAGGCGTTGGTATACGACGTATTTGTGGCTTCGATAATGAGATCTTTGGAGTAGAAGCCTGTGAGGAAAGGTATTCCTGTGAGTGCTAGGTTGCCAATAACTAGGGAAGTTGAGGTGAGGGGTAGTGTTTTAAACAGACCTCCTATTTTTCGAATGTCTTGTTCGTTGTTTAGGTTATGAATAATGGATCCGGAGCACATAAAAAGTATAGCTTTGAAGAAGGCATGGGTGCAGATGTGTAGGAATGCTAGGTATGGTTGGTTAATACCAATGGTGACTATTATTAGGCCTAGTTGACTTGAGGTAGAGAAGGCCACGATGTTTCAAATATCGTTTTGTGTGAGGGCACAGATGGCTGTGAATAGAGTAGTAATGGCTCCCAGGCATAATGTGAGGTTTTGGATTAGTGTATTGTTTTCTATTAACGGGTGGAAACGGATGAGTAGGAATACTCCGGCAACAACTATGGTGCTGGAGTGAAGTAGAGCTGAGACTGGAGGTGGGCCTTCTATGGCAGAGGGTAGTCAGGGGTGAAGGCCAAATTGGGCTGATTTTCCTGTTGCTGCTAGGAGAAGGCCTATTAGTGGAAGGAGGTTTGAGTTGGAGTTTAGGGCTAATATTTGTGGAAAGTCTCATGAGTTGTAATGCAGGAGGAATCATGTCATAGCTAGGATAAGACCAATGTCGCCAATACGGTTGTATAGGACTGCTTGGACGGCTGCTGTGCGGGCGTCCGCTCGAGCGTGTCATCAGCTAATTAGGAGGAAGGATAGAATTCCTACGTCTTCCCAACCGATGAAGAGTTGGAAAAGGTTGTTAGCAGTAACTGGAATTAGTACGGCAGCGAGGAAGATAAAGAGATATTTGAAGAATTGGTTAATGTTTGGATCTGAGCTTATGTACCATAGCGAGGATTCTATAACGGATCAGGTGATGAACAGTGCGATTGGAATAAATATTATGGAAAAGTAATCTAGTTTAAAGCTTAGCGTTAGATCTAATGTCTGGGTTGTTATTCAATGTCAACTTCACATGGTTGTTTCTTGGTTGAAGAAAAGGTAGAAAGTTGTTGGAAGAAGGCTAGTAATAAAAGCATATATTACAGTTGTTTGTACATAATTTGGATATGAGCGTTTTTTGTCAGGGTTGATGAGGGTGGCAAAAATTGGAAGAGTTAGGGAGGCGAGGGTTGTTATTATAATAGGGGCACACATGATTGTTACTTTTATTTGGAGTTGCACCAATGTTTTTGGCTCCTAAGGCCAATGGATAGCTGTTATCCTTTAAAAGTTGAGAAAGCCGTAATTTTAAGTACGGAGGCATGGATTAGCAGTCCTTGCAGGTTTTCTCGGTAAATAAGAAGTGATAAGCTTCTATAGTTAGGTTCACAATCTAAAGTTTTGATTAAAGTACATTTGCAGGGAGCAAACCCTAGAATGATATTGGGGTTGAGGGATAGAAGAATGATTGGAGCGAGGTGTATAAATATGAACGTATTTTCTCGTGTGAAGGGGGGTTTTATGTTGATTATATGATGTGTAAGTGTTCCTCGCTGCATTGTGATGAACATGTGGAGAGAGTAGAGGGCTGTAATTAGTATGTTGAGTCCTGTTAGTACAATAGTAATATGGGATCAGGAAAATGAGGCTGCGATTACAAAGAGCTCAGCTAGTAGGTTGATAGTGGGGGGTAGGGCAAGATTAGTAAGGTTTGCTGTGAACCATCAAAAGGTTCTTAATGGGAGTAGGGTTTGAAGTCCTCGGGACAGTAGTATGGTACGGCTGTGGGTACGTTCATAGTCTGAGTTAGCTAGGCAGAAATAGATGGAGGAGGTGAGTCCATGGGCAATTATAAGGATAAAATTATGATGAATGCAAGGGCCGTTACAATAACGTTGTAAATATGGTCGTTACCTAGTAGATTGCCGGGTTGACCTAGTTCAGCTCGAATAAGAAGGCTTAGAGCTGTACCTAGGATTCCAGCTCATGCACCAAATAGTAGGTATAGAGTCCCAATGTCCTTATGGTTTGTTGAAAAGAGTCAACGGTTGATGAGCATAGGTAGAGATAGAGAGAAGGGAAGGGTAAGGTGGCTGAGCAAGCATTAGGCTGTACACCTAAAGACAGGGGTCTAGTCCTCCTTTTAGCAGCCCTGAGGTGATTTTCACATTGAATTGCAAGTTCAAAGGAGCAGCTTTAAAAGTTTCTGCCGGGGCTTCTCCCGCCTTTTTTCCCTGCGGCGGGAGAAGTGGATCAAAGCCAGTTGATTAGGGTATTTAGGTGTTGACCAAATTTTTGTGGGTTCGAGTCCCATTGATCTAGTGCGGGCTTAGCTTAATTAAAGGAATTGATTTGCGTTCAATTGATGCAGAGTAGGTGTTTGCAGTCCTTATGTACTTCAGAAATTAAGTATGTTTACTTACTAAGGGCTTTGAAGGCTCTTGGTCTTGTTTAAACTACATTTCTAGTGGATAGCCCAAATTAGGGGGGAGGTTGGTAGTAAAAGGGTAGAGGCAATGACGAGTGGGGGAATAAGGAGTGTAGGTTTTGTGTTTTCGAATTGCCATATGATTTTTGTGTTGTTGGATGTAGGAAATAGTGTTAGGGAGACGGTATAGATTAGGCGTATAGAGAAATACAGGTTCAGCAGAGTTCTGATAATTATGATAGAGGGGATGAGAAAGTGATTGTTTATTGTGAGTTCTTGAATGGTAATTCATTTAGGTAGGAAGCCGGTTAGAGGGGGTAAGGCCCCTAGGGATAGGAGGGTGGATGCTCTTAGTGGTGCTAGACAGGTTGATTTGTTTCAGGTGTGGGATAGTATGAGGGTGGTGGTGTTTGAGTTTAGGTTGAGGGTCAGGAATATGGTAGTTGTTAGGATGATGTCTATGGTTAAGTAAAGAATTGTGATAGTGGGGTTATATACTAGCGTTCTTATTATTCAGCCTATGTGAGTGATGGAAGAATATCCTAGGATTTTGCGTAACTGTGTTTGGTTGAGACCTCCTCAACTGCCTACTATGATAGATAGGGTAGAGAGAGTTAGGAGGAGATAGGTGTTGATTGATGGGCGAATTTGGTATATGATCGAGATGGGGGCTAGTTTTTGCCATGTAAGGAGGAGTAGGCCAGAAGTTAGGGATGTTCCTTGGGTAACTTCTGGGACTCCAAAGTGGAAGGGGGCTATTCCTAGTTTTATGGCAAGGGCAGCCCAGTGCAGAACACGGTGGTGGTGCTTTCGGTCGTGGTGGGGGTGGGGGTGGGGGTGGTGTGTTTGGGTGTGTGGGTGTGTGGTTGTGTGGGTGTGTTGGGGTGTGTGGGTGTGTGTGTGCGTGCGGGCGCGGGCGCGCGCGCGCGCTCTGTGTTGGGGAGTGGGGTGGGGGATCAAGCGGGGGTCGGGTGGTGGCAAAGCATGAGAGCTCTGCCGGGGCTGCTCCCAGAGCCTAGGCCGCTGCCCGCACAGCCGCGCATGCGCAGTAGACGGTGCCCCTCCTGGAACCTGGGCCGGCTCTGGAATCCCCGGGATGCTCAGTTCTCCTCGGTGTGGAGTCTCCGGCCGCCGCCGCCGCGCCCAGACCGGGAAGGCAGGAATGCCAGGCTGGTCAGCCCGGAGGGAAAACAGGCCTCTCCACACCGAGCCAGGTGCTCACCGCGAAAGGGAGGCCACCGCCCCGCCCCCGATCCCGTCCCCAACCCCGCGTCCTAAAGCTCCTCCAGCAGAGCCCGGTACTCCTCCTCGCTGAGGAGTAGCGGTTCCAGCAAAGCGGGCTCTCCCACGTCCTGCAGCTCCGTCGGGGCCTCCGTTTCTAGCAAAGGTTGCGCCTGCTGCAGAAACTCGGGGGTCTCCAGGAGCTCATCCAGCAGGCTGGAGGGGAGTGCAGACGAGCGCCCAGGCTCCTGGAGCGGCGGGGAGGGCGCCCGGATGGCTTGCATCTGCTCCTGCCCCGCGGAGGCCTCCGGGGGCGCGGGCCCCGGAGGTGGAGCTGCCCCGACTTGGGGCTCCCACGCCGCCCCGGCGACCTGGGGCCCCTGGCCCCAGCCCCACCACGGACTCCCCTGGGACGTGGGCGGCGCCTGCACACCCTGGCCCTGAGGCTCAGCTCCAGCGGGCCCAGGCTGTCCCACCGAGCAAGGGCCCGGCAGGCTGTGGTGCTGCGGGTCCCGATCCCCCCGCCATTGGCTCGGGCGCGGAGGCCACCCCCGGGGAGTCTGAGGGTGGGAGAGCGCCCCTTCCGGAGTCGCCAGGGCAGCGTAGGAAAAATCCCAATCCCCGCCTGCCGGGGCAGGATGGGAGATCCCTGCTGCCTGCGCAGCCTGGCTGGGCTGCAGCGGGGCGACGGCCCCTGCTCCCTGGCCCACGAAAGCCCCCGGTGGGAGAGTCCAGGGCGAGCAGGGCACGTGGGGGGCGGGAAGCCCCGTTGCCCACGCCCCGGTGTGGGTGAAGGCGACCGGCGAGGGAGCGGGGGGACACCCGCCGGGGGCCGCGTCGCCCGGGCCGCCTGCGTGCGCCGGTGCCCCGCCACCCTGGCCCGGGTGCCTGGCCCTCCGGTTCTGAAACCAAATCTGAATCCGGGACTCCGGGAGGCCCGTCTCTCTGGCCACTTCTTCCCGGGTGGCGATGCCTGGAAAGCGATCCTGCTGGAAGGCTCGCAGGAGCAGGGCGGTCTGGGACCGGGTGACGGCGGTCCGCTTTCGCCTGCCTTCTTGCGGGCCGCGTTTCCCGGGCCAGGGCCGAGATTCCCGCCGGTGCTGCCTCAGCTGGCGCGATCTCTCGTTCTGAAACCAAATCTGGACCCTGGGCTCCGGAATGCCGATGGCCTGGGCCAGCTCTTCCCTGGTGGCGATGCCCGGGTACGGGTTCCGCTCAAAGCAGGCTCGCAGGGCCTCCCTCTGGCTCGGGGTCCAAACGAGTCTCCTTCGCCGTCCTCGTCCTCGGGCTCCCGCCGGGAGGGCGCCGTCGCCGGGTGTCGGGAGAGCCATCGCGGGGAGACCTGGCCGGAATTTCGCGGACAGACACGGGCAGAGAGAGGCCGGCGGGCTCCAGTGCCCCTCAGTCGGCCTGTGCACGGCGAGCAGGTCCGGCCAGGAGGCCGGCCCAGCCGGCCAGCGGCCCTTATAAAGGCCCACAGGCTCCACCCCTTCAGGAATGCCGGAGGAGCCCAGGGCAAGCCCGCCCTCGGAAGCCGGGACCCACAGGGCCCAGGTCACTGTGGCCTGGGTATGGGTGGGGCCGGAGAAGCCCCGGAAGTGGGGAGTGGGGTAGGGGGAGTGGTTGATGATTTTTAGGATTGGGTTGGATTTGTGTATCGGAATCATTGGTGCTTTTGTAGTTGAAGTACAACGACGGTTTTTCGTATCATTGGTTATGGTTGGAGTCCATATGGAAGCAATGACATATGTTTTATTGACATTAAGTGTATCATTGGTTATGGGGTTTGTAGGTTTTTCTCCTAAGCCCTCTCCTATTTATGGGGGTTTAAGCCTTAATTGTTAGTGGTGTGATTGGTTGTGTGATTATTTTAAATTGGGGGGGGGCGGCTTATATGGGTTTCGTGATATTTTTAGTTTATCTGGGGGGGAATGATAGTTGTCTTTGGTTATACTACAGCAATGGCCATTGAAGAGTATCCTGAGACATGGGGCTCAGGGCTTGAGGTTCTAGGGGGTCTTTTGGTAGGATTAATGATGGAGGTAGGGTTGGTTTTATGGGTTTTAAGTTTGGATGAAGTAGTGGTGGTGGTTTATTTTAATAATATGGGTAACCGGGTGATTTTTGAGGGGGAGGGGTCGGGGTTAATTCGAGGTGACTGTACTGGTGCGGGTGCCTTGTATGATTATGGGCGTTGGTTAGCGGTGGTTGCTGGTTGAACATTGTTTGTTGGTGTATACATTGTGATTGAGATTACTCGGGGTAATAGGTTATATTATTAGAAGTAGGGTCAGGATAAGGGGGATGAGGAAAGAGAGGAAGTAGAGTTTGATTATGCCTTTCTGGGTGGTTACAGTTGTGGAAGCGGTAATATGTGTTTGTGAGATTGTTTTGGGTATAGATTTTTCTAGCCATGTTGAGTCTAATAAGAGGAGGGCTAAGTTTTGACTTCTAAGTAGGTTTTGCTAGGGGATCATACGGTGAACTGTGGTGGGGAAGTATCCTAGTATGTTGGAGAATTTGAATATTTGTGATGGGTTTTTCACTTTTAGTTTGTTGGTTATAAGGGCGAGGTCTAGGGCTGTTAGGAAACCGAGAGCAGTTGCGTCTAGGGCTGAGAGTTTGAGATAGAAGGGTATTGTTGGCTGGGGGAGTGAGGTAGGGGGGATATTACTGGTGATAGGGAATCCCGTGATTATACTGCCTATTGTGAGGCGTTTAATTGGGTTCAGTAGGGCGGGGTTGTTTTCGTTGATGTTGATTCGGGCTGGGAAGCGGGGTTGTCCTGTTAGGGTAAGGAGAATGGTTCGAGTACTGTAGGCGCTTGTTAGGGAGGTGGCGATGAGAGTAATAAATAGGGCTCAGGCGTTGGTATACGACGTATTTGTGGCTTCGATAATGAGATCTTTGGAGTAGAAGCCTGTGAGGAAAGGTATTCCTGTGAGTGCTAGGTTGCCAATAACTAGGGAAGTTGAGGTGAGGGGTAGTGTTTTAAACAGACCTCCTATTTTTCGAATGTCTTGTTCGTTGTTTAGGTTATGAATAATGGATCCGGAGCACATAAAAAGTATAGCTTTGAAGAAGGCATGGGTGCAGATGTGTAGGAATGCTAGGTATGGTTGGTTAATACCAATGGTGACTATTATTAGGCCTAGTTGACTTGAGGTAGAGAAGGCCACGATGTTTCAAATATCGTTTTGTGTGAGGGCACAGATGGCTGTGAATAGAGTAGTAATGGCTCCCAGGCATAATGTGAGGTTTTGGATTAGTGTATTGTTTTCTATTAACGGGTGGAAACGGATGAGTAGGAATACTCCGGCAACAACTATGGTGCTGGAGTGAAGTAGAGCTGAGACTGGAGGTGGGCCTTCTATGGCAGAGGGTAGTCAGGGGTGAAGGCCAAATTGGGCTGATTTTCCTGTTGCTGCTAGGAGAAGGCCTATTAGTGGAAGGAGGTTTGAGTTGGAGTTTAGGGCTAATATTTGTGGAAAGTCTCATGAGTTGTAATGCAGGAGGAATCATGTCATAGCTAGGATAAGACCAATGTCGCCAATACGGTTGTATAGGACTGCTTGGACGGCTGCTGTGCGGGCGTCCGCTCGAGCGTGTCATCAGCTAATTAGGAGGAAGGATAGAATTCCTACGCCTTCCCAACCGATGAAGAGTTGGAAAAGGTTGTTAGCAGTAACTGGAATTAGTACGGCAGCGAGGAAGATAAAGAGATATTTGAAGAATTGGTTAATGTTTGGATCTGAGCTTATGTACCATAGCGAGGATTCTATAACGGATCAGGTGATGAACAGTGCGATTGGAATAAATATTATGGAAAAGTAATCTAGTTTAAAGCTTAGCGTTAGATCTAATGTCTGGGTTGTTATTCAATGTCAACTTCACATGGTTGTTTCTTGGTTGAAGAAAAGGTAGAAAGTTGTTGGAAGAAGGCTAGTAATAAAAGCATATATTACAGTTGTTTGTACATAATTTGGATATGAGCGTTTTTTGTCAGGGTTGATGAGGGTGGCAAAAATTGGAAGAGTTAGGGAGGCGAGGGTTGTTATTATAATAGGGGCACACATGATTGTTACTTTTATTTGGAGTGGCACCAATGTTTTTGGCTCCTAAGGCCAATGGATAGCTGTTATCCTTTAAAAGTTGAGAAAGCCGTAATTTTAAGTACGGAGGCATGGATTAGCAGTCCTTGCAGGTTTTCTCGGTAAATAAGAAGTGATAAGCTTCTATAGTTAGGTTCACAATCTAAAGTTTTGATTAAAGTACATTTGCAGGGAGCAAACCCTAGAATGATATTGGGGTTGAGGGATAGAAGAATGATTGGAGCGAGGTGTATAAATATGAACGTATTTTCTCGTGTGAAGGGGGGTTTTATGTTGATTATATGATGTGTAAGTGTTCCTCGCTGCATTGTGATGAACATGTGGAGAGAGTAGAGGGCTGTAATTAGTATGTTGAGTCCTGTTAGTACAATAGTAATATGGGATCAGGAAAATGAGGCTGCGATTACAAAGAGCTCAGCTAGTAGGTTGATAGTGGGGGGTAGGGCAAGATTAGTAAGGTTTGCTGTGAACCATCAAAAGGTTCTTAATGGGAGTAGGGTTTGAAGTCCTCGGGACAGTAGTATGGTACGGCTGTGGGTACGTTCATAGTCTGAGTTAGCTAGGCAGAAATAGATGGAGGAGGTGAGTCCATGGGCAATTATAAGGATAAAATTATGATGAATGCAAGGGCCGTTACAATAACGTTGTAAATATGGTCGTTACCTAGTAGATTGCCGGGTTGACCTAGTTCAGCTCGAATAAGAAGGCTTAGAGCTGTACCTAGGATTCCAGCTCATGCACCAAATAGTAGGTATAGAGTCCCAATGTCCTTATGGTTTGTTGAAAAGAGTCAACGGTTGATGAGCATAGGTAGAGATAGAGAGAAGGGAAGGGTAAGGTGGCTGAGCAATCATTAGGCTGTACACCTAAAGACAGGGGTCTAGTCCTCCTTTTAGCAGCCCTGAGGTGATTTTCACATTGAATTGCAAGTTCAAAGGAGCAGCTTTAAAAGTTTCTGCCGGGGCTTCTCCCGCCTTTTTTCCCTGCGGCGGGAGAAGTGGATCAAAGCCAGTTGATTAGGGTATTTAGGTGTTGACCAAATTTTTGCGGGTTCGAGTCCCATTGATCTAGTGCGGGCTTAGCTTAATTAAAGGAATTGATTTGCGTTCAATTGATGCAGAGTAGGTGTTTGCAGTCCTTATGTACTTCAGAAATTAAGTATGTTTACTTACTAAGGGCTTTGAAGGCTCTTGGTCTTGTTTAAACTACATTTCTAGTGGATAGCCCAAATTAGGGGGGAGGTTGGTAGTAAAAGGGTAGAGGCAATGACGAGTGGGGGAATAAGGAGTGTAGGTTTTGTGTTTTCGAATTGCCATATGATTTTTGTGTTGTTGGATGTAGGAAATAGTGTTAGGGAGACGGTATAGATTAGGCGTATAGAGAAATACAGGTTCAGCAGAGTTCTGATAATTATGATAGAGGGGATGAGAAAGTGATTGTTTATTGTGAGTTCTTGAATGGTAATTCATTTAGGTAGGAAGCCGGTTAGAGGGGGTAAGGCCCCTAGGGATAGGAGGGTGGATGCTCTTAGTGGTGCTAGACCGGTTGATTTGTTTCAGGTGTGGGATAGTATGAGGGTGGTGGTGTTTGAGTTTAGGTTGAGGGTCAGGAATATGGTAGTTGTTAGGATGATGTCTATGGTTAAGTAAAGAATTGTGATAGTTGGGTTATATACTAGCGTTCTTATTATTCAGCCTATGTGAGTGATGGAAGAATATCCTAGGATTTTGCGTAACTGTGTTTGGTTGAGACCTCCTCAACTGCCTACTATGATAGATAGGGTAGAGAGAGTTAGGAGGATATAGGTGTTGATTGATGGGCGAATTTGGTATATGATCGAGATGGGGGCTAGTTTTTGCCATGTAAGGAGGAGTAGGCCAGAAGTTAGGGATGTTCCTTGGGTAACTTCTGGGACTCCAAAGTGGAAGGGGGCTATTCCTAGTTTTATGGCAAGGGCAGCCCAGTGCAGAACACGGTGGTGGTGCTTTCGGTCGTGGTGGGGGTGGGGGTGGGGGTGGTGTGTTTGGGTGTGTGGGTGTGTGGTTGTGTGGGTGTGTTGGGGTGTGTGGGTGTGTGTGTGCGTGCGGGCGCGCGCGCGCGCGCGCGCTGTGTTGGGGAGTGGGGTGGGGGATCAAGCGGGGGTCGGGTGGTGGCAAAGCATGAGAGCTCTGCCGGGGCTGCTCCCAGAGCCTAGGCCGCTGCCCGCACAGCCGCGCATGCGCAGTAGACGGTGCCCCTCCTGGAACCTGGGCCGGCTCTGGAATCCCCGGGATGCTCAGTTCTCCTCGGTGTGGAGTCTCCGGCCGCCGCCGCCGCGCCCAGACCGGGAAGGCAGGAATGCCAGGCTGGTCAGCCCGGAGGGAAAACAGGCCTCTCCACACCGAGCCAGGTGCTCACCGCGAAAGGGAGGCCACCGCCCCGCCCCCGATCCCGTCCCCAACCCCGCGTCCTAAAGCTCCTCCAGCAGAGCCCGGTACTCCTCCTCGCTGAGGAGTAGCGGTTCCAGCAAAGCGGGCTCTCCCACGTCCTGCAGCTCCGTCGGGGCCTCCGTTTCTAGCAAAGGTTGCGCCTGCTGCAGAAACTCGGGGGTCTCCAGGAGCTCATCCAGCAGGCTGGAGGGGAGTGCAGACGAGCGCCCAGGCTCCTGGAGCGGCGGGGAGGGCGCCCGGATGGCTTGCATCTGCTCCTGCCCCGCGGAGGCCTCCGGGGGCGCGGGCCCCGGAGGTGGAGCTGCCCCGACTTGGGGCTCCCACGCCGCCCCGGCGACCTGGGGCCCCTGGCCCCAGCCCCACCACGGACTCCCCTGGGACGTGGGCGGCGCCTGCACACCCTGGCCCTGAGGCTCAGCTCCAGCGGGCCCAGGCTGTCCCACCGAGCAAGGGCCCGGCAGGCTGTGGTGCTGCGGGTCCCGATCCCCCCGCCATTGGCTCGGGCGCGGAGGCCACCCCCGGGGAGTCTGAGGGTGGGAGAGCGCCCCTTCCGGAGTCGCCAGGGCAGCGTAGGAAAAATCCCAATCCCCGCCTGCCGGGGCAGGATGGGAGATCCCTGCTGCCTGCGCAGCCTGGCTGGGCTGCAGCGGGGCGACGGCCCCTGCTCCCTGGCCCACGAAAGCCCCCGGTGGGAGAGTCCAGGGCGAGCAGGGCACGTGGGGGGCGGGAAGCCCCGTTGCCCACGCCCCGGTGTGGGTGAAGGCGACCGGCGAGGGAGCGGGGGGACACCCGCCGGGGGCCGCGTCGCCCGGGCCGCCTGCGTGCGCCGGTGCCCCGCCACCCTGGCCCGGGTGCCTGGCCCTCCGGTTCTGAAACCAAATCTGAATCCGGGACTCCGGGAGGCCCGTCTCTCTGGCCAGTTCTTCCCGGGTGGCGATGCCTGGAAAGCGATCCTGCTGGAAGGCTCGCAGGAGCAGGGCGGTCTGGGACCGGGTGACGGCGGTCCGCTTTCGCCTGCCTTCTTGCGGGCCGCGTTTCCCGGGCCAGGGCCGAGATTCCCGCCGGTGCTGCCTCAGCTGGCGCGATCTCTCGTTCTGAAACCAAATCTGGACCCTGGGCTCCGGAATGCCGATGGCCTGGGCCAGCTCTTCCCTGGTGGCGATGCCCGGGTACGGGTTCCGCTCAAAGCAGGCTCGCAGGGCCTCCCTCTGGCTCGGGGTCCAAACGAGTCTCCTTCGCCGTCCTCGTCCTCGGGCTCCCGCCGGGAGGGCGCCGTCGCCGGGTGTCGGGAGAGCCATCGCGGGGAGACCTGGCCGGAATTTCGCGGACAGACACGGGCAGAGAGAGGCCGGCGGGCTCCAGTGCCCCTCAGTCGGCCTGTGCACGGCGAGCAGGTCCGGCCAGGAGGCCGGCCCAGCCGGCCAGCGGCCCTTATAAAGGCCCACAGGCTCCACCCCTTCAGGAATGCCGGAGGAGCCCAGGGCAAGCCCGCCCTCGGAAGCCGGGACCCACAGGGCCCAGGTCACTGTGGCCTGGGTATGGGTGGGGCCGGAGAAGCCCCGGAAGTGGGGAGTGGGGTAGGGGGAGTGGTTGATGATTTTTAGGATTGGGTTGGATTTGTGTATCGGAATCATTGGTGCTTTTGTAGTTGAAGTACAACGACGGTTTTTCGTATCATTGGTTATGGTTGGAGTCCATATGGAAGCAATGACATATGTTTTATTGACATTAAGTGTATCATTGGTTATGGGGTTTGTAGGTTTTTCTCCTAAGCCCTCTCCTATTTATGGGGGTTTAAGCCTTAATTGTTAGTGGTGTGATTGGTTGTGTGATTATTTTAAATTGGGGGGGGGCGGCTTATATGGGTTTCGTGATATTTTTAGTTTATCTGGGGGGGAATGATAGTTGTCTTTGGTTATACTACAGCAATGGCCATTGAAGAGTATCCTGAGACATGGGGCTCAGGGCTTGAGGTTCTAGGGGGTCTTTTGGTAGGATTAATGATGGAGGTAGGGTTGGTTTTATGGGTTTTAAGTTTGGATGAAGTAGTGGTGGTGGTTTATTTTAATAATATGGGTAACCGGGTGATTTTTGAGGGGGAGGGGTCGGGGTTAATTCGAGGTGACTGTACTGGTGCGGGTGCCTTGTATGATTATGGGCGTTGGTTAGCGGTGGTTGCTGGTTGAACATTGTTTGTTGGTGTATACATTGTGATTGAGATTACTCGGGGTAATAGGTTATATTATTAGAAGTAGGGTCAGGATAAGGGGGATGAGGAAAGAGAGGAAGTAGAGTTTGATTATGCCTTTCTGGGTGGTTACAGTTGTGGAAGCGGTAATATGTGTTTGTGAGATTGTTTTGGGTATAGATTTTTCTAGCCATGTTGAGTCTAATAAGAGGAGGGCTAAGTTTTGACTTCTAAGTAGGTTTTGCTAGGGGATCATACGGTGAACTGTGGTGGGGAAGTATCCTAGTATGTTGGAGAATTTGAATATTTGTGATGGGTTTTTCACTTTTAGTTTGTTGGTTATAAGGGCGAGGTCTAGGGCTGTTAGGAAACCGAGAGCAGTTGCGTCTAGGGCTGAGAGTTTGAGATAGAAGGGTATTGTTGGCTGGGGGAGTGAGGTAGGGGGGATATTACTGGTGATAGGGAATCCCGTGATTATACTGCCTATTGTGAGGCGTTTAATTGGGTTCAGTAGGGCGGGGTTGTTTTCGTTGATGTTGATTCGGGCTGGGAAGCGGGGTTGTCCTGTTAGGGTAAGGAGAATGGTTCGAGTACTGTAGGCGCTTGTTAGGGAGGTGGCGATGAGAGTAATAAATAGGGCTCAGGCGTTGGTATACGACGTATTTGTGGCTTCGATAATGAGATCTTTGGAGTAGAAGCCTGTGAGGAAAGGTATTCCTGTGAGTGCTAGGTTGCCAATAACTAGGGAAGTTGAGGTGAGGGGTAGTGTTTTAAACAGACCTCCTATTTTTCGAATGTCTTGTTCGTTGTTTAGGTTATGAATAATGGATCCGGAGCACATAAAAAGTATAGCTTTGAAGAAGGCATGGGTGCAGATGTGTAGGAATGCTAGGTATGGTTGGTTAATACCAATGGTGACTATTATTAGGCCTAGTTGACTTGAGGTAGAGAAGGCCACGATGTTTCAAATATCGTTTTGTGTGAGGGCACAGATGGCTGTGAATAGAGTAGTAATGGCTCCCAGGCATAATGTGAGGTTTTGGATTAGTGTATTGTTTTCTATTAACGGGTGGAAACGGATGAGTAGGAATACTCCGGCAACAACTATGGTGCTGGAGTGAAGTAGAGCTGAGACTGGAGGTGGGCCTTCTATGGCAGAGGGTAGTCAGGGGTGAAGGCCAAATTGGGCTGATTTTCCTGTTGCTGCTAGGAGAAGGCCTATTAGTGGAAGGAGGTTTGAGTTGGAGTTTAGGGCTAATATTTGTGGAAAGTCTCATGAGTTGTAATGCAGGAGGAATCATGTCATAGCTAGGATAAGACCAATGTCGCCAATACGGTTGTATAGGACTGCTTGGACGGCTGCTGTGCGGGCGTCCGCTCGAGCGTGTCATCAGCTAATTAGGAGGAAGGATAGAATTCCTACGTCTTCCCAACCGATGAAGAGTTGGAAAAGGTTGTTAGCAGTAACTGGAATTAGTACGGCAGCGAGGAAGATAAAGAGATATTTGAAGAATTGGTTAATGTTTGGATCTGAGCTTATGTACCATAGCGAGGATTCTATAACGGATCAGGTGATGAACAGTGCGATTGGAATAAATATTATGGAAAAGTAATCTAGTTTAAAGCTTAGCGTTAGATCTAATGTCTGGGTTGTTATTCAATGTCAACTTCACATGGTTGTTTCTTGGTTGAAGAAAAGGTAGAAAGTTGTTGGAAGAAGGCTAGTAATAAAAGCATATATTACAGTTGTTTGTACATAATTTGGATATGAGCGTTTTTTGTCAGGGTTGATGAGGGTGGCAAAAATTGGAAGAGTTAGGGAGGCGAGGGTTGTTATTATAATAGGGGCACACATGATTGTTACTTTTATTTGGAGTTGCACCAATGTTTTTGGCTCCTAAGGCCAATGGATAGCTGTTATCCTTTAAAAGTTGAGAAAGCCGTAATTTTAAGTACGGAGGCATGGATTAGCAGTCCTTGCAGGTTTTCTCGGTAAATAAGAAGTGATAAGCTTCTATAGTTAGGTTCACAATCTAAAGTTTTGATTAAAGTACATTTGCAGGGAGCAAACCCTAGAATGATATTGGGGTTGAGGGATAGAAGAATGATTGGAGCGAGGTGTATAAATATGAACGTATTTTCTCGTGTGAAGGGGGGTTTTATGTTGATTATATGATGTGTAAGTGTTCCTCGCTGCATTGTGATGAACATGTGGAGAGAGTAGAGGGCTGTAATTAGTATGTTGAGTCCTGTTAGTACAATAGTAATATGGGATCAGGAAAATGAGGCTGCGATTACAAAGAGCTCAGCTAGTAGGTTGATAGTGGGGGGTAGGGCAAGATTAGTAAGGTTTGCTGTGAACCATCAAAAGGTTCTTAATGGGAGTAGGGTTTGAAGTCCTCGGGACAGTAGTATGGTACGGCTGTGGGTACGTTCATAGTCTGAGTTAGCTAGGCAGAAATAGATGGAGGAGGTGAGTCCATGGGCAATTATAAGGATAAAATTATGATGAATGCAAGGGCCGTTACAATAACGTTGTAAATATGGTCGTTACCTAGTAGATTGCCGGGTTGACCTAGTTCAGCTCGAATAAGAAGGCTTAGAGCTGTACCTAGGATTCCAGCTCATGCACCAAATAGTAGGTATAGAGTCCCAATGTCCTTATGGTTTGTTGAAAAGAGTCAACGGTTGATGAGCATAGGTAGAGATAGAGAGAAGGGAAGGGTAAGGTGGCTGAGCAAGCATTAGGCTGTACACCTAAAGACAGGGGTCTAGTCCTCCTTTTAGCAGCCCTGAGGTGATTTTCACATTGAATTGCAAGTTCAAAGGAGCAGCTTTAAAAGTTTCTGCCGGGGCTTCTCCCGCCTTTTTTCCCTGCGGCGGGAGAAGTGGATCAAAGCCAGTTGATTAGGGTATTTAGGTGTTGACCAAATTTTTGTGGGTTCGAGTCCCATTGATCTAGTGCGGGCTTAGCTTAATTAAAGGAATTGATTTGCGTTCAATTGATGCAGAGTAGGTGTTTGCAGTCCTTATGTACTTCAGAAATTAAGTATGTTTACTTACTAAGGGCTTTGAAGGCTCTTGGTCTTGTTTAAACTACATTTCTAGTGGATAGCCCAAATTAGGGGGGAGGTTGGTAGTAAAAGGGTAGAGGCAATGACGAGTGGGGGAATAAGGAGTGTAGGTTTTGTGTTTTCGAATTGCCATATGATTTTTGTGTTGTTGGATGTAGGAAATAGTGTTAGGGAGACGGTATAGATTAGGCGTATAGAGAAATACAGGTTCAGCAGAGTTCTGATAATTATGATAGAGGGGATGAGAAAGTGATTGTTTATTGTGAGTTCTTGAATGGTAATTCATTTAGGTAGGAAGCCGGTTAGAGGGGGTAAGGCCCCTAGGGATAGGAGGGTGGATGCTCTTAGTGGTGCTAGACAGGTTGATTTGTTTCAGGTGTGGGATAGTATGAGGGTGGTGGTGTTTGAGTTTAGGTTGAGGGTCAGGAATATGGTAGTTGTTAGGATGATGTCTATGGTTAAGTAAAGAATTGTGATAGTGGGGTTATATACTAGCGTTCTTATTATTCAGCCTATGTGAGTGATGGAAGAATATCCTAGGATTTTGCGTAACTGTGTTTGGTTGAGACCTCCTCAACTGCCTACTATGATAGATAGGGTAGAGAGAGTTAGGAGGAGATAGGTGTTGATTGATGGGCGAATTTGGTATATGATCGAGATGGGGGCTAGTTTTTGCCATGTAAGGAGGAGTAGGCCAGAAGTTAGGGATGTTCCTTGGGTAACTTCTGGGACTCCAAAGTGGAAGGGGGCTATTCCTAGTTTTATGGCAAGGGCAGCCCAGTGCAGAACACGGTGGTGGTGCTTTCGGTCGTGGTGGGGGTGGGGGTGGGGGTGGTGTGTTTGGGTGTGTGGGTGTGTGGTTGTGTGGGTGTGTTGGGGTGTGTGGGTGTGTGTGTGCGTGCGGGCGCGGGCGCGCGCGCGCGCTCTGTGTTGGGGAGTGGGGTGGGGGATCAAGCGGGGGTCGGGTGGTGGCAAAGCATGAGAGCTCTGCCGGGGCTGCTCCCAGAGCCTAGGCCGCTGCCCGCACAGCCGCGCATGCGCAGTAGACGGTGCCCCTCCTGGAACCTGGGCCGGCTCTGGAATCCCCGGGATGCTCAGTTCTCCTCGGTGTGGAGTCTCCGGCCGCCGCCGCCGCGCCCAGACCGGGAAGGCAGGAATGCCAGGCTGGTCAGCCCGGAGGGAAAACAGGCCTCTCCACACCGAGCCAGGTGCTCACCGCGAAAGGGAGGCCACCGCCCCGCCCCCGATCCCGTCCCCAACCCCGCGTCCTAAAGCTCCTCCAGCAGAGCCCGGTACTCCTCCTCGCTGAGGAGTAGCGGTTCCAGCAAAGCGGGCTCTCCCACGTCCTGCAGCTCCGTCGGGGCCTCCGTTTCTAGCAAAGGTTGCGCCTGCTGCAGAAACTCGGGGGTCTCCAGGAGCTCATCCAGCAGGCTGGAGGGGAGTGCAGACGAGCGCCCAGGCTCCTGGAGCGGCGGGGAGGGCGCCCGGATGGCTTGCATCTGCTCCTGCCCCGCGGAGGCCTCCGGGGGCGCGGGCCCCGGAGGTGGAGCTGCCCCGACTTGGGGCTCCCACGCCGCCCCGGCGACCTGGGGCCCCTGGCCCCAGCCCCACCACGGACTCCCCTGGGACGTGGGCGGCGCCTGCACACCCTGGCCCTGAGGCTCAGCTCCAGCGGGCCCAGGCTGTCCCACCGAGCAAGGGCCCGGCAGGCTGTGGTGCTGCGGGTCCCGATCCCCCCGCCATTGGCTCGGGCGCGGAGGCCACCCCCGGGGAGTCTGAGGGTGGGAGAGCGCCCCTTCCGGAGTCGCCAGGGCAGCGTAGGAAAAATCCCAATCCCCGCCTGCCGGGGCAGGATGGGAGATCCCTGCTGCCTGCGCAGCCTGGCTGGGCTGCAGCGGGGCGACGGCCCCTGCTCCCTGGCCCACGAAAGCCCCCGGTGGGAGAGTCCAGGGCGAGCAGGGCACGTGGGGGGCGGGAAGCCCCGTTGCCCACGCCCCGGTGTGGGTGAAGGCGACCGGCGAGGGAGCGGGGGGACACCCGCCGGGGGCCGCGTCGCCCGGGCCGCCTGCGTGCGCCGGTGCCCCGCCACCCTGGCCCGGGTGCCTGGCCCTCCGGTTCTGAAACCAAATCTGAATCCGGGACTCCGGGAGGCCCGTCTCTCTGGCCACTTCTTCCCGGGTGGCGATGCCTGGAAAGCGATCCTGCTGGAAGGCTCGCAGGAGCAGGGCGGTCTGGGACCGGGTGACGGCGGTCCGCTTTCGCCTGCCTTCTTGCGGGCCGCGTTTCCCGGGCCAGGGCCGAGATTCCCGCCGGTGCTGCCTCAGCTGGCGCGATCTCTCGTTCTGAAACCAAATCTGGACCCTGGGCTCCGGAATGCCGATGGCCTGGGCCAGCTCTTCCCTGGTGGCGATGCCCGGGTACGGGTTCCGCTCAAAGCAGGCTCGCAGGGCCTCCCTCTGGCTCGGGGTCCAAACGAGTCTCCTTCGCCGTCCTCGTCCTCGGGCTCCCGCCGGGAGGGCGCCGTCGCCGGGTGTCGGGAGAGCCATCGCGGGGAGACCTGGCCGGAATTTCGCGGACAGACACGGGCAGAGAGAGGCCGGCGGGCTCCAGTGCCCCTCAGTCGGCCTGTGCACGGCGAGCAGGTCCGGCCAGGAGGCCGGCCCAGCCGGCCAGCGGCCCTTATAAAGGCCCACAGGCTCCACCCCTTCAGGAATGCCGGAGGAGCCCAGGGCAAGCCCGCCCTCGGAAGCCGGGACCCACAGGGCCCAGGTCACTGTGGCCTGGGTATGGGTGGGGCCGGAGAAGCCCCGGAAGTGGGGAGTGGGGTAGGGGGAGTGGTTGATGATTTTTAGGATTGGGTTGGATTTGTGTATCGGAATCATTGGTGCTTTTGTAGTTGAAGTACAACGACGGTTTTTCGTATCATTGGTTATGGTTGGAGTCCATATGGAAGCAATGACATATGTTTTATTGACATTAAGTGTATCATTGGTTATGGGGTTTGTAGGTTTTTCTCCTAAGCCCTCTCCTATTTATGGGGGTTTAAGCCTTAATTGTTAGTGGTGTGATTGGTTGTGTGATTATTTTAAATTGGGGGGGGGCGGCTTATATGGGTTTCGTGATATTTTTAGTTTATCTGGGGGGGAATGATAGTTGTCTTTGGTTATACTACAGCAATGGCCATTGAAGAGTATCCTGAGACATGGGGCTCAGGGCTTGAGGTTCTAGGGGGTCTTTTGGTAGGATTAATGATGGAGGTAGGGTTGGTTTTATGGGTTTTAAGTTTGGATGAAGTAGTGGTGGTGGTTTATTTTAATAATATGGGTAACCGGGTGATTTTTGAGGGGGAGGGGTCGGGGTTAATTCGAGGTGACTGTACTGGTGCGGGTGCCTTGTATGATTATGGGCGTTGGTTAGCGGTGGTTGCTGGTTGAACATTGTTTGTTGGTGTATACATTGTGATTGAGATTACTCGGGGTAATAGGTTATATTATTAGAAGTAGGGTCAGGATAAGGGGGATGAGGAAAGAGAGGAAGTAGAGTTTGATTATGCCTTTCTGGGTGGTTACAGTTGTGGAAGCGGTAATATGTGTTTGTGAGATTGTTTTGGGTATAGATTTTTCTAGCCATGTTGAGTCTAATAAGAGGAGGGCTAAGTTTTGACTTCTAAGTAGGTTTTGCTAGGGGATCATACGGTGAACTGTGGTGGGGAAGTATCCTAGTATGTTGGAGAATTTGAATATTTGTGATGGGTTTTTCACTTTTAGTTTGTTGGTTATAAGGGCGAGGTCTAGGGCTGTTAGGAAACCGAGAGCAGTTGCGTCTAGGGCTGAGAGTTTGAGATAGAAGGGTATTGTTGGCTGGGGGAGTGAGGTAGGGGGGATATTACTGGTGATAGGGAATCCCGTGATTATACTGCCTATTGTGAGGCGTTTAATTGGGTTCAGTAGGGCGGGGTTGTTTTCGTTGATGTTGATTCGGGCTGGGAAGCGGGGTTGTCCTGTTAGGGTAAGGAGAATGGTTCGAGTACTGTAGGCGCTTGTTAGGGAGGTGGCGATGAGAGTAATAAATAGGGCTCAGGCGTTGGTATACGACGTATTTGTGGCTTCGATAATGAGATCTTTGGAGTAGAAGCCTGTGAGGAAAGGTATTCCTGTGAGTGCTAGGTTGCCAATAACTAGGGAAGTTGAGGTGAGGGGTAGTGTTTTAAACAGACCTCCTATTTTTCGAATGTCTTGTTCGTTGTTTAGGTTATGAATAATGGATCCGGAGCACATAAAAAGTATAGCTTTGAAGAAGGCATGGGTGCAGATGTGTAGGAATGCTAGGTATGGTTGGTTAATACCAATGGTGACTATTATTAGGCCTAGTTGACTTGAGGTAGAGAAGGCCACGATGTTTCAAATATCGTTTTGTGTGAGGGCACAGATGGCTGTGAATAGAGTAGTAATGGCTCCCAGGCATAATGTGAGGTTTTGGATTAGTGTATTGTTTTCTATTAACGGGTGGAAACGGATGAGTAGGAATACTCCGGCAACAACTATGGTGCTGGAGTGAAGTAGAGCTGAGACTGGAGGTGGGCCTTCTATGGCAGAGGGTAGTCAGGGGTGAAGGCCAAATTGGGCTGATTTTCCTGTTGCTGCTAGGAGAAGGCCTATTAGTGGAAGGAGGTTTGAGTTGGAGTTTAGGGCTAATATTTGTGGAAAGTCTCATGAGTTGTAATGCAGGAGGAATCATGTCATAGCTAGGATAAGACCAATGTCGCCAATACGGTTGTATAGGACTGCTTGGACGGCTGCTGTGCGGGCGTCCGCTCGAGCGTGTCATCAGCTAATTAGGAGGAAGGATAGAATTCCTACGCCTTCCCAACCGATGAAGAGTTGGAAAAGGTTGTTAGCAGTAACTGGAATTAGTACGGCAGCGAGGAAGATAAAGAGATATTTGAAGAATTGGTTAATGTTTGGATCTGAGCTTATGTACCATAGCGAGGATTCTATAACGGATCAGGTGATGAACAGTGCGATTGGAATAAATATTATGGAAAAGTAATCTAGTTTAAAGCTTAGCGTTAGATCTAATGTCTGGGTTGTTATTCAATGTCAACTTCACATGGTTGTTTCTTGGTTGAAGAAAAGGTAGAAAGTTGTTGGAAGAAGGCTAGTAATAAAAGCATATATTACAGTTGTTTGTACATAATTTGGATATGAGCGTTTTTTGTCAGGGTTGATGAGGGTGGCAAAAATTGGAAGAGTTAGGGAGGCGAGGGTTGTTATTATAATAGGGGCACACATGATTGTTACTTTTATTTGGAGTTGCACCAATGTTTTTGGCTCCTAAGGCCAATGGATAGCTGTTATCCTTTAAAAGTTGAGAAAGCCGTAATTTTAAGTACGGAGGCATGGATTAGCAGTCCTTGCAGGTTTTCTCGGTAAATAAGAAGTGATAAGCTTCTATAGTTAGGTTCACAATCTAAAGTTTTGATTAAAGTACATTTGCAGGGAGCAAACCCTAGAATGATATTGGGGTTGAGGGATAGAAGAATGATTGGAGCGAGGTGTATAAATATGAACGTATTTTCTCGTGTGAAGGGGGGTTTTATGTTGATTATATGATGTGTAAGTGTTCCTCGCTGCATTGTGATGAACATGTGGAGAGAGTAGAGGGCTGTAATTAGTATGTTGAGTCCTGTTAGTACAATAGTAATATGGGATCAGGAAAATGAGGCTGCGATTACAAAGAGCTCAGCTAGTAGGTTGATAGTGGGGGGTAGGGCAAGATTAGTAAGGTTTGCTGTGAACCATCAAAAGGTTCTTAATGGGAGTAGGGTTTGAAGTCCTCGGGACAGTAGTATGGTACGGCTGTGGGTACGTTCATAGTCTGAGTTAGCTAGGCAGAAATAGATGGAGGAGGTGAGTCCATGGGCAATTATAAGGATAAAATTATGATGAATGCAAGGGCCGTTACAATAACGTTGTAAATATGGTCGTTACCTAGTAGATTGCCGGGTTGACCTAGTTCAGCTCGAATAAGAAGGCTTAGAGCTGTACCTAGGATTCCAGCTCATGCACCAAATAGTAGGTATAGAGTCCCAATGTCCTTATGGTTTGTTGAAAAGAGTCAACGGTTGATGAGCATAGGTAGAGATAGAGAGAAGGGAAGGGTAAAGTGGCTGAGCAAGCATTAGGCTGTACACCTAAAGACAGGGGTCTAGTCCTCCTTTTAGCAGCCCTGAGGTGATTTTCACATTGAATTGCAAGTTCAAAGGAGCAGCTTTAAAAGTTTCTGCCGGGGCTTCTCCCGCCTTTTTTCCCTGCGGCGGGAGAAGTGGATCAAAGCCAGTTGATTAGGGTATTTAGGTGTTGACCAAATTTTTGCGGGTTCGAGTCCCATTGATCTAGTGCGGGCTTAGCTTAATTAAAGGAATTGATTTGCGTTCAATTGATGCAGAGTAGGTGTTTGCAGTCCTTATGTACTTCAGAAATTAAGTATGTTTACTTACTAAGGGCTTTGAAGGCTCTTGGTCTTGTTTAAACTACATTTCTAGTGGATAGCCCAAATTAGGGGGGAGGTTGGTAGTAAAAGGGTAGAGGCAATGACGAGTGGGGGAATAAGGAGTGTAGGTTTTGTGTTTTCGAATTGCCATATGATTTTTGTGTTGTTGGATGTAGGAAATAGTGTTAGGGAGACGGTATAGATTAGGCGTATAGAGAAATACAGGTTCAGCAGAGTTCTGATAATTATGATAGAGGGGATGAGAAAGTGATTGTTTATTGTGAGTTCTTGAATGGTAATTCATTTAGGTAGGAAGCCGGTTAGAGGGGGTAAGGCCCCTAGGGATAGGAGGGTGGATGCTCTTAGTGGTGCTAGACCGGTTGATTTGTTTCAGGTGTGGGATAGTATGAGGGTGGTGGTGTTTGAGTTTAGGTTGAGGGTCAGGAATATGGTAGTTGTTAGGATGATGTCTATGGTTAAGTAAAGAATTGTGATAGTTGGGTTATATACTAGCGTTCTTATTATTCAGCCTATGTGAGTGATGGAAGAATATCCTAGGATTTTGCGTAACTGTGTTTGGTTGAGACCTCCTCAACTGCCTACTATGATAGATAGGGTAGAGAGAGTTAGGAGGATATAGGTGTTGATTGATGGGCGAATTTGGTATATGATCGAGATGGGGGCTAGTTTTTGCCATGTAAGGAGGAGTAGGCCAGAAGTTAGGGATGTTCCTTGGGTAACTTCTGGGACTCCAAAGTGGAAGGGGGCTATTCCTAGTTTTATGGCAAGGGCAGCCCAGTGCAGAACACGGTGGTGGTGCTTTCGGTCGTGGTGGAGGTGGGGGTGGGGGTGGTGTGTTTGGGTGTGTGGGTGTGTGGTTGTGTGGGTGTGTTGGGGTGTGTGGGTGTGTGTGTGCGTGCGGGCGCGCGCGCGCGCGCGCGCGCTGTGTTGGGGAGTGGGGTGGGGGATCAAGCGGGGGTCGGGTGGTGGCAAAGCATGAGAGCTCTGCCGGGGCTGCTCCCAGAGCCTAGGCCGCTGCCCGCACAGCCGCGCATGCGCAGTAGACGGTGCCCCTCCTGGAACCTGGGCCGGCTCTGGAATCCCCGGGATGCTCAGTTCTCCTCGGTGTGGAGTCTCCGGCCGCCGCCGCCGCGCCCAGACCGGGAAGGCAGGAATGCCAGGCTGGTCAGCCCGGAGGGAAAACAGGCCTCTCCACACCGAGCCAGGTGCTCACCGCGAAAGGGAGGCCACCGCCCCGCCCCCGATCCCGTCCCCAACCCCGCGTCCTAAAGCTCCTCCAGCAGAGCCCGGTACTCCTCCTCGCTGAGGAGTAGCGGTTCCAGCAAAGCGGGCTCTCCCACGTCCTGCAGCTCCGTCGGGGCCTCCGTTTCTAGCAAAGGTTGCGCCTGCTGCAGAAACTCGGGGGTCTCCAGGAGCTCATCCAGCAGGCTGGAGGGGAGTGCAGACGAGCGCCCAGGCTCCTGGAGCGGCGGGGAGGGCGCCCGGATGGCTTGCATCTGCTCCTGCCCCGCGGAGGCCTCCGGGGGCGCGGGCCCCGGAGGTGGAGCTGCCCCGACTTGGGGCTCCCACGCCGCCCCGGCGACCTGGGGCCCCTGGCCCCAGCCCCACCACGGACTCCCCTGGGACGTGGGCGGCGCCTGCACACCCTGGCCCTGAGGCTCAGCTCCAGCGGGCCCAGGCTGTCCCACCGAGCAAGGGCCCGGCAGGCTGTGGTGCTGCGGGTCCCGATCCCCCCGCCATTGGCTCGGGCGCGGAGGCCACCCCCGGGGAGTCTGAGGGTGGGAGAGCGCCCCTTCCGGAGTCGCCAGGGCAGCGTAGGAAAAATCCCAATCCCCGCCTGCCGGGGCAGGATGGGAGATCCCTGCTGCCTGCGCAGCCTGGCTGGGCTGCAGCGGGGCGACGGCCCCTGCTCCCTGGCCCACGAAAGCCCCCGGTGGGAGAGTCCAGGGCGAGCAGGGCACGTGGGGGGCGGGAAGCCCCGTTGCCCACGCCCCGGTGTGGGTGAAGGCGACCGGCGAGGGAGCGGGGGGACACCCGCCGGGGGCCGCGTCGCCCGGGCCGCCTGCGTGCGCCGGTGCCCCGCCACCCTGGCCCGGGTGCCTGGCCCTCCGGTTCTGAAACCAAATCTGAATCCGGGACTCCGGGAGGCCCGTCTCTCTGGCCAGTTCTTCCCGGGTGGCGATGCCTGGAAAGCGATCCTGCTGGAAGGCTCGCAGGAGCAGGGCGGTCTGGGACCGGGTGACGGCGGTCCGCTTTCGCCTGCCTTCTTGCGGGCCGCGTTTCCCGGGCCAGGGCCGAGATTCCCGCCGGTGCTGCCTCAGCTGGCGCGATCTCTCGTTCTGAAACCAAATCTGGACCCTGGGCTCCGGAATGCCGATGGCCTGGGCCAGCTCTTCCCTGGTGGCGATGCCCGGGTACGGGTTCCGCTCAAAGCAGGCTCGCAGGGCCTCCCTCTGGCTCGGGGTCCAAACGAGTCTCCTTCGCCGTCCTCGTCCTCGGGCTCCCGCCGGGAGGGCGCCGTCGCCGGGTGTCGGGAGAGCCATCGCGGGGAGACCTGGCCGGAATTTCGCGGACAGACACGGGCAGAGAGAGGCCGGCGGGCTCCAGTGCCCCTCAGTCGGCCTGTGCACGGCGAGCAGGTCCGGCCAGGAGGCCGGCCCAGCCGGCCAGCGGCCCTTATAAAGGCCCACAGGCTCCACCCCTTCAGGAATGCCGGAGGAGCCCAGGGCAAGCCCGCCCTCGGAAGCCGGGACCCACAGGGCCCAGGTCACTGTGGCCTGGGTATGGGTGGGGCCGGAGAAGCCCCGGAAGTGGGGAGTGGGGTAGGGGGAGTGGTTGATGATTTTTAGGATTGGGTTGGATTTGTGTATCGGAATCATTGGTGCTTTTGTAGTTGAAGTACAACGACGGTTTTTCGTATCATTGGTTATGGTTGGAGTCCATATGGAAGCAATGACATATGTTTTATTGACATTAAGTGTATCATTGGTTATGGGGTTTGTAGGTTTTTCTCCTAAGCCCTCTCCTATTTATGGGGGTTTAAGCCTTAATTGTTAGTGGTGTGATTGGTTGTGTGATTATTTTAAATTGGGGGGGGCGGCTTATATGGGTTTCGTGATATTTTTAGTTTATCTGGGGGGGAATGATAGTTGTCTTTGGTTATACTACAGCAATGGCCATTGAAGAGTATCCTGAGACATGGGGCTCAGGGCTTGAGGTTCTAGGGGGTCTTTTGGTAGGATTAATGATGGAGGTAGGGTTGGTTTTATGGGTTTTAAGTTTGGATGAAGTAGTGGTGGTGGTTTATTTTAATAATATGGGTAACCGGGTGATTTTTGAGGGGGAGGGGTCGGGGTTAATTCGAGGTGACTGTACTGGTGCGGGTGCCTTGTATGATTATGGGCGTTGGTTAGCGGTGGTTGCTGGTTGAACATTGTTTGTTGGTGTATACATTGTGATTGAGATTACTCGGGGTAATAGGTTATATTATTAGAAGTAGGGTCAGGATAAGGGGGATGAGGAAAGAGAGGAAGTAGAGTTTGATTATGCCTTTCTGGGTGGTTACAGTTGTGGAAGCGGTAATATGTGTTTGTGAGATTGTTTTGGGTATAGATTTTTCTAGCCATGTTGAGTCTAATAAGAGGAGGGCTAAGTTTTGACTTCTAAGTAGGTTTTGCTAGGGGATCATACGGTGAACTGTGGTGGGGAAGTATCCTAGTATGTTGGAGAATTTGAATATTTGTGATGGGTTTTTCACTTTTAGTTTGTTGGTTATAAGGGCGAGGTCTAGGGCTGTTAGGAAACCCAGAGCAGTTGCGTCTAGGGCTGAGAGTTTGAGATAGAAGGGTATTGTTGGCTGGGGGAGTGAGGTAGGGGGGATATTACTGGTGATAGGGAATCCCGTGATTATACTGCCTATTGTGAGGCGTTTAATTGGGTTCAGTAGGGCGGGGTTGTTTTCGTTGATGTTGATTCGGGCTGGGAAGCGGGGTTGTCCTGTTAGGGTAAGGAGAATGGTTCGAGTACTGTAGGCGCTTGTTAGGGAGGTGGCGATGAGAGTAATAAATAGGGCTCAGGCGTTGGTATACGACGTATTTGTGGCTTCGATAATGAGATCTTTGGAGTAGAAGCCTGTGAGGAAAGGTATTCCTGTGAGTGCTAGGTTGCCAATAACTAGGGAAGTTGAGGTGAGGGGTAGTGTTTTAAACAGACCTCCTATTTTTCGAATGTCTTGTTCGTTGTTTAGGTTATGAATAATGGATCCGGAGCACATAAAAAGTATAGCTTTGAAGAAGGCATGGGTGCAGATGTGTAGGAATGCTAGGTATGGTTGGTTAATACCAATGGTGACTATTATTAGGCCTAGTTGACTTGAGGTAGAGAAGGCCACGATGTTTCAAATATCGTTTTGTGTGAGGGCACAGATGGCTGTGAATAGAGTAGTAATGGCTCCCAGGCATAATGTGAGGTTTTGGATTAGTGTATTGTTTTCTATTAACGGGTGGAAACGGATGAGTAGGAATACTCCGGCAACAACTATGGTGCTGGAGTGAAGTAGAGCTGAGACTGGAGGTGGGCCTTCTATGGCAGAGGGTAGTCAGGGGTGAAGGCCAAATTGGGCTGATTTTCCTGTTGCTGCTAGGAGAAGGCCTATTAGTGGAAGGAGGTTTGAGTTGGAGTTTAGGGCTAATATTTGTGGAAAGTCTCATGAGTTGTAATGCAGGAGGAATCATGTCATAGCTAGGATAAGACCAATGTCGCCAATACGGTTGTATAGGACTGCTTGGACGGCTGCTGTGCGGGCGTCCGCTCGAGCGTGTCATCAGCTAATTAGGAGGAAGGATAGAATTCCTACGCCTTCCCAACCGATGAAGAGTTGGAAAAGGTTGTTAGCAGTAACTGGAATTAGTACGGCAGCGAGGAAGATAAAGAGATATTTGAAGAATTGGTTAATGTTTGGATCTGAGCTTATGTACCATAGCGAGGATTCTATAACGGATCAGGTGATGAACAGTGCGATTGGAATAAATATTATGGAAAAGTAATCTAGTTTAAAGCTTAGCGTTAGATCTAATGTCTGGGTTGTTATTCAATGTCAACTTCACATGGTTGTTTCTTGGTTGAAGAAAAGGTAGAAAGTTGTTGGAAGAAGGCTAGTAATAAAAGCATATATTACAGTTGTTTGTACATAATTTGGATATGAGCGTTTTTTGTCAGGGTTGATGAGGGTGGCAAAAATTGGAAGAGTTAGGGAGGCGAGGGTTGTTATTATAATAGGGGCACACATGATTGTTACTTTTATTTGGAGTTGCACCAATGTTTTTGGCTCCTAAGGCCAATGGATAGCTGTTATCCTTTAAAAGTTGAGAAAGCCGTAATTTTAAGTACGGAGGCATGGATTAGCAGTCCTTGCAGGTTTTCTCGGTAAATAAGAAGTGATAAGCTTCTATAGTTAGGTTCACAATCTAAAGTTTTGATTAAAGTACATTTTCAGGGAGCAAACCCTAGAATGATATTGGGGTTGAGGGATAGAAGAATGATTGGAGCGAGGTGTATAAATATGAACGTATTTTCTCGTGTGAAGGGGGGTTTTATGTTGATTATATGATGTGTAAGTGTTCCTCGCTGCATTGTGATGAACATGTGGAGAGAGTAGAGGGCTGTAATTAGTATGTTGAGTCCTGTTAGTACAATAGTAATATGGGATCAGGAAAATGAGGCTGCGATTACAAAGAGCTCAGCTAGTAGGTTGATAGTGGGGGGTAGGGCAAGATTAGTAAGGTTTGCTGTGAACCATCAAAAGGTTCTTAATGGGAGTAGGGTTTGAAGTCCTCGGGACAGTAGTATGGTACGGCTGTGGGTACGTTCATAGTCTGAGTTAGCTAGGCAGAAATAGATGGAGGAGGTGAGTCCATGGGCAATTATAAGGATAAAATTATGATGAATGCAAGGGCCGTTACAATAACGTTGTAAATATGGTCGTTACCTAGTAGATTGCCGGGTTGACCTAGTTCAGCTCGAATAAGAAGGCTTAGAGCTGTACCTAGGATTCCAGCTCATGCACCAAATAGTAGGTATAGAGTCCCAATGTCCTTATGGTTTGTTGAAAAGAGTCAACGGTTGATGAGCATAGGTAGAGATAGAGAGAAGGGAAGGGTAAAGTGGCTGAGCAAGCATTAGGCTGTACACCTAAAGACAGGGGTCTAGTCCTCCTTTTAGCAGCCCTGAGGTGATTTTCACATTGAATTGCAAGTTCAAAGGAGCAGCTTTAAAAGTTTCTGCCGGGGCTTCTCCCGCCTTTTTTCCCTGCGGCGGGAGAAGTGGATCAAAGCCAGTTGATTAGGGTATTTAGGTGTTGACCAAATTTTTGCGGGTTCGAGTCCCATTGATCTAGTGCGGGCTTAGCTTAATTAAAGGAATTGATTTGCGTTCAATTGATGCAGAGTAGGTGTTTGCAGTCCTTATGTACTTCAGAAATTAAGTATGTTTACTTACTAAGGGCTTTGAAGGCTCTTGGTCTTGTTTAAACTACATTTCTAGTGGATAGCCCAAATTAGGGGGGAGGTTGGTAGTAAAAGGGTAGAGGCAATGACGAGTGGGGGAATAAGGAGTGTAGGTTTTGTGTTTTCGAATTGCCATATGATTTTTGTGTTGTTGGATGTAGGAAATAGTGTTAGGGAGACGGTATAGATTAGGCGTATAGAGAAATACAGGTTCAGCAGAGTTCTGATAATTATGATAGAGGGGATGAGAAAGTGATTGTTTATTGTGAGTTCTTGAATGGTAATTCATTTAGGTAGGAAGCCGGTTAGAGGGGGTAAGGCCCCTAGGGATAGGAGGGTGGATGCTCTTAGTGGTGCTAGACCGGTTGATTTGTTTCAGGTGTGGGATAGTATGAGGGTGGTGGTGTTTGAGTTTAGGTTGAGGGTCAGGAATATGGTAGTTGTTAGGATGATGTCTATGGTTAAGTAAAGAATTGTGATAGTTGGGTTATATACTAGCGTTCTTATTATTCAGCCTATGTGAGTGATGGAAGAATATCCTAGGATTTTGCGTAACTGTGTTTGGTTGAGACCTCCTCAACTGCCTACTATGATAGATAGGGTAGAGAGAGTTAGGAGGATATAGGTGTTGATTGATGGGCGAATTTGGTATATGATCGAGATGGGGGCTAGTTTTTGCCATGTAAGGAGGAGTAGGCCAGAAGTTAGGGATGTTCCTTGGGTAACTTCTGGGACTCCAAAGTGGAAGGGGGCTATTCCTAGTTTTATGGCAAGGGCAGCCCAGTGCAGAACACGGTGGTGGTGCTTTCGGTCGTGGTGGAGGTGGGGGTGGGGGTGGTGTGTTTGGGTGTGTGGGTGTGTGGTTGTGTGGGTGTGTTGGGGTGTGTGGGTGTGTGTGTGCGTGCGGGCGCGCGCGCGCGCGCGCGCGCTGTGTTGGGGAGTGGGGTGGGGGATCAAGCGGGGGTCGGGTGGTGGCAAAGCATGAGAGCTCTGCCGGGGCTGCTCCCAGAGCCTAGGCCGCTGCCCGCACAGCCGCGCATGCGCAGTAGACGGTGCCCCTCCTGGAACCTGGGCCGGCTCTGGAATCCCCGGGATGCTCAGTTCTCCTCGGTGTGGAGTCTCCGGCCGCCGCCGCCGCGCCCAGACCGGGAAGGCAGGAATGCCAGGCTGGTCAGCCCGGAGGGAAAACAGGCCTCTCCACACCGAGCCAGGTGCTCACCGCGAAAGGGAGGCCACCGCCCCGCCCCCGATCCCGTCCCCAACCCCGCGTCCTAAAGCTCCTCCAGCAGAGCCCGGTACTCCTCCTCGCTGAGGAGTAGCGGTTCCAGCAAAGCGGGCTCTCCCACGTCCTGCAGCTCCGTCGGGGCCTCCGTTTCTAGCAAAGGTTGCGCCTGCTGCAGAAACTCGGGGGTCTCCAGGAGCTCATCCAGCAGGCTGGAGGGGAGTGCAGACGAGCGCCCAGGCTCCTGGAGCGGCGGGGAGGGCGCCCGGATGGCTTGCATCTGCTCCTGCCCCGCGGAGGCCTCCGGGGGCGCGGGCCCCGGAGGTGGAGCTGCCCCGACTTGGGGCTCCCACGCCGCCCCGGCGACCTGGGGCCCCTGGCCCCAGCCCCACCACGGACTCCCCTGGGACGTGGGCGGCGCCTGCACACCCTGGCCCTGAGGCTCAGCTCCAGCGGGCCCAGGCTGTCCCACCGAGCAAGGGCCCGGCAGGCTGTGGTGCTGCGGGTCCCGATCCCCCCGCCATTGGCTCGGGCGCGGAGGCCACCCCCGGGGAGTCTGAGGGTGGGAGAGCGCCCCTTCCGGAGTCGCCAGGGCAGCGTAGGAAAAATCCCAATCCCCGCCTGCCGGGGCGGGATGGGAGATCCCTGCTGCCTGCGCAGCCTGGCTGGGCTGCAGCGGGGCGACGGCCCCTGCTCCCTGGCCCACGAAAGCCCCCGGTGGGAGAGTCCAGGGCGAGCAGGGCACGTGGGGGGCGGGAAGCCCCGTTGCCCACGCCCCGGTGTGGGTGAAGGCGACCGGCGAGGGAGCGGGGGGACACCCGCCGGGGGCCGCGTCGCCCGGGCCGCCTGCGTGCGCCGGTGCCCCGCCACCCTGGCCCGGGTGCCTGGCCCTCCGGTTCTGAAACCAAATCTGAATCCGGGACTCCGGGAGGCCCGTCTCTCTGGCCACTTCTTCCCGGGTGGCGATGCCTGGAAAGCGATCCTGCTGGAAGGCTCGCAGGAGCAGGGCGGTCTGGGACCGGGTGACGGCGGTCCGCTTTCGCCTGCCTTCTTGCGGGCCGCGTTTCCCGGGCCAGGGCCGAGATTCCCGCCGGTGCTGCCTCAGCTGGCGCGATCTCTCGTTCTGAAACCAAATCTGGACCCTGGGCTCCGGAATGCCGATGGCCTGGGCCAGCTCTTCCCTGGTGGCGATGCCCGGGTACGGGTTCCGCTCAAAGCAGGCTCGCAGGGCCTCCCTCTGGCTCGGGGTCCAAACGAGTCTCCTTCGCCGTCCTCGTCCTCGGGCTCCCGCCGGGAGGGCGCCGTCGCCGGGTGTCGGGAGAGCCATCGCGGGGAGACCTGGCCGGAATTTCGCGGACAGACACGGGCAGAGAGAGGCCGGCGGGCTCCAGTGCCCCTCAGTCGGCCTGTGCACGGCGAGCAGGTCCGGCCAGGAGGCCGGCCCAGCCGGCCAGCGGCCCTTATAAAGGCCCACAGGCTCCACCCCTTCAGGAATGCCGGAGGAGCCCAGGGCAAGCCCGCCCTCGGAAGCCGGGACCCACAGGGCCCAGGTCACTGTGGCCTGGGTATGGGTGGGGCCGGAGAAGCCCCGGAAGTGGGGAGTGGGGTAGGGGGAGTGGTTGATGATTTTTAGGATTGGGTTGGATTTGTGTATCGGAATCATTGGTGCTTTTGTAGTTGAAGTACAACGACGGTTTTTCGTATCATTGGTTATGGTTGGAGTCCATATGGAAGCAATGACATATGTTTTATTGACATTAAGTGTATCATTGGTTATGGGGTTTGTAGGTTTTTCTCCTAAGCCCTCTCCTATTTATGGGGGTTTAAGCCTTAATTGTTAGTGGTGTGATTGGTTGTGTGATTATTTTAAATTGGGGGGGCGGCTTATATGGGTTTCGTGATATTTTTAGTTTATCTGGGGGGGAATGATAGTTGTCTTTGGTTATACTACAGCAATGGCCATTGAAGAGTATCCTGAGACATGGGGCTCAGGGCTTGAGGTTCTAGGGGGTCTTTTGGTAGGATTAATGATGGAGGTAGGGTTGGTTTTATGGGTTTTAAGTTTGGATGAAGTAGTGGTGGTGGTTTATTTTAATAATATGGGTAACCGGGTGATTTTTGAGGGGGAGGGGTCGGGGTTAATTCGAGGTGACTGTACTGGTGCGGGTGCCTTGTATGATTATGGGCGTTGGTTAGCGGTGGTTGCTGGTTGAACATTGTTTGTTGGTGTATACATTGTGATTGAGATTACTCGGGGTAATAGGTTATATTATTAGAAGTAGGGTCAGGATAAGGGGGATGAGGAAAGAGAGGAAGTAGAGTTTGATTATGCCTTTCTGGGTGGTTACAGTTGTGGAAGCGGTAATATGTGTTTGTGAGATTGTTTTGGGTATAGATTTTTCTAGCCATGTTGAGTCTAATAAGAGGAGGGCTAAGTTTTGACTTCTAAGTAGGTTTTGCTAGGGGATCATACGGTGAACTGTGGTGGGGAAGTATCCTAGTATGTTGGAGAATTTGAATATTTGTGAGGGTTTTTCACTTTTAGTTTGTTGGTTATAAGGGCGAGGTCTAGGGCTGTTAGGAAACCCAGAGCAGTTGCGTCTAGGGCTGAGAGTTTGAGATAGAAGGGTATTGTTGGCTGGGGGAGTGAGGTAGGGGGGATATTACTGGTGATAGGGAATCCCGTGATTATACTGCCTATTGTGAGGCGTTTAATTGGGTTCAGTAGGGCGGGGTTGTTTCGTTGATGTTGATTCGGGCTGGGAAGCGGGGTTGTCCTGTTAGGGTAAGGAGAATGGTTCGAGTACTGTAGGCGCTTGTTAGGGAGGTGGCGATGAGAGTAATAAATAGGGCTCAGGCGTTGGTATACGACGTATTTGTGGCTTCGATAATGAGATCTTTGGAGTAGAAGCCTGTGAGGAAAGGTATTCCTGTGAGTGCTAGGTTGCCAATAACTAGGGAAGTTGAGGTGAGGGGTAGTGTTTTAAACAGACCTCCTATTTTTCGAATGTCTTGTTCGTTGTTTAGGTTATGATAATGGATCCGGAGCACATAAAAAGTATAGCTTTGAAGAAGGCATGGGTGCAGATGTGTAGGAATGCTAGGTATGGTTGGTTAATACCAATGGTGACTATTATTAGGCCTAGTTGACTTGAGGTAGAGAAGGCCACGATGTTTCAAATATCGTTTTGTGTGAGGGCACAGATGGCTGTGAATAGAGTAGTAATGGCTCCCAGGCATAATGTGAGGTTTTGGATTAGTGTATTGTTTTCTATTAACGGGTGGAAACGGATGAGTAGGAATACTCCGGCAACAACTATGGTGCTGGAGTGAAGTAGAGCTGAGACTGGAGGTGGGCCTTCTATGGCAGAGGGTAGTCAGGGGTGAAGGCCAAATTGGGCTGATTTTCCTGTTGCTGCTAGGAGAAGGCCTATTAGTGGAAGGAGGTTTGAGTTGGAGTTTAGGGCTAATATTTGTGGAAAGTCTCATGAGTTGTAATGCAGGAGGAATCATGTCATAGCTAGGATAAGACCAATGTCGCCAATACGGTTGTATAGGACTGCTTGGACGGCTGCTGTGCGGGCGTCCGCTCGAGCGTGTCATCAGCTAATTAGGAGGAAGGATAGAATTCCTACCTACGCCTTCCCAACCGATGAAGAGTTGGAAAAGGTTGTTAGCAGTAACTGGAATTAGTACGGCAGCGAGGAAGATAAAGAGATATTTGAAGAATTGGTTAATGTTTGGATCTGAGCTTATGTACCATAGCGAGGATTCTATAACGGATCAGGTGATGAACAGTGCGATTGGAATAAATATTATGGAAAAGTAATCTAGTTTAAAGCTTAGCGTTAGATCTAATGTCTGGGTTGTTATTCAATGTCAACTTCACATGGTTGTTTCTTGGTTGAAGAAAAGGTAGAAAGTTGTTGGAAGAAGGCTAGTAATAAAAGCATATATTACAGTTGTTTGTACATAATTTGGATATGAGCGTTTTTTGTCAGGGTTGATGAGGGTGGCAAAAATTGGAAGAGTTAGGGAGGCGAGGGTTGTTATTATAATAGGGGCACACATGATTGTTACTTTTATTTGGAGTTGCACCAATGTTTTTGGCTCCTAAGGCCAATGGATAGCTGTTATCCTTTAAAAGTTGAGAAAGCCGTAATTTTAAGTACGGAGGCATGGATTAGCAGTCCTTGCAGGTTTTCTCGGTAAATAAGAAGTGATAAGCTTCTATAGTTAGGTTCACAATCTAAAGTTTTGATTAAAGTACATTTTCAGGGAGCAAACCCTAGAATGATATTGGGGTTGAGGGATAGAAGAATGATTGGAGCGAGGTGTATAAATATGAACGTATTTTCTCGTGTGAAGGGGGGTTTTATGTTGATTATATGATGTGTAAGTGTTCCTCGCTGCATTGTGATGAACATGTGGAGAGAGTAGAGGGCTGTAATTAGTATGTTGAGTCCTGTTAGTACAATAGTAATATGGGATCAGGAAAATGAGGCTGCGATTACAAAGAGCTCAGCTAGTAGGTTGATAGTGGGGGGTAGGGCAAGATTAGTAAGGTTTGCTGTGAACCATCAAAAGGTTCTTAATGGGAGTAGGGTTTGAAGTCCTCGGGACAGTAGTATGGTACGGCTGTGGGTACGTTCATAGTCTGAGTTAGCTAGGCAGAAATAGATGGAGGAGGTGAGTCCATGGGCAATTATAAGGATAAAATTATGATGAATGCAAGGGCCGTTACAATAACGTTGTAAATATGGTCGTTACCTAGTAGATTGCCGGGTTGACCTAGTTCAGCTCGAATAAGAAGGCTTAGAGCTGTACCTAGGATTCCAGCTCATGCACCAAATAGTAGGTATAGAGTCCCAATGTCCTTATGGTTTGTTGAAAAGAGTCAACGGTTGATGAGCATAGGTAGAGATAGAGAGAAGGGAAGGGTAAAGTGGCTGAGCAAGCATTAGGCTGTACACCTAAAGACAGGGGTCTAGTCCTCCTTTTAGCAGCCCTGAGGTGATTTTCACATTGAATTGCAAGTTCAAAGGAGCAGCTTTAAAAGTTTCTGCCGGGGCTTCTCCCGCCTTTTTTCCCTGCGGCGGGAGAAGTGGATCAAAGCCAGTTGATTAGGGTATTTAGGTGTTGACCAAATTTTTGCGGGTTCGAGTCCCATTGATCTAGTGCGGGCTTAGCTTAATTAAAGGAATTGATTTGCGTTCAATTGATGCAGAGTAGGTGTTTGCAGTCCTTATGTACTTCAGAAATTAAGTATGTTTACTTACTAAGGGCTTTGAAGGCTCTTGGTCTTGTTTAAACTACATTTCTAGTGGATAGCCCAAATTAGGGGGGAGGTTGGTAGTAAAAGGGTAGAGGCAATGACGAGTGGGGGAATAAGGAGTGTAGGTTTTGTGTTTTCGAATTGCCATATGATTTTTGTGTTGTTGGATGTAGGAAATAGTGTTAGGGAGACGGTATAGATTAGGCGTATAGAGAAATACAGGTTCAGCAGAGTTCTGATAATTATGATAGAGGGGATGAGAAAGTGATTGTTTATTGTGAGTTCTTGAATGGTAATTCATTTAGGTAGGAAGCCGGTTAGAGGGGGTAAGGCCCCTAGGGATAGGAGGGTGGATGCTCTTAGTGGTGCTAGACCGGTTGATTTGTTTCAGGTGTGGGATAGTATGAGGGTGGTGGTGTTTGAGTTTAGGTTGAGGGTCAGGAATATGGTAGTTGTTAGGATGATGTCTATGGTTAAGTAAAGAATTGTGATAGTTGGGTTATATACTAGCGTTCTTATTATTCAGCCTATGTGAGTGATGGAAGAATATCCTAGGATTTTGCGTAACTGTGTTTGGTTGAGACCTCCTCAACTGCCTACTATGATAGATAGGGTAGAGAGAGTTAGGAGGATATAGGTGTTGATTGATGGGCGAATTTGGTATATGATCGAGATGGGGGCTAGTTTTTGCCATGTAAGGAGGAGTAGGCCAGAAGTTAGGGATGTTCCTTGGGTAACTTCTGGGACTCCAAAGTGGAAGGGGGCTATTCCTAGTTTTATGGCAAGGGCAGCCCAGTGCAGAACACGGTGGTGGTGCTTTCGGTCGTGGTGGGGGTGGGGGTGGGGGTGGTGTGTTTGGGTGTGTGGGTGTGTGGTTGTGTGGGTGTGTTGGGGTGTGTGGGTGTGTGTGTGCGTGCGGGCGCGCGCGCGCGCGCGCTGTGTTGGGGAGTGGGGTGGGGGATCAAGCGGGGGTCGGGTGGTGGCAAAGCATGAGAGCTCTGCCGGGGCTGCTCCCAGAGCCTAGGCCGCTGCCCGCACAGCCGCGCATGCGCAGTAGACGGTGCCCCTCCTGGAACCTGGGCCGGCTCTGGAATCCCCGGGATGCTCAGTTCTCCTCGGTGTGGAGTCTCCGGCCGCCGCCGCCGCGCCCAGACCGGGAAGGCAGGAATGCCAGGCTGGTCAGCCCGGAGGGAAAACAGGCCTCTCCACACCGAGCCAGGTGCTCACCGCGAAAGGGAGGCCACCGCCCCGCCCCCGATCCCGTCCCCAACCCCGCGTCCTAAAGCTCCTCCAGCAGAGCCCGGTACTCCTCCTCGCTGAGGAGTAGCGGTTCCAGCAAAGCGGGCTCTCCCACGTCCTGCAGCTCCGTCGGGGCCTCCGTTTCTAGCAAAGGTTGCGCCTGCTGCAGAAACTCGGGGGTCTCCAGGAGCTCATCCAGCAGGCTGGAGGGGAGTGCAGACGAGCGCCCAGGCTCCTGGAGCGGCGGGGAGGGCGCCCGGATGGCTTGCATCTGCTCCTGCCCCGCGGAGGCCTCCGGGGGCGCGGGCCCCGGAGGTGGAGCTGCCCCGACTTGGGGCTCCCACGCCGCCCCGGCGACCTGGGGCCCCTGGCCCCAGCCCCACCACGGACTCCCCTGGGACGTGGGCGGCGCCTGCACACCCTGGCCCTGAGGCTCAGCTCCAGCGGGCCCAGGCTGTCCCACCGAGCAAGGGCCCGGCAGGCTGTGGTGCTGCGGGTCCCGATCCCCCCGCCATTGGCTCGGGCGCGGAGGCCACCCCCGGGGAGTCTGAGGGTGGGAGAGCGCCCCTTCCGGAGTCGCCAGGGCAGCGTAGGAAAAATCCCAATCCCCGCCTGCCGGGGCAGGATGGGAGATCCCTGCTGCCTGCGCAGCCTGGCTGGGCTGCAGCGGGGCGACGGCCCCTGCTCCCTGGCCCACGAAAGCCCCCGGTGGGAGAGTCCAGGGCGAGCAGGGCACGTGGGGGGCGGGAAGCCCCGTTGCCCACGCCCCGGTGTGGGTGAAGGCGACCGGCGAGGGAGCGGGGGGACACCCGCCGGGGGCCGCGTCGCCCGGGCCGCCTGCGTGCGCCGGTGCCCCGCCACCCTGGCCCGGGTGCCTGGCCCTCCGGTTCTGAAACCAAATCTGAATCCGGGACTCCGGGAGGCCCGTCTCTCTGGCCAGTTCTTCCCGGGTGGCGATGCCTGGAAAGCGATCCTGCTGGAAGGCTCGCAGGAGCAGGGCGGTCTGGGACCGGGTGACGGCGGTCCGCTTTCGCCTGCCTTCTTGCGGGCCGCGTTTCCCGGGCCAGGGCCGAGATTCCCGCCGGTGCTGCCTCAGCTGGCGCGATCTCTCGTTCTGAAACCAAATCTGGACCCTGGGCTCCGGAATGCCGATGGCCTGGGCCAGCTCTTCCCTGGTGGCGATGCCCGGGTACGGGTTCCGCTCAAAGCAGGCTCGCAGGGCCTCCCTCTGGCTCGGGGTCCAAACGAGTCTCCTTCGCCGTCCTCGTCCTCGGGCTCCCGCCGGGAGGGCGCCGTCGCCGGGTGTCGGGAGAGCCATCGCGGGGAGACCTGGCCGGAATTTCGCGGACAGACACGGGCAGAGAGAGGCCGGCGGGCTCCAGTGCCCCTCAGTCGGCCTGTGCACGGCGAGCAGGTCCGGCCAGGAGGCCGGCCCAGCCGGCCAGCGGCCCTTATAAAGGCCCACAGGCTCCACCCCTTCAGGAATGCCGGAGGAGCCCAGGGCAAGCCCGCCCTCGGAAGCCGGGACCCACAGGGCCCAGGTCACTGTGGCCTGGGTATGGGTGGGGCCGGAGAAGCCCCGGAAGTGGGGAGTGGGGTAGGGGGAGTGGTTGATGATTTTTAGGATTGGGTTGGATTTGTGTATCGGAATCATTGGTGCTTTTGTAGTTGAAGTACAACGACGGTTTTTCGTATCATTGGTTATGGTTGGAGTCCATATGGAAGCAATGACATATGTTTTATTGACATTAAGTGTATCATTGGTTATGGGGTTTGTAGGTTTTTCTCCTAAGCCCTCTCCTATTTATGGGGGTTTAAGCCTTAATTGTTAGTGGTGTGATTGGTTGTGTGATTATTTTAAATTGGGGGGGGGCGGCTTATATGGGTTTCGTGATATTTTTAGTTTATCTGGGGGGGAATGATAGTTGTCTTTGGTTATACTACAGCAATGGCCATTGAAGAGTATCCTGAGACATGGGGCTCAGGGCTTGAGGTTCTAGGGGGTCTTTTGGTAGGATTAATGATGGAGGTAGGGTTGGTTTTATGGGTTTTAAGTTTGGATGAAGTAGTGGTGGTGGTTTATTTTAATAATATGGGTAACCGGGTGATTTTTGAGGGGGAGGGGTCGGGGTTAATTCGAGGTGACTGTACTGGTGCGGGTGCCTTGTATGATTATGGGCGTTGGTTAGCGGTGGTTGCTGGTTGAACATTGTTTGTTGGTGTATACATTGTGATTGAGATTACTCGGGGTAATAGGTTATATTATTAGAAGTAGGGTCAGGATAAGGGGGATGAGGAAAGAGAGGAAGTAGAGTTTGATTATGCCTTTCTGGGTGGTTACAGTTGTGGAAGCGGTAATATGTGTTTGTGAGATTGTTTTGGGTATAGATTTTTCTAGCCATGTTGAGTCTAATAAGAGGAGGGCTAAGTTTTGACTTCTAAGTAGGTTTTGCTAGGGGATCATACGGTGAACTGTGGTGGGGAAGTATCCTAGTATGTTGGAGAATTTGAATATTTGTGATGGGTTTTTCACTTTTAGTTTGTTGGTTATAAGGGCGAGGTCTAGGGCTGTTAGGAAACCGAGAGCAGTTGCGTCTAGGGCTGAGAGTTTGAGATAGAAGGGTATTGTTGGCTGGGGGAGTGAGGTAGGGGGGATATTACTGGTGATAGGGAATCCCGTGATTATACTGCCTATTGTGAGGCGTTTAATTGGGTTCAGTAGGGCGGGGTTGTTTTCGTTGATGTTGATTCGGGCTGGGAAGCGGGGTTGTCCTGTTAGGGTAAGGAGAATGGTTCGAGTACTGTAGGCGCTTGTTAGGGAGGTGGCGATGAGAGTAATAAATAGGGCTCAGGCGTTGGTATACGACGTATTTGTGGCTTCGATAATGAGATCTTTGGAGTAGAAGCCTGTGAGGAAAGGTATTCCTGTGAGTGCTAGGTTGCCAATAACTAGGGAAGTTGAGGTGAGGGGTAGTGTTTTAAACAGACCTCCTATTTTTCGAATGTCTTGTTCGTTGTTTAGGTTATGAATAATGGATCCGGAGCACATAAAAAGTATAGCTTTGAAGAAGGCATGGGTGCAGATGTGTAGGAATGCTAGGTATGGTTGGTTAATACCAATGGTGACTATTATTAGGCCTAGTTGACTTGAGGTAGAGAAGGCCACGATGTTTCAAATATCGTTTTGTGTGAGGGCACAGATGGCTGTGAATAGAGTAGTAATGGCTCCCAGGCATAATGTGAGGTTTTGGATTAGTGTATTGTTTTCTATTAACGGGTGGAAACGGATGAGTAGGAATACTCCGGCAACAACTATGGTGCTGGAGTGAAGTAGAGCTGAGACTGGAGGTGGGCCTTCTATGGCAGAGGGTAGTCAGGGGTGAAGGCCAAATTGGGCTGATTTTCCTGTTGCTGCTAGGAGAAGGCCTATTAGTGGAAGGAGGTTTGAGTTGGAGTTTAGGGCTAATATTTGTGGAAAGTCTCATGAGTTGTAATGCAGGAGGAATCATGTCATAGCTAGGATAAGACCAATGTCGCCAATACGGTTGTATAGGACTGCTTGGACGGCTGCTGTGCGGGCGTCCGCTCGAGCGTGTCATCAGCTAATTAGGAGGAAGGATAGAATTCCTACGCCTTCCCAACCGATGAAGAGTTGGAAAAGGTTGTTAGCAGTAACTGGAATTAGTACGGCAGCGAGGAAGATAAAGAGATATTTGAAGAATTGGTTAATGTTTGGATCTGAGCTTATGTACCATAGCGAGGATTCTATAATGGATCAGGTGATGAACAGTGCGATTGGAATAAATATTATGGAAAAGTAATCTAGTTTAAAGCTTAGCGTTAGATCTAATGTCTGGGTTGTTATTCAATGTCAACTTCACATGGTTGTTTCTTGGTTGAAGAAAAGGTAGAAAGTTGTTGGAAGAAGGCTAGTAATAAAAGCATATATTACAGTTGTTTGTACATAATTTGGATATGAGCGTTTTTTGTCAGGGTTGATGAGGGTGGCAAAAATTGGAAGAGTTAGGGAGGCGAGGGTTGTTATTATAATAGGGGCACACATGATTGTTACTTTTATTTGGAGTTGCACCAATGTTTTTGGCTCCTAAGGCCAATGGATAGCTGTTATCCTTTAAAAGTTGAGAAAGCCGTAATTTTAAGTACGGAGGCATGGATTAGCAGTCCTTGCAGGTTTTCTCGGTAAATAAGAAGTGATAAGCTTCTATAGTTAGGTTCACAATCTAAAGTTTTGATTAAAGTACATTTGCAGGGAGCAAACCCTAGAATGATATTGGGGTTGAGGGATAGAAGAATGATTGGAGCGAGGTGTATAAATATGAACGTATTTTCTCGTGTGAAGGGGGGTTTTATGTTGATTATATGATGTGTAAGTGTTCCTCGCTGCATTGTGATGAACATGTGGAGAGAGTAGAGGGCTGTAATTAGTATGTTGAGTCCTGTTAGTACAATAGTAATATGGGATCAGGAAAATGAGGCTGCGATTACAAAGAGCTCAGCTAGTAGGTTGATAGTGGGGGGTAGGGCAAGATTAGTAAGGTTTGCTGTGAACCATCAAAAGGTTCTTAATGGGAGTAGGGTTTGAAGTCCTCGGGACAGTAGTATGGTACGGCTGTGGGTACGTTCATAGTCTGAGTTAGCTAGGCAGAAATAGATGGAGGAGGTGAGTCCATGGGCAATTATAAGGATAAAATTATGATGAATGCAAGGGCCGTTACAATAACGTTGTAAATATGGTCGTTACCTAGTAGATTGCCGGGTTGACCTAGTTCAGCTCGAATAAGAAGGCTTAGAGCTGTACCTAGGATTCCAGCTCATGCACCAAATAGTAGGTATAGAGTCCCAATGTCCTTATGGTTTGTTGAAAAGAGTCAACGGTTGATGAGCATAGGTAGAGATAGAGAGAAGGGAAGGGTAAAGTGGCTGAGCAAGCATTAGGCTGTACACCTAAAGACAGGGGTCTAGTCCTCCTTTTAGCAGCCCTGAGGTGATTTTCACATTGAATTGCAAGTTCAAAGGAGCAGCTTTAAAAGTTTCTGCCGGGGCTTCTCCCGCCTTTTTTCCCTGCGGCGGGAGAAGTGGATCAAAGCCAGTTGATTAGGGTATTTAGGTGTTGACCAAATTTTTGCGGGTTCGAGTCCCATTGATCTAGTGCGGGCTTAGCTTAATTAAAGGAATTGATTTGCGTTCAATTGATGCAGAGTAGGTGTTTGCAGTCCTTATGTACTTCAGAAATTAAGTATGTTTACTTACTAAGGGCTTTGAAGGCTCTTGGTCTTGTTTAAACTACATTTCTAGTGGATAGCCCAAATTAGGGGGGAGGTTGGTAGTAAAAGGGTAGAGGCAATGACGAGTGGGGGAATAAGGAGTGTAGGTTTTGTGTTTTCGAATTGCCATATGATTTTTGTGTTGTTGGATGTAGGAAATAGTGTTAGGGAGACGGTATAGATTAGGCGTATAGAGAAATACAGGTTCAGCAGAGTTCTGATAATTATGATAGAGGGGATGAGAAAGTGATTGTTTATTGTGAGTTCTTGAATGGTAATTCATTTAGGTAGGAAGCCGGTTAGAGGGGGTAAGGCCCCTAGGGATAGGAGGGTGGATGCTCTTAGTGGTGCTAGACCGGTTGATTTGTTTCAGGTGTGGGATAGTATGAGGGTGGTGGTGTTTGAGTTTAGGTTGAGGGTCAGGAATATGGTAGTTGTTAGGATGATGTCTATGGTTAAGTAAAGAATTGTGATAGTTGGGTTATATACTAGCGTTCTTATTATTCAGCCTATGTGAGTGATGGAAGAATATCCTAGGATTTTGCGTAACTGTGTTTGGTTGAGACCTCCTCAACTGCCTACTATGATAGATAGGGTAGAGAGAGTTAGGAGGATATAGGTGTTGATTGATGGGCGAATTTGGTATATGATCGAGATGGGGGCTAGTTTTTGCCATGTAAGGAGGAGTAGGCCAGAAGTTAGGGATGTTCCTTGGGTAACTTCTGGGACTCCAAAGTGGAAGGGGGCTATTCCTAGTTTTATGGCAAGGGCAGCCCAGTGCAGAACACGGTGGTGGTGCTTTCGGTCGTGGTGGGGGTGGGGGTGGGGGTGGTGTGTTTGGGTGTGTGGGTGTGTGGTTGTGTGGGTGTGTTGGGGTGTGTGGGTGTGTGTGTGCGTGCGGGCGCGCGCGCGCGCGCGCTGTGTTGGGGAGTGGGGTGGGGGATCAAGCGGGGGTCGGGTGGTGGCAAAGCATGAGAGCTCTGCCGGGGCTGCTCCCAGAGCCTAGGCCGCTGCCCGCACAGCCGCGCATGCGCAGTAGACGGTGCCCCTCCTGGAACCTGGGCCGGCTCTGGAATCCCCGGGATGCTCAGTTCTCCTCGGTGTGGAGTCTCCGGCCGCCGCCGCCGCGCCCAGACCGGGAAGGCAGGAATGCCAGGCTGGTCAGCCCGGAGGGAAAACAGGCCTCTCCACACCGAGCCAGGTGCTCACCGCGAAAGGGAGGCCACCGCCCCGCCCCCGATCCCGTCCCCAACCCCGCGTCCTAAAGCTCCTCCAGCAGAGCCCGGTACTCCTCCTCGCTGAGGAGTAGCGGTTCCAGCAAAGCGGGCTCTCCCACGTCCTGCAGCTCCGTCGGGGCCTCCGTTTCTAGCAAAGGTTGCGCCTGCTGCAGAAACTCGGGGGTCTCCAGGAGCTCATCCAGCAGGCTGGAGGGGAGTGCAGACGAGCGCCCAGGCTCCTGGAGCGGCGGGGAGGGCGCCCGGATGGCTTGCATCTGCTCCTGCCCCGCGGAGGCCTCCGGGGGCGCGGGCCCCGGAGGTGGAGCTGCCCCGACTTGGGGCTCCCACGCCGCCCCGGCGACCTGGGGCCCCTGGCCCCAGCCCCACCACGGACTCCCCTGGGACGTGGGCGGCGCCTGCACACCCTGGCCCTGAGGCTCAGCTCCAGCGGGCCCAGGCTGTCCCACCGAGCAAGGGCCCGGCAGGCTGTGGTGCTGCGGGTCCCGATCCCCCCGCCATTGGCTCGGGCGCGGAGGCCACCCCCGGGGAGTCTGAGGGTGGGAGAGCGCCCCTTCCGGAGTCGCCAGGGCAGCGTAGGAAAAATCCCAATCCCCGCCTGCCGGGGCAGGATGGGAGATCCCTGCTGCCTGCGCAGCCTGGCTGGGCTGCAGCGGGGCGACGGCCCCTGCTCCCTGGCCCACGAAAGCCCCCGGTGGGAGAGTCCAGGGCGAGCAGGGCACGTGGGGGGCGGGAAGCCCCGTTGCCCACGCCCCGGTGTGGGTGAAGGCGACCGGCGAGGGAGCGGGGGGACACCCGCCGGGGGCCGCGTCGCCCGGGCCGCCTGCGTGCGCCGGTGCCCCGCCACCCTGGCCCGGGTGCCTGGCCCTCCGGTTCTGAAACCAAATCTGAATCCGGGACTCCGGGAGGCCCGTCTCTCTGGCCACTTCTTCCCGGGTGGCGATGCCTGGAAAGCGATCCTGCTGGAAGGCTCGCAGGAGCAGGGCGGTCTGGGACCGGGTGACGGCGGTCCGCTTTCGCCTGCCTTCTTGCGGGCCGCGTTTCCCGGGCCAGGGCCGAGATTCCCGCCGGTGCTGCCTCAGCTGGCGCGATCTCTCGTTCTGAAACCAAATCTGGACCCTGGGCTCCGGAATGCCGATGGCCTGGGCCAGCTCTTCCCTGGTGGCGATGCCCGGGTACGGGTTCCGCTCAAAGCAGGCTCGCAGGGCCTCCCTCTGGCTCGGGGTCCAAACGAGTCTCCTTCGCCGTCCTCGTCCTCGGGCTCCCGCCGGGAGGGCGCCGTCGCCGGGTGTCGGGAGAGCCATCGCGGGGAGACCTGGCCGGAATTTCGCGGACAGACACGGGCAGAGAGAGGCCGGCGGGCTCCAGTGCCCCTCAGTCGGCCTGTGCACGGCGAGCAGGTCCGGCCAGGAGGCCGGCCCAGCCGGCCAGCGGCCCTTATAAAGGCCCACAGGCTCCACCCCTTCAGGAATGCCGGAGGAGCCCAGGGCAAGCCCGCCCTCGGAAGCCGGGACCCACAGGGCCCAGGTCACTGTGGCCTGGGTATGGGTGGGGCCGGAGAAGCCCCGGAAGTGGGGAGTGGGGTAGGGGGAGTGGTTGATGATTTTTAGGATTGGGTTGGATTTGTGTATCGGAATCATTGGTGCTTTTGTAGTTGAAGTACAACGACGGTTTTTCGTATCATTGGTTATGGTTGGAGTCCATATGGAAGCAATGACATATGTTTTATTGACATTAAGTGTATCATTGGTTATGGGGTTTGTAGGTTTTTCTCCTAAGCCCTCTCCTATTTATGGGGGTTTAAGCCTTAATTGTTAGTGGTGTGATTGGTTGTGTGATTATTTTAAATTGGGGGGGGCGGCTTATATGGGTTTCGTGATATTTTTAGTTTATCTGGGGGGGAATGATAGTTGTCTTTGGTTATACTACAGCAATGGCCATTGAAGAGTATCCTGAGACATGGGGCTCAGGGCTTGAGGTTCTAGGGGGTCTTTTGGTAGGATTAATGATGGAGGTAGGGTTGGTTTTATGGGTTTTAAGTTTGGATGAAGTAGTGGTGGTGGTTTATTTTAATAATATGGGTAACCGGGTGATTTTTGAGGGGGAGGGGTCGGGGTTAATTCGAGGTGACTGTACTGGTGCGGGTGCCTTGTATGATTATGGGCGTTGGTTAGCGGTGGTTGCTGGTTGAACATTGTTTGTTGGTGTATACATTGTGATTGAGATTACTCGGGGTAATAGGTTATATTATTAGAAGTAGGGTCAGGATAAGGGGGATGAGGAAAGAGAGGAAGTAGAGTTTGATTATGCCTTTCTGGGTGGTTACAGTTGTGGAAGCGGTAATATGTGTTTGTGAGATTGTTTTGGGTATAGATTTTTCTAGCCATGTTGAGTCTAATAAGAGGAGGGCTAAGTTTTGACTTCTAAGTAGGTTTTGCTAGGGGATCATACGGTGAACTGTGGTGGGGAAGTATCCTAGTATGTTGGAGAATTTGAATATTTGTGATGGGTTTTTCACTTTTAGTTTGTTGGTTATAAGGGCGAGGTCTAGGGCTGTTAGGAAACCGAGAGCAGTTGCGTCTAGGGCTGAGAGTTTGAGATAGAAGGGTATTGTTGGCTGGGGGAGTGAGGTAGGGGGGATATTACTGGTGATAGGGAATCCCGTGATTATACTGCCTATTGTGAGGCGTTTAATTGGGTTCAGTAGGGCGGGGTTGTTTTCGTTGATGTTGATTCGGGCTGGGAAGCGGGGTTGTCCTGTTAGGGTAAGGAGAATGGTTCGAGTACTGTAGGCGCTTGTTAGGGAGGTGGCGATGAGAGTAATAAATAGGGCTCAGGCGTTGGTATACGACGTATTTGTGGCTTCGATAATGAGATCTTTGGAGTAGAAGCCTGTGAGGAAAGGTATTCCTGTGAGTGCTAGGTTGCCAATAACTAGGGAAGTTGAGGTGAGGGGTAGTGTTTTAAACAGACCTCCTATTTTTCGAATGTCTTGTTCGTTGTTTAGGTTATGAATAATGGATCCGGAGCACATAAAAAGTATAGCTTTGAAGAAGGCATGGGTGCAGATGTGTAGGAATGCTAGGTATGGTTGGTTAATACCAATGGTGACTATTATTAGGCCTAGTTGACTTGAGGTAGAGAAGGCCACGATGTTTCAAATATCGTTTTGTGTGAGGGCACAGATGGCTGTGAATAGAGTAGTAATGGCTCCCAGGCATAATGTGAGGTTTTGGATTAGTGTATTGTTTTCTATTAACGGGTGGAAACGGATGAGTAGGAATACTCCGGCAACAACTATGGTGCTGGAGTGAAGTAGAGCTGAGACTGGAGGTGGGCCTTCTATGGCAGAGGGTAGTCAGGGGTGAAGGCCAAATTGGGCTGATTTTCCTGTTGCTGCTAGGAGAAGGCCTATTAGTGGAAGGAGGTTTGAGTTGGAGTTTAGGGCTAATATTTGTGGAAAGTCTCATGAGTTGTAATGCAGGAGGAATCATGTCATAGCTAGGATAAGACCAATGTCGCCAATACGGTTGTATAGGACTGCTTGGACGGCTGCTGTGCGGGCGTCCGCTCGAGCGTGTCATCAGCTAATTAGGAGGAAGGATAGAATTCCTACGCCTTCCCAACCGATGAAGAGTTGGAAAAGGTTGTTAGCAGTAACTGGAATTAGTACGGCAGCGAGGAAGATAAAGAGATATTTGAAGAATTGGTTAATGTTTGGATCTGAGCTTATGTACCATAGCGAGGATTCTATAACGGATCAGGTGATGAACAGTGCGATTGGAATAAATATTATGGAAAAGTAATCTAGTTTAAAGCTTAGCGTTAGATCTAATGTCTGGGTTGTTATTCAATGTCAACTTCACATGGTTGTTTCTTGGTTGAAGAAAAGGTAGAAAGTTGTTGGAAGAAGGCTAGTAATAAAAGCATATATTACAGTTGTTTGTACATAATTTGGATATGAGCGTTTTTTGTCAGGGTTGATGAGGGTGGCAAAAATTGGAAGAGTTAGGGAGGCGAGGGTTGTTATTATAATAGGGGCACACATGATTGTTACTTTTATTTGGAGTTGCACCAATGTTTTTGGCTCCTAAGGCCAATGGATAGCTGTTATCCTTTAAAAGTTGAGAAAGCCGTAATTTTAAGTACGGAGGCATGGATTAGCAGTCCTTGCAGGTTTTCTCGGTAAATAAGAAGTGATAAGCTTCTATAGTTAGGTTCACAATCTAAAGTTTTGATTAAAGTACATTTTCAGGGAGCAAACCCTAGAATGATATTGGGGTTGAGGGATAGAAGAATGATTGGAGCGAGGTGTATAAATATGAACGTATTTTCTCGTGTGAAGGGGGGTTTTATGTTGATTATATGATGTGTAAGTGTTCCTCGCTGCATTGTGATGAACATGTGGAGAGAGTAGAGGGCTGTAATTAGTATGTTGAGTCCTGTTAGTACAATAGTAATATGGGATCAGGAAAATGAGGCTGCGATTACAAAGAGCTCAGCTAGTAGGTTGATAGTGGGGGGTAGGGCAAGATTAGTAAGGTTTGCTGTGAACCATCAAAAGGTTCTTAATGGGAGTAGGGTTTGAAGTCCTCGGGACAGTAGTATGGTACGGCTGTGGGTACGTTCATAGTCTGAGTTAGCTAGGCAGAAATAGATGGAGGAGGTGAGTCCATGGGCAATTATAAGGATAAAATTATGATGAATGCAAGGGCCGTTACAATAACGTTGTAAATATGGTCGTTACCTAGTAGATTGCCGGGTTGACCTAGTTCAGCTCGAATAAGAAGGCTTAGAGCTGTACCTAGGATTCCAGCTCATGCACCAAATAGTAGGTATAGAGTCCCAATGTCCTTATGGTTTGTTGAAAAGAGTCAACGGTTGATGAGCATAGGTAGAGATAGAGAGAAGGGAAGGGTAAGGTGGCTGAGCAAGCATTAGGCTGTACACCTAAAGACAGGGGTCTAGTCCTCCTTTTAGCAGCCCTGAGGTGATTTTCACATTGAATTGCAAGTTCAAAGGAGCAGCTTTAAAAGTTTCTGCCGGGGCTTCTCCCGCCTTTTTTCCCTGCGGCGGGAGAAGTGGATCAAAGCCAGTTGATTAGGGTATTTAGGTGTTGACCAAATTTTTGTGGGTTCGAGTCCCATTGATCTAGTGCGGGCTTAGCTTAATTAAAGGAATTGATTTGCGTTCAATTGATGCAGAGTAGGTGTTTGCAGTCCTTATGTACTTCAGAAATTAAGTATGTTTACTTACTAAGGGCTTTGAAGGCTCTTGGTCTTGTTTAAACTACATTTCTAGTGGATAGCCCAAATTAGGGGGGAGGTTGGTAGTAAAAGGGTAGAGGCAATGACGAGTGGGGGAATAAGGAGTGTAGGTTTTGTGTTTTCGAATTGCCATATGATTTTTGTGTTGTTGGATGTAGGAAATAGTGTTAGGGAGACGGTATAGATTAGGCGTATAGAGAAATACAGGTTCAGCAGAGTTCTGATAATTATGATAGAGGGGATGAGAAAGTGATTGTTTATTGTGAGTTCTTGAATGGTAATTCATTTAGGTAGGAAGCCGGTTAGAGGGGGTAAGGCCCCTAGGGATAGGAGGGTGGATGCTCTTAGTGGTGCTAGACAGGTTGATTTGTTTCAGGTGTGGGATAGTATGAGGGTGGTGGTGTTTGAGTTTAGGTTGAGGGTCAGGAATATGGTAGTTGTTAGGATGATGTCTATGGTGAAGTAAAGAATTGTGATAGTTGGGTTATATACTAGCGTTCTTATTATTCAGCCTATGTGAGTGATGGAAGAATATCCTAGGATTTTGCGTAACTGTGTTTGGTTGAGACCTCCTCAACTGCCTACTATGATAGATAGGGTAGAGAGAGTTAGGAGGAGATAGGTGTTGATTGATGGGCGAATTTGGTATATGATCGAGATGGGGGCTAGTTTTTGCCATGTAAGGAGGAGTAGGCCAGAAGTTAGGGATGTTCCTTGGGTAACTTCTGGGACTCCAAAGTGGAAGGGGGCTATTCCTAGTTTTATGGCAAGGGCAGCCCAGTGCAGAACACGGTGGTGGTGCTTTCGGTCGTGGTGGGGGTGGGGGTGGGGGTGGTGTGTTTGGGTGTGTGGGTGTGTGGTTGTGTGGGTGTGTTGGGGTGTGTGGGTGTGTGTGTGCGTGCGGGCGCGGGCGCGCGCGCGCGCTCTGTGTTGGGGAGTGGGGTGGGGGATCAAGCGGGGGTCGGGTGGTGGCAAAGCATGAGAGCTCTGCCGGGGCTGCTCCCAGAGCCTAGGCCGCTGCCCGCACAGCCGCGCATGCGCAGTAGACGGTGCCCCTCCTGGAACCTGGGCCGGCTCTGGAATCCCCGGGATGCTCAGTTCTCCTCGGTGTGGAGTCTCCGGCCGCCGCCGCCGCGCCCAGACCGGGAAGGCAGGAATGCCAGGCTGGTCAGCCCGGAGGGAAAACAGGCCTCTCCACACCGAGCCAGGTGCTCACCGCGAAAGGGAGGCCACCGCCCCGCCCCCGATCCCGTCCCCAACCCCGCGTCCTAAAGCTCCTCCAGCAGAGCCCGGTACTCCTCCTCGCTGAGGAGTAGCGGTTCCAGCAAAGCGGGCTCTCCCACGTCCTGCAGCTCCGTCGGGGCCTCCGTTTCTAGCAAAGGTTGCGCCTGCTGCAGAAACTCGGGGGTCTCCAGGAGCTCATCCAGCAGGCTGGAGGGGAGTGCAGACGAGCGCCCAGGCTCCTGGAGCGGCGGGGAGGGCGCCCGGATGGCTTGCATCTGCTCCTGCCCCGCGGAGGCCTCCGGGGGCGCGGGCCCCGGAGGTGGAGCTGCCCCGACTTGGGGCTCCCACGCCGCCCCGGCGACCTGGGGCCCCTGGCCCCAGCCCCACCACGGACTCCCCTGGGACGTGGGCGGCGCCTGCACACCCTGGCCCTGAGGCTCAGCTCCAGCGGGCCCAGGCTGTCCCACCGAGCAAGGGCCCGGCAGGCTGTGGTGCTGCGGGTCCCGATCCCCCCGCCATTGGCTCGGGCGCGGAGGCCACCCCCGGGGAGTCTGAGGGTGGGAGAGCGCCCCTTCCGGAGTCGCCAGGGCAGCGTAGGAAAAATCCCAATCCCCGCCTGCCGGGGCAGGATGGGAGATCCCTGCTGCCTGCGCAGCCTGGCTGGGCTGCAGCGGGGCGACGGCCCCTGCTCCCTGGCCCACGAAAGCCCCCGGTGGGAGAGTCCAGGGCGAGCAGGGCACGTGGGGGGCGGGAAGCCCCGTTGCCCACGCCCCGGTGTGGGTGAAGGCGATCGGCGAGGGAGCGGGGGGACACCCGCCGGGGGCCGCGTCGCCCGGGCCGCCTGCGTGCGCCGGTGCCCCGCCACCCTGGCCCGGGTGCCTGGCCCTCCGGTTCTGAAACCAAATCTGAATCCGGGACTCCGGGAGGCCCGTCTCTCTGGCCAGTTCTTCCCGGGTGGCGATGCCTGGAAAGCGATCCTGCTGGAAGGCTCGCAGGAGCAGGGCGGTCTGGGACCGGGTGACGGCGGTCCGCTTTCGCCTGCCTTCTTGCGGGCCGCGTTTCCCGGGCCAGGGCCGAGATTCCCGCCGGTGCTGCCTCAGCTGGCGCGATCTCTCGTTCTGAAACCAAATCTGGACCCTGGGCTCCGGAATGCCGATGGCCTGGGCCAGCTCTTCCCTGGTGGCGATGCCCGGGTACGGGTTCCGCTCAAAGCAGGCTCGCAGGGCCTCCCTCTGGCTCGGGGTCCAAACGAGTCTCCTTCGCCGTCCTCGTCCTCGGGCTCCCGCCGGGAGGGCGCCGTCGCCGGGTGTCGGGAGAGCCATCGCGGGGAGACCTGGCCGGAATTTCGCGGACAGACACGGGCAGAGAGAGGCCGGCGGGCTCCAGTGCCCCTCAGTCGGCCTGTGCACGGCGAGCAGGTCCGGCCAGGAGGCCGGCCCAGCCGGCCAGCGGCCCTTATAAAGGCCCACAGGCTCCACCCCTTCAGGAATGCCGGAGGAGCCCAGGGCAAGCCCGCCCTCGGAAGCCGGGACCCACAGGGCCCAGGTCACTGTGGCCTGGGTATGGGTGGGGCCGGAGAAGCCCCGGAAGTGGGGAGTGGGGTAGGGGGAGTGGTTGATGATTTTTAGGATTGGGTTGGATTTGTGTATCGGAATCATTGGTGCTTTTGTAGTTGAAGTACAACGACGGTTTTTCGTATCATTGGTTATGGTTGGAGTCCATATGGAAGCAATGACATATGTTTTATTGACATTAAGTGTATCATTGGTTATGGGGTTTGTAGGTTTTTCTCCTAAGCCCTCTCCTATTTATGGGGGTTTAAGCCTTAATTGTTAGTGGTGTGATTGGTTGTGTGATTATTTTAAATTGGGGGGGGGCGGCTTATATGGGTTTCGTGATATTTTTAGTTTATCTGGGGGGGAATGATAGTTGTCTTTGGTTATACTACAGCAATGGCCATTGAAGAGTATCCTGAGACATGGGGCTCAGGGCTTGAGGTTCTAGGGGGTCTTTTGGTAGGATTAATGATGGAGGTAGGGTTGGTTTTATGGGTTTTAAGTTTGGATGAAGTAGTGGTGGTGGTTTATTTTAATAATATGGGTAACCGGGTGATTTTTGAGGGGGAGGGGTCGGGGTTAATTCGAGGTGACTGTACTGGTGCGGGTGCCTTGTATGATTATGGGCGTTGGTTAGCGGTGGTTGCTGGTTGAACATTGTTTGTTGGTGTATACATTGTGATTGAGATTACTCGGGGTAATAGGTTATATTATTAGAAGTAGGGTCAGGATAAGGGGGATGAGGAAAGAGAGGAAGTAGAGTTTGATTATGCCTTTCTGGGTGGTTACAGTTGTGGAAGCGGTAATATGTGTTTGTGAGATTGTTTTGGGTATAGATTTTTCTAGCCATGTTGAGTCTAATAAGAGGAGGGCTAAGTTTTGACTTCTAAGTAGGTTTTGCTAGGGGATCATACGGTGAACTGTGGTGGGGAAGTATCCTAGTATGTTGGAGAATTTGAATATTTGTGATGGGTTTTTCACTTTTAGTTTGTTGGTTATAAGGGCGAGGTCTAGGGCTGTTAGGAAACCCAGAGCAGTTGCGTCTAGGGCTGAGAGTTTGAGATAGAAGGGTATTGTTGGCTGGGGGAGTGAGGTAGGGGGGATATTACTGGTGATAGGGAATCCCGTGATTATACTGCCTATTGTGAGGCGTTTAATTGGGTTCAGTAGGGCGGGGTTGTTTTCGTTGATGTTGATTCGGGCTGGGAAGCGGGGTTGTCCTGTTAGGGTAAGGAGAATGGTTCGAGTACTGTAGGCGCTTGTTAGGGAGGTGGCGATGAGAGTAATAAATAGGGCTCAGGCGTTGGTATACGACGTATTTGTGGCTTCGATAATGAGATCTTTGGAGTAGAAGCCTGTGAGGAAAGGTATTCCTGTGAGTGCTAGGTTGCCAATAACTAGGGAAGTTGAGGTGAAGGGTAGTGTTTTAAACAGACCTCCTATTTTTCGAATGTCTTGTTCGTTGTTTAGGTTATGAATAATGGATCCGGAGCACATAAAAAGTATAGCTTTGAAGAAGGCATGGGTGCAGATGTGTAGGAATGCTAGGTATGGTTGGTTAATACCAATGGTGACTATTATTAGGCCTAGTTGACTTGAGGTAGAGAAGGCCACGATGTTTCAAATATCGTTTTGTGTGAGGGCACAGATGGCTGTGAATAGAGTAGTAATGGCTCCCAGGCATAATGTGAGGTTTTGGATTAGTGTATTGTTTTCTATTAACGGGTGGAAACGGATGAGTAGGAATACTCCGGCAACAACTATGGTGCTGGAGTGAAGTAGAGCTGAGACTGGAGGTGGGCCTTCTATGGCAGAGGGTAGTCAGGGGTGAAGGCCAAATTGGGCTGATTTTCCTGTTGCTGCTAGGAGAAGGCCTATTAGTGGAAGGAGGTTTGAGTTGGAGTTTAGGGCTAATATTTGTGGAAAGTCTCATGAGTTGTAATGCAGGAGGAATCATGTCATAGCTAGGATAAGACCAATGTCGCCAATACGGTTGTATAGGACTGCTTGGACGGCTGCTGTGCGGGCGTCCGCTCGAGCGTGTCATCAGCTAATTAGGAGGAAGGATAGAATTCCTACGCCTTCCCAACCGATGAAGAGTTGGAAAAGGTTGTTAGCAGTAACTGGAATTAGTACGGCAGCGAGGAAGATAAAGAGATATTTGAAGAATTGGTTAATGTTTGGATCTGAGCTTATGTACCATAGCGAGGATTCTATAACGGATCAGGTGATGAACAGTGCGATTGGAATAAATATTATGGAAAAGTAATCTAGTTTAAAGCTTAGCGTTAGATCTAATGTCTGGGTTGTTATTCAATGTCAACTTCACATGGTTGTTTCTTGGTTGAAGAAAAGGTAGAAAGTTGTTGGAAGAAGGCTAGTAATAAAAGCATATATTACAGTTGTTTGTACATAATTTGGATATGAGCGTTTTTTGTCAGGGTTGATGAGGGTGGCAAAAATTGGAAGAGTTAGGGAGGCGAGGGTTGTTATTATAATAGGGGCACACATGATTGTTACTTTTATTTGGAGTTGCACCAATGTTTTTGGCTCCTAAGGCCAATGGATAGCTGTTATCCTTTAAAAGTTGAGAAAGCCGTAATTTTAAGTACGGAGGCATGGATTAGCAGTCCTTGCAGGTTTTCTCGGTAAATAAGAAGTGATAAGCTTCTATAGTTAGGTTCACAATCTAAAGTTTTGATTAAAGTACATTTGCAGGGAGCAAACCCTAGAATGATATTGGGGTTGAGGGATAGAAGAATGATTGGAGCGAGGTGTATAAATATGAACGTATTTTCTCGTGTGAAGGGGGGTTTTATGTTGATTATATGATGTGTAAGTGTTCCTCGCTGCATTGTGATGAACATGTGGAGAGAGTAGAGGGCTGTAATTAGTATGTTGAGTCCTGTTAGTACAATAGTAATATGGGATCAGGAAAATGAGGCTGCGATTACAAAGAGCTCAGCTAGTAGGTTGATAGTGGGGGGTAGGGCAAGATTAGTAAGGTTTGCTGTGAACCATCAAAAGGTTCTTAATGGGAGTAGGGTTTGAAGTCCTCGGGACAGTAGTATGGTACGGCTGTGGGTACGTTCATAGTCTGAGTTAGCTAGGCAGAAATAGATGGAGGAGGTGAGTCCATGGGCAATTATAAGGATAAAATTATGATGAATGCAAGGGCCGTTACAATAACGTTGTAAATATGGTCGTTACCTAGTAGATTGCCGGGTTGACCTAGTTCAGCTCGAATAAGAAGGCTTAGAGCTGTACCTAGGATTCCAGCTCATGCACCAAATAGTAGGTATAGAGTCCCAATGTCCTTATGGTTTGTTGAAAAGAGTCAACGGTTGATGAGCATAGGTAGAGATAGAGAGAAGGGAAGGGTAAAGTGGCTGAGCAAGCATTAGGCTGTACACCTAAAGACAGGGGTCTAGTCCTCCTTTTAGCAGCCCTGAGGTGATTTTCACATTGAATTGCAAGTTCAAAGGAGCAGCTTTAAAAGTTTCTGCCGGGGCTTCTCCCGCCTTTTTTCCCTGCGGCGGGAGAAGTGGATCAAAGCCAGTTGATTAGGGTATTTAGGTGTTGACCAAATTTTTGCGGGTTCGAGTCCCATTGATCTAGTGCGGGCTTAGCTTAATTAAAGGAATTGATTTGCGTTCAATTGATGCAGAGTAGGTGTTTGCAGTCCTTATGTACTTCAGAAATTAAGTATGTTTACTTACTAAGGGCTTTGAAGGCTCTTGGTCTTGTTTAAACTACATTTCTAGTGGATAGCCCAAATTAGGGGGGAGGTTGGTAGTAAAAGGGTAGAGGCAATGACGAGTGGGGGAATAAGGAGTGTAGGTTTTGTGTTTTCGAATTGCCATATGATTTTTGTGTTGTTGGATGTAGGAAATAGTGTTAGGGAGACGGTATAGATTAGGCGTATAGAGAAATACAGGTTCAGCAGAGTTCTGATAATTATGATAGAGGGGATGAGAAAGTGATTGTTTATTGTGAGTTCTTGAATGGTAATTCATTTAGGTAGGAAGCCGGTTAGAGGGGGTAAGGCCCCTAGGGATAGGAGGGTGGATGCTCTTAGTGGTGCTAGACCGGTTGATTTGTTTCAGGTGTGGGATAGTATGAGGGTGGTGGTGTTTGAGTTTAGGTTGAGGGTCAGGAATATGGTAGTTGTTAGGATGATGTCTATGGTTAAGTAAAGAATTGTGATAGTTGGGTTATATACTAGCGTTCTTATTATTCAGCCTATGTGAGTGATGGAAGAATATCCTAGGATTTTGCGTAACTGTGTTTGGTTGAGACCTCCTCAACTGCCTACTATGATAGATAGGGTAGAGAGAGTTAGGAGGAGATAGGTGTTGATTGATGGGCGAATTTGGTATATGATCGAGATGGGGGCTAGTTTTTGCCATGTAAGGAGGAGTAGGCCAGAAGTTAGGGATGTTCCTTGGGTAACTTCTGGGACTCCAAAGTGGAAGGGGGCTATTCCTAGTTTTATGGCAAGGGCAGCCCAGTGCAGAACACGGTGGTGGTGCTTTCGGTCGTGGTGGGGGTGGGGGTGGGGGTGGTGTGTTTGGGTGTGTGGGTATGTGGTTGTGTGGGTGTGTTGGGGTGTGTGGGTGTGTGTGTGCGTGCGGGCGCGCGCGCGCGCGCGCTGTGTTGGGGAGTGGGGTGGGGGATCAAGCGGGGGTCGGGTGGTGGCAAAGCATGAGAGCTCTGCCGGGGCTGCTCCCAGAGCCTAGGCCGCTGCCCGCACAGCCGCGCATGCGCAGTAGACGGTGCCCCTCCTGGAACCTGGGCCGGCTCTGGAATCCCCGGGATGCTCAGTTCTCCTCGGTGTGGAGTCTCCGGCCGCCGCCGCCGCGCCCAGACCGGGAAGGCAGGAATGCCAGGCTGGTCAGCCCGGAGGGAAAACAGGCCTCTCCACACCGAGCCAGGTGCTCACCGCGAAAGGGAGGCCACCGCCCCGCCCCCGATCCCGTCCCCAACCCCGCGTCCTAAAGCTCCTCCAGCAGAGCCCGGTACTCCTCCTCGCTGAGGAGTAGCGGTTCCAGCAAAGCGGGCTCTCCCACGTCCTGCAGCTCCGTCGGGGCCTCCGTTTCTAGCAAAGGTTGCGCCTGCTGCAGAAACTCGGGGGTCTCCAGGAGCTCATCCAGCAGGCTGGAGGGGAGTGCAGACGAGCGCCCAGGCTCCTGGAGCGGCGGGGAGGGCGCCCGGATGGCTTGCATCTGCTCCTGCCCCGCGGAGGCCTCCGGGGGCGCGGGCCCCGGAGGTGGAGCTGCCCCGACTTGGGGCTCCCACGCCGCCCCGGCGACCTGGGGCCCCTGGCCCCAGCCCCACCACGGACTCCCCTGGGACGTGGGCGGCGCCTGCACACCCTGGCCCTGAGGCTCAGCTCCAGCGGGCCCAGGCTGTCCCACCGAGCAAGGGCCCGGCAGGCTGTGGTGCTGCGGGTCCCGATCCCCCCGCCATTGGCTCGGGCGCGGAGGCCACCCCCGGGGAGTCTGAGGGTGGGAGAGCGCCCCTTCCGGAGTCGCCAGGGCAGCGTAGGAAAAATCCCAATCCCCGCCTGCCGGGGCAGGATGGGAGATCCCTGCTGCCTGCGCAGCCTGGCTGGGCTGCAGCGGGGCGACGGCCCCTGCTCCCTGGCCCACGAAAGCCCCCGGTGGGAGAGTCCAGGGCGAGCAGGGCACGTGGGGGGCGGGAAGCCCCGTTGCCCACGCCCCGGTGTGGGTGAAGGCGACCGGCGAGGGAGCGGGGGGACACCCGCCGGGGGCCGCGTCGCCCGGGCCGCCTGCGTGCGCCGGTGCCCCGCCACCCTGGCCCGGGTGCCTGGCCCTCCGGTTCTGAAACCAAATCTGAATCCGGGACTCCGGGAGGCCCGTCTCTCTGGCCACTTCTTCCCGGGTGGCGATGCCTGGAAAGCGATCCTGCTGGAAGGCTCGCAGGAGCAGGGCGGTCTGGGACCGGGTGACGGCGGTCCGCTTTCGCCTGCCTTCTTGCGGGCCGCGTTTCCCGGGCCAGGGCCGAGATTCCCGCCGGTGCTGCCTCAGCTGGCGCGATCTCTCGTTCTGAAACCAAATCTGGACCCTGGGCTCCGGAATGCCGATGGCCTGGGCCAGCTCTTCCCTGGTGGCGATGCCCGGGTACGGGTTCCGCTCAAAGCAGGCTCGCAGGGCCTCCCTCTGGCTCGGGGTCCAAACGAGTCTCCTTCGCCGTCCTCGTCCTCGGGCTCCCGCCGGGAGGGCGCCGTCGCCGGGTGTCGGGAGAGCCATCGCGGGGAGACCTGGCCGGAATTTCGCGGACAGACACGGGCAGAGAGAGGCCGGCGGGCTCCAGTGCCCCTCAGTCGGCCTGTGCACGGCGAGCAGGTCCGGCCAGGAGGCCGGCCCAGCCGGCCAGCGGCCCTTATAAAGGCCCACAGGCTCCACCCCTTCAGGAATGCCGGAGGAGCCCAGGGCAAGCCCGCCCTCGGAAGCCGGGACCCACAGGGCCCAGGTCACTGTGGCCTGGGTATGGGTGGGGCCGGAGAAGCCCCGGAAGTGGGGAGTGGGGTAGGGGGAGTGGTTGATGATTTTTAGGATTGGGTTGGATTTGTGTATCGGAATCATTGGTGCTTTTGTAGTTGAAGTACAACGACGGTTTTTCGTATCATTGGTTATGGTTGGAGTCCATATGGAAGCAATGACATATGTTTTATTGACATTAAGTGTATCATTGGTTATGGGGTTTGTAGGTTTTTCTCCTAAGCCCTCTCCTATTTATGGGGGTTTAAGCCTTAATTGTTAGTGGTGTGATTGGTTGTGTGATTATTTTAAATTGGGGGGGGGCGGCTTATATGGGTTTCGTGATATTTTTAGTTTATCTGGGGGGGAATGATAGTTGTCTTTGGTTATACTACAGCAATGGCCATTGAAGAGTATCCTGAGACATGGGGCTCAGGGCTTGAGGTTCTAGGGGGTCTTTTGGTAGGATTAATGATGGAGGTAGGGTTGGTTTTATGGGTTTTAAGTTTGGATGAAGTAGTGGTGGTGGTTTATTTTAATAATATGGGTAACCGGGTGATTTTTGAGGGGGAGGGGTCGGGGTTAATTCGAGGTGACTGTACTGGTGCGGGTGCCTTGTATGATTATGGGCGTTGGTTAGCGGTGGTTGCTGGTTGAACATTGTTTGTTGGTGTATACATTGTGATTGAGATTACTCGGGGTAATAGGTTATATTATTAGAAGTAGGGTCAGGATAAGGGGGATGAGGAAAGAGAGGAAGTAGAGTTTGATTATGCCTTTCTGGGTGGTTACAGTTGTGGAAGCGGTAATATGTGTTTGTGAGATTGTTTTGGGTATAGATTTTTCTAGCCATGTTGAGTCTAATAAGAGGAGGGCTAAGTTTTGACTTCTAAGTAGGTTTTGCTAGGGGATCATACGGTGAACTGTGGTGGGGAAGTATCCTAGTATGTTGGAGAATTTGAATATTTGTGATGGGTTTTTCACTTTTAGTTTGTTGGTTATAAGGGCGAGGTCTAGGGCTGTTAGGAAACCCAGAGCAGTTGCGTCTAGGGCTGAGAGTTTGAGATAGAAGGGTATTGTTGGCTGGGGGAGTGAGGTAGGGGGGATATTACTGGTGATAGGGAATCCCGTGATTATACTGCCTATTGTGAGGCGTTTAATTGGGTTCAGTAGGGCGGGGTTGTTTTCGTTGATGTTGATTCGGGCTGGGAAGCGGGGTTGTCCTGTTAGGGTAAGGAGAATGGTTCGAGTACTGTAGGCGCTTGTTAGGGAGGTGGCGATGAGAGTAATAAATAGGGCTCAGGCGTTGGTATACGACGTATTTGTGGCTTCGATAATGAGATCTTTGGAGTAGAAGCCTGTGAGGAAAGGTATTCCTGTGAGTGCTAGGTTGCCAATAACTAGGGAAGTTGAGGTGAGGGGTAGTGTTTTAAACAGACCTCCTATTTTTCGAATGTCTTGTTCGTTGTTTAGGTTATGAATAATGGATCCGGAGCACATAAAAAGTATAGCTTTGAAGAAGGCATGGGTGCAGATGTGTAGGAATGCTAGGTATGGTTGGTTAATACCAATGGTGACTATTATTAGGCCTAGTTGACTTGAGGTAGAGAAGGCCACGATGTTTCAAATATCGTTTTGTGTGAGGGCACAGATGGCTGTGAATAGAGTAGTAATGGCTCCCAGGCATAATGTGAGGTTTTGGATTAGTGTATTGTTTTCTATTAACGGGTGGAAACGGATGAGTAGGAATACTCCGGCAACAACTATGGTGCTGGAGTGAAGTAGAGCTGAGACTGGAGGTGGGCCTTCTATGGCAGAGGGTAGTCAGGGGTGAAGGCCAAATTGGGCTGATTTTCCTGTTGCTGCTAGGAGAAGGCCTATTAGTGGAAGGAGGTTTGAGTTGGAGTTTAGGGCTAATATTTGTGGAAAGTCTCATGAGTTGTAATGCAGGAGGAATCATGTCATAGCTAGGATAAGACCAATGTCGCCAATACGGTTGTATAGGACTGCTTGGACGGCTGCTGTGCGGGCGTCCGCTCGAGCGTGTCATCAGCTAATTAGGAGGAAGGATAGAATTCCTACGCCTTCCCAACCGATGAAGAGTTGGAAAAGGTTGTTAGCAGTAACTGGAATTAGTACGGCAGCGAGGAAGATAAAGAGATATTTGAAGAATTGGTTAATGTTTGGATCTGAGCTTATGTACCATAGCGAGGATTCTATAACGGATCAGGTGATGAACAGTGCGATTGGAATAAATATTATGGAAAAGTAATCTAGTTTAAAGCTTAGCGTTAGATCTAATGTCTGGGTTGTTATTCAATGTCAACTTCACATGGTTGTTTCTTGGTTGAAGAAAAGGTAGAAAGTTGTTGGAAGAAGGCTAGTAATAAAAGCATATATTACAGTTGTTTGTACATAATTTGGATATGAGCGTTTTTTGTCAGGGTTGATGAGGGTGGCAAAAATTGGAAGAGTTAGGGAGGCGAGGGTTGTTATTATAATAGGGGCACACATGATTGTTACTTTTATTTGGAGTTGCACCAATGTTTTTGGCTCCTAAGGCCAATGGATAGCTGTTATCCTTTAAAAGTTGAGAAAGCCGTAATTTTAAGTACGGAGGCATGGATTAGCAGTCCTTGCAGGTTTTCTCGGTAAATAAGAAGTGATAAGCTTCTATAGTTAGGTTCACAATCTAAAGTTTTGATTAAAGTACATTTGCAGGGAGCAAACCCTAGAATGATATTGGGGTTGAGGGATAGAAGAATGATTGGAGCGAGGTGTATAAATATGAACGTATTTTCTCGTGTGAAGGGGGGTTTTATGTTGATTATATGATGTGTAAGTGTTCCTCGCTGCATTGTGATGAACATGTGGAGAGAGTAGAGGGCTGTAATTAGTATGTTGAGTCCTGTTAGTACAATAGTAATATGGGATCAGGAAAATGAGGCTGCGATTACAAAGAGCTCAGCTAGTAGGTTGATAGTGGGGGGTAGGGCAAGATTAGTAAGGTTTGCTGTGAACCATCAAAAGGTTCTTAATGGGAGTAGGGTTTGAAGTCCTCGGGACAGTAGTATGGTACGGCTGTGGGTACGTTCATAGTCTGAGTTAGCTAGGCAGAAATAGATGGAGGAGGTGAGTCCATGGGCAATTATAAGGATAAAATTATGATGAATGCAAGGGCCGTTACAATAACGTTGTAAATATGGTCGTTACCTAGTAGATTGCCGGGTTGACCTAGTTCAGCTCGAATAAGAAGGCTTAGAGCTGTACCTAGGATTCCAGCTCATGCACCAAATAGTAGGTATAGAGTCCCAATGTCCTTATGGTTTGTTGAAAAGAGTCAACGGTTGATGAGCATAGGTAGAGATAGAGAGAAGGGAAGGGTAAAGTGGCTGAGCAAGCATTAGGCTGTACACCTAAAGACAGGGGTCTAGTCCTCCTTTTAGCAGCCCTGAGGTGATTTTCACATTGAATTGCAAGTTCAAAGGAGCAGCTTTAAAAGTTTCTGCCGGGGCTTCTCCCGCCTTTTTTCCCTGCGGCGGGAGAAGTGGATCAAAGCCAGTTGATTAGGGTATTTAGGTGTTGACCAAATTTTTGCGGGTTCGAGTCCCATTGATCTAGTGCGGGCTTAGCTTAATTAAAGGAATTGATTTGCGTTCAATTGATGCAGAGTAGGTGTTTGCAGTCCTTATGTACTTCAGAAATTAAGTATGTTTACTTACTAAGGGCTTTGAAGGCTCTTGGTCTTGTTTAAACTACATTTCTAGTGGATAGCCCAAATTAGGGGGGAGGTTGGTAGTAAAAGGGTAGAGGCAATGACGAGTGGGGGAATAAGGAGTGTAGGTTTTGTGTTTTCGAATTGCCATATGATTTTTGTGTTGTTGGATGTAGGAAATAGTGTTAGGGAGACGGTATAGATTAGGCGTATAGAGAAATACAGGTTCAGCAGAGTTCTGATAATTATGATAGAGGGGATGAGAAAGTGATTGTTTATTGTGAGTTCTTGAATGGTAATTCATTTAGGTAGGAAGCCGGTTAGAGGGGGTAAGGCCCCTAGGGATAGGAGGGTGGATGCTCTTAGTGGTGCTAGACCGGTTGATTTGTTTCAGGTGTGGGATAGTATGAGGGTGGTGGTGTTTGAGTTTAGGTTGAGGGTCAGGAATATGGTAGTTGTTAGGATGATGTCTATGGTTAAGTAAAGAATTGTGATAGTTGGGTTATATACTAGCGTTCTTATTATTCAGCCTATGTGAGTGATGGAAGAATATCCTAGGATTTTGCGTAACTGTGTTTGGTTGAGACCTCCTCAACTGCCTACTATGATAGATAGGGTAGAGAGAGTTAGGAGGATATAGGTGTTGATTGATGGGCGAATTTGGTATATGATCGAGATGGGGGCTAGTTTTTGCCATGTAAGGAGGAGTAGGCCAGAAGTTAGGGATGTTCCTTGGGTAACTTCTGGGACTCCAAAGTGGAAGGGGGCTATTCCTAGTTTTATGGCAAGGGCAGCCCAGTGCAGAACACGGTGGTGGTGCTTTCGGTCGTGGTGGGGGTGGGGGTGGGGGTGGTGTGTTTGGGTGTGTGGGTGTGTGGTTGTGTGGGTGTGTTGGGGTGTGTGGGTGTGTGTGTGCGTGCGGGCGCGCGCGCGCGCGCGCTGTGTTGGGGAGTGGGGTGGGGGATCAAGCGGGGGTCGGGTGGTGGCAAAGCATGAGAGCTCTGCCGGGGCTGCTCCCAGAGCCTAGGCCGCTGCCCGCACAGCCGCGCATGCGCAGTAGACGGTGCCCCTCCTGGAACCTGGGCCGGCTCTGGAATCCCCGGGATGCTCAGTTCTCCTCGGTGTGGAGTCTCCGGCCGCCGCCGCCGCGCCCAGACCGGGAAGGCAGGAATGCCAGGCTGGTCAGCCCGGAGGGAAAACAGGCCTCTCCACACCGAGCCAGGTGCTCACCGCGAAAGGGAGGCCACCGCCCCGCCCCCGATCCCGTCCCCAACCCCGCGTCCTAAAGCTCCTCCAGCAGAGCCCGGTACTCCTCCTCGCTGAGGAGTAGCGGTTCCAGCAAAGCGGGCTCTCCCACGTCCTGCAGCTCCGTCGGGGCCTCCGTTTCTAGCAAAGGTTGCGCCTGCTGCAGAAACTCGGGGGTCTCCAGGAGCTCATCCAGCAGGCTGGAGGGGAGTGCAGACGAGCGCCCAGGCTCCTGGAGCGGCGGGGAGGGCGCCCGGATGGCTTGCATCTGCTCCTGCCCCGCGGAGGCCTCCGGGGGCGCGGGCCCCGGAGGTGGAGCTGCCCCGACTTGGGGCTCCCACGCCGCCCCGGCGACCTGGGGCCCCTGGCCCCAGCCCCACCACGGACTCCCCTGGGACGTGGGCGGCGCCTGCACACCCTGGCCCTGAGGCTCAGCTCCAGCGGGCCCAGGCTGTCCCACCGAGCAAGGGCCCGGCAGGCTGTGGTGCTGCGGGTCCCGATCCCCCCGCCATTGGCTCGGGCGCGGAGGCCACCCCCGGGGAGTCTGAGGGTGGGAGAGCGCCCCTTCCGGAGTCGCCAGGGCAGCGTAGGAAAAATCCCAATCCCCGCCTGCCGGGGCAGGATGGGAGATCCCTGCTGCCTGCGCAGCCTGGCTGGGCTGCAGCGGGGCGACGGCCCCTGCTCCCTGGCCCACGAAAGCCCCCGGTGGGAGAGTCCAGGGCGAGCAGGGCACGTGGGGGGCGGGAAGCCCCGTTGCCCACGCCCCGGTGTGGGTGAAGGCGACCGGCGAGGGAGCGGGGGGACACCCGCCGGGGGCCGCGTCGCCCGGGCCGCCTGCGTGCGCCGGTGCCCCGCCACCCTGGCCCGGGTGCCTGGCCCTCCGGTTCTGAAACCAAATCTGAATCCGGGACTCCGGGAGGCCCGTCTCTCTGGCCACTTCTTCCCGGGTGGCGATGCCTGGAAAGCGATCCTGCTGGAAGGCTCGCAGGAGCAGGGCGGTCTGGGACCGGGTGACGGCGGTCCGCTTTCGCCTGCCTTCTTGCGGGCCGCGTTTCCCGGGCCAGGGCCGAGATTCCCGCCGGTGCTGCCTCAGCTGGCGCGATCTCTCGTTCTGAAACCAAATCTGGACCCTGGGCTCCGGAATGCCGATGGCCTGGGCCAGCTCTTCCCTGGTGGCGATGCCCGGGTACGGGTTCCGCTCAAAGCAGGCTCGCAGGGCCTCCCTCTGGCTCGGGGTCCAAACGAGTCTCCTTCGCCGTCCTCGTCCTCGGGCTCCCGCCGGGAGGGCGCCGTCGCCGGGTGTCGGGAGAGCCATCGCGGGGAGACCTGGCCGGAATTTCGCGGACAGACACGGGCAGAGAGAGGCCGGCGGGCTCCAGTGCCCCTCAGTCGGCCTGTGCACGGCGAGCAGGTCCGGCCAGGAGGCCGGCCCAGCCGGCCAGCGGCCCTTATAAAGGCCCACAGGCTCCACCCCTTCAGGAATGCCGGAGGAGCCCAGGGCAAGCCCGCCCTCGGAAGCCGGGACCCACAGGGCCCAGGTCACTGTGGCCTGGGTATGGGTGGGGCCGGAGAAGCCCCGGAAGTGGGGAGTGGGGTAGGGGGAGTGGTTGATGATTTTTAGGATTGGGTTGGATTTGTGTATCGGAATCATTGGTGCTTTTGTAGTTGAAGTACAACGACGGTTTTTCGTATCATTGGTTATGGTTGGAGTCCATATGGAAGCAATGACATATGTTTTATTGACATTAAGTGTATCATTGGTTATGGGGTTGGTAGGTTTTTCTCCTAAGCCCTCTCCTATTTATGGGGGTTTAAGCCTTAATTGTTAGTGGTGTGATTGGTTGTGTGATTATTTTAAATTGGGGGGGGGCGGCTTATATGGGTTTCGTGATATTTTTAGTTTATCTGGGGGGGAATGATAGTTGTCTTTGGTTATACTACAGCAATGGCCATTGAAGAGTATCCTGAGACATGGGGCTCAGGGCTTGAGGTTCTAGGGGGTCTTTTGGTAGGATTAATGATGGAGGTAGGGTTGGTTTTATGGGTTTTAAGTTTGGATGAAGTAGTGGTGGTGGTTTATTTTAATAATATGGGTAACCGGGTGATTTTTGAGGGGGAGGGGTCGGGGTTAATTCGAGGTGACTGTACTGGTGCGGGTGCCTTGTATGATTATGGGCGTTGGTTAGCGGTGGTTGCTGGTTGAACATTGTTTGTTGGTGTATACATTGTGATTGAGATTACTCGGGGTAATAGGTTATATTATTAGAAGTAGGGTCAGGATAAGGGGGATGAGGAAAGAGAGGAAGTAGAGTTTGATTATGCCTTTCTGGGTGGTTACAGTTGTGGAAGCGGTAATATGTGTTTGTGAGATTGTTTTGGGTATAGATTTTTCTAGCCATGTTGAGTCTAATAAGAGGAGGGCTAAGTTTTGACTTCTAAGTAGGTTTTGCTAGGGGATCATACGGTGAACTGTGGTGGGGAAGTATCCTAGTATGTTGGAGAATTTGAATATTTGTGATGGGTTTTTCACTTTTAGTTTGTTGGTTATAAGGGCGAGGTCTAGGGCTGTTAGGAAACCCAGAGCAGTTGCGTCTAGGGCTGAGAGTTTGAGATAGAAGGGTATTGTTGGCTGGGGGAGTGAGGTAGGGGGGATATTACTGGTGATAGGGAATCCCGTGATTATACTGCCTATTGTGAGGCGTTTAATTGGGTTCAGTAGGGCGGGGTTGTTTTCGTTGATGTTGATTCGGGCTGGGAAGCGGGGTTGTCCTGTTAGGGTAAGGAGAATGGTTCGAGTACTGTAGGCGCTTGTTAGGGAGGTGGCGATGAGAGTAATAAATAGGGCTCAGGCGTTGGTATACGACGTATTTGTGGCTTCGATAATGAGATCTTTGGAGTAGAAGCCTGTGAGGAAAGGTATTCCTGTGAGTGCTAGGTTGCCAATAACTAGGGAAGTTGAGGTGAGGGGTAGTGTTTTAAACAGACCTCCTATTTTTCGAATGTCTTGTTCGTTGTTTAGGTTATGAATAATGGATCCGGAGCACATAAAAAGTATAGCTTTGAAGAAGGCATGGGTGCAGATGTGTAGGAATGCTAGGTATGGTTGGTTAATACCAATGGTGACTATTATTAGGCCTAGTTGACTTGAGGTAGAGAAGGCCACGATGTTTCAAATATCGTTTTGTGTGAGGGCACAGATGGCTGTGAATAGAGTAGTAATGGCTCCCAGGCATAATGTGAGGTTTTGGATTAGTGTATTGTTTTCTATTAACGGGTGGAAACGGATGAGTAGGAATACTCCGGCAACAACTATGGTGCTGGAGTGAAGTAGAGCTGAGACTGGAGGTGGGCCTTCTATGGCAGAGGGTAGTCAGGGGTGAAGGCCAAATTGGGCTGATTTTCCTGTTGCTGCTAGGAGAAGGCCTATTAGTGGAAGGAGGTTTGAGTTGGAGTTTAGGGCTAATATTTGTGGAAAGTCTCATGAGTTGTAATGCAGGAGGAATCATGTCATAGCTAGGATAAGACCAATGTCGCCAATACGGTTGTATAGGACTGCTTGGACGGCTGCTGTGCGGGCGTCCGCTCGAGCGTGTCATCAGCTAATTAGGAGGAAGGATAGAATTCCTACGCCTTCCCAACCGATGAAGAGTTGGAAAAGGTTGTTAGCAGTAACTGGAATTAGTACGGCAGCGAGGAAGATAAAGAGATATTTGAAGAATTGGTTAATGTTTGGATCTGAGCTTATGTACCATAGCGAGGATTCTATAACGGATCAGGTGATGAACAGTGCGATTGGAATAAATATTATGGAAAAGTAATCTAGTTTAAAGCTTAGCGTTAGATCTAATGTCTGGGTTGTTATTCAATGTCAACTTCACATGGTTGTTTCTTGGTTGAAGAAAAGGTAGAAAGTTGTTGGAAGAAGGCTAGTAATAAAAGCATATATTACAGTTGTTTGTACATAATTTGGATATGAGCGTTTTTTGTCAGGGTTGATGAGGGTGGCAAAAATTGGAAGAGTTAGGGAGGCGAGGGTTGTTATTATAATAGGGGCACACATGATTGTTACTTTTATTTGGAGTTGCACCAATGTTTTTGGCTCCTAAGGCCAATGGATAGCTGTTATCCTTTAAAAGTTGAGAAAGCCGTAATTTTAAGTACGGAGGCATGGATTAGCAGTCCTTGCAGGTTTTCTCGGTAAATAAGAAGTGATAAGCTTCTATAGTTAGGTTCACAATCTAAAGTTTTGATTAAAGTACATTTGCAGGGAGCAAACCCTAGAATGATATTGGGGTTGAGGGATAGAAGAATGATTGGAGCGAGGTGTATAAATATGAACGTATTTTCTCGTGTGAAGGGGGGTTTTATGTTGATTATATGATGTGTAAGTGTTCCTCGCTGCATTGTGATGAACATGTGGAGAGAGTAGAGGGCTGTAATTAGTATGTTGAGTCCTGTTAGTACAATAGTAATATGGGATCAGGAAAATGAGGCTGCGATTACAAAGAGCTCAGCTAGTAGGTTGATAGTGGGGGGTAGGGCAAGATTAGTAAGGTTTGCTGTGAACCATCAAAAGGTTCTTAATGGGAGTAGGGTTTGAAGTCCTCGGGACAGTAGTATGGTACGGCTGTGGGTACGTTCATAGTCTGAGTTAGCTAGGCAGAAATAGATGGAGGAGGTGAGTCCATGGGCAATTATAAGGATAAAATTATGATGAATGCAAGGGCCGTTACAATAACGTTGTAAATATGGTCGTTACCTAGTAGATTGCCGGGTTGACCTAGTTCAGCTCGAATAAGAAGGCTTAGAGCTGTACCTAGGATTCCAGCTCATGCACCAAATAGTAGGTATAGAGTCCCAATGTCCTTATGGTTTGTTGAAAAGAGTCAACGGTTGATGAGCATAGGTAGAGATAGAGAGAAGGGAAGGGTAAGGTGGCTGAGCAAGCATTAGGCTGTACACCTAAAGACAGGGGTCTAGTCCTCCTTTTAGCAGCCCTGAGGTGATTTTCACATTGAATTGCAAGTTCAAAGGAGCAGCTTTAAAAGTTTCTGCCGGGGCTTCTCCCGCCTTTTTTCCCTGCGGCGGGAGAAGTGGATCAAAGCCAGTTGATTAGGGTATTTAGGTGTTGACCAAATTTTTGTGGGTTCGAGTCCCATTGATCTAGTGCGGGCTTAGCTTAATTAAAGGAATTGATTTGCGTTCAATTGATGCAGAGTAGGTGTTTGCAGTCCTTATGTACTTCAGAAATTAAGTATGTTTACTTACTAAGGGCTTTGAAGGCTCTTGGTCTTGTTTAAACTACATTTCTAGTGGATAGCCCAAATTAGGGGGGAGGTTGGTAGTAAAAGGGTAGAGGCAATGACGAGTGGGGGAATAAGGAGTGTAGGTTTTGTGTTTTCGAATTGCCATATGATTTTTGTGTTGTTGGATGTAGGAAATAGTGTTAGGGAGACGGTATAGATTAGGCGTATAGAGAAATACAGGTTCAGCAGAGTTCTGATAATTATGATAGAGGGGATGAGAAAGTGATTGTTTATTGTGAGTTCTTGAATGGTAATTCATTTAGGTAGGAAGCCGGTTAGAGGGGGTAAGGCCCCTAGGGATAGGAGGGTGGATGCTCTTAGTGGTGCTAGACAGGTTGATTTGTTTCAGGTGTGGGATAGTATGAGGGTGGTGGTGTTTGAGTTTAGGTTGAGGGTCAGGAATATGGTAGTTGTTAGGATGATGTCTATGGTGAAGTAAAGAATTGTGATAGTTGGGTTATATACTAGCGTTCTTATTATTCAGCCTATGTGAGTGATGGAAGAATATCCTAGGATTTTGCGTAACTGTGTTTGGTTGAGACCTCCTCAACTGCCTACTATGATAGATAGGGTAGAGAGAGTTAGGAGGAGATAGGTGTTGATTGATGGGCGAATTTGGTATATGATCGAGATGGGGGCTAGTTTTTGCCATGTAAGGAGGAGTAGGCCAGAAGTTAGGGATGTTCCTTGGGTAACTTCTGGGACTCCAAAGTGGAAGGGGGCTATTCCTAGTTTTATGGCAAGGGCAGCCCAGTGCAGAACACGGTGGTGGTGCTTTCGGTCGTGGTGGGGGTGGGGGTGGGGGTGGTGTGTTTGGGTGTGTGGGTGTGTGGTTGTGTGGGTGTGTTGGGGTGTGTGGGTGTGTGTGTGCGTGCGGGCGCGGGCGCGCGCGCGCGCTCTGTGTTGGGGAGTGGGGTGGGGGATCAAGCGGGGGTCGGGTGGTGGCAAAGCATGAGAGCTCTGCCGGGGCTGCTCCCAGAGCCTAGGCCGCTGCCCGCACAGCCGCGCATGCGCAGTAGACGGTGCCCCTCCTGGAACCTGGGCCGGCTCTGGAATCCCCGGGATGCTCAGTTCTCCTCGGTGTGGAGTCTCCGGCCGCCGCCGCCGCGCCCAGACCGGGAAGGCAGGAATGCCAGGCTGGTCAGCCCGGAGGGAAAACAGGCCTCTCCACACCGAGCCAGGTGCTCACCGCGAAAGGGAGGCCACCGCCCCGCCCCCGATCCCGTCCCCAACCCCGCGTCCTAAAGCTCCTCCAGCAGAGCCCGGTACTCCTCCTCGCTGAGGAGTAGCGGTTCCAGCAAAGCGGGCTCTCCCACGTCCTGCAGCTCCGTCGGGGCCTCCGTTTCTAGCAAAGGTTGCGCCTGCTGCAGAAACTCGGGGGTCTCCAGGAGCTCATCCAGCAGGCTGGAGGGGAGTGCAGACGAGCGCCCAGGCTCCTGGAGCGGCGGGGAGGGCGCCCGGATGGCTTGCATCTGCTCCTGCCCCGCGGAGGCCTCCGGGGGCGCGGGCCCCGGAGGTGGAGCTGCCCCGACTTGGGGCTCCCACGCCGCCCCGGCGACCTGGGGCCCCTGGCCCCAGCCCCACCACGGACTCCCCTGGGACGTGGGCGGCGCCTGCACACCCTGGCCCTGAGGCTCAGCTCCAGCGGGCCCAGGCTGTCCCACCGAGCAAGGGCCCGGCAGGCTGTGGTGCTGCGGGTCCCGATCCCCCCGCCATTGGCTCGGGCGCGGAGGCCACCCCCGGGGAGTCTGAGGGTGGGAGAGCGCCCCTTCCGGAGTCGCCAGGGCAGCGTAGGAAAAATCCCAATCCCCGCCTGCCGGGGCAGGATGGGAGATCCCTGCTGCCTGCGCAGCCTGGCTGGGCTGCAGCGGGGCGACGGCCCCTGCTCCCTGGCCCACGAAAGCCCCCGGTGGGAGAGTCCAGGGCGAGCAGGGCACGTGGGGGGCGGGAAGCCCCGTTGCCCACGCCCCGGTGTGGGTGAAGGCGATCGGCGAGGGAGCGGGGGGACACCCGCCGGGGGCCGCGTCGCCCGGGCCGCCTGCGTGCGCCGGTGCCCCGCCACCCTGGCCCGGGTGCCTGGCCCTCCGGTTCTGAAACCAAATCTGAATCCGGGACTCCGGGAGGCCCGTCTCTCTGGCCAGTTCTTCCCGGGTGGCGATGCCTGGAAAGCGATCCTGCTGGAAGGCTCGCAGGAGCAGGGCGGTCTGGGACCGGGTGACGGCGGTCCGCTTTCGCCTGCCTTCTTGCGGGCCGCGTTTCCCGGGCCAGGGCCGAGATTCCCGCCGGTGCTGCCTCAGCTGGCGCGATCTCTCGTTCTGAAACCAAATCTGGACCCTGGGCTCCGGAATGCCGATGGCCTGGGCCAGCTCTTCCCTGGTGGCGATGCCCGGGTACGGGTTCCGCTCAAAGCAGGCTCGCAGGGCCTCCCTCTGGCTCGGGGTCCAAACGAGTCTCCTTCGCCGTCCTCGTCCTCGGGCTCCCGCCGGGAGGGCGCCGTCGCCGGGTGTCGGGAGAGCCATCGCGGGGAGACCTGGCCGGAATTTCGCGGACAGACACGGGCAGAGAGAGGCCGGCGGGCTCCAGTGCCCCTCAGTCGGCCTGTGCACGGCGAGCAGGTCCGGCCAGGAGGCCGGCCCAGCCGGCCAGCGGCCCTTATAAAGGCCCACAGGCTCCACCCCTTCAGGAATGCCGGAGGAGCCCAGGGCAAGCCCGCCCTCGGAAGCCGGGACCCACAGGGCCCAGGTCACTGTGGCCTGGGTATGGGTGGGGCCGGAGAAGCCCCGGAAGTGGGGAGTGGGGTAGGGGGAGTGGTTGATGATTTTTAGGATTGGGTTGGATTTGTGTATCGGAATCATTGGTGCTTTTGTAGTTGAAGTACAACGACGGTTTTTCGTATCATTGGTTATGGTTGGAGTCCATATGGAAGCAATGACATATGTTTTATTGACATTAAGTGTATCATTGGTTATGGGGTTTGTAGGTTTTTCTCCTAAGCCCTCTCCTATTTATGGGGGTTTAAGCCTTAATTGTTAGTGGTGTGATTGGTTGTGTGATTATTTTAAATTGGGGGGGGGCGGCTTATATGGGTTTCGTGATATTTTTAGTTTATCTGGGGGGGAATGATAGTTGTCTTTGGTTATACTACAGCAATGGCCATTGAAGAGTATCCTGAGACATGGGGCTCAGGGCTTGAGGTTCTAGGGGGTCTTTTGGTAGGATTAATGATGGAGGTAGGGTTGGTTTTATGGGTTTTAAGTTTGGATGAAGTAGTGGTGGTGGTTTATTTTAATAATATGGGTAACCGGGTGATTTTTGAGGGGGAGGGGTCGGGGTTAATTCGAGGTGACTGTACTGGTGCGGGTGCCTTGTATGATTATGGGCGTTGGTTAGCGGTGGTTGCTGGTTGAACATTGTTTGTTGGTGTATACATTGTGATTGAGATTACTCGGGGTAATAGGTTATATTATTAGAAGTAGGGTCAGGATAAGGGGGATGAGGAAAGAGAGGAAGTAGAGTTTGATTATGCCTTTCTGGGTGGTTACAGTTGTGGAAGCGGTAATATGTGTTTGTGAGATTGTTTTGGGTATAGATTTTTCTAGCCATGTTGAGTCTAATAAGAGGAGGGCTAAGTTTTGACTTCTAAGTAGGTTTTGCTAGGGGATCATACGGTGAACTGTGGTGGGGAAGTATCCTAGTATGTTGGAGAATTTGAATATTTGTGATGGGTTTTTCACTTTTAGTTTGTTGGTTATAAGGGCGAGGTCTAGGGCTGTTAGGAAACCCAGAGCAGTTGCGTCTAGGGCTGAGAGTTTGAGATAGAAGGGTATTGTTGGCTGGGGAGTGAGGTAGGGGGGATATTACTGGTGATAGGGAATCCCGTGATTATACTGCCTATTGTGAGGCGTTTAATTGGGTTCAGTAGGGCGGGGTTGTTTTCGTTGATGTTGATTCGGGCTGGGAAGCGGGGTTGTCCTGTTAGGGTAAGGAGAATGGTTCGAGTACTGTAGGCGCTTGTTAGGGAGGTGGCGATGAGAGTAATAAATAGGGCTCAGGCGTTGGTATACGACGTATTTGTGGCTTCGATAATGAGATCTTTGGAGTAGAAGCCTGTGAGGAAAGGTATTCCTGTGAGTGCTAGGTTGCCAATAACTAGGGAAGTTGAGGTGAGGGGTAGTGTTTTAAACAGACCTCCTATTTTTCGAATGTCTTGTTCGTTGTTTAGGTTATGAATAATGGATCCGGAGCACATAAAAAGTATAGCTTTGAAGAAGGCATGGGTGCAGATGTGTAGGAATGCTAGGTATGGTTGGTTAATACCAATGGTGACTATTATTAGGCCTAGTTGACTTGAGGTAGAGAAGGCCACGATGTTTCAAATATCGTTTTGTGTGAGGGCACAGATGGCTGTGAATAGAGTAGTAATGGCTCCCAGGCATAATGTGAGGTTTTGGATTAGTGTATTGTTTTCTATTAACGGGTGGAAACGGATGAGTAGGAATACTCCGGCAACAACTATGGTGCTGGAGTGAAGTAGAGCTGAGACTGGAGGTGGGCCTTCTATGGCAGAGGGTAGTCAGGGGTGAAGGCCAAATTGGGCTGATTTTCCTGTTGCTGCTAGGAGAAGGCCTATTAGTGGAAGGAGGTTTGAGTTGGAGTTTAGGGCTAATATTTGTGGAAAGTCTCATGAGTTGTAATGCAGGAGGAATCATGTCATAGCTAGGATAAGACCAATGTCGCCAATACGGTTGTATAGGACTGCTTGGACGGCTGCTGTGCGGGCGTCCGCTCGAGCGTGTCATCAGCTAATTAGGAGGAAGGATAGAATTCCTACGCCTTCCCAACCGATGAAGAGTTGGAAAAGGTTGTTAGCAGTAACTGGAATTAGTACGGCAGCGAGGAAGATAAAGAGATATTTGAAGAATTGGTTAATGTTTGGATCTGAGCTTATGTACCATAGCGAGGATTCTATAACGGATCAGGTGATGAACAGTGCGATTGGAATAAATATTATGGAAAAGTAATCTAGTTTAAAGCTTAGCGTTAGATCTAATGTCTGGGTTGTTATTCAATGTCAACTTCACATGGTTGTTTCTTGGTTGAAGAAAAGGTAGAAAGTTGTTGGAAGAAGGCTAGTAATAAAAGCATATATTACAGTTGTTTGTACATAATTTGGATATGAGCGTTTTTTGTCAGGGTTGATGAGGTGGCAAAAATTGGAAGAGTTAGGGAGGCGAGGGTTGTTATTATAATAGGGGCACACATGATTGTTACTTTTATTTGGAGTTGCACCAATGTTTTTGGCTCCTAAGGCCAATGGATAGCTGTTATCCTTTAAAAGTTGAGAAAGCCGTAATTTTAAGTACGGAGGCATGGATTAGCAGTCCTTGCAGGTTTTCTCGGTAAATAAGAAGTGATAAGCTTCTATAGTTAGGTTCACAATCTAAAGTTTTGATTAAAGTACATTTGCAGGGAGCAAACCCTAGAATGATATTGGGGTTGAGGGATAGAAGAATGATTGGAGCGAGGTGTATAAATATGAACGTATTTTCTCA